>NW_001517104.1:502836-1198426 GCF_000002715.2 Aspergillus clavatus NRRL 1 | reverse complement strand
TCTTTTCTTCTCCCCTTTTACCTCCTCTTCCCTCCCTCTATCCCTCCCTCTTCCCTTTTCCCTCTTCTATCCTTTCGGAAGCATCCTATTTCCACCCCACACGCCAGACTTCCCTGTCTGTCGGGTTTCGAGGGTGACAAGTCACTGTTTGCTTGCCTTCTGCCTCGTTCACTCGTGGTAGAGCCCGCCTGGATTTTTCTTCAAGAGGGCTATCACTCCTTTTCACGTAAGTTCTGTCTGATGGAAACTATATCCCCGATTTCCGTGTCTTCCATTCTGCCACATCCACCACCACGCCGTCCAAGAGAACAGAAAGGGAAGAACCAAAAGATATATTATTTCGGACCGCTATACTCGTCAACTTATTCTTGCTATTTTCCATCCTGAATTGAATTTGATATGTGCTTTGTCAAATGGAATGCGCCATGCCTGTGCCGATCGTGGAGATAGGAAGATCCTTTTTTTTTGGTCTCAAGCAAGAGAGAAAAAAAAACACAAAAAAAAAAGTTTCTCGGGTGCGCAGAGTCAAAACTTCGGAAACCGCCAGGAATAAGCCGGTCGATGTCATCGTTGCTCGCCATCCACCTCTCCTCTTCTGGATTTCTCAGTCAACTGGCCGTTTCGTTAAATCTTCCCTTTCTGGTTCATCTCAGCTGGCGGTCTTGCTGCACCCTCATGGATTGATTCCGGGTTGAAGGCTCACGCTTCTCTTTTTCAACAAAATTAGATCTCTCCTGAACTCCCTCCAGCGGATCAGATTCCCTCGCCGCGCCCACCCAACCCCCTTCGGCCTCCACGATCCCTTCTGACGCTCCGTCGCATCCCTTTTGGTAAAGATGGCGTACTACGAACCTCAAGGCTGGCAAGCCCCTAGCACGCGCCAGGCATCATGGGAGCATCCTGTTCAGCCCCCGTCGCGGTCAGGTATGGGTTTATCGTACTCCGTGCTCTTTTATAAGAAAAGGACCTGAAACTGATATCGATATGATTAGGATCCAGCTCCGTCTCTCAGCGCGAGGAAATGCCGGCCTTTTCGTCGCAGTTCGATGGTACGATCACGAATTCCACCCCTTCCTCGTTTCTTGTTTCGCCTCCTCCTGCAATGCCACCTTTCGGTCCTCTACTGTCCATACAAAAATCTCCAATATTTGGTTGTAATGGCCACATGTGATTGAACGGGGGCAGCACAGCGGATCAATAAAACCTTCTTCGATAACAGTTGGAATGGAACCCGTTTGGCTAATTTGTATCTCTTTTAGAGGTCGACCGTGCGATTGATAACCTGGTCAAGAGCGGGAAGTTGTGGACAGCTCCCCGAAGAGATTCGATGCCCATGATGATGGGTCGGCCATACCCTGACTACGGTATGATGGTATTCGCACTGCTTCTCGGCCAATGCTAATGTCCGGCCTCAGATCCTCGCGTCTCAGGAAACGTTTCTCAGCGCCACCATTCGATCAGCGAATTTGACGGATCGAGAATGCACCACACCCCCAATGTCCAGGGATACTACGCTTCCCAGCGTTTCCAGCAGGGTCGCCCTAACGAAGTAGAACAGATGATGCAGGCGAAGCGTCGGATGGCAGCTCAACGTGAGAGGGAACTCCGCAACTATCACCAGGAGCAACAGTACAACCGAAGTACGTGGTAGCATCTTGTTTTTTTTTTTTTTTTTGGATATTTTCTTCCTCATTCTCCTGATTATTCCCCCCATGACACTCGAACTTCCACATTCATGCATGTATTCATTGTTTTGTATAATACTTCTGGGGTTTGACATTTCTTGAACATGAGTTTTAATTTTTCTTTATTCTAAAGGCCTGCTTGCCGAAATGTCCGGAGCCAAGTCCGATCGCTCGCTCAGCCCGGCCGCCATGAGCGAGGAAAGCCGCCGTGAGCTCCTCTCCCGTCAACATAGGGCTCTGTACGGAAACGAGAGCCCCGCCTTCTTCCCTCCAAGCAACTTCGCGGACGACAACTCTCGACCAGAGAGCCAGGCCGGCGGCACTCCGTCTTCCGCTGCTGGTGTACGTGCTTTTTCGCCCCGTGGCATTGACTCCTATGGGAATCCCCAGATCTCGGCCCAGGATAGCACTGATGGCATTATCGCTCAGGCCGCTGCCGGCGCAGCATCCCTCCAGTCTCCTTCTCGCGCCAACAGCACTGCGTCCCCCAGTTCCGGCATCAATCCCGTGTTCGGCAAGTTCGAAGGTGCTGATCAACCTGTGGCCTCGTCTTCCTCCCCGGGTAGGGCCGACTCGCCCTCGTCGAGACAGCCCTCCGGCAAGCCCACTGCTGGCCCCATTGGCTCCGTTGGCCCCATCGGCTCTCGCCCTGTTCAGCAGTCCGGCCCCGCTCAAATGTCCAATCCCGCCTTGAACAAGCGCTCCACTACTCCTTTGCCCTCTCCCCTGGGATTTGGGTTCACATCCAGCGACGGAGTGGCCGCTGGTGCCAATAACGACCGTGCAGTTTCCTCTGCATCTAACCCCACTGCCTCCGCGTCTGCCACCAATGCCGGCGTCAAGGAAGCCTCTGGTGGTGTTGGACTTGGCTGGGGCAACGGCAGCGGCGTCTGGGGCTCCAAGGGTGGTCTTGGTGTTCAGGCTTCTGTCTGGGGTTAAACCACGCAGGTCAGACATCTGAGAGTTCTCCGGGTTTGATTGACTCTTACTGCATTTGATCGACATATGTTCACTTCCTACCGTGGCGTTTCCGAGACAGGATTTCCTTTGGTTTTTAATTTTTTCTTGACATATTGGGACAGAGCATGGTACATATTCCGGAAAAGAAGTGGTTAAGGGAACCGCCATCGAGCACTCCCTTTTGGTTTTTGATCCATATGTGGACAGTTAATTTGGGACATGGTTGGGTTACTGACTTGAGGAACTTGGTTGGCCTGTTGGTTTCCGGAGTCGGTATATCCCCCTTTAGTTTATGCTTGCATCTTGTGCATCTTGTCTCTCTTCTGTGGTTGTTTGTCTTGCTATTTCCCCCCTTTCCCCATCTTCCATTTGCATCTTACCTTCCTTCTACGATCTGAGTGTCCGCAGCTCTTTGGGTCAGGGATTGTATCTGCGCGTTTGCGAGTGTATCTCATGGGACTCTCTTATCTCGGCTCTTTGTTACGGAGGGGTTCCCGGTGTTTTTCATGTTACTTTGCTGGGTCAGGTTTTTCGGGTTGCGAGTTCGGTCGAGGGATTCTGGACGCCTAATGTTGTTTCTTTTTTGATTTATCTCTTTTCTTTCCCCCCTTCATCTTTCCTTTCGTCTTGTCGGCTTTTGGGGGTGTGGTGCTTCGGGAGGGGAAAACGGATTACTGGGTGTGGTGCTAGCCGATTTCATTTCATTTGATTTCTCTTTCTTTATCATATCTGTCTTTCCAAAAGTGCCACGGGAGTTGGATTTGAAGATCAGTACATTTCCCTTTTTTTCTTCTTTTTTTGATAAATTCCCTATCTGGCATCCGTCTACTCCTTTTCTTTCTTGATCTGCTTCAAACTCACATTGGAATTTGGCATTGATCACTGCATTGATGATTTGATCGCCATCTCTTCTCTCTACTTTATTTCCTCCCTGTACTATCTGCTCTTCCTTTTGATTACAGGGGGTCCATGATCCATCCTTGTGATATGTTGTCATTCATGTGTTTTGATCATCGATGCATGGACAGCACACAAAGTAATTATTGCCACAACCCTTCGTACAGTAAAAGCTGGCTATCCTACAACAGATGGGGGAAGGGCTGTGAATTATGCAACCGGAAAAACATCTACCGATTGAACATCAACATCGTAGTATTAATATGTACTTCTATATCTTGCATCAAGAGGGCATCAGAACCAACATACATCGCAGACAGACCGTCGACAACACGAAAACAGAACAAGAACTTTTTGCACACGCCCATGCCTTGCCATGTCATTCTCAGACATGGCCTGCGCTCGAATTAGCATTAGAGGAATCATCGATCAGACGAGAACAGAGCAACGCCAAAAGAAAGCAGATCCGTCACATAAAGCCATTACTACACGGCATTGGTGTGACGATCGCCGATCACGGCGGCTTGTTGGTCGTCCCCACGCGCACCGTTGGCATTAGGATATTGGCCATCTTGAGGCGCCGATGCGGTAGCGAGGGTTGATTCGATCTTCCGCCGTGCGGTGAAGAGGCCCGCGAAGCCGCGTTCCTGGTTCTTGCCGAGCCAGGGCTTGCGGGATTCTCCCAGAACTCTCTTTCCGAGGAAGTAGATGAGCTGGCCGACGATGATGCAGACAAAGGCGATGGGATACATCCAGTGGATGGTGTAGTGGAAGACCTTGATGCCGATGCACACACCCCAGAAGTTCATGGTGAGCAGGGAGATGTTGAAGAAGGCGGCGGACGAGAGCCGGAACATGAGCGGGGCCATGCAGTAGAAGAAACAGAGGCAGAGCACGAATCCGGTCAGGTAGCCGCCGACTTGGCCGTTCCAGACGGCATCGCGGAACGCGTCGCGGTCGAAGATCCCCGTCTGGGCGCCGCTGATGATCATGCCCCAGAAGGCCATCTGGCCCAGCACCTCGTACACGGGCCGGCTGCTCACGAAATATTCCTCCGCGGTGTTGGTGAGGCCGTAGAAACTGGCGCCAAGCAATGCGAAAAGGTCACCCTTGATCTGATTGCCGCGGGTGGCGTCGCCGCCGTTGGCCCCGGTGATGTGATCGGATGCGATCAATACACCCATACCACCAATGCAGATCAAGATACCCAGGATCTGTGTGATGTGGTAGCGCACGCCCAAGAACAGAAAGGAAACCACAACGACAACAGCAATGGCCCAGAAATTGATCAACTGGGCGCTAAGCATAGTCGTATACCGATATGCCAGCACAACGAAGTAATTGCCCTCGACGTCACAGAAAGCTAAGATAATATCTAAATCCCACCAAAGGATTAGATATGGACAACAGCAAGCCGAAGTGTTGGAAGAGTCAAAAAACACTCACATTTCCAGCCATCACGCCAGACCATCCGGAGCCAGCCCTTGAAGCCATAGCGGTAGACGGTATAAGGTGTGAAGATAATATTCAGCAGAACATAGTTGAGGAACGACTGAAAAGCCGGGATCGAATTGCCCTGCATACCGAGCAGACTGCTGAAAGTACCAGTACCGGTATTTGCGATGGCCAGCACCTGACTGTAGCCCAGAGTCAGACTGAAGGCTCGAGATAGTGTTTTCCCATGATATTCGCAGATGTGCTCACCCAAGTATCAGCGTGATCCAGAACTCCTTGGTTGTAAAGTATGCCCAGAACCCCTTCTTCTGCGTTTCGATGCGATCCGCAATGGCATCGGAGCCCGAGTCCTCATCCTGCGCGTCCAGGCCGACAGTCACCGGATTGCCCTGCTTCGACGGCTTGAAGTGCGCAGCGGCGGTGGCGTCGGGAGCGGCAGATGAGGTCTGCACCTCGACTGGATTCTTGGTATCTGACATCGCGACAAGATAGAGAAAGAGGGGTGTCGAAAAGTATCGTGGTTGAAATTAGGGCGTTTCAAGAGGGTCTCTGACAACGATTCGACCGCGGGGGAGGGGGGCGCGAAGGACAAGACTTTGCGGTATGGGGAACTATAGCAGGAGGCGCAGTCAGTCGATAGAGGGAGCTTTTTGACCTAAACGAGCGCAAAACTCCCAGAAGTCGCTCGCCTTGGGTCTTTGATGAGGATTCGCACTCGGGAGGAGTGAAGACAAAGTCAACGCAAGCTGGAGGAGAAAGAGGAGAAAAACGTGGGAACAAACCGCCATAGCAGGGAAAAAAAAAAGCAAGGACGCTGAGTGGAGCCGGTCTTAACCAGATTGAGGGTTTTTCGCTACGGGACGCCGTCATTAATTCGATAAGAAAGATCCAGAGAAGATCGAGACCTCGTGGGGGGTTGCAGCCAATCAGCTTGGGGCTTGGGCAAATACATGGTTGCAGGTTGGATGAGCTCATAATTTTACTCCAGCGAGTGAATAAGTCATGTGATGCTTATACTACCCTTTCTGTTATTTTACTAAATTAAATACTCTATTAAACTTAAGTACTTAGAAATTACTTATCTAATTATGTATCTATACTAAAAAAGTATAATATAAAGTAACTTATTATACTTATAAAAGATAATAGATATTATTATTTGAAGTACTTACTACGTAGTTAATATAATTATTTTTTATTATAGCTATTAATATATATATCTTTAGTAGAGAGAGTAATATACTTATTTAATATAGATTATTAAAAATAATTTTAAGTACTTTTTAAGTACTTAAAAATTATTTATATACTACTTACCTTTCTAGATAAATTCTAAGTAGTTTCTAAGTAGTTTCTAAGTACTTTAAAAATATATAAGTTACCTATATTATACTTTTTCTATATAAATAAAAAAATAAACAACAGTTTTCCTTGTGTCTTTTCACCCAACTCACGTCTTCTTACCTATGTCAAATTTTGACATCAATATTGCAAGCAAACATACTAAGAGCGCACAAGGTAACATTCAAAAGAAGATTTGCAGCAGAGATGTTCAGGAATCCCTGAGAGGTCGCACCTGATGCCGTATCTTCAGCATTCAGTCAAATACTCAAGCCTCTACCGGTCATATCATGGGGACAGCTTGCAATGTATCATTTGGGTGTCCCAACTGGAGCAGGCGTGAGTACTTCATTTCTTGCTATTTGGTCTTATTCTTACTGACTATCATGGCAGCATCACATGTTTGTTGTCCGAGACGAACATCATCAGACGGCGATTCAGAAGCTCAAAGACTCTGGATTTACTCAAGCCCCTCCTGATCGCCGGCCCGCCCCTGAATTTATGGAGTCGCTCCCAGATCCGCAAGCCGTTCTTGATGAGATTAACAAGGGCTACGAACGCCTAGACCGTTATTGCACGTCATTCCAGTTCCCGCCTCACCTTCCGTTCAGCGGGGATCAAATATTCTTAATCCCCAACTCCTTCGCGCATTTACCACTGGACAATGTCGACATGACTTCAAATCAGTCAAACCAGAAGGCTCAACCAAAGCAATATGAAGTGTATGGCAACTTATTCTATCCACTTGAAGCAGCATTGGTTGAGAGCTTTGTCAAAGGAGTCATTCATGACATCGAGGAGGTTGGATATTCGTCGTGGCAGTTGCTACTAAATGCCTGGATATCAATGATGCGGGGCTATCTCGAAGTCAACAATGATATCCTTGATGACTGTGCGGATGAGCGGGCAGTAGGATGGTATAGCACGCACTTTGGTCGGATTCACGAAGACCAGTATGGTGAATGGGACCTCCGGGTTTCAAAACGCCTTGGTTCTGGAAAAGAAATGCTAGCGGACATGAGGGGAAATCCTATTCCCTGATACTTCTACTGCTTGAGGAGGCCAGCGGTGAGTTTTAAAATCCAGATAATTGAATGAGGAGAACAGAGTGTTAAGTAATTCTCGAGTGCGTGATATGTAATTTATGCAATGTATGCAAGTAAGGTCGGTAGCATGTACAAGCAATTCGGTGGTGGGCATAAAGATTGAGGCCTCCTGTTCCCTTCCCTCTTTCCCCTTTCTTGAAAATCTTCTCATCCTATTCCTTAACCTAATAGACGCAGACAGAAAGAACAATGAGCACGCTCAAGGATCAACAACAGCAAAAAATCAAGCGGAAGCAACAGAGCTAGCAACTGTGTAACCCTTTCAGACACGGTAGTTTAAACAGCATGGAACGAGGACGTGCCTTAAAAAAGCCATGCCGCAAACCACCTCCATAGCATCCACATAAACCCCAATTAGTACTTCATTCTGACAAGAACGACAATGGGGCGTACCAGTTGCCGAAGATCGCTAGACATTTGATCTTTTGCTTTAGGGCCTATCGCATTCCTAGCCAATTTTCCAGTAGATCTACCAATGCAGCTCTCAACTCTTCAATATGTCTAAAGTCGAGTTCCGGCGTACCAGGCACAGTGAGAATGATCAAGTGTTCCACATCACGAATATCACTCTGTGATTTTGGGCCCTTCCGTTGATACTGTGACAAAATCTTCTCACGCAGAATTCATTCAGGACTGAATGTCTTGACAGAATATCCATTGATTAAGTTAGACTATAGCTACCTAATGGAGGGGAAAGATGTTAAATAAAAGCAGCATGGTCAGCAAAGCACAGCAAAATCTAACTATAAAATATGCTAATACTTACACTTTCTTAAATCATTATCTTCCATGACACATCAACACTAATATGTAGAATGTTATGAACAGCTACAAATCTAATAAGTCTCTGATGCACACTATCACCTAGATAAGTAGGTGGATTAATAAGATATGCCCTTAATACCTTACTTTGGAGCAACAAGCATCCCTTCATGAACATCTAGAGTATGTTAAGGTAACTTAGTAGATAAGAGAGCAAGCTGAAGCATGTAAACATGATCCTAGTGTAGTAATATAATTATGATTAGAGAAATTAACATATGAAATCTCCAATATATTTAGTTAGTTGGAAAGAGCACTGAAAGCAGAAGGTTCGCCATGAGTTCAACCACAAACAGGCCATAATAGACATTGAGCGACAGCTCTCAGGGGCTGCTGTTAATGATAAAGAGGCAAAGAAGGTACTCTAAGTAGAAGACCAGATGCTACTGGAGTAGATTAATCTTCTTAGGAAATTATTCACCTGGCCTATATCCCAATCCTAGGAAGTGGAGTGGCAAAGAAGAAACACTACTATGGCTGTGATCTCTTGATCCTGTTGTTTCCTTGAAGGTGGACCATTATGTGGGCAATATAAATAGTAAGCACTAAGTGATGGGTTTGATAAAGAATAGACTAATATATTATTTAAGATAGCTAAGAACAGATGCAGCTTTCCAAGGCCTTTACAGTAGGATATTCTTCTCATGAAAGCTAAAAAATTATATCAAAAAGGCCAAGAAGCCTCAGTAATATTTTTAATGTTATGGCAACACTAAAATTTCTATTCATTACCAGATACAGAAATATAGTAAATATAAGTTAACTTTATGACACTTTTGAGAGAAGCACTTACAAGATTAAAGGTGTCATATGTGTAACAAAGATCTGCTACATAAGATATATCTTCACAGGCATGTAGAAGAGGTTCATCACCTCAGCACTGAGCGGAATTACTACACCAAAGAAGATATGGGATTGGACATTGATACTGATTAATTAGGAGGCTTGCAGGTTTTCTGTCAAATTGAAGTACATACTCTATCCTTTGTCTATGCTTAAGAATAATCAACCTCATATCCTATAGTTGCCACCGACTATTGTGAAACTGGTGGCAGATCTGCTTTGCTTCCTTCTCCTTTGGTGAAGAATTTACGAAATTCTTCGACAGAGTCTGACAGCACAGTCTATGTAAAAACTTCTATATAGCAGGAACTGCTACATAACAGGGCAGTCTATGTAGAAAATGTTATATAGTAGAAACTGCTTTTGCCATACAGCAGCATGGAGAATCGCTAGGGCTGCCTAGAGGCGGCCAGCAGAATGCGCAAAGGAGCCCAATACAAATAGCGACTACGAACATAAACGCATTTAAGCCTTTGAGCCTTTAATGAGACACTATATAGATAAACTTCCGGGGCAACTTTTAAATGACATATCATACTTTAAGTAGGAAGCTTGAGGGCGTTACGCCGACGCCAAGCACCGCCCTATCTCCGGGTTAAAACCGAATGACTGGGAGCAATCTTGGAACTGACAACCATCTGCTTGAAGATGCGACGCTTTTCGAGATTTTTTAGTCCATACTCGAAGTCATTACTCAGGAGGGTGTCCTCTATGGGTGGTAAGCCTGATCTGTTTGAGTACACTTCTGGGCGCTTTTTGTGAGTCGTGACGGCGGTTAGCTGTTGAACGCGTCAATTGCGATAAACTGACTTGCTTCGTCAAAATAGATTTAACGAAGAGCTCCGCCGCGCTGAACGCCGTATTCAATTCGACGTGGATGCTCTTGCAAGGTGGCCTGCCATTCTGTCGGTCGACATGTCAATAACGTGGCCTCGATCACAAAACTCGCGGAGGGGGGCTTCAACCGTGTCTTGCAAGTCACCTTCGATGACGGATATGCAGTTCTTGCAAGGCTACCGTACAAGACAACTGTCCCGAAACATTATGCAGTGGCCAGTGAGGCTGCTACACTCGCACTTCTGCGTGCTCATGGGGTCCCAGTCCCAAAAGTCCTTGCGTATTCTCCAGATCAGACAAACGCCGTTGGAACCGAATATATTCTACTTGAAAAGCTTGAAGGAACACCCTTGAGTGACCAGTGGTTCTCCATGGATACCAAAACTCGGGTCAAAGTAATGAGACAGATTGTTGATTTGGAGAGACGATTCATGAGCATCCACTTCCCAGCAAGCGGAAGTCTGTATCACCGCCGTGATCTCGAAGGCTCACAACACTTTATCCCAGTCTCGGACGATATCGTCGTTGGCCCAACTGCACAGCATGAATGGTGGTATCGAGAACGGGCCTCTCTGAAGGTTGACCGCGGCCCATGTAAGTCTTCATCCAGGAGTGCCTGTTTTCTTTGGGGATATTGACTCTGAGCCAGGGAATACCTTTTCTGCATGCTTCGAAGCACCTGCAAAGCGCGAGATAGAATTCTGTGAAAGATTTGGCAAACCACGCTTACACGTCGAAAGATACCTACGAGAAATACACCAGTTCCAAAACCTCTCACCTATTCCGTACCAACATCTTCTTACCAATTATTTAAAGTTAGCGCCCTACCTCGACGTCCCATCCGGCCACTGCATGTCTCGCCCGACTCTTCGCCATCCGGACTTTTCACCTAACAATATCCTGGTGAATACGTCTAACGACGTGGTAGGGATCATTGACTGGCAGCATGCAGTCATTCTACCCCTCTGTCTGTGCGCTGGAATCCCCGATCATTTTCAAAATTGGGGCGATCCATTGTCCGAGACATTATCTAAGCCAGAGGTCAAATTGCCAGACAATTTTGATAAACTTAGCGATGAAGAACAAGGAACTGTTCAAGAGACGATGCGGAGACGGATTGTCCATTTCTATTATGCTGCGTTGACCATGAAATCCCTGCCGGATCATTTTGACGCCATCAGAACCGAAAACTGTATGCTTCGAGCGAAGCTTTTTCACCATGTACAGGCTCCCTGGGAAGGGGACTCTGTCTCGTTGAAGTATGCCATGTTACAGCTCCTCAAGAATTGGCCTATGTCGCTGGATGGAGGAGCACAAATGAGATCTGTTGAGTGTCCAATTCAATTTTCTGGGCAAGAGATGCAGAAATGTTCGGAGGATCATCGCCAAGAACAAGAGAAACTACAGGAACTAAGCGAGATGAGGGATCTAATCGGGACAGATGCCCTAGGCTGGGTTTCAGATGAGGATGAGCTTAAACGGTGCAGGGCTATCATCCAGAGCATCAAAGACGGTTTGATGGAACATTCAAGCACTGATATGGAGAAAATTGCGGTCCTTTCCCATTTTCCTTTCGATGATCATGAAGAAAATGCGTGATAACTTCAGTTCTCGATCTTGATAGATAATATTTATTCATATATAGCTTACGGACATCTGAAGATAGCTGGTCCCGAATTTGAGCAACAGATGATCTTCCACGGCGATTCGCTCGTAGTTCTCGAGACCTTGTTCTCTGCTAATTGGCTGGAGATCGAATCGTCTGGCATTTTCAAGCGCAATCAAGGGTGTGAACAACCTTGCTTGGGCTTCCTCGGCTGGCTGTAGATAGTTGCACACAGAGCTGTAGATCTTTTGTTGTCGAGCTGAACAATCGGTCCCCGCCTGTATCCTGTCGTTGATAGAATTCCTTTTGATATTTTCAGACTACTATTTCGACTAAAAGAAGAAGAAAGCCCTGGGAGACATTCCTCTTATACTCCCAAACAATCCAATTCATCTGTGGGTAGGAGGGAAATCTACCTCCAACTACGACGAAGAGATGACGCGCGCATATGAACAGGTAGGCTTCCCAAAGAGGCTTATGAGCTATCTAGTGACTTATACCTTATATGCTACTGGTAGTATACGAAAAAGTGTAAACTTTTTGCTCATCCCAATATGAATGGTTCGGGCATGATCATGATCTTCCCGCCACAGCTCTGAAAGAGTGGTGCAATACACCGACGGATCACTTAAATTGGCCTATACATATTACTGAGGTAGGACGGTCGCCGCTCAGTGAGGCTATAAACTCATCATCTAATCGCAATTGTGGACTAGGAATACTTGTTGAAGGACATTGGATGTGATCTCAACTGGAAGATCACTTCGCGGACCGTTCTGATATGCAACCGCAGCGCTTGTTTAAGTGAGTACTCCCATATATGTGTCATGATCACTTGGATTGATATACTTCTATTCCAGACAAGATTCAGGGCCATGTTATTTGAGTCGCGACAGCCAAGACATTGACAAGCATTTTCTGGACAAGGTCGCAAACCATCTGCTCTTCATTTTGCCATGAAATGATTTCGCCATTCTGGATGGTCTCAACCATGCTACTGTTCGAGTTCTGGTCGCGCTCAGAATATGCGACTCCCCTCAGGAAAGAGCTCGAATTCGCTCTGGAACTAACAGAGGATCAATGGAGTTTTGACTTGTTCAAGCACACGCCCAAGTTCGAGAGCTTTACAAAAGAGACCAACTCAAACCGGGGAATAGCGGTCTTGACACACCTTCTTCGGTGCCTTTGTTCTTGCCACCCGCGGCATGAACTGCCTCGCAAGGTGCGCCTCTATATGAAGATTCGCTCCTCACGTTGGAACTCCGCCCAGAATGCCCAGAATTTCCAGCCTTGCGGCCCTTGCGGCGTGTGCAATAGCGCACCTGGAGGGAGCCTTCCAACCTTCCAGGGAAATACTCTGCGATTCGCTTCCATGGCAGGCTCCGCTCTTCCTTCAATTCAATCAAAAGCTGGTCGTCCTTAGACAGGAATCGGGTTGGCCCGGTCGTTTTCCCAGCGCGGGACCCTTTCTGAGGGGGTTGCTTGGAAGAAGATAGGTAGGCAACTCCCCTAATATTAATCACTAACTTTGACTACTACTCTACCATGGTGTATTATAACCCTATTATTTCTATAATTTAGGGTGGCTTCCTATAATAAATTTATAGATTAATAAGGCCTCTTCTACTAGTAGAGTAATTTAAATAACTACTTCTCTGAGTATAGATATATAAGCTTATACTATATATATACTTTATAAGATCTTTTTATATTTCTTTTATTTTTTATTATTAATATTATATTTTTTAAAATACTAAAGAATCTATTTCTAAAATTATTCTATTATATAAGTATTTATTATTAAATTATATGATACCCTTATCTTATTTATTTCTTAATATTATACTAGAATTTTAGATAGAATAATAATTTATTATATAGATTATATAAGCTATAAATACTTATTAATAGTCTTAGTAATTATATATATAGGGTATGACTTATATAAGTAGTCCAGACAGCTTATATAAGCTGTATACATGGCAAATACAGGTTCAAACTTGTGTACATAGCTCACATGAGTAGTCCAGACTGCTTATATATAAGGATCTATGATCCGCAAGAATTAGAAACTAGTGTGAAAGAAGAATGATTATAAATAGATTTAAATATAGGTGTCCTTATTTAAAGAGATTATTACTAAACTCTAAAGTTTAGTAGTTATAGGCAGGATTTATATCTTTATAGGTTATATAACTATTTATATAACCTCTTATAAGGAGTCTTCTTATTATTAGGTTCCTCTATAAAGATAGCTTTAATATAATATATAATAGACCTTTATAAACCTTATAACTATCCTCCTTCTTAAAAGATCTTAGTCTCCAAGATTTATCTAAGATTCTTTATTTATAATAGGGTGCACTAGTAAAAATCTTTATTTAATAAAAAACCTTTTTTTATAAAAAAAAAATTATAAATAATAAAAAAGATTTACTACTCTCTTCTTTTATAAACTTATATTTATTTATTTTCTTATAAAGGCTTAATTATAGGTAGACCCCTTTAACTATAATATCTTTATTATTATTAAAATCTTTTTATAGTATATTTTAGATTTATATTACTTATTCTTATAATACTTCTATAAATCCCTTAATAGCCTTATTATATAAAATTTTTATAGAGTAGGGTTTAGAGTAGTAGTAGTTTTTATAGAGTATATAAGCTCTTCTTCCCTCTATCTTTTATATTTTCTCTAGTTTTTATTATAAAAGTTTTAGTAAGGGACCTTCTATGATTTATAATATTTAAAAAGAGGTAGTTAATATATTATAAGATATTTTATAAAAAAAATATCTTTTTATATCTTCTTCTCTATATCTCTACTCTTACCTATCCCCTCTAACCTCTTAGAGGTAAGTAAAGGCTTATAAGTCTGTAGTATTCTTACTAATAGTTCTTATAAAAGAAGGAGGAGGCAGCCTTTATACTACTACTACTACCTGCTATGCCCCTCCCCCCTATACCTATTACTACTATCACCACCCCTGCTGGGCCTACTACTGCCCCTACTGCCACCACTACTACTACTACTGCTACTACTATAGCTCCTCCTACCTCTCTTTTCCTTATTCCTGTGGGGGCCTTCCTCCCCCTATATAGGGTCATATATAGGCCCTTTTTTATTAATTTAATAAGAGTGTGGCTAGCCCCTATTATAAGGGGAGCCTCTATCTTTAGGCTGCTACTATCTTTAGTAGGCACTCCTAGGGCTAACTAGGATACCCCTATACCTACTACTAGTAGTATTACTACCTAGGCTTCTAGCCTGATAGTAAAGCTACCCTTAGATACCTAGTTCCTCCCCTACTTATAGGGGAATCTAGTAGTAGTTATAGGGCTCCTACCCTAGATAGGATTATAACCTTTATTAGGCTAGGAGTAAGTATAGATTATTAGAATCCTACTCTACTTTATTAATTAGTATAGCTTTAATATACCTAGTTAGCTAGGAGTCTATACCTAGCTCTATAAGGCTATCCTTATAACTAGAGCTAGGATAAGATCTTTTACTAGCTAGAAGTATAGTACTTATTATAATCTAAGTATAAGCTTAGTATTTATAGTATATATTTCTAGTAGACTAGCTAGAAAGTATAATAACTACCTCTACTATAGTTATAAGAACTACTCTTTTAAATATCCTTAGGTCTAGTAGCTACCTTCCTAGCTCTATAAACTATATTATACTTATGCTTAATATTAGGTACCTTTATAATAGTAGATTTAGGAGTTAGGGATTTTTTTTTATATTTCTTTTATTTATTATTTTATTTTTTTCTTAATAAAGATAAGTTTCTCCTCCTTATAGGGTTCCTTATATAGTCTTTATAGATCTATAGGTAGTATAGGCCTTTCATAGATTCCTAAGTATTATCTTCCTTAGTATATTCCTTCTATTAGATATAATACTCTATAGATTACTCATCTCCTTATAAGTCTAAGATTACCTTTAGATAGTATTTATAGTCCTCTTCTATAGCTTTATAGATAGGGAAGTATTCCTATAAGTTTATCTTTTTTATCTCCTTATATTTATAGAGTATAAAGATATAGAATATATTATATATCTTAAGGCCTGGTAGTAGATTTATATAGTAGGCTAGGTTATCTATATATTCTATAACTTATACTAGACTAGTATTTAACTAATCTAACTTTATGGTTAGTCTAATCTATAATATATTCTTAGTAAAGATCTAGACTTAGTCTCCTACTTAAAATATCTTTATAATATATTTCTTATTATAATATTTCTTTTAGTAGGCTTAGGCCCTTGCTAGAGCCTCCTTTATATATTTATAAGTATATTCTAGTTTAGTTAGTCTTTTTATAATTAACTCTTCTATAACCTTACCCTTTAGTTAATTTATAGAATCTATTACTATTATATAAGGGTTAACACCTATAATTATATAGAAAGATATATTCTTAATAGATACCTAGTATATATTATTATAGATAAACTCTATAATAGGGAGATAGTTAACCTAGTCTTCCTAACTAAAGTTAATATAGGCTTATAAGTACTATTCTAGCATACTATTTAGGTATTTTATCTAGTTATCTATCTATAGATAGTAGGCTGTAGAGAGGCCCTTATAAATTAGGAGATAAAATATAAAATCTATCTAGAAACCTTTTATAAAGATAGAACCCTAGTCTATAATAACCTTTTCTAGGATTCTATAAAGTTAGAAGACTTTATAGATAAGAGTTATTACTAACTTCTCCCTACTAAGGGTGGTCTAGATAGATATAAAATAGCTTATCTTACTAAATTAGTCTACTACTACTAAGATACTATTAAAAGCTTCTTATAAATTTACTATAGAAGTACTTATAGGGAGATCTATAATTAGATCTATAGTAATTTAGATCTAGATATCTATAGGGGTAGGTATAGGCTCTAGTAAGTCCTACTACTTATTCTAAATCTATTATAATCCTTAGCACACCCTATAAGCTATATAGTATTTATAGATAAAGTTCTTTACTTCTAGCTACTAGAAGTATCTTAGGACTAACTCTCTTATTCTTTATTCTATAAAGTAGCCTATAAAGGGGTTATTATAGAGTTTTATAAGGATACTTAATCTTAAGCTATAATAATCTAGGATATAGAGTAAGCCCTTATAATAGAGAAGCCCTTTATAGCTTATCTAATATAATAATTTATTCTTTATATAATAGAACTATAATAATTCCTTTATAGCTCCTGCCTATGCTATATAGACCTTCTTTATAAGTTTATCTTATATAAGTAATCTTAGTAGTAAAGTCTGAATTTCTATAGAGGGATCCTTTATATAAGGGCCTAGCCTCTAGATACTCTTATAGATACTAGCTCCCTAAGCTAGTCCCTCTTATAAGTTTACTATCCTATAGACTAGTACTATATAAACCTCCTATTCTATATCTTCTAGAGTATTTACCTTAGTAGGTTCTCTTTTATAAAATATTAACTACTATCTTAGTATATTAGGGTCTCTATCCTCTTAGTCCTAGGTATTAGCCTTTATAGCCTCTCTCTTATAGTTAGCCCTTTATAAGGGTCTATCTATAGGGTTCTTCTTTCTAGTATAAAAGACTATCTTAAAATTAAATACTATAAGTATTTATAACTACCTTATCTATCTTTATAATAGTTAGGGTATAGTCCTAAAGTAATAAAGACTATTATAATTAATAATAACTTTAATAACTTCTTATAAACCCTCTAGGTAGTGGCACTACTCCCTAAAGGATTCTATTATTATAAGGAGTTCCTAATTATAGATATTATAGTTCTTCTCTATAGGTTGCATCTTCTATAAGAAGAAGGCTACTAGCTATTAATAACCCTCCTTACTTAGCTATAATAGTATCCTATAGATAGCATATCTAGATATATCTATTTCTATCTATAAGTAGTACTTCTTATAAAAATAGGTAAGAATAATCTACTCTATAAATACTTTCTTTAACTTATTAAAGATATTTACTACTTCTAGAATTAAGAACTCCTTTCCTAGAGTCCTCCCCTTACTCCCTAGGCTAGGTTTTTATAGGAGGTCTAAGAGGTATACTAAAAAGTATAAATATCTCTTAATAAACCTCCTATATTAGTTAGTAAATCCTAGGAATACTAGGATCTCCTTTATAGATTCTGGCTATAGCTATTCTATAATAGTATTAATCTATAAAGATTCTATTTCTAGATCTTCTAGTATAATTATATAGCCTAAGAAGTTAATTCTCTTTACTATAAAGAGATACTTACTTAGCTTTATAAATAGTTCTACTTATTAGAGTTAGGCTATCATAAAGTAGATATACTTATAGTGCTTCTTCTTATCTTATAAGAATATTATAATATTATTAATATAGACTATTATAAAGATATCTAGATAGTTACAGAATAGCTAGTTTATAAAGCTCTAGAATATTATAGGAGTATTAGTAAGCCTAAAAGATATAATAAATAATTTAATAATCTATACTTTATATAAAAGGCTATTTTCTACTCCTACCTCTTTATAATCTTAATCCTATAATAAGTCTTATAAAGATCTAGCTATATAAAAATCCTTCCCTCTATAAGCCTCTTAATAATCTCTAGAATAAGGGGAAGTAGATAGTAATTCTTTAGGATAATATAATTTAGATTATAATAATTAATATATAGCTAGAGGGTACTATCTTTCTTCTTTATAAAGAGGATTAATACTTTTATTACTAACTTTAACTCCTAGATCTACCCCTTTATAAGCATTATCTAAAGATACTTATAAAGTATTATTAATTCTGCTAAAAAAGAATTATAAAAAGATCTAAAGGGTGGTTATTTCTCTTCCTTTAGATCTATCTTTAGATCTATATCTTTATAGTATAATAATAATTCCTAAGCCTTCTTCTCTAAGAAGACTATATAAAAGTCTATAAGCTAGTCTAATATAGAGTTCTTATCTTCTACTACCTTCTATAGGGTTTCTATAACTTATACTATTATAATTACTATATCTTCTACTTCTATAAACTCTTCTACTAAGACTAAGTAAATTTATAGAGCTAACTCTATACTGAAGATTACTCTATCTTCTCTCTAAAGAATTATAGGATTATACTACTTTAACTATAGCATCCCTAAGATAATATAATTTATATCTAGAGATACTACTATAAGCTCTATAAAGAGCTACTTTATTTTATTATTATCTCTAACTAGGATAGTAGCTTCTACTACTCCTTTATTTCTTATTTCTTATAAGGTTAATATCTCTATAAAGACCTACTATAGTAGGGTATACTAGTTATTTTCCTTAGCTAGTATTATAGGGATAAGATTAACTAAGCTTCTATTATTAACTAGTATTTATAAGACTAGGTCCTCCCCCTTCTCTTCTATCTAAGTCTAAAGAAATATACTTAGATAGAAGAGTAAGAGTCTATAATACTCTTTATTCTACTCTTTAGTAATAATAATAGTAACTAGTTATTTAGCCTTTATAGGGCCCTCCTATTTAGGCTTACTTAGGTAGTATCTTATAATATATTCTTTCTTATTATAATTAAAGTAGATCTATAAGGTGCTAGAGGTATAAGACTATAGGCCTTACTTTTTTATAAATAGTATAATTATAGTAGGTCCTATTATCTCTATCTTCTTAATAATAATATAGTCTATAAAGGGCTTCCCTAAGTTTCTAGAGCCTTAATAATCCTTATCTTTATATAAGGAATCCTAATAAGTATTCTATTCTATACTTAAATATAATCTTATAAGTAGAGAGACTATCTCTTTCTTAGATTTTAGGAACTCTAAATATTTATAAATCTTCTACTTAAATACTATAGAGAAGAACTTAAAGAAGAGGTATAATTATACTTTCTTTATATTCTTTATATTATCTCTAATTTTAATCTATTACTTATACTACCTCTATTAGTATATATAATCTATTTCTCTTTTATAAGACCTTATCTAAAATATTTATAATTATGCTTCCTACTTATAATTCTCTAGATTATTTAATTATAATTCTAGGAAAATATAGAAATCTTTCTACTCTTAATTATAAAAGTTCTTAGATATCTTACTCTACTAAAGGTTAGAGAGAATATAGTCTAGATAGATTATTATAATCCTAGTATACTTCTCCTTATCCTAGCTATTAGCTTTTATAGTAGACTCTTAGCTTATGATAAAGGCTTAATATATTATATAATTATAGGTTAAGTATCTCTTAGACTTAGGTAAGGATTAGATTTAGATATTAATCTTCTTTATAGATAGTAAGGATAATTCCTTTTATTCTTAGCTTTATAGGTACTTTTTAAGGCCTATACCTAGATTATTATAAAGTTTCTGAATTTCTTATAGAAGCTATAGTTCCTATTATAAATACTCTTTTATAGAGGTTACCCCTATTAACTTTAGGTCTACTAGAATAGAAGAGTCTTATAAACCTAGCTTACTCTTAGAGTCTTCCTCTTTATAGGCTATCTCTTTTCCTACTATTTAACTTTATATAGTTATAGAGGAGGATTTACTAGATAGTTCTAGTCTAACTAACTCCTTTTATAATACTATTTTCCTAATAGACTAGTTTAAAAGTTTAAGTAATAAAATATAAGGATTTATAATCTATAAGAATTAGAAACTAGTATAAAAGAAGAATAATTATAAATAGATTTAAATATAGATATCTTTATTTAAAGAGATTATTACTAAACTCTAAAGTTTAGTAGTTATAGGCAGGGTTTATATCTTTATAGGTTATATAACTATTTATATAATCTCTTATAAGGAGCCTTCTCATCATTAGGTTCCTCTGCAAAGGTAGCTTTAATATAATACATAATAGACCTTCGCAAACCTTACATCACATGAGCCATACCCCATACATGTGACCACCAAGACCATTAATAAGTATTTATAGCTCATGCAACCTAAAATATTACTATACTATCTTATCTGAAATCTAAATACTTATATTATTTTATCTAAAAATCAAATATAGAGTACTTTAATAAACTTAAGAAATCTTAAAGTTAACTACTTTCTAAGTACTTAAAAACCTAAGTACTTAGAAATTACTTATTATTTATTTTTTTATTTATATAGAAAAAATATAATATGAAGTAACTTATTATACTTATAAAAGATAATAGATATTATTATTTTAAGTACTTAGAAATTACTTATTAACTATTTAATAAGTACTTTCTAAGTACTTACTAAGTAGTTAATATAATTATCTTTTACTATAGTTATTAATATATATATCTTTAGTAGAGAGAGTAATATACTTATTTAATATAGATTATAAAAAACCTAATTTTAAGTACTTTCTAAGTACTTACTAAGTAGTTATGATAATTATTTTTTACTATAGCTATTATAATATATATTTTTAGTAGAGAGAGTAATATACTTATTTAATATAGATTATTAAAAATAATTTTAAGTACTTTCTAAGTAATTTCTAAGTACTTAAAAATTATTTATATACTTATCTTTTAAAATAAATTCTAAGTACTTTCTAAGTACTTAGGTTTTTAAGTACTTAGAAAGTAGTTAACTTTAAGATCTCTTAAGTTTATTAGAGTATTTAATTTAGTAAAATAACAGAAAGGATAGTGCAAGCTAAAATCTGTTTTAGTATAGTAAAGGATAGTGTAAGTATTATATGACTTATTCTTATAATTTATAGATTTACCACTCACCAGAGTAAAATTATGAGCTCATCCGACCTGCAACCACGTTCAAACTTCAAAGCCTGGTTATGTCAGCAGCCTGATATCATGGAGGTCTTGGTCATGTGGTATGGAGTATACCCACACTAATGCCTGAGGCAGAGATCTCCCCCCCCCTTCCCCCCCACTCTCCCGTCATGCCAGAGTTAATGAATAACAGACTGAGAGTCTGAGTGGAATGAAATGAGAGTTCATGAAACAAGAGTTAGTTAGTTCATCATGTCCCTCCAAATGAACCTATCAATAAGGATATTGTTGACCATGCCATACTTGCTGGCTCACAGAACAGAACAAATCATGATCACCCCATTTCACAAGCCCTGAGCTTGCCAATGGCATTGGGCCTGTTTGATGGCATCATCCACATTACAGTTTATGGTTCTTGGAGGTTTGAAAGAATATAGGTAATATATATAAAGTATAGAATATAGATAAAATACCCCACATTTACAGTACACGCGATTGATGCCCAACGCATTGCATGGCGACAGGGGGTTGGCTGTCAGTTTGCGGAGAGCTAGCTCGCATTCATCTGGATAGATAGATCATAGATAGATAGATAGATCGAAAAACAAAGGGGTAATTATGCACGACTTACGTAGGTGTAAGGCAGTGTCAGACGAGAGTTTTGAAGTGAGATTTCCATGGATACAGTAGACTTTTTTTAAAAAAAAAGATGGACGGGTTCCTTGTGTTCCTGAGAAACTCTAAGCGGCCATGAACGATAGACTGTATAAGCTTCTTTAGTCCCGGGGGCTTTAGGCGGGCCCGTCCCCTTGGAGCGCGTTCTTTGCTCTCTAGTCACCTAGTGAGGGTCCTTTAGGTACCTCAGTGCTTAGAGTTGGACTTGGATTACTGTATGATTGTATCACTCTTGCTGCTTAACTTCTTCTGGTTTGTCACTTGAGGATCACTCCATCTCTCAAACTTATTTTTAGTACCAAGGCTACAGGCCTACATAACAGTACAACTCTAGTCTACAAGGCATCCAGGAACTGGCTCTCAGGTTCAAAGGCTATGTAGTCTTAAGCCTCAAAGGTGATCGCATGTCATCCCCAATCTCTCTCTATTCTTGTAGATCCCTCAGGGTAATAAGGTACCGATTACCGAATCGTTCTGCCTCTCTAGAACTGATCAACAAGTGCTGACCTCCAAAAAGATAATAGTAATAATAATAATAATAATATGTCATTCCAAGAAGCATTCCAGAACACTTCGTTGTTGTTCCAAATTAGTCTCTCCATCTGCCTTAGCAAAGCAAATCTTATCCTTCCCACTTTTTAACTTAACAACGGGTCCAGAATCCAGATCTTATCCTATCCTTATCAAATTCTCCCCCTTTCCCGCGAGAACTCAGCCCGTCGCAACGACAAGCAACTCACGGACCAGCCTTGGTGTTTGTTCTTCGTTCCTTCGGTCGCGTGTTCTAGTTACCTGCGAACAAATTTTTCATCGCCTCTTTTCTTCTGGCGCTCACTGTAACCCCCTCCCCCAGAGAAATAGATAAAGAAAGAGAAGGGGACAACATATGAAAGAAAAAGAAAAATAAAAAAGGAAAACGAGCAGCCGCCGACCGCTGCCGAGGCCGTCAGGTGGTCCGACCCCCAACTTCGTTCAGGATCATCATAATTATAGTCATCATCATCATCGTCCCGCCGCAGAGTCACAAGCTGCGCGTTATCCGTTCGTCGTCCTTCCCGATATCTCCCATTTCCGCATCATCTTTCCGCCCGAAGGAAATTCCGTCTTAACCTTCCATCCTTCTGCTTCCTGCTAATCTGCGCATTCCCTTTGTCAAGCTCTGGGACAAGGTAGCGGCCGTCCTCTCTCTCCGCGCTTTTTGTGGCAGTTCTCGCGCCGGCACACTCGTTCCTGAGCTGTCTCCGGTCTGAAGAGACGCCACCTCTCCTTTCTGTCACATCATGGCGTTGGACTTACAACCACCCAACGATCGGAAACGGGTCAAGGTCTACGAGCTGAGGGATAACGACTGGTTTGATCGAGGGACTGGATTCTGCATGGGACAGATTCTCGATGTAAGTTTCTGTTACCGCCGCGCGACAGCGTCACCCGATCATCGGCGCGAAGGCCCTGTGGGCCTTCGCGCTTCGACGATTCTTCGAGAAGCACGACTGACATCGCGTTTTCTGTTCACAGGACGAACCGCGGATATTCGTTCAGTCGGAAGATGAACCCAGTCGTGTACTACTGGAGACGAGAATCTCCAAAGATGACGGCTACCAAAAACAACAAGGTACGCCCCCCCCTCGCCTATATACAAGCCTACCATCGCACGCCACCTTGGAGCAGGAGGAATTATCAGACTAATGCTCGTGCGCATCAACCAGAGACCTTGATCGTATGGACGGAACCCAATGGAACAGACATGGCATTGAGTTTTCAGGAAGCGGAGGGCTGCGCGGCAATCTGGTAAAGCATTCTTGCAATGCCTACCGTCCCACCTTTTTCTCTCTGACAGACAACCAGGAATTTCGTGCATAATGTCCAGCAACATCTACACAGCTTGGCAGCTGCAGGTCCGTTCACTTCATTCCACCCGTGACAGACCACACCCATAGCTCCGTGTGCGGTGACTTACTGTGGCTTCAATTGCGATTAGATGACGCCTTATCCGATGACCTTGAAAACTACCAGTCAATCATGTTGCCTCCCCCCGAGCTCGGTAACCTCCTGGAAATCGATCATGTCATGAGAGCCGCGAGTATCACGCAAGCCGGTCGCGATGCGCTGTCGAAATTTGTCATCCGCGACGGGTACATCCCGAAGCTGATACCGCTGGTCACCATGGCGGAGGACTTGGAGAGTCTCCCGGACCTGCATCGCCTCTGCAATATCATGAAATCGCTTATTCTACTCAACGACAACACCATCATTGAGACTGTGGTTACAGATGATATTATCTTGGGAGTGGTAGGAGCGTTGGAATGTGCGTGACTCCATTTTTTTTTTCTCGGGCTCGTGCGAAGGACACGATTGACTAATGATTCTCCAGACGATCCCGATTTCCCTACCCACAAAGCCAATCACCGTCAATACCTCGCAGATCAGACCCGTTACAAGGAAGTCGTTCCCATCAAAGATCCTCTTATCCGCCGCAAAATCCGTTACACCTGGCGCTTGCAATACTTGAAGGACGTCGTGTTGGCTAGGATTCTGGATGACCCAACTTTCTCGGTCCTCAATTCTCTGATCTTTTTCAATCAGGTTGAGATTGTGAATCACATCCAGTCGAACGGGCCCTTCTTGAAAGAACTCTTCTCGGTCTTCGATCCGCGCAACGCAGATCTGAGGCGCAAAGATGACGCTGTGCAGTTCCTCCATCAGTGCGCAGGAATTGCGAAGAACCTACAAGCGCCAGCACGCGCCACTCTGTTTGCGAACTTCATCAACCATGGTCTTTTCGCCGTGATTGCATTCGCCATCAAGCACCCCAATCCGGCCATGCGCACGACAGGAGTTGATCTCCTCGTCGCCCTCCTCGATCACGATCCCATTATGATGCGCGGATATATGCTCAAGGCCGTCAACGAAAAGAAAACACCTCTCACCGATACCCTCATCGACCTTCTCCACGCTGAATCCGATCTTGGCGTGAAGAATCAGCTTGCAGACGCCATCAAAGTTCTGCTGGATCCGCAAATCCCTCTGCCAGATACCATGGGTCGGGCTGGTCCCGACTATTTCTCCAAGTTTCGCCCTAACATCCTCTCGGATGCCTTCATGCAGAACCACTTTGATGAATCGGCTAGGAGGCTATTTCTACCCCTTAAACGCCTCGAGGATCGTACAGATGGTAAACCTCCCTCCTTCCGCAGAAGCTACTGGTCAATTAGCCTTCCCCTTACTGACTCTCACTCTCACTTTAGTGAATGACCTTACGTTCCAAGAAGTATCGCTGTATTCACATCTGGTCGACATCCTTACATTTTTTGTTCGCCAACACCTGTACCGAAGTCGCAATGTCATTCATAGCGAGTCTCTTGCTCCCCGGATCGCCCAGTTACTGAGAATACCTCAAAAGCATCTCAAACTGAGTGAGTTCTACGCTCTATCCCCTCCTTGAAGCCAGGAATCGTCTAACGTCATTTTCTCCTAGCCGCATTGAAATTCTTTCGTACTCTTGTCAGCCTGCAGGACACGTTCTATCAGGCGCTGATGACGCACAACAACACTTTTGGGCTGATCTTGGATATTGTTCACGAAACGATGCCGCGTGACAATCTACTCAATTCAGCATGCCTGGAACTTTTCGAGTTCATCAAGCGCGAGAACATCAAACCGATCGTCCTCCACGTCGTTGAGAAATATCGTGAAAAGATCAAGGACATCACCTACGTTGACACATTCCAAAGCCTAATTCTCCGCTATGAGCAAATGCAGGGATATGGCGCAGAAGCCGACACAACGCTTTTATCGCAAGAAGAGGAAGCTCGAAGGACGCAAGCGAACGGCCAACGCTGGCAAGGGGTGAGGGAGATGGATGCTGCCGAGGAAGAATACTTCAACACATCTGACGACGAAGAAGAGGTAATAGCTCCCACGAGGATGGAGGGTTTTGTACATGCTAACTCCTGTTCTCAGTGGCAGCAAGACAGCCGGAGAGATAGTGCGCTGGCAGTCAACGCGCAGAATGGCGCCGCCTCGCCGCCTGTAAAACCCCTGGTCGATTACCCAGACGATGACGAGGACGAAGATGCTATGGATACTAAACCAGAATCCGAGCAAGCGCCACAGGAGGAAGAAACGCATTCCGAATCTTCCTTGGAGACGGCGTCAACCCCGGTGTTGCTTGCAATACAGACTCCTCCAGAACGATTATCAGAGAAGCGTCGGCGTGAAGAGGAGGATGATGATGAGCTGGTCAAGCTCACTTCTGGGCCGAAGCGAAGAAGCTCCGTAAGTAGCAACTCCAGTAGTGCTAGTCTTTTTCGAAGAAAGCGAGGCATGTCAGTTGGGACTCTTTCCGCCACGGACAAGGGATCAGCCCAGAACCTACCGAGCAGCGGCGGTGCTAGTGCAGCGCCTAAACGGATAGCCATCAATATTGGCTCGGCAGTCAAATCATCTGCTCTAGAGACCGAGTCAAGTGAGTCTGCCGCAACAGATGCAAACAACGAGAAAGAAAATCGGGCCGAGAACCCGAATGAGGACGGTTGAGGACACCTTTCTTGTCTAGGTCCGTCTCCTTTCTGGCAGTGATGATTATAAACTCGTCTTTCTTTTTCGCTTGAGCGTCATGCTTGCTTTTCAAGCCACCGTATCATTTGTCTGTTTTGTTTTCATGAGTGCTCAAATTAGAGATACCAGATGCCCGCGATAATCCTCTTCTTGCCCGCTTTTCTCCGTTTCGAATTGTTTCTTTTAACCATCATGTTCCATTGTATCCTTTTCCTCCTCTTCTCTTTTCTTTGATACATTTGTTTATATCTTTGGTGGTATCCTTAGACTTCGTCTGTTCACTGTTTGTTATTTTTCGGAGATCATGACACTCCGTGTCACCTTAACCCGTGTCTAATCCTGGCTGGTTTGACTTCGATCTAACAGATAGTGTGCCTTTTGGTTGTTTGATGATATCACGGAGTTGTCTTTCCGCTTGACTGTTTTTGTCTCCTCTCATGTGCGTGTGCAGGTTGATTTGACCATGGTCGGCGAAAATAGGGATTGAAAGTCAAATGAATGTATCAGCACATATTGTTCGCTGTTCCCCTGGGCGTTTCGAAATCTGCAATGCGCTGCGGATTCTATTGTTTCTTTTCTTTTCTTTTTCTTTCCTTTCCTCTGTCTCTGGGGCTCTTCACAATCTCTTGTTCACTTGGGGGGAGTCTCGGGCTGGACGAAAATGAAATGCAATGAATGGGTGTATGTACATCTCAGGCTGGGAAATGGAATTGTTTTTATAGGCTTTTTATAGGCCGTGTCTTGCTTGCTTCTCTATGCCGAGAGATGGCGATAACTGGGTTGATCGAGTATCGACAGATATATGTTTGATGCGTCTCGTGATTCATAGCAAGGGACCGAATAAACCTGCGACATTGTAAGGAAACCATTGAAGTCAATAAGAAATATGTCTTCTAGGTGAAGTTGATCGTTTATCTGGGTCGCATCGAATGATCAAATCGGCTCTTCTCCGTGAAGATCTTCATCCACACGATCACCATCACCATCACCATCTCAAAATGCACGACTAGACTTGGACCTGAGTCAGTTTCAAAGCATGTACCGACATTGAATTGATCGTGATGCGTTGAAGCTGATATTTTCACTTATATTGACTGTACTCCTATTTGATCTCATCCGATGGGAAGTTCAATTGTTCCCCCAATACACCAACAACATCGGCTCAATCGGCGCTCATCCATTCCTGCTGTCTATCATTGTATCATTAATACTCCATGCTCTACAAACACACAACTCGCCGAGTCTACCATACATCACTACGCACCATGTCAGCCCATCACCGACCTCGTATCACACCCGACACCTTTCTTCACACCGTCTCGCTCCCAAACCGCACAGGCCCCATCCAGCCATCTCCCCCCATCACAATATTCCTGATTTCAGGAAACCCTGGCCTAATCAGCTACTACCACACCTTCCTCTCTCTCCTCTCAGAGAAACTAAATCAGAAACTAAAATCACACACCACCAGCCAAGTCCACCCCCCCAGTTTTCAGATCTACGGCCACAGCCTGGGCGGCTTCGCGCTACAGACCCCACAACACCCACACCCGTGCGACTACGACCTCGAAGACCAAATCGGTTATGTCCAGGGTAAACTTGACGAGTTCCTCTCCAGCCCGGAGGGCTGCGGATCCAGTGCTGCTGAAGGTAAGTCCAAGGTGATTCTCATCGGCCACTCTGTGGGCTCGTACATCGCCATGGAGATCCTGCGGCGGCACCGCGAGCGCGCAGCCAGCGCTGCTGCTGCTACTGCTCCTCACGGCTCCACGGCCTCCTTCGACATCATCGGCGGCATCATGCTTTTCCCAACGGTGATGGACATCGCCAAGTCGCCCTCGGGGCGGAAGTTGACGGTGAGTCTTGCACCCGGTGCGGCGCAACTGCCCGGCGGTACACCGCGTGAGAGAAGGAGGGACCCCAAGCCAAGCTGACTCTGTCCTAGCGGTTGCTGTGCGTCGTGCCCCAGCTTGCGCTGGTCGTGGGGTTCCTGGCGCGGGTGCTCGTGGCGCTTCTTCCGGCGTCTTGGCTGCGCGGGCTCATCCGGGTCGTGATGGGCTCGGCGATGCCGGAAAACGCGGTCGAGACGACGGCGGCGTTTGTCCAGAGTAAGACGGGGGTGAGGCAGGCGCTGTGAGTCCCACTGCCTTCGCATTAGCCTTCCGCATCGATATGCACCTGAGCGATTCTTTCGCCACTAACTTGGAGGATAGACACATGGCTGCCGATGAGATGCGTACCATCACCGCGGATAAATGGAGCGACGATGTCTGGGGCGTGTCGACGGCTGATGAGCCGCTGGCGCGGCTGGTCTTCTACTTCGGCCGGAACGACCACTGGGTTGCGGAGCGGACGCGCGACGAGATCATCGAGCTTCGGGGCCGTGTGGAGGGCGGGCCGACGATGCTGGTCTGTGAGGATGGGCTGCCGCATGCATTCTGTCTGAGTGAGTTTTCTTTTCTTCTTGGGTTCTGGGTCTGGTGAGTATGGGTGGCGCTGACACTTGGGTCCCAGGGCATAATGAGGTTATGGCTGGGAAGGTCGCGGACATGGTCATGGATATTGTGTCGGAGTGAGGGTGGGTGCCGTCTTGATAGAATAGATGTAGAGTATTTGTCATAGGCGACCTATAGATCGGAATGGTTCAAGGATTGACTGGCGTCTGCACAAGTTGGGGCCAGGGGGTACTTAGACGGGCTACACTGACCTACACATGCTACGAGTAAATCTATACACTAATAAAACCAGACAGCCTTACCATATTAAGCTTACAAAGGTTCCTCATCATATGGATCGTGAAATAGTTGGGTATCTAAACCGATATAACGCCACCCCTCTCCCATCCTCCCATGCAGGCATAGAAAGAAAACAAACGAGGAATTACTGCGAAAATGCCCTCAGGGATTCCCCTGATACGCCAATCCTGCTCTCCGGAACAAATCCCCCAGGACATCCTGACGCGGCTGCGCTTCCGCCGGCGGCCGCTCCGTCGGGGCGTGCTGCCACTGTG
Organism: Aspergillus clavatus NRRL 1; assembly: GCF_000002715.2. Taxonomy (NCBI): domain Eukaryota; kingdom Fungi; phylum Ascomycota; class Eurotiomycetes; order Eurotiales; family Aspergillaceae; genus Aspergillus; species Aspergillus clavatus. The sequence goes on along the minus strand of NW_001517104.1, from coordinate 1,168,924 downwards.
GGAAATCGAGATTGTGCGCATGCACGCTCCATCCGTCGTCCTGCGCTCTCTGCTGACCAAAGAGATCCTTCAACGAGATCTGCCGACCCATCGGGACACTGGAGTGCATTTCATCCGCCGCCGCCTCTGCCGCCGCAGCGGCGACATGGAGCCCGTTCTGGCGCATCGCTTCTACCCGCTCTCGCGCGAGCTTCAGGCTGTGGCCCGCGTGCACTGCGCACTCGCGAATCACCTGGGCGTTGATCGTGCGCGTCTCCGCCGTCGAGTTGGGAGGCGGCTCCGAGTAGATCCAGAGGCCGTAGATGCGCACGTCGGCGGTGTTCGCGGCTTTGTTGGTCATCTGGTTGGTGTTGCTGGTGTTGCTGTTGCTGCTGTTGTTGTTGTTCATGCCTAATTCCACGCCCATGTCGTAGTCAGACTTGATAATGACATATTCCTCCGTAAGCTCCACGTTGTCCCCGTCGGTCAGGAGGATATCGAAGTTGTTGAGCCCCCGGCGGTTGAGCACGAACACGCTGTATCGTTCCTCGCCTAGGCTCCCCTGCACCAGCTGGCAGACAAACAGTGACCCCTCGACACCCGTCTTTTCCCACTGTCGGCTTGTCGGGTTGAACAGGTACACGACTGCATATGGGGCGAGAGACAGGATCGAGTTCACGGAGGGGTTGTGACGGCGGAGGACGGAGAGATTCAGCTCCTCGTTGGAGCGCAGGGGTGGGGGAGGCGCGGGTGCTTCTTGCTGGTCGATCTGTTGCTGCGTGTCGGAGAAGTAGTTTGGATAGTCGGATTCATAGTCGGAGGGTTGCGTGTATTGCTGATTGTTGTTGCGGTGGTTATTGCCATTGCTGCCGTTGTTGGGTCGTCGAGGTCTGCGAGTCGCCATGATGATGTGTCCACCCCCTGTCAGAGCACAGAGCAAGCTTGATCGGGTGTTAAAGACGGTAGAAGAATATTTTAAGAAATGATCAGAATTGAGGATGGAAATTCTTCGAAAGGGGATACAGACGACTGTTGGATGGCGGAACAGCAGTGACGTTGCGGAGAGAAGAAGAATAGTTTAACGAGAGGAAAGAAGCTTTGCTCAATGAACCCCGCGAACAACTTCCGCCCAGCAGCTTCACTTCACTGCCATCTCTGTGGAGAGTTTGGGAGTCAGTTCGGCTGTAATCGAATACTTCTGTTTCTGATTAAACTTCTTACCTTCCAGGATAATTTTGCGATTCAGAATCATAGTTCACCCATCCGAGGGACAGATCGATCGCCTTCCTTCTTGTCTTCGCCTGTCGTCATTCGTACCGACCACTTGCCGCCATTCCACTCTGCGACCTCACTCTTTTCCCTTCGCCAAACCAAAAGTTTCCTCACGTCCTCGCTACAAATCCCAGGATGCTCGGACGAGTCATTGTCTTCTAAAGAATATAAGGTTGCTTCTCCGATACGAGTCCTAATGACCTAGATTCGTCACGCGACGCCCCGGTTGCATCCAAACCTCTTGCGCCTTGTGCCCAGAAATAAAACTCCTTGGGAAAAAGGACCGCTGATTCTCAGTTTCTTACACAAGGAAGAGAATATATTTACACAAAGGGACATTACATTTAAAATTATGCTCGGCGTGTCAATTCTGTGATAAGAATGAGTCTCACCACCGAACAATCGGGGTCGCAACCGCCCGTCTCTTCCATCCCCGGAGGTTATCATAGCGACAATGATAGCAGCTCGTCCAGTCACCACCAAGACTCTTCATATGACCCATTTGCGCTCCCTAAAGCCGTCAGGGCGAGGAAGTCGGAATATACGCGCGAGCAGACATTACGTGTCAAGGTCGGGACCTGGAATGTAGCTGCTATCCAGGGTACAGAAGCAGACCTGGGGAAATGGTTCGTGCAGCGGAAAGGGATATGCGAACATCTTTCAGGGTTACGAATGCAGAACTCGCAAGACTTGCCTGGCGGGACGGACTATGATTCCGAGGATTCTTCAAAGGATCGTGAGCGCCGCCAATCCAAGGGAAAGGAAATCCTTCACATGCCTGCCTATTCCCCGGAAAAGGTGGGGCTCTATGTCCTCGGATTACAGGAGATTGTCGATGTTTCGTCACCAGCGGAGACGTTGAGGCCGTATGTGGACCCGTCAGCGGCAAATAAATGGAAAGCGGCGCTTGAGAAAGCTCTACCGGAGGGATACAAGCTCGTCGCAGAGACTCAGCTGGTCGGGCTCTTGCTTTTGGTATATGCAGCGCCTTACTTGGTAGGAAGTATATCATCGGTCAGCTCCAGCAGTGTGGGTACGGGTCTTTTGGGCTACATGGGCAACAAGGGCGCCGTTACGACGCGGATAATGATTGGCGAGACGACTTGTCTTGCTTTTGTCAACTGCCATATGTCTGCTGGTTCGGACAAGAATAGTCTAGAACGCCGCAACTGGGATGCGGCTCAGATCACTGGACGAACTAGATTTGACCCTATCGATCCCGAGAAGGGTCTGAGGGTGGACCCAACAGACAGCCTCGGGAGGGAGGATTTTGGCTTTTGGTTTGGAGACCTGAACTACAGGCTCGAAGATATCCCAGGTGATGATGTGCGACAAGTGCTTGCGCGGCACACGGAAAATGAATATGATATGAAGCATAGTATGCCGCATGAAGAACCACTCCCAGCATTGACTGATGAGGATGTCAATCCACATACTGATCCAGCTTCACTTCAAACCACAATATCCTCCCTGTTGCCTCACGACCAACTTCGCATACAAAAAGCCAAAAAGAAGGCTTTCCACGACGGTTGGCGAGAAGGCGAAATTTCATTCCTGCCAACGTATAAGTACGATGTAGGCAGTGTGGCCAAGTTTGATTCGAGCGAGAAACAGCGAGGGCCAAGCTGGTGCGATCGAATCTTGTACCGCACACGCCAGGATATTGTGAGATACGAAAAGGCAACCAGGGACGCTGAGGAGGCGAGGAAACGGGATGAAGAAATGAAAGCTCGGGGCTTGGACAAAGCTGCTGCAGATGACAACGTGTTGTTTGACTACGATCCAGACGTTGATGGCGCTGACAGTGGAGACGAATATGATCCTGACAAAGATCACTTGAGCGACAGTGCTTCGGTGTCGTCACATACCACTAAAGACGATACTATTCGGCTGGAATATTATATGTCACATCAAGGCATTCTCTCATCAGATCACAAACCATTAGTTGCTGGCTTTACGATCAAGTATGAAAGTGTCGACCCTCATATGAAAGCCAAGGTGCATCAAGATGTTGTTCGGGAGCTTGATAAGGCTGAGAACGAGTCTCGTCCAAATTTGACAGTCGTAGTTGATACTTATGGAGACGATCTTCAAAAGTCCGAGAGGGACCCCAACGCGGTAGACTTTGGTGATATTCTATTCGATGTGCCTATCACGCGCTCATTGACAGTCGCAAATACTAGCAGCGTGCCAGCGACCTTTCGCTTTGAGAAGCCCGACAGGCAAGGTGACCATCAACGGAGCACGCCATCATGGCTGGAATACAAAGTCGATGTACCCAGCCAGGATGACAAGGGCAAGGACAAAAAAAGGAAATCGGGAGAGCGCACTCTATTCCCGGGTGAACTGGCGAACATCGACATCGCAGCCCACATCCACAACATTGAACATGTTCGTCTACTCAACGATGATGTTGTTAAATTAGAGGACATCCTTGTCCTTCGAGTGGCCAACGGTCGAGATCATTTTATTTCTATCTATGGACGGTGGTTACCCACCTGTTTTGGTCGAAGTGTGGAGGATCTTACCAGAATGCCTGAAGCGGGTGCGCGAAGCCTTCTGGGAAACCCCCCCGCGAAGGAACAAAACGGAGAATCAGGGCGCCTATCGGCTCCGAGGGAGCTATTTCGTCTGACTGAGGCTATCTCAGAGCTTTCCGAGCGTGCTATTGCCGAGTGGGGCATGACAAGGGGCGATTCTGGGGAGGACACGCCACCCTGGCTCAGAGATCATGGGGCCGGATGGCCTTTTGATCCAGAGACTTGGACATTGAAAGACAAGGAACAGAGATTGCCTCTCTTAGCGGCAGTCCGCGAAGCTTTGGACTGTAATAAAGATCTTAACTCTATCTTCGAACCCGAGGTGCCGTCGCTGCACCGGTTAGAAGTCCTGAGTGAAACCTTGCTGGTTTTTCTCGGCTCGCTAAGCGACGGGATCGTCACGGCTGCCGTATGGGAGAAGATGGACCAGCAGATCCTGACTCGGGAGAAGCGGAAGTCGCCTCCCCTTTCCTGGGACGAAACCCAAGCCTGGGTCCTGGAGGAACTCGCATATTCACCCGCCCACAGCGTCTCTTTCACATTCGTCACCTTCATGCTCGCGCACATCGCCAACGAAATCGCCCCGTCCCCATCCACGGCACCGGCGCTCCCCGAACTATCGGGTCGAGAATCCGAAGACAAGAAAAGGGAAAGTATCGACTCTCTGAAGAAAGGCCCCGGCCCCAGTCCATCCGGTACAGCGAACTCCGCCTCGTCAGGTGGCATCCAGCGGCCTCCGCGCGTCTTGACAGCATCCAATCTCTCGAACCTCCAATTCAACGCTGCTCACCGCCGACAAGCGGTCGAGACCACCTTAGCATCGATCTTCGCTTCTGTCCTCATCGTTTCGAAAACGGTGCCGAGTAAAGACAAGGAGCGCCGAGCGCTGGAAGACAGAAAACGTAGTATCATCGAGCCGTTTCTGAAAACGTTCGGCGTGGATAGTCTTGGGCCGTCAGGCGGTGTTCCATGAGGTTCTTATCACTATTGCTCCCCATACTTTGTTTCCGGTTTGATTTTCCCTGCGTTGGTTGTATAATCCATGATTCAAGAGGGATGGTAACATAGAATTCTGTATAGACATTGAGGTCTATTGTATATATTATTATTCAATTGGGTTAGATCAAAGTCTTCACATGTTGTACTCTCTAGAAATACTGCAACTTTCAGCTGTATTGTGTAATGTTAATTGTGTGTCTCTCCCTATTAATATATACTCTAAACTCCAACATCCTTCGAGCACTTCAAGATACCACGTCAATGCTTGGATGTACATAGCAAAACAAATCTTTCCCAGTAAAAACCGAAAACCGGAATTAATCCCTCAGAGGAAACTACACGATCTCCCCATTCGTTCATGATGCCTTGGAAACCCCGGCTTCGAAACCCGCCTATTTGAAATCGGCATTCATAACAACAAATAACAATATGATCGCATCCTGGCTTTGTATGACGGAGTATATGCTCAAAGGAGAGAACGTGCAAATAGAACTGCAAAGAAAGAGGTCATTAAGTCAGGTCTTGAATATGTGTCACGAATCTCCCTATCTGGTACTTTCATTACTGGTACTCCCGAATCGGCGGAAGTCCCTTAGCACCGCCCAAGTCCTGCAGAGGAGCCCTTCTCAGCCGTCTTGGAGGGGTAGATTTCACTTCTCGTGGGGCCTTGCCCTTGGGCGACCGTCGCGGCTTCGCGCCGAGCAAATCCTTGCAGTACTGCAAGCATCGCTTGGAAAGTTGGAATGGAAGAGCGGCCAGGGACATGGAGACTTGGATCGGGAGTAGAATAATAGCATAACCACTATCAAGAAGGCCTGATAGAGCGTCCCATGGGCGACGCGTATTAGAGCGCTGGGCCGAGGCTGCGAGAGCAATCGCATCGTGGACTTGCGTTTCGAGGCCCTGGAGCCTTGATTCCGTCTGGAACGAGATGAGGGCTGTGCGCTTTTCGTAGCGCCGTACCGCGCGGTTGAGCGCTTCGATTTCCGGCTGGAAGCCTTTGCGAATGTCCGTGGTTGCTTGAGAGACTAGTGTCTGGAGATGTTCTTGGTCTTGCGACTGGCTTGATGACTCCGGTGTTGTCCGGGCTGCGGCTGCTTCGGCAACGTGTGCTTCGAGTTCCTCGAGGCGTTTGGTGAGGTCGGTGATCTTACTTGGATCTATCTTCTCTTCGCCGTCTGCTGATGCTGCGACGATACGCTGCAGGTGGAGGGTTCGAGCTTGCACTATCTTCAGCAAGTGGGCAAAGGGACGGATCTCCGCTGCCAACAGGAAAATAGTCAGGTTGTAGTTAGAAACCATGCCTTCGGAGGGCCGTGATAGTTTGGACCGGATGGTATGCAGAAGCCAGGTTCCGATCATGGGAAAGATGAAGCAGGACACGAGAGCGACAAGCTCATGAATCTGGAGCTCCCGACTGGCTGCACTGGCCGCGTCGGAGACTCGTGTTTGCTGTCGAGCTTCTTGCTCCGCAACACCTTCCTTGGGGTCGTGTGCTGCTTGCTCATCATTGGGTTCGGGCTGAAGCGGAGCATAGGCGGCTTCATAATATTGACTTTGTTGTCGAGTCGCTTGAGCAGAGCGATACCAATCCCTAGACTCCCAGTCAGAGGAGCGACCAGACATAGTACAAAAGGGGAGGGTGGGGGGGGTTTAGTCCTTACCATGGCAGTCTCATTGACCAGTTCAGGAAAATAGCAGCCAAGACCAGCAACGTAATATCTGTCACGACCGCACTCCCATTTTGGAAAAACACTCCTGCGATAGCAGGCAATAAAGCCAGGCCAAGAGGCGCCGATTGCCAATGCGATTCCTCGTTTGGCACACCCCAGTCATCTTTTCGAACCACGCGCGGAAACAGCAGATCATCTGTGGAGGAACGGATTGAATTCCGAGCTTCCGAAACCGAACCCGAGAGACTTGAATTGCGACGTTGATTTTGAATCTCGAAAGTGCCCTCTGCAAAAGTCGCAGCTCGTGTTGGGCCTCGATGTCGAAGATCCATTGCAGCAGCAGAGCCGGTAGCGTGGGCGTGGGGTTTGGCGCTATCGTTAGTAGCCTGGGGAGAGCCGGATCTTCGGGCTTGTTCAGACATGGCGGCAGAGGGAATTCCAGCTCAATCTCAAACCATGTGGCTCATACTATATCAACTCAAGGTTCGCGAGGCACAGGTCAGATTCACAACTGAAAGGGCAGCAGAGGAACTGGAATGTATGCCTCTGGTCACTGCAGCCTATTATTATCTGCAGGGACGTCGTGACCTTGGTTTTCAACTTGTAGCGAGCCAAACAATGCGGAGAAGATGGACGCCAGAGGTACGTAATGGAAGCGACACCCATGCGCCACAAAAGGGGGCTGCAAGGGAAAAAGCAACATCAGGAACACAATAAATACTGGGGATGCGAATATTGAGGAAGTAATCCTGCCCCCAAGTACGGACACTTTAGCTGCCTAGCCTGGGATGGCCATCACCCATGTACCTATCCGATCAAACCCGGTACAGACATGCTTCTGCTTTTCCACCGTGATCCGTGTCCACCGTGGTGCTCCCCTTGCTTCGATGTTGATTGAATGCCTCGGAGGTTTAGGCACTTTGCGACCATGCCACGATGTAACTCGAGGTCAATTTTTTTGGTCGTCCAAGCTTCGGAGTTGCGATTCACTGGACCATGGGGGCCATGGACGGGTATCATTCTTGACCAAACACCCATTTGGGTCTGAAAATCTCCCTTATCCTGGTGTGGTTCTTGTTGTTCCCTGGATCAAGTAGTCAACGGAAATGTTAGCCAGACCATGACTACCAACTTGTGAGATGGTTGAGAGACCACTAATCTTACCCTGCTCATGAAAGAAACTCAAAGTGACGAGTCCTTTCCTATTTGACTTGCTGTGGTGATCCCCCAAACGGAGGGCAGTTCTGGGTGTTCTCACGAGGGGTCTCCAACCCGCATGTCCACCTCGACGTGGTCCTGGCGCAAACATTCCTCCCCATGGCACAAGATGCACTCGGATACATATTGTGAAACCCAAGACAGCATCTCTTGGTGACCACTGCATACCAAGATGAAAAAGAACCTTGAAATCGGGCCAGAAGCGATGTGCCTCCGTCGGTTGTGTTGGAGATGGGCGAACAGCGGGCTTATTGATACCCAAAAGGGGAATGGTCCGGGTCTCTGGTGATTGATACTTTGATACTCCAGCAACTCCCAACACCATCGTTGTGAGACGGCAAGAAACACATTCTGTTCGACCTTATCCTCACCATTCTTTATTCAAGCGAATCGTCCCTCAATAGCCGGGTGATGACAACTGCTCAAGGTGCAGTAGGCCGCGAGAGACCTGTCCACTCTGCAGAATGTGGGATAAGCTCATTGACGGGAACTGCAAGCTTCCAAACGCCCCTCAATGTCGGCTAAACACATTTAATTTTTTCTCCCCCTGCTGTCAATCTGCTTGTGATCATAAATTGTTTATTCTCTCTCTGTGTTGAGTTGATCTGAATCGATTGTCTCAACAGAGGGGGCAGAGGAATGAAAGCTGATGGCACTCTGCAATCACTCCTGCTCAAATTCCTCATCCTCAATAAGACAGACATCTACTTCTTCTGTCTTGGGATGTCTCTCTCGCTCTCTGTCTCTCCGTCCCTCTCTCCTGAGATCTTCCTTCATGAACTCTGGGGTCTGTTCTTCTTAACAGGGCGGTGCTGGCTCATTGCTCCTGAATCGGTTGCTGAGAACTTTAAGTCTTACCTCTCAAAATCTCTACCTCTCCGAGAGAGTTACGGAGAAATACTCTCAGAGAAGGACTAGGTGACTCGATTAGTCTCTGTACATCTTTAAGCAAGCATTGGTGTTTGAAATACATCCAGCTGTGATGGATTCGCCGACGACAGGACGTTCCACTCAGGCAGCGGCTATTCCCGTGCTAGCTCTCATTGCCATCATCGTTAGTATTCCTCCCATTGTGTTGCACTGGAAGAACCGCAACTTCCCGGCCACGTCTCTTATTTGCTGGTTCTTGATCCTCAACGTTTTCAACTTCATCAATGCCCTTATATGGCAAACGGACGACCTCGAGTCATGGTGGGATGGACAAGGCCTGTGTGATGTGGAAGTTAAAGTCATGATCGCTAGCTATGTTGCCGTTCCGGGGGCGTTGGCGTGTATCTTCAGGAGCTTGACTTCTGTGCTGGACACCAGACGTGCTATGCTTGTCCCCTCCAAGAGTCAGCGATGGCGGAATCGTATCATGGATTCTCTGTTCTGTGTGATTATCCCTGTAATCGCCATGATTACACACATCGTTTACCAAAAGTCCCGATACATGCTCTTTGGTATCTCAGGATGTGTCAACAACTTCGATGAGAGTTGGGTGAGCCTGGTGCTAGCATTCATCTGGCCCCCAATAGTCTGTGTTCTTGCTGCTTACTATTGCGGTATGATCTCCTCCATTCCCACCGGTTGCCTCGCCTAGTACTGATGACCAACAGGCATGACGCTTTATCGTCTTCATAAATATCGGAGTCAATTCGGGGAGATACTCAGTTCCGCGAACAGCCACCTGAACAAATCAAGGTTCCTGCGACTGTTCTTTCTTGCATTCGTCATGCTCTTGACCATTCTCCCAATGCAGGCGTTCGTCCTCTATCAGAACATTCTATTGTCATTGCCGTGGCACTCTTATTCATGGAGTTCCCTCCATGGACCAGAGTGGAATACTATCATCAAAGTTCCGTCGAATGGCCAGGCATTCTTTGACCGCTGGATTCCAATCGCTGCGGGCTATGTGCTCTTTATCTTCTTTGGATGTTGCAGGGATGCTTTCCGGCTGTACGGATCTATTCTGTGCTTTCTTGGCCTAGGCGGACGTTTTGCTGCTCTTCGCTCCTCGCCGCACGCAACGGGATCTAGTGGTGGAGGATCGACAACGAGCCGTGCAAGGCTACTCTTCTCCAAATAGTGGCCATCGTCAGTGAGGTTAAAATCTCTTCCGCTCTTTTTAGCAGCTTGCCATAAGCAATACTAATACCAGGATAGAACATTCGACGACTCTGCGCCTAGTAGATCAGCCAGCCAGAACTACGCAGATATCGAAAAGGGTACCATCTTCCCACGAAACAACCAAGGCTCAAAAAGGTCATTCTGGCTCTCACTTCGATGGACTTTCTTGGGCCGCAGATTCCATTCCGCTCGCGAGAGGGCACCCTCGCCTCCCAAGCTGTCTATCCCAGCGACAACGGTATCTACGAGCGCCTGGGCCGGCACGAGCCAAAGCCGTGGAAGTGGTGATTTCTCGAGCACCCCTGTCAAACCTGATTTTATTCGTGTCAAGCAAGTCATTAGCCAAGAGAGTGAGACGAAGCGGGGAGATTCGATTGCCGCCCAAATTAGCATTTAAGCTATGATGCCCTACATGGAGTATGTTGCGCATGCTGCTTAACCTGCCGATGTGCTGGCTTGCCTTGCACATGACAAAGCCAGAAGCCATTTCTCTTCGTGCTCCCTAGCATTGTCTCGTGTCTCTCCATCAATATTTAGTTGACTATACCTTAATTTGTTTGCTTCGAGTGTTCCTAACTCTCTACTTCATTAATGCATGACATATCTACAACAGGCGTCAATATTTTAACTATATATTTATCCTCATTGGTTGCATCTTGCATTGGAGGCAAAGAGCAATGACTGTGCGAACCTTACCATCGTCGTTGGGAAGCTCAAGACCATGCCCCATGTGAGGCTCGGAGGAGACGCCTCGACTACTGCCGAGAAACATAATTGATGAACAAAAGAAGTGTCATCCAAGGGTATACTGGCACATATAATAGCTACAATACAGACAAGGCAAAAGATAACGGAACCAACTGTCAGCTTCACCGACAATGCGGAGATCTTGGATAAAGACAAAGAGAGGCCAGTATATCTCAACACCAACACAGAACCTTATTCAATCGTACACTCCTTCCTTCTCACTCATAGCCCCTTTGAAGCTCCTCACTGGGAGGAACCTTCAGATCCAGCGGACTCGGGGTTATATGGGCGCTTGAGGACCTCGAGCGTCCCTGTTCCGAGGTCATTAGTATAATCTTACTCGAGGTACCGGCCAAGTAGCAACTTACGTTGAACGATGCCCAGATTGGAGTGTTTCCTGCCTTCAGCGTCCTCAAACATGCGCATGGTGGCGTCACCCTCGACGTACACCAGGGTTCTAGAGACAAAAAATATTGTCAGTTAATCAACTCTACTGCTTTTCACAAACCCAAGGACCATGCCGCAACCGCATCAAGCAGACAATCTCAGAAAGAGGCTTCACTCACCCCTTGGGCAGATTCAGAATGAAATCCCGCTGGGGACCTTCCGGCTGGAAGCTGGACACGCGGAACCAGCTGATCTGCCGGTTCTCCCGGGAACCGTAGGACGAGGCCACCGCATATTTGATGACTTCCTGGCCTGTCGAGGTGGCGTGTAGCTCGGGCTCGGCAGCAAGGCGGCCAGTGATGATCATACGTGCGATTGAACGGGGCGAGGAGGTGGTGAAGGTGCGCGCGGAGCGAGCTGTGCCGGAGGAAGCGCGCAGGAAGGGGCGGAGTGACAAGCTGAAGGCAGACATTTTGTTCCGGTAAGGTAGGGGATTCTTGGATTGAAGCTTCAATAAGCAGATTTCGAGTGGAAAATAGATCAGGAGGGTCTTAATAATAGCAGCGGGAATGATGATGTTTTGCCAATGGCCAGGTTAGCTGTCTGCCGAAGACAACGCGTCCGGTATCGTCACGTGATGCATCCCCTCGCAGTTCCAACTGGTTTGTTTTGCTTCTAAGCTTCATTGTTCATACTTCCAGATTCATCTCCACAGAGAACGAATTGACAATGCTCAAAGGTTGTGCTCTGGAGCATTACAAAGAAGCTTGGACTACCACTGATCGCGTGATCGCTCAACAGACCTTAATCTACAGTTGCTTGAGCACGAAATCAAGTCTCAAGTAATGATCGTACATCGGTGATTTGATATTTACTCAATGAAGGACTACATTCGCCAAGGAACAGTTAGTCGCTTCCATTGCGCTTCCAGTCTGTGAGACATCAGTTCAAGGCATGCTAAGTACTCGAATCATGCTCGTGAAGGGAGCACTGGAGGAGCGCACGAATGCATCAGCTCCGCCCTTTCACAGTTCTGATCTTGCATTAATCGTGCAGCCAAATATTGTTGTATTGCCTTGGATCCTGCAAATCTCGCTCCCTATTCCACTTTTTTTTTGCGCTCACCGGTTCCTTGGACCTTGGAAGTCACTAGGGAAAGCAAGTTACTAGCATCGAATTGTCAAGCGAAGTTGCAGGGAAGAACATAACAGAATGAGTCGGGGTCTCAGGGAAGACCTCTGGCCGTCAACTTCCAGCTCGGAAATTAAACAGATTCCCACCATCCACTAAGAAGAGCCATAGGGCGAACTGCCTGGTCATGGGCGGACAGTTTATCGCGCCGTCAGCTCGGTGGCTGTTTTGGTATTGACTTCTGTGCTCTGAGCGCTGAGTGTTATACCTAATCGGTGTCAAAGATCAGACCTATCACTCGACGATGGAGATCATTCAAACAACCCCAAACTAATGCTGCCGAGTGAGACTAGTCGATCAAAAAAGCTGAAGATCAAGTCGCGCTCAATCCTCAACTCAAAATTTAAATACTAAAAAGTCTATCCTAGCTTAGCTCTCGCTAGTTGCCGAGGCAGACTCATCTGTATTCTGTTGACGTTGACTGATACGGTGACACTGCATCCCAGGTTGAATATGACCAATCGACCTATCATCTACAATCTGAGACCGATATTGAAGGTGTTCTTGCTTATTCTGACTGCCCAATGTTGGGTTGCTTTTCATCAACATGTCTTTCTGTTCACTTTTGTATCGGGTGCTTTATACGCGCGCTGCTAGGACTTCATACCACAACTGCAGCAGGTCTTTTCGACATCAAGTCGTGCTAACATTTGCTTGATGGCTCCCGTTGCTGAAAATACACTCTTGAGGTGCTTCTATCGACTCATGAGGGCCAAGTAATCTTCCTTGCAGGTTACCTAAACCTACTTCCAGGAAAAGTCATCTTGAAGCTGTTTTCCATGGATCTCTGCACTTGACCGCTGGCAAGGGCATGGCTCATACGTGGCTCGGTGACCATTGGTTTGTTGCATTCGCGAGATAAAAATCGCGAATCCCTGCGGAAACTTTCAATGATCATGCATGGCTTTGCCGTGCTGCAAAGCTCTTTGCTTTTTCCTTGAATTACATCCAGTGGAGCTGCGCGCGTTTCCATGCATCTCCGGAGTGGTCTGCTGTCCAGCAGAGTTCGTTTGAAAGCTCGGGTATCCGATTCTGGAGTCCATCCCTACTCGAGGTCCTTTCAAGTTCTATTGATTGTGCCGCGACAAATGAACTTTCCTTTGTATTTCCCGCGGGGTCATGGAGAATTTCTAATACGTTGTTTTCTTGTGCTTGTGCCAACACATATATGTGAGAGCAGATTCAGGTCCACTCCAGCCATCCAATTTTTCCAAAGACGGGGCTCACGTTTTGTTCAATTCATACGTTCTGATTCTACTTTGGCGGCTGTCTGCCCTACATTTCAATCTCTATTGCGACTTGCGTTGCGAATTATGTGAACAGGACTCATCTACGCTAACCCTAGGCTATTTGTTGCTTTCCCTAGTCCGCTTGCTTGGGGCTTCAACAACACATCTTGTCCATTGTCTTGAGCATCTCATCCATCTTGCAACAGCCCTGTCAAGATGAGGTTGCTGCCATTGCTTGCGTTGGCCATCTCGCTCATACCTAGCGCCCTTGTCCTTGCGGCATCAATACCTCATGTTGCGCGCAACCAGGTTCATGGGGTTGTTCTCTTAGGAGCAAGAGATGAAACAGCAACTCCATTGACATCAAGTGATCACTCGGCAGCGAGTATAGTGAGTAATGGCACGGTTACGGTCAACTCTACTTCTACTTCAAACACGACTGCCCCGGCGTCAACGACTATCGCATCGCTCAACACGTCAAATGTATCAGACAGTGGGTAAAACTCCTCCATGACAAAGCAAGTGCGGCTAAAAAATGAACAGATGGAACAGTCACGCCTGCACCTGGAGACCTCCCCCTACAGCCTCGGGTCACTCCGGCGCTTGGAGTGGGCGGCATTGTGCTCATAGCCACAGGTGCTATTCTTGCCCTGATAGGGATACGCAATCTATGGTAGAGCTCGTATCCTTTCAAAGATAGGTATCGTGCACTAACGTTCGAAACTAGGATCCAAGTCTTTTTGTCGGCTGCCTTCTTGACAAGTTTAGGAGTCACGGTAAGTTCGTTGATTTACGACCCTGCCTAAAGAAGTGATTCCCTCATCCGCTAATCCGCTAGGTCTTGATTGCATATGTCATGAATCCCCCTGTACGCGTTGCGATACAAGGTGCCTATCTTGTCGCTATCTTCTTCACAGGGGTGACATTCGGAGCACTCTCAATTGTGTTCAAGGAGTTAACCGAAGGCCTTGGCTGCTTACTGGGAGGCTTCTGTACCAGCATGTGGCTACTTTGTCTGAAGCCAGGTGGTCTTCTCGCAGGGACCAACGCCAAATCCGGGTTCATCGGCGCCATCTCGGTTGCATTCTATGCCTTGTCTTTTAGTCATTATACTCGTCCTTACGGGTTGATTGCGTCGACCGGAGTGGCGGGAGGAACTGCTGTCGCTTTAGGGATTGATTGCTATAGCCGAGCTGGGCTGAAAGAATTTTGGCTGTATCTGTGGGGTACGTGAAGCACTTTCATAACTATTGTTGTTTACTAACCTACGCAGCGCTTAATGATGACATCTTCCCGCTTGGTACTGGAAGTTATCCCATCACTCGCAACATCCGGGTCGAGCTGGCCATCATCGTCATCATTGCCATCCTCGGGGTTGTGTCCCAACTCAGGCTATGGAAACTGATCAGAGAGCGCCGGCGCAAAGAAGACGAAATCCGGGATGAAGAAGGAAGGAAGAACGAAGAGGCCGAGGCCGAAGTTTGCCGCAGATTAGAGGAGAACAATCAGCGGGAGAGAGAGGAATGGGAGGCGCGATACGGCAACTCTGAAAAGAAGGATATCCCCGAGCTTGGTGACAATACACAATGTCCCGCGGACAAGGTTGATCTCGAGAAGGGCAACGCAACCGAGATTAGGAGCATCTCAGGCTCTTCTCAGGTCTCGTATCGCTGCTCTGACTGTAGACACAGGGAAGGCAGTGAGGATTCATTTTCAGAAGCGTCTGGAGCCACCGATGACCCTAGAGCTTCTCAGCATGTGAATAATCCGGACGGAACCACCGGTCAAGTGGGCCCCAGTCAATTCAGGGTCTTCGACGGGGCAGCTGCGGCAAAGCTAAAAAATGGCGGGGACTCTGATGTAACTGCCACAGTTGGCTCAGAGGGAGGAACGGTGAGCTCGAAACACTTTTTTGGCCAGACCCTCCAAAAAAAGATATCTATCCAGAGCAGCCTCAGACCTGCACGGTCACAAGAAGCTCATACGGACGATGATTCTACCTTGTCGGTCGAAGGTACTAAGGACGAGAACAAAGACGGAATTGGCCACACCGGCGATGAGGCTGCAGGCCTTGACAAACGAAGGCAAGCGTCGCAAGAAGAAAGAGACGCCTGGGGACTTGCCGCAGGCCGAGAAATTGCTGAAACTTGGGGAGGAGTTGAAAATACAACTGCCCCAGGGTGTGCGCCAACTGGGAGAGGGGAGAAGGGAACGCCTGCTGTCAGGATGTTGGAGAAGCCTGTGAGCATGGATGATCTACGAACTGCTAGGCCCAAGCCGATAGAGGAGGGCTCAGGCGAGCACGGAAAATTGACGGCACATGATGAAGGAGCTCCTTTCTCATCAAATCGCAATAAGAATGAGGGGACTGAAGCGCTAGCCATAAAAGAGGCAGATCTCAGGGATAACTCACAAACACCGCCAACGACTAGCGTCGAAAAACAAAATAGCGAGAATGCGCTGCTACAAGATGCGCACGGCATTTCAAAGAAGCCCAGCCTAGGAGAGTCGCAAGATACAAACTCGTCAAAAACAACTCCAGGGAAGGGTGGCATCCAGAAACGGGCAGATGAAGAAATTGAGAGGAAGCAATCCTCATCAACGGAATCCAAGGCAAAGAAAAGGAGAAAGGAAAAGGCCAAACTGGACGCCCATACTGTGAAACGACTGCCGGAGCGGACATCGACTGTAGTCCAATCATACCGCACAAATGAATGGGCCAAGCATTTATGTGATGCCGAGATACCTGCACCAGAGCCAATTGCACCAATAGTGGAGGAATCGCCCGAGAACCCCGTCGAGGCTGGAGAAGTCCCTGCACCCGTCAACGTAAAGCAACTATTGCAGACACCTCTCACTGCCGAACCAGCACCTGCGGTCGAGTCCCGTGTCTCGTCGAGGAAGGAGCAGCAAAATGCAGACGATGGCCGCCGGATGTCTCATGACTCCAAACCGCGTCTGGTCTTGGGAATAAGCTCGCCGAATGTAGAAGAGTCTCAGGCAGGCTTCCCATTCGGCGGTGTTCCTTTGGTAGGGGCGCAAGTCGTCCTGTCCTCCAGTGCTCTTCCTAGCCCAGGGTCCAACAGTGCCATGCGCACCCTCTCGGGGCCCGCTGCCGAACTGCCGCGAGAGGATCAAGAGGTCACCAAGCCAAAGTGGAAAGGACCACCTCCGCTGCTGGCTCTTCGAGAAGATATGATGCGATCTCGGGTCTCCTCCACTTTCCTCAGCCTCGATCCATGGGCATCACGAAATAGCTCACGACATTCGATGGTACTGGACTCGTCGACTCCGATCTCCCCTAGCATTTCAAATCCAGACGAAGGTGATGACGTGCCACTTTCCCGTCGCCGTGCGATGCTCCATCAACAGGGAAATCTTAGCGCACGCACGAGCGTCCCGACTCCGTCGCCAAGATGGAGTCACCCGAGCGCAATCGGAGCTGACAACGCCCAGATGGTAATGGCCGCGTGGAGGGAGTCTATTCGGGAAGATTTGGAAGACAAACGGAACCCTCTAGCGAGGCAAGATGTTCCACTGGGCGGGACGGGAGCGGGCCACCGCACTTCGTCGCCCCCCTTGGGTCAACCTGGGCGGAACTCCTCATCAATGAGCCTCAATCTTGACCAGGCGATTGCGGACAAGGTGCAGCGCGGAGGCATGACTGAGTTGCATCGAGACGCTATGCGGCGCATGCAAGCCAAAGCCAACCAGAATGCCAGTGGATAGTAGATGAGTCTTGAAACGGTCTTTCTTTTCTTCTATTAATTTATTTAATTTTTTTTCCCCCTCCCCTTTTTACTTGCATTTTTCCTTTGATTTTACCAACGGATTTGAAAAGGATCTCCGGTCTTCCGGAACTGCGTCATGGGCTGCTCCGTGCAGGGCCACGTTCTAGGCCTGTTGTTTCAGCGTTACCCGTGGTTTTTGATGGATCCGCATAGTTATCGGCCTGGTGTTTCTCGTAAATAGGTAGATAGATAGCTAGATAATGTTTAGTTCCCTCCAGAATGGCCTGTGTTATGAGTCAATTCACGAATCAGAAACGGGATGGGCACAAATGCACCAAGTATTTGTCGTAATCTCCCATGTTGAAACGGAGGCTTGGAGGTCCTGGGGTGGTGCTCCTGATCTCCCACGCCTGAACTAGCAAGAGAGGGCTCGAGGAAGGGTGAAAAAAAAAAGTACCCCTTTAGACCCCATCCGTGTTAGTCACCGGGTTATAGCGAGATATAGAAGCCTAGAAAGAGAGTATCTAGTACGGAGTAGATAGTAGCGAGTCGATCAGGCCGAGCAATCCGACTGGCCAAATATAGTAGCAAATCCAGGGGCACAGGGCAGCTGACAGTCTGTGATGATGAATTTTTCTGTAGCTCTCTTTTTTTTTTTTTGGTCAGCGACACTGATAGATGATCTGAAGTGGTGAGAGTCTACAAGGACAGTATGTTGTACTTGTATGCTATGAGTTATGTGGGTGGAGGAGTGATACCTGTAGGAGCCTGATACTCTTGCACAGTTGCACTTCTGATCAGTCTGGACTCTGGAGAAGAGAGTTTGAAACAGCTATCCGCAATTGTCTCTCATGATGGTTGATGAACTTAATGATCATGAGTGGAATGACAACCCATGTTAATAAAGAACAGTGCTATAGGAGAGCTAGAGAGTTAGATGCTAGAGCCATCGCTTGGGAAGTTGGGTATCTACAAGAGAGAAAAGGAAGAAAGAAAGGGAAAAAAAAAAATCAAAATCGATTTCTTGGATGATGAAGTGAAGCGAATTGAGTGAGCCTTGCGTGGGCTATTGAGTATTGGATCGACTTTGTCACTATTTATTATCGCTATCCACCTTGTTTGATCTTGGTCGGGTAATATTATTAAGTATCCAGCTGTCGCATTCGTCTTTCTTTCTCTTTTCCTTCCCTTTTCCCCTTCGATATCATTCTGATTTCTGTCGGTTCGGTGTTCTGCTGCAGGCCTTGTCCATTGACTGTGTACCATTAGATTTCACTACCACCGTCTTCGAACCTGCTCGAGTCACACACACACACACACTACATGCGAACAGAGAGCTATTTTAGATCTATATTCCTCTTCCTCTCTCTCTCTCTCTCTCTCTCTCTATCTGACCTATTCGTCCATCAACCGCACTCTTCAATAGTAGTTATCAAGACTACTACTATAACTACTAACTAATGTCAGCTCGGGCCTTCAATGTCCCCTGCCTCGCCCCTTTCTGAGTCTCGTCCGCCAATAACAACCACCATCTCGACGGCTGCCTCCACCTTTCATCTGCACCTCATCTCTCCTCCTCCATCATCATCATACTTCTTCTTCTTGTCCTCCCTACGATCGTCATTAATAGTAATATTATTACTCCCATCAAGGGCGCTCCTCCAACGGCCCTGCTGCCGTCCTCTCCCCCCCTATCGCCTGTTGCTTAGGCCCTTGTTTCAAAAACGGCGTCCTCATCCGCCTTGGACTATCCACACCTTCTATCATCGTCCGAGGCTGAAGAGATTTCCGGCTACCGCCTCTACCGTCATCATTCGCCCACTTCGCTCGAGTCCGATCGCCGCGCCTCATCGATCTTATTGCCACCATCGACGGGCCACTCCAGCCAAACCTCCCAGAAGAAGCCCTTTCTTCGACAGAAACAGTTTCAGCAACGACCGCATTCCTTCCTAACCACCACCACCACCACCATCCTTCGGCCTCCTGCAGTCCGGCTTGCCAATCCGGTCAACCACGTCCCTCGCATCACACCGGTCACAGTCCCGCATCCGCTGCAGATTTCCGACGAGCACCTGCCGCTCGACGGGCACCGTGACGCGTATCCGCTCCTGACCATCCCCGAACGTCGTCGCAGCCGACTCGCATCATCCCCGAATAGCTTGACGGTAGAGCGCAGCCAGGGGGAGACTGAGAGTGGGCGCTCCAGCATCGCAGTCCCTCGAGGGCAGAGGCGCAGTGGTACCTTTGACCGACACCTGGCTCTGAGGGAAATGTCCGAACCGGCGGGAGATAACAACAATGCTTCGCACGAGGGAAAAGATCTCCGGCCGCCGGAGCGAGCCCATGTAGCCCGGGATGCGTTCGTTGAACGACCGGGACCGTTGCCCGAGGACCATCCGCGCCATGTCCAGTCCCAGGTCTCTCTGCGATCGCACTCCCAGATCGCGTCAGTCCCGTCGAATTCTGGTGGGCCGCCCGCAGGTGGGGAGGCCGAAGTTGCGGAGGAGCTGGCTTGGGGCCCAGCCCACCCGTGTTACCCTCACCTGAACCCGCATGTGCCCATTGGATCGCGGGAGTATCTAACCACACGCATTATTCGAATACGACGCGACTGGATGGTCAAGGGCGATCTGGCGCCAACCTTTTCGAATCTGTACCCGGAGATCCTAGATCCGTTATTGCCGGAGCAGGAATTCCGTCGCATCATCGCGACGGTCAACGAGGAGCTCACCAAGGCATTTAATCCGTTCAGCTTCCGCAACCTGGTTGATGGCGCGTTGGGCCTGGTCACGGGCTGGTTATGGGAAGATTTCGGTGCACCGGGCATCAAAAGTCACCTGCAACGGATTGAGATGTGGCTAGACAACTGGAACCGTGAAGTCGGGGCCAAGGATGGGGTATACATTTGGAGCCTACGACGGACAGCTTACATGTCCCTAGACATCCAAATCCCTGATCCGAAAGTCGGTATCATCCCAAGCGAGGGTGCATCACTGCCAGGAACCAGGCCAAGTAGCGGCGCCGGACATGGGTTCTGAAGCGTCACTTGGCTGGCTGAACGATCATCTGATGCCATCTTCCTTTTTCCTTTTTTTTCTTCTCTTCTCTTTCTACATTTAATATTCTTATACCCCCCTTTTAATCATTCTGTGATCTTGCAACGGCCATTTTGCATGATACCTAGCGGAAATGGAGGCGAAACTGGTAACATTGGGCTTTTATATTCTTGGATCCAGCCATCTTTCACGATATCCACGTGCGCAAATCAGACTCTGCGATACTTAATTTTCCTTTTTTTTTTTTTAACTCTGTTTTCTTGAGGATGTTCTCCATACAGACATTCTCTACTTTGTTTATGGATCTTGTCCGTCTGCTGTGGGTATACCGGACGAATAGGCTCAATCTCTGTAGGCTACCGAACCTAACTAGAGCATTTTAATCAATAACAATATCAATGAACAATAGAATCTTCCGGTGGCTCTTCATAAACATCGATTGAATTGTTGCCTGTATAGGAGTTGGAAATCAAACTACGGTGCACGTGCAAGTTATGCATATGCATATTAGTCAGGCAAAAGCTTAGCTAAGGGACATTATTTCCAGACCAACGTTCTAAATGATTTGACAGAGTCACCCAGTAACTGACGGTCAGTAATCAACTCATGAATCCGTAGAGAGTCATTCATGTAGACATTCCTTAGCAGTCTATAGATATTGGTAACACACAACCAACATGGTGGTCGGTCGTTGTTGGACTTGTAGCATACCTACAGTACCTAGTAACCTAGAAGTCCGGACTGGCTGACCAACGAGAGTTCCCCACCTGCCTCCAATCACCCTTTTGAGCTTTCGAGCTTCTCCAGCGATCCCCCCGATCAATTAATTCATCTTTCTCCCCCCCTTCCAGGGCCGTCATCGAGTCGCCCTCCTCTCCCTCTCCCACCCTATTGCAAAATGCTTTCCGGAATCCTAGTCTTCAATCAAAAGGGTGAAAATCTCATCTTCCGCGCTTTTCGCAATGACTGCCGCCCTCGCCTCGCCGACATCTTCCGCATCCAAGTCATCTCCAACCCCCAGGTGCGCTCGCCCATTCTGACGCTGGGATCGACGACGTTCAGCCATGTGAAGCACGAGAATATCTATATTGTGGCAGTGACCAAAAGCAATGCCAATGCGGCGTTGGTGTTTGAGTTCCTATACCGGCTGGTGATGCTGGGGAAGAGCTATTTTGGGAAATTCGACGAGGAGGCCGTGAAGAATAACTTTGTCCTGATCTATGAATTGCTGGACGGTGAGTTGCCTCATCAATGAACCCCATGGATGGAGGGGGGCGAAGGCTGCCAGATCAGCGGGTGTTGACAGCAGCAGAAATCCTCGACTTCGGATACCCGCAGAACACCGACTCGGACACGCTGAAGATGTACATCACGACGGAAGGGGTCAAGTCCGCAATCGCCAACTCACCGACGGACTCGAGCCGAATCACAATGCAAGCGACCGGGGCGCTCTCCTGGCGCCGCGCAGACGTCAAATACCGCAAGAATGAGGCGTTTGTGGACGTCATCGAGGACGTGAACCTGCTCATGTCGGCGACTGGCACCGTCCTGCGCGCCGACGTGACGGGCCAGATTGTCATGCGCGCCTACCTGTCGGGCACGCCCGAGTGCAAGTTCGGCCTTAACGACCGGCTCCTCCTCGACGGCGACTCGGCCACCGCTGCCGGCTTCTCCTCCCCCTCGGCCGGCGGCCGCTCCGGCAGCAAGGCAACCCGCGCCGCCGCCGGCTCCGTCACCCTCGAGGACTGCCAGTTCCACCAATGCGTGAAGCTAGGCCGCTTTGACGCGGACCGGATCATCTCGTTCGTGCCGCCGGACGGCGAGTTCGAGCTGATGCGCTACCGCGCCACGGAGAACGTCAACCTGCCCTTCAAGGTGCACCCGATCGTGCGCGAGGTCGGCACCACCAAGGTCGAGTACAGCGTCGCCATCAAGGCGAACTACAGCTCCAAGCTGTTCGCGACTAACGTCGTCGTCCGCATCCCCACGCCGCTCAACACGGCCAAAATCACCGAGCGCACCAGCCAGGGCCGCGCAAAGTACGAGCCCGAGCAAAACAATATCGTGTGGAAGATCGCGCGCTTCTCCGGCGGCAGCGAGTATGTGCTCACGGCCGAGGCGACGCTCACTAGCATGACGCACCAGAAGACATGGAGCCGCCCGCCGCTGAGTCTGTCGTTTAGCCTGCTCATGTTCACGAGCAGTGGGTTGCTCGTGCGGTACCTCAAAGTGTTTGAGAAGAGTAACTACAGCAGCGTCAAGTGGGTGCGGTATATGACGCGCGCGGGCAGTTATGAGATTCGGTACGCCCTCATTTTTTTCCTTTTATTGATGACTCGATGCTAATACCCAAGCAGATTCTAGTATGCATCTTCCTCTTCAATTTTCTTTCACAGCATTACTCATTGAGCTGGGTGTCTGGCGTTGGGGCTGCACATCACTTCACTACCTTCCATTCTCGTATATTTGAATCCAATATCAAAATGGAATAATAGACATTTTTTTAGAGGCTCTTTGTCATATATACGGACAAGTCCACACACAAGAAATCCACACAAAGAGCCTTTGTTTTTTTTTTTTTTTCAAAACGGTTCCACAGGAGACAAACACCAGTCATGACGAGACAACCTTGAGTCAATCTGCTAATTATAGTATAATATACAAGAAATCCCGAGAATACATGTAATCGGCGTTACCGAAGATCACAGCCGGCGTCGATAGATAGGTAAGGTAGGTCGGTAGTAATACAACATCCGGAACATAACAGTTTGGTAGAAATACAATCCCCCGATGCAATCACAAGTGGTAGAGTACAGGACAGTCATCGAGGTCCATCATATAAGTAAGAAAGAAATAAAGAAAGAAAGAGATTCATAAGTCAGGTATCGTCGTGGATTCAGAACAAGAGGCATGAGGAGCGAGAACAAGGAGAGGGAGCGGCTAGGCTGGCTGACTGGCTAGACATTATCAATATCCGTCTGGCGCCCGCGTCGCAAGCCCAACATCCCCATTCCCAAGAAGTGTCTGCCACCTGCGTCCGACACTCTCCTGGTCCCTGCCCAGCCGGCGCGCACACTCGCCCCACTCGCGCCGCGAGAGCCGGAAGGTCTCCAGAACGGTCTCGACGAGCCGCCGGTCGTCCAGCGCGGTCCACAGCTCCCTCTCTAGCTCTGGCTCTGCGTCGCATTCTTCAACGGACGGCAGCGCCGCGTCCGGGTCCGGGCCGATGCGCGACGACTGCGACTGCGACGGCGAAGGGAGCAGCGTCAGCGGCTCGGCGCCGTCGGTGAACTCCTGCCGTCGGCGCTGCGCGGGCGAGGGCGGTGACTGGCTGATGGGCGGGGAGTAGAGGGCGTAGAAGTCCGATTGCGACAGGCCCAGTGGGAGATCGGAGGGGACGGAGCGGCGGCGTTTGGGGGTGGAGATGCGCGCGCGCGGAGTGTGGGGTTCCGCGGGACTGTCGATGTCGCTAGTGCGCTCGGCTTCGTAGCTGTCGCGCGTGCGCTTGTTGGCGCCGCGAGGTCGGGGGGGTTGTTTGGTTTTCGAGAAGGAGGAAGAGGGTTGCGAGCGTTGCTTCCGCGAGCAGGTGGAGGATGTGGTTGACGGGGGTGCTGTGAGGGTGAAGGGGCTCTGGAGACGCGCCGGCTTCTCTTGTCGCGGAGAGGGAGCAGGCGAGGCATTGAGAAGAGACTGGAGGGCGCGACATGTTCCTAGCAGTCCGTTGCCTGACCGGAAGAAATCATCGTCGGACGGGGGAGGAGTCGAGAGCAAGCGGCTGGGTATGAGGTGCGACCGACTCGAGGGGTGTCGCACGTCGCAGGGAAGCGCGGATGGGAGCAACATGATTGCGCAATGGATATTAGAGGGCGCGATACTCGTAGGTTTGAAGGATGGAACCGATGAAGCTGGTGGTGGTGGTGGAAGAAATTGTTCGCGACGGTGTTGGGTGCGCGCGCAGAGGAATGCGCCAGCGCGCGGTATTTTGCGCCGGGGGAGGTCTGATTGGGGGCAACACGAGCGATGGGAATCAGAATGAGAGTATTGTGTATTTCGAAATAGGCGCTTTCGATTGAGATAGATTCTGAGGGATGCAATGCGTTGGTGGATGGGCGAAGTGATGGGTTGATGGTGTTGAGAAGGAGAGAGTGTGGGAGTTTGTAATAAAATTGGGGGTTCAAGTGGGAAAAAGGAGTGACAAGTGGAAGTGCCGCAACCGGCGATGGAACTCTGGAATGGATGGAATGAATGATAGGTATAGTTGCACTGGTCTTTACCAACCACTGGCTTTGCACTCGGGTTAATTATAGAAAATTTCAGAAGACCAAAAAAAAAAAAAAAAAGGAGTCTGCAGAATCTATCTTCACGCTTCTTCAGAAATACTTCAAAGAGATTGAGTCAGCGTCTGTGTGGAAGAAGAACAAAGACAGACTGTCTCTTCCCTCTTCTTTCTTTCTTCTCAAAGGAGTCTTTAAACTTATGTTGCAGGGGTCACAACTCTTAAGTGGTTTCGCCCTCTATGTTCTATTGACTTGCCTCGACTTTGTACTCTGTCTACAAGCTCTGTCGACTTGATTGACTCCCCACTGAGACACGAGGAAGAGGGATGAGCTGATCGTGCCTTGCATTATGACTCCCTTCAACAGCGCCTCTCTGGTCTCTTGCCAATGAAAAGACACGCCATGGAGTCATTTTGCCATCCAAAGCCAATGAATAGTGCATTTGATCCTGACTGTCCGAGATCTCCGGGAACACGCTCCCACCGGATGATGAGCACTGCATATGCAGCAGGCATACATCTACGCGGCCTTGATATTGAGCCGTTCAAGCTTGATATTACCCCCCTAGAACACGAAGGATTGGGGTTCTACGGGATCAGAGATCAATTGAATATTTTCACGCAGATGCAACTCAGTTGTATCAAAGGTCTGTCTCAAGTTCTCAACACCTAGTTCACTTCTAAGGGTCAACCACCCTCCATTCTCTCCCTCTGTAGAACGTCCTTCGATCCATCTCAACCCGCTCCAGCAGTAGTATTAAAGGCTGCCTTGATCCTGTAAATCACTTGAATCTCCATCTTTTTTATCCGTCATCCATCTTATGACCTGCATTTTCGCTCTTCCAAATGGACCGGATCGCAGGTCTGGATTGGCAGAACGAGTTTCTTGATCAGGCAATATTGAAAACGCGACACGAGCGCGTTTTTACGTGTCAAGTTCGCGTTTCGCGTCGGCCAATCGAGACCCACCGCTGCTGCCTCAGGTTGCACTGCAGCCTTAACTCAACAGTCATGATGATGCATCATGATGGACCATGCCGAAACATCGCTCTACGGATTGTACCCCAAACGGCATACGCCACTGGCAGTCACGAACGGATGGAACCTGCGCTCCTGCAAAGGTCCCTTTCCCCTCAGACCATCCCATCTTATCAGAGATAACGATAGGGACTCTGCGATACGGATGAGATGCACCCACTTCCAGCTCTCTCTCAGTCTCATCGCGTCGGCCCACATTCTTGACAGTGGACATCGACCCATAACCTAAACCTTGCAAATGAGCTGGCACCACATTCGCGCCCTACCCCCAGACATTGGCGTTCTTGTTTGTGGCGGGGGACTCTCCCTTTGTCCCCTTCAGCCCTGTGTTTCACTAAGCACAGCCCGCCGGGATTTCATTGAGTGGAATCTAGGGACATCCATCCGGTTCGAGATTCGGATGCCTTAGTCTCTACAACTCGGGAGTCGTGCGTGCACGGGGTGTCAGACATCCCTTGCGTCAACCGTCCTCATGCGAACATGTTCCCGCCACATCAATCAAGCCTGCATCATCTCGGGGAGGCGCGCGATTATCCTCGGGGCTATCGTGCATGTGTACGCGTATCGTGCATGCTGAAGCCGCAGTGGAATAGCTTTACGGAGTTCCTTTTATGTCTGTATTTTCAAACGGATGGGGCATCCCAGGATAAACACCGAACACCGAACAGAGGACAGAGACTGATCAAAGATCAATTTCAGCATATACAACAGAGGACTCGCAGGCGTGTTTCATGTCATGTCATTGAACCACACTTGTCCCTCCCTCCTTGAGATCCCCCCTTCTTGAGACAACTAATGGAATGTATCCTAACAGCGCAGCGATGTGGATGCTCAGTAGAAAGGTACTTTGTCGCCTCGAGGCGCCTCGGCCTCACGAGGATACCGGAATATGCAAGGGATGCAAATACCGACACGGCTCTATCTGTAAGTCTCTCAGCGAACAGTGGGTCCGGTTCTCAGGCCAGGAGCACGAGGACGCATGACAGTGCAGTTGCATGCAACAGTGCGATTTGACAGAATACAGAGCGGTTGCCTCGCACTCTACTATTCCACCAAATTTTACGTCGAAGACTCGAGACCTGGCCTTGTG
This sequence comes from Aspergillus clavatus NRRL 1, assembly GCF_000002715.2. Classification (NCBI taxonomy): domain Eukaryota; kingdom Fungi; phylum Ascomycota; class Eurotiomycetes; order Eurotiales; family Aspergillaceae; genus Aspergillus; species Aspergillus clavatus. The sequence goes on along the minus strand of NW_001517104.1, from coordinate 1,142,389 downwards.
CATATCGCACCCTCGATGGAGAGGTGGGCGCAGCCAGTGAACCAGCCCATCTACGCAGTCAGAAATGCGTGGCTTCAACACGTTGTTGCTTGCTTAGAGTCTCCACCCTGCTTTGGAGGATTTCTGCATCTCTTTCTTTCTTTGTGCCATGGCAGCCACAAGGATGGTCCATGGGCTTTGCACTTGATTGCCATGCCATGCCTTGTGCACAAATCCTTGCAGTTGACCATCAATTGTCGAGACGCCAGTCTAGGATCTTTGCCCTTGAATTTTCTTGTTGGCTTGGAGTACTAGGCCTGTTCTAACAAGCTGCCAGGATGAGAAAGTGTCCGAGTCACACGATGGTTGATCCTCTTCGTTGTGGCTAGCCCTTGGGTATCCCTTCTTTCGAGGCTTACAGCTCTACGAGGTAGGGAGGCTGCACCCTTGATTTTAGAAGCGTAGATGGTAAGCATCTCTGTTTCTGACAGTTTGCAGCTGTTTCAAATAAAGCATTGAGTCCGGTAAGAAGTGGCTACGTTTAAAGAACTGGGTTGCTTATGTAGTACGCCTAAGTAAAGTTAAGCATCTTTCGAATTAGATGGATTATTATTCCGAATACTATCTCACAGAACTTGTAAACTTGGAGAGTATATAGATATTCTTTGTGACGGTGAGCTTATTAGCTCTCTTATGACTACACTCCCCCTCGGCCATTTTCTGAACTCATCAATCGTCCTGGTTACACCCAGTCCTTTAAGATATCTGTGTCGTGGATCATGTGCTACCGCTTCCCCATGTTGCTATTACTAACTTCCTCATAAACTTCGTCCTCTTTCTCGTCCCACGTATTCTGAGGGCGTCCAACCCTTGTTGGGTGGCGATGGAATGTCCATGATCCTGGAGAGTCCTTGTGCGCCATGCATTCTCAAGCACGGATGGCCATTGAGGCTGTCAAGCATGGAATACTTCTATGGTCAGGTGGCATGACCTGTGATGTCCACGCAGACCGGTCAAACTGCTCACTACCGCTTGTGCTTTGAGTGTAGGATTTGTCGTAGAATAATTCTGCCATTTGGCGATGATGAGCGGCTTCAGGTGTCTCCAACTCATTATCAACCGTCTCTTTGCTTTCTCCTGAATGCAAGTTACTTCTCTGGCAATGATGCGGTGGTAGTTCGGGGTCCGACAATGTAGGAGACAACGCGGTATGGTTTTCAGCCGATGGCGACTGCTCTGAAGAATCTGACGGGCTACTGGTTATCGAAAAACCCATCATCTCAACGGCCCCTGTATCTATGTGCAGTTCGTCGCCCTCTCCGCCTAACTCAGGATCGAGTACTGAATCATCTTCACAATGCTGCGCATTATTGCGGCCGTCAATAAGGCTGCGAAGATCCACCATCAAAGGTTGCTTTGGCTCTCGAAGCTTCCAATCTCTAGTGGAGCGTTTGTAAAGTGCCTCAAAGGCTTCTTTATGAGAGGGATTGGTGAACCAGCAGTGACCCAAAGCCTGCTTCACGTCCATGCGCTTGGCCTCGTCGAATATCAGGAGTTGAAGGACAAAGTCTTGGGCTCGCTTGCCAATGTTATTACATGAGAGGTTTACCTCTAAGGCTTTGAGTGCGCCTTGCTGAGCAATATCAGGAGCTTCAGCGTTGGGAAATGGCTCACTAAAAGCAGGTTCTCCAGTAAGGAGAACAGTTGTTAAGCATCCCAACGACCATAGGTCGACGGCTTTCGTATAACCTTGTCCACTGCGAATCAGTAGTTCCCTACCCGGATGTTAGTATTGACCATCAAAAGAAAAGAGGAACTTGTCATCGCTCACGGAGCACTATAGTCATAGGTGCCTATTTTGGTCGACATTCTTTCGATTCTTGGAGGTACTAGTCTGGCACATCCGAAATCCGTAAGAATGACCCTACTTCCATCTGCCAGGGACGTCATGAGAACGTTGTCTGGCTTCAGATCTCGGTGGACGATGTTCTGGCCATGTAGATAGTCCAATGCCAGGAGAACCTGCCGCACAATGACAGCCGCCTCGACGTCACCCAGTTTTCCACCTTTGTATTGGATGAATGAGAACAGATCTCCGGCTGTCACCAAATCTTGAAATAGATAGCTGATCTTCTCAGCATAGATTAGAAGCCAGTTGGGGAAGATATACTCACATGGTGTTGCTGGATCTGATCACCCTCTCCACGCTGATGATATTCGGCTTCTAGCTATCAGCACCTGTCTAAGATAGGGACCATGATCATCACATCACGTACGTGGCAGAGTCTCGCCAGAATGTTTACCTCACGACCATATACCTCGAGCTTTTCCTGAATCTTCCGTGAAATGTACTCATCACTCTCCCGGGCAGCGAGAACACGGTTCGTTCTTTTTGCGAAGAACCTTGACGTCCATTGCTGACACTCTTCAATCACCGTCTCCTTCAACCTCCGCAGATCAATAATCTTGCATGCAAGCTGCTGACCGGTTTGCTTATCAAACGCCATATGCACCTTCCCGTATGCCCCAGAGCCCAGTTTCCGCTGCGTGATCGTGTACTGATCCTCGAATACCTATCAGGGTCAGCTGCTACCCCGCTCACTGAGGCTTGATGGTATTTACTCTCATCTCAACCGTCTGTAGCATGTCAAAGTGGTTCTCGTCTTTGTGGGCCTCACGCCGGTACAGTAGGTGGAAATCCGGTGATAGCTTCAGAACGTCCCCATCACTGAGAAGGAAGCTTCCGTTTCCTTTGCCCATGGGATAGTTGTTCCATGAGGTACCGTTGAGTGAGATGTCCTGCGCGTATACCAATGGAGCGACTTCATCGGGGTTGTCTCGGTCGAAGATGATGGTATAGATGCGGAGATGGCGGTTTGAGACAACCGGATCGTTGACGACGTATTGACTGTTGGTGACAGTTAGCGTGGATTGATAGAAGTGGGAGGGAATGTGGTAATTGCCATCGCTTCTTGTCTCGGCCGATGCATATCTCCTCATGGCTATAGATGTTGAATGGATTGCCAGCATTTCCAGTTCGTGGGTTCCATTCAAAGAGTGTGCCGACGAAACACCTCGGAGCTGTGGTGGGTGAAAGTTGCAGATCAGACATGGTTGTAGATAAGGATACTAGACGATAGAATGGCGCGATGGTGTGGAATACAGATGGTAAGCTAGAGTAAGGATATGGTCCGGTGTCGATGGGAAGGTGTAAACTTATCCCAGACCATTCCCATTCCCATCTCTCACCATATCCTGCTGCTGCTACTGCAGAGCACTGAACGCTACCTACAATACGAAAACAGACCAGGCTGCGGTTCAAGCATGACTCTTCGTTTCATTCATCTCTATTTCATACAGGACATAAATAGTTTGTTTGCAGATCATTTCCAATGAGCACCGCTCCATTCAAGCTCACTGGTTACCTTGCATCCTCCGGAGCCGTTCCTCAGCTGCTCTTGCGCGACGCTCTCTCTCTAACCTCATCCTCATCTCTGGTGTCATGCCTCTCATTTCTTCCTCCCTCTTCTCAGAAGCTGTTTTCTCTAGAGCTCCTAACGTCCGACCACCGGCTTTTCTTGCTTCCAGTTGAGAGGCTGCTCTCGCAGCTTCCTCCTTCTTCAGCCGATCCAACTCGGCTTTGCGCCTATTGGATTCTTCCTGCTCGGCGGTCTTGCGCTCATTCTGTGCTCGGCTATCCACTTCTGCCTTGGAGACTGCCGTTGGAACCTTGGCAGCGTCCCAGTCCCATTTGGATTCCCCAAGCTCGTGACGCGCGATACGGAACGCATCGCGAGTTGCTCGGTCGCCGGCGAGCTCAAAGGGGGTCCTTCCCTCACCATTGGTGACAGTGGGATCAGTTCCGAGCTTGGTGAGTAGCGCCAACACTACTGAGGCGGAGTTCAGGTTCGCCGCAAAATGCAGCAGAGTAGGACAGCGAAAATTCTGTGGGGAATCCGACGGACGAAAGGTGAAAGACGGTGGGATGGTGTTTTTCGAGAGATATGACATCATGGCGGGGATCTTGGAGCGTCGTATCAGGGCTTGAATTTGTGATGTATGCAAGATAGTCTCTTCATCCTCTTTCGACAACTTCGGCTTCTGAGGTTGCGGTCGTTGAGTTGGAGGTTTTGCCGCTTCTGCTCGCTGCTTCGCCTCCGCTGCCGCAAGAGCAGCCTCATCGATCTGGCTCACTTTGACCCGGGTGAGTTCTTTGAAGCATCTCATGAGCTCACCTTGTGTGGCCCGGCGAGTACTGAATGGGAAACCTCGTATTCTAGGATCATTCTGTCTCAGAAATTGGCCTTCATATTGGCCAAACAGGATTTTCCGGTTTGTATTGCCAGTTGCACGGATGAACAATAGCTGCGCATCATCGATCATCTGCTTCCAGTCTCTCATGAGCTCTCTGATCTCTTTCTCGAGTGCCGCTTCGTTATACCGTCGTAGACTGGAACCCGCCGAATGCGCCGCCCCGCGAGCAGCATCACTAGCCGATTGAGAGCCACCCTGTTTCCGTCTTGTTGTATAACGATGGAACGTCTTGTGCGCAATGACGCGGGCCTGTCGCTCCTCAATGCCGCCTTGCTTCCGATGGATCTCAGGGGCCAAGGAAACCAACATGGCAGCAAAATGACCACCTCCGATCATGCACATGAAGATGTGTGGACTGGATGCTGCTGGGAGTCCTTGTGGTTGTCCATTCGGCCTTTGCACGTGAATGGGAGACACCTGCTTCTTTCGTAACGAATCAACGAGGTGCTTGGGTTCGTCTTGCTCGACAGTCGAAAACAGGGCTCTGTAAATGCCCAGTGATATGTTCGATGGCAATACGGAGCTGGAAAACCAGAAGAGAGGGTTCTTGCCGGCTGCTTTTTTATCTGTTCGCTCCTCTGCCTCCTCGGTGTCTTGGGATATCTTGGCCTGCTTTTTCAGCAAGGTCGAAAGCTGATCACCTCCTTCTTCCTCTTCCTCCTCCGACGACTCGGATCCGGATATCGACTCGTCCAACTCTCCAATCGCTTTGTTAAATTGTACCTCATCTAGCGTAGGATTGCCCCTCAGTTGTGACTTGATGTTGTATCGGTGATGATCCGAGCGAACGTGAACACGTTGCTCTTGTACATTGAGAAACGAGACTTTGCAGAGTGCGCAGGAGGTCGAAGTCGCGATCGCGGGGTCCACTGCCGTTACATCAAGGGGCTCGCTTGAAGATTCAACATGATCCGGGAGAGAGATGGAATGTTCTTCGCCCTTGGTGGCTAATGTTGAGAGAAGTTCCTGGGGTAGATCAAATGCTGGAGAAGTGAGTAATGGATATCTGGAACAAAGATGCGGAAGGAGCGCTCACCATATAATGGCCTTTTTAGCAGCTCCTCAACCCAGGGAGTATCAGCGACCATCTTGACGTCAAGTATTCAGTGGGTTGTTGAAAGATTGTTTGGTTGGGGACACCAAGATGCGGCGAAACTGGGACCCCTCTATAACAGCTTATGGGGGGGTTTACCGCCTTCGATGTGGGGCTATCGCTATACTATCAACAACGCTTCGAAGTAGCCCTGAAGTCGTATGGTGAATGATTATAGAACTCGATTTCTAGGAAGAACGTTCGGGGATACTCTGAGCCTCATATCTCCATATCTACTTACTGAGGATCTCTGGTTGGGGACCAATTGAGTCATACAGCGCAACGGAGTCATAGTCATAGGTCTAAGCCTTCTAAGTCAGCAATGACTCAAAAGGACCTAGATCCAATTAATAATAGCATGAAAATGATCTGCGTAATTCCTAGTTGACTAGGTCTCTAGGCTATCTCCATGCAGTGAAATACCATGGCTTTCTTGACAGCAGTCTACACAGTAGAAGAATAATGAGGGATCCTAGGTACTGTGAGTCTGTGGTACAGAGATTTGTCAAACAACGATTCAAGATCGGCGGATCCCACGTGAAACGGCTCAAGATAGCTAGCAATAATTACATCATCCGAGGCTTATCCTAAGCCTTCCAGATAAAAAAAAAAAAGATCAAGAAGGAAATGGTTATGCTACACAGTAAAGATAGCTGCATGAACTGTGTGGAGTTGGGCAGTCCATATACTTACTCTATCCAAACAAAAAAAGAAAATCGCCATCAAATACAGGCTTATCTGAAGGTCATCTCAACTGTGATTGATGGAGAGCACCCGAAGAAAAAGCCATGCCAAGACGCTTTCCCAAACCGGTGGTTCTGCCTTTCTGCCTTAAGGCTCGGAGACCGGAGTTAACGCCACGATGGGGTTTATGTCATACTTGGATACCACTACTGTGTATGCTCCATGAACTACGGAGTATCTACTATGGTCGCACAGCAGGATGGAAAGAAAGAATATCCAGAGGCTTTTTTCCCTCTCATCACCCACTGCGATACAGTCAGCCATATACTGAATCCCAACTTCCCAAGTGAGTGAGTAGCCTAGTGTCATCGAAAATTTGACTATTCCCCGAAACCCCCGGCAAAAAAAAGCTGCGAAGGCCGGATCCTCCTTTAGTAATCAAGCTGCAAGCTACTGCTTACTAGTCACTTATCAACTCAAAACCCCTGCTGTTAATTTGATGAAAGAGGACCCCGGCTCGTATATATTTGTTAATCACGGCTATCTTGGGGGTATTTAATCTCGGTCTTTCTCCTCCATCTCCTTTCCCGCTGCCAGACGGTCCAGGGTAAAATTGGAGTTGGAGTTGTCCGTCCGGAATCCAAGATGCTTGATGGCAATCCCCAGGTATTCCTAGGGAATTCCCACCCGGGACCACTTCCATCGTCGAGCCTGGATTCTTCTTCATTCCATTCATCCTCGAAACACCTCCAGCCCTTCTGTGGAGATGTTGAGGGCTGGGGTCCGATTAGCAAATCCAGATTCGATCTGACACCATGTTTTCTGGATTTTGGAGTCGCTTTGGTTGCAGGATGGGGTGTGCTCATGGGAGCGGGTGCCATATGGTTTCTGCTGAAGAAGCGCGTGCCTCAGCCAGTATCGAAGAATTGGCACTTTTATGCTAAGCTGGTACGTTCGGGTCTGTCTGACCACGATCGCTTTCTAACCATCGTATCTCTGATTGTAGACCGTGCTCTGCGCCCTGATCTTTACAACAGCCCTTCAAGCCGCCATCCAAGCCGAGTCCGCCCCCCGTCTTTTCCTGGCTGATTTTCGCTTTTGGAGCTCCATCCTCGTGCTTGCGTCTCTTGGAGTAATATTTACCGTACAATACTACGAGCACTGGCGCAGTCGACAGCCTAACGGCGTTGTGCTCTTTTATTGGCTCTTCTTCACAATCGCTTATGGTGTCAAGTTGCGGTCGATGGTTGCGCGAAAGACCTATCAGGATCATCTACCATACTTCGTTTGCATCAACGTCAGCCTGGGTCTGGCTCTGTTGGAGTTCGGTCTCGAGTACCTAATCCCAAAGAAACAAAGTGCATACGATGCGTTGGGAGCCGAAGACGAGTGTCCATACGAGTATGCGGATATCTTCTCGGTCCTCACTTTCAGCTGGATGACTCCAATGATGAAATTCGGATACAAGAACTATCTGACCCAGGATGATTTGTGGAATATTCGGCGGCGCGACACGACCCGTGACACAGGAAACACACTGGAAGAGAAATGGGCACAAGAGTTGAAGAAGTCCAAGCCGTCCCTGTGGCTAGCACTGATAAGGGCCTTTGGCGCACCGTACTTTCGCGGTGCGATTATCAAATGTGGAAGCGATGTCCTTGCTTTTGCCCAGCCGCAACTCCTGCGGCTGCTGATTCGTTTCGTCGATTCGTATCGGACCGAAGAACCGCAGCCGGTGATCAGAGGAGTGGCCATAGCGCTGATGATGTTTCTGGTCTCAGTAACACAAACCCTCTGTCTTCATCAGTACTTCCAGAGAGCGTTTGACACTGGTATGCGTGTCAAGTCAGCACTGACTGCCATGATTTACTCCAAGTCGCTGCGGCTTTCCAGTGAAGGCCGTGCGTCCAAGACGACTGGTGATATTGTCAACCATATGGCTGTTGATCAGCAGCGATTGTCTGATCTAACACAATTTGGCATGCAGCTGTGGTCCGCTCCTTTCCAGATCACTTTGTGCATGTTATCGCTTTATCAGCTGGTCGGTGTAAGCATGTTTGCCGGTATCGGTGTCATGATTCTCATGATCCCGCTGAACGGTGCCATCGCCCGAATGATGAAAAAGCTTCAAATCATACAGATGAAGAACAAGGATTCGCGATCCAGATTGATGACAGAAATTCTGAACAACATCAAAAGCATCAAGCTTTATGCCTGGAACACAGCCTTTATGAATAAGCTTAGCCACATCAGAAATGATTTGGAACTGAACACCCTTCGCAAGATCGGAGCCACTCAATCCATTGCCAATTTCACCTGGCAATCCACTCCGTTCTTGGTCTCATGCTCTACCTTTACTGTCTATGTTCTGACGAGCGACAAGCCGCTGACTAGCGCAGTGATGTTCCCAGCGTTGACCCTGTTCAATCTTCTCACCTTCCCACTATCCATTTTGCCAATGGTCATCACTTCCATTATTGAAGCTTCGGTGGCTGTCAAGCGTTTGACCGACTACTTTACGGCCGAGGAACTGCAAACTAATGCTGTTACAGTCGAGGACTCGGTCACTCATCCTGGGGATGAGTCGGTCCGTGTCCGCGATGCTGCATTCACTTGGAACAGATATCAGGGCGACAGTGTGATTGAGAACATTGATTTCAGCGCCCGAAAGGGCGAGCTCAGCTGTATCGTGGGTAGAGTCGGTGCCGGCAAGTCTTCGTTCCTTCAGTCGCTGCTCGGTGATCTGTGGAAGACCGAGGGTGAAGTAATCGTCCGAGGAAGTATTGCGTATGTTGCACAACAGCCCTGGGTGATGAATGCCAGTGTCCGAGAGAATATCGTTTTCGGACATCGGTGGGATCCCCAGTTCTATGATCTTACGGTCGGGGCATGTGCTCTGCTTGACGATTTCCAGAACTTGCCAGACGGTGATCAGACAGAAGTTGGAGAGAGGGGAATTTCCCTCTCTGGAGGTCAAAAGGCTCGGTTGACTCTCGCTCGGGCGGTTTATGCTCGCGCAGACATATATTTGCTGGATGACGTGCTATCCGCAGTTGATCAACATGTCGGTCGCCACCTCATCAACAAGGTTCTTGGACGAGATGGTCTTCTGAGCGGAAAAACTCGGATTCTGGCCACTAACGCCATTCCCGTCTTGAAAGAGGCGGACTTCATTGCTCTACTGAGAAACAAGACTCTTGTCGAAAAGGGCACCTATGAACAGCTGATGGCCATGAAGGGCGAAGTCTCGAGCCTTGTCCGCACGACCATGAACGAGTCTGAAGACGAAGGCTTCGGTAGTGATGGCAACGATCTAGCTAGTCCCGAGAGCTCAGAATCCAATACCGTGATTGAGAATCCAGATTCCGAGGTCTCGGACATTGAAGCCGAACAAGAAGTCGGCTCCCTCCTTCCGATCAGATCCGCTGCCGAAACTCGGCGGAGAACCAGCACCGTCACTCTGCGACGTGCTAGCGCAGCCAGCTGGCAAGGCCCTCGCCGTAAGCTCGGCGACGAAGAAAACATCCTGAAGAGCAAACAGACACAGGAAACATCGGAACAGGGTAAAGTCAAGTGGAGCGTCTACGGAGAGTACGCGAAGAACAGTAACATCGTCGCTGTCTGTTTCTATCTTCTCGCACTGTTTGGATCGCAAACGGCGCAAGTCGCTGGTGGTTTCTGGCTCAAAAGATGGTCCGATATAAGCGAAACACAGGCGCACCCGAATGTTGCCAAATTCATTGGTGTTTATTTGGCATTCGGACTGGGCTCGTCCCTTTTGGTCATTCTTCAGAATCTGATCCTTTGGATCTTCTGCTCGATTGAGGTATGTGTGCCGATGGCTCAAAATAAGACAGCTATTCTAACGTGGTCAGGCTTCTCGAAAACTCCACGAACGTATGGCATTCTCCATCTTCCGCTCTCCTATGAGCTTTTTCGAGACCACGCCATCCGGACGAATTCTCAACAGATTTTCGAGGTACGTTATAGATGCATATACCGTTGATTGGAGGCTTACGAACTTTCAAGTGATGTGTACCGTATCGACGAAGTCCTTGCTCGCACCTTCAACATGGTATGTCTTAGCATGTACGCCTTTATCATCCTCTGCTGACATTCAACCAGCTGTTCAATAATTCGGCGAGGGCAATCTTCACCATGATCGTTATTGCGAGTTCAACTCCTGCTTTCATTTTGCTGGCTTTCCCCCTAGGCTACGTATATTTCAGGTATCAGAAATATTACTTGCGGACATCTCGCGAGTTAAAGCGATTGGACAGTGTCACCAGAAGTCCCATCTATGCGCACTTCCAGGAGTCCCTTGGCGGTATATCGACCATCCGGGCATACAGGCAGCAGGATCGATTTACTTTGGAGAACGAATGGCGTATGGATGCCAACCTTCGTGCCTATTTCCCATCTATTAGTGCGAATAGATGGCTTGCTGTACGCTTGGAGTTCATTGGCTCGGTCGTTATCCTGGCTTCCGCGGCACTGTCCATCGTCTCTGTGGCTACTGGTAGCCTTCTCTCTTCAGGCATGGTTGGTTTGGCCATGTCGTATGCTCTCCAGATTACCCAGTCGCTGAACTGGATCGTCCGGCAGACCGTCGAGGTAGAGACGAACATTGTGTCTGTTGAACGTGTTCTTGAGTATGCAAACCTACCTAGCGAGGCCCCAGATGTGATCTTCAAGCATCGTCCGGCGATTGGGTGGCCTGCACAAGGAGCAGTGACGTTCAAGGACTACAGCACACGGTACCGTCCCGGATTGGACTTGGTGCTCAAGGACATCAACCTCGACATCAAGCCCCACGAGAAGATTGGCGTGGTTGGCCGCACAGGCGCAGGAAAGAGCTCGCTCACTCTCGCGCTGTTCCGTATCATCGAGGCGGTCAATGGCGGCATAAGGTGAGCACTGCTGCCCAAGATGGCTGCTCCGTTGCGTTTGTCTAACGTCTTTGCAGTATTGATGGGCTGAATATCTCTACCATTGGTCTGTCTGACTTACGGGGGCGACTTGCCATCATCCCCCAGGATCCCGCGATGTTCGAGGGTACTCTACGAGACAACTTGGATCCCCGCCATGTGCATGATGACACAGAACTCTGGAGTGTACTAGGTACGTTGAGGCCCAAAACGAGGTGCACCTTGAACATTGATTGACTCGTGATCATGTAGAACATGCGAGACTAAAGGATCACGTCGCCCAAATGGACGGTCAGCTGGATGCTCAAATCCAAGAAGGAGGTCAGTCCTACATTGCCACCGCCGTGCCTGCTATCGGCATCCTTACAGTCGGTCGGGGGCCCGAGTGCTAACCATGCCTGTGACAGGATCTAATCTTAGCCAAGGCCAGCGCCAGCTGGTATCTGTTGCGCGAGCATTGCTGACACCGAGCAACATCCTGGTCCTCGACGAAGCAACTGTAAGTGGCCGTTGATCACACCGGTTCTTCTTGTGTTGGCACTTTTACAAGGGAGCCTTGCTAACAGCAACGTCCAGGCGGCGGTCGACGTGGAAACGGATGCGCTACTCCAACGCACATTGCGCAGTAGCATCTTCCAGGAACGCACTATCATTACGATTGCGCACCGTATCAACACGATTATCGATTCTGACCGAATCGTGGTGCTCGACAAGGGCCGGGTGGCAGAATTTGACACACCTGCGGAACTGATCAAGCGTGGCGGCAAATTCTATGAGCTGGTCAAGGAGGCCCGGTTGCTTGATAATGATGGAGCAGCGCTTGTGCAGTGAACCAAAATTTCCACCCACCCAGATTAAATGAACGTTGTGACTGGTTAGGGGAACCGGAAGACTCCTTCCCAGCTCGGGCCGATCCCTATTGAGTCTGGACTATTGTAGGGGGTTGAAATTTTCTGTTCTTTTCTTTTCTTTTCTTTTCGTTTCCTTCTCCGGGGAGTGGGTGGGTGTGTGTGTGTGGGTGTGGGTATGGGTATGGGTGTGTGTGTACTGTGAGTCTATGTGGGAGGCGCACTGTTTCAGCGACTCGAGGACGTACAGCTCTTGGTCTCTCATCGGTGGCATTCGCCGCAGGTTTGATCTGTAACAACGTCTGTGCGCGTGGATGAGGGGTCTTCCTTGAAGGCTGTGAATGATCGATCACAGATCTGAGACAGTGCGATCAGAGGAATCCTGATTCGCTTCCTGTTGGAGGGGAGTCTGTTCCGGTTCTAGAAGGGAGCCGAACCTGGGGGGGGAGAGAGAGGGAGGGAATCGTCTGCAGCAGAGAGGCGAATCCGAGAGGGCAAAAACCGGAACAAACAAGATATTGAGTCCTCTCTGCCTCTTTTCTTCCTTGTTTACTACATCTACCAAGAACAAAAGCGTCATTACGGAGTATATTCAGAAATGTGTATAGAAGAAGTGATGGGGGAATAGCCCTGATTGCATATAGCCCTCTAAAAAGTTGATTCCAAAAGGCCACGCACCGGGGAAGAAGTTTGTACAGAGTAGCGGTGTAGGGAAGCACCTGGGAGAAGGCATGCAATTATCTGCACGTCGATGACTGGCGCGCAACGACCGTCTGTCAGTTGTCAGCAGGATGACAGTAGTAGTCGTAGTAGTCGTAGTAGTAGTCGTCTATGCATGGCTCATGTCATTCATAATTCATACTCCCATGGCCCCATGGGAGTACGTACATAGTACTACATAGACCACCACCTTGAACAATATGCGCTGAGCACTTGAGACAAGCGTACCAGCCACCAAAGAGCTGATTCGGATTCCACGTTTCTCTCTCTTTCCCTCTCTTTCTGTCTCGATTAAAAATTCCAACTACCCCGCCAGAGAAAGGTCAAAGGACGGGATTTTCGAAATTTTCTCCCAGTCATCTGTCCGGTGGAAGGTGTTGTCTTTACCTTGGTCTGGGAGTTTATTTAACTCACTTCGTAGAAACGCGTTCACCCCTCTAACTATCTCCCCCCTCTCCGTCGTCACTCTCTGCGATGATTCACTCTCGGCTTTACAGAGAGTACTTCAATGGCGGTTTTAGATAACCCCTCCCTGGCAAGAGGCGAAAGAGAGTAAAACTACTATCATATCCCTCTCCTTGCATTCGGCGCTTACGACCAATGAAGATCCACAAAACATGTGGTGATTTTTCTAGCTTGACGCCCTCTCCTTCTCTCTCCATAAGGGTCGTATGGTATGGGAAGAGGTAGCGCAGCAGTCTCAATGTTTTTTTTTTTTTTTTAGACCCCGGAGTGTACTTTCGTCTTTTATAATGGATGATGGATGACGATGACGAGCAAGATCTCGCATGGATTCTAAGCGGGTGGGGGGTTCTTTGTTCGTAAGTTAAGTAGACATCTAAGGTAAGGTATATCTACCTAGGTACTGTAGCTGTATGTATGGATGTATGTACGTACTTGCTTTAGTTTTGGTTTCAGATTCAGATTCAGATTCAGATTTAGATCTTGCAGGGAGCGCGAAGACCCATGGCATGGGGAGAACCTGGTTTCCGGGTTGAGAGGTTCATGAGTGGGAGATTTTGGTTTGAATTTGATCGAATCTCGGGGCGAGAATGGGAAGTTGGAAGGTCAAGGAGGGGGGGGGGGAAGGGTTGATATCCACATGGGCATTGCTGTTTCTGGCGATGTGCAGGCGGGAGAATCGGTTCGTGGAGGATGGAAGGAGGAGAGGAGGAGAGGAGGGGAGGAGGGGAGGGAGGGAGATGGAATTGGTAGGTAGAGGAGACTATGTAGTATGTATATGTCTCTCTGTTATTGATTCTTGGACAATGAATAAATGGTCTTGTTGAATTTTGTTTTTTTTGTTTTTTTTTTCCGGATGATGCTCCAGCTCCGGTGTCCAGCATCTACCATCAAAGCGCGGGTACTTGCTAACTACCTATACTCCGTACAAGCTCTCTCAACGCTCAGGCCGTTGACTGTCCCTCAAACTTGACGTCGACTAATGAGACCTGTCGACAAGCTATCCAAGAGGATAACCTTCCCAGCCGCCGTGGTTGATGATCGCCAAGCATCTTCCTTGCGTTGCTGCTCGCATGGACTAGTCCCAGTCGATCTTGAAAACCGACTGTGAAATGTGAATCCCATCTGTAGGTAGTCCAGACTCCAGAGTCCAGACATACTGCAGGGTCTGAACGCTGGGGTTTTGTGCGACCACAACGAACATTTAAAGACTTGTATTTTATTGTATTTTCTTTTTCTTTTTATTTCCCTTCTTAAGTCAAGTCAATAATCAGTACTTCGAGTCGAATATTGTTTTTTTATTTATTTATTTTTTTTTTGTCGTGATTCTTCGCAGTATTCTACGGTTTCTACGAGTGACTTGCAGACATAGTCGATGGGTCCTGACAGCTGGCAGTGATCGATTTGTCCATCTGTCTTCAGCCACTGGATTCTGTGGATCTCACAACTACGACACAGTAACTAATCCACATATGACTTGTTATCTATCTAACGGAGTCGAAGTTGAAGGGCAAAAAATAAAAATAAAAATGGAGAGTCTCAGATATACGAACATGTTTGATTGACATACAGCAAGCATGAGGATGGAGAACGAGATAGGGTTGCTGATGCCAGGGGCCCTCACTTACCACCCGGAAGTGTATTCCATCATGATGGACAATGATGGTCGCTTTGGTACTTCGGTCAGAGCCCCATATCCCGGAGTCAAAAACACTTCTGCAGGCCGATCATTCAATCCATGGAAAATAGTCTAATCCATATCAGTCTCGATGGCCGTCCTCATCGCTAAATTGAGCTGTATTTCCGTCCTCGCATTGTCGGAATCCATTCCCCCAGAGGCTGTTCCTGGAAATCTTCTCAGCCCCCGTCTGCAGAGGACTTTTTTCTTCGTCTTGGGGGTTGATCCACCGGGGAGATTTGATCGTTTGACTGACTAGGAAGGAAGTCCCAATATCCAAGTAGTTGACCCATACAAAGCTGTGAGCTGTCCTGAGTTAAGGATGAGGTCCTGGAATAACTTCATGTTGTCGTCTGTTCCACCCCCCCCTTCAACAGGACAATGGATTGGCGATTGCACAATGCACCACAAACTCAAATTCCGCTGCTATCCAGATGACTCGGGTCCATTCCAGTCGGAAAATTTGTTTCCCATGGGCTTCGTTGGACGGCTGTTTTACCGGTTTCAGTAACGTACCTTGATCGATCTGTTGACGGGAGTATCCGGTATGAATGGCGTGTTATCGCTTAGGTTAGAAGCATAGGATGACAGAATATCCCTTGATCGACCTACAGACTCTAGGATATGCTTGTTTACAATACATTTTGATGTTTGGGGATAGATTGCCACTGCAGAATCGCAGATCCAACTGTCGTGTTTTGGAAGAAATCTCCAGCATCCCTGAGTGGGTTTCAAGGTGCACCCTGTTTCCCGAACAATCACCTAGTCTTACACAGGCTCCATCTACTCCATCGCTAGAGCGGCGAAACATCTGAACCACATGCCAGAAGTACTGGAAACTAGCGCGTTGAGCTACAAATGGCCCATGGACCGAGAAGGCTATCGACACACATCGACTGGTGGACGATCCGATCTGACAAGAAACGGAATTCTGGGAATGGCATCCATAGCGTAAAGTTTACCACTTGAATGCGACTCCAGCGTCCAAAGTCCAGCCATACCGACGTAGTAATACTGAGGCAAAAATCTCAACTGTCCCACTTTTCCACAGGTTCGCCGTCTATATACTAGGTAGATACGGAGTAGATAAGCAGTAATGGAACTCATACCGGTACAAAGTAGTACAACCTAAGAGGTGACAGAGAATCTGGAAAGTGGAAGCACGACATCTGCAACTGAAGAAGGATCATCCCTGTTCGCATCTTGCCTCTGCACGAATCATCGCCCGCTCTTCATCTTCTCTGCATATTCCGCGGCTAAACTGGGGACAAATCATTGCGCCTCCCAGAAAGCTAGTTTTATCTGGGAATGCATGCAGGATCCACAGCCGGAGAACCCTTAAGCCCCGGATTGGTCCGGTTGGAAGAAGATGCGTGCAGGGATGGGCTGGGTATTATAGTTGGACGTGGAGTCTGTTTTAACGAGCTAACTACTGCATGTTATCTGACAAGTTGATACGCGATACTACTAAAAGTAGTAGTAGTACTACTCCGTACCTCCATTATGACTCTCCCATACGCGCCTTCGGTGCCAACTGGCAGTGTTGAGCAGAGCTACTGTGCGCGGTTCCATGGTTCACTCGCCCTCCCGAGCATTCCCGCAACTTTATCCCGGCGTTTCTGTTGGTACTACCTGAGAGACTTGATAGAGGGGAAAGTTGATACATAGACTCAGAGCGTCAATTGCACCTTATTACTGATACGACTCTTGTCTTCGTGCGCCGAGGATCATTCATGTCCTGTAACTCCTGTGGAGTGCGTATATCGGAAACGAAATGTCCTCTTTCCTACTACGGAGTAGTACTCCGTAGTTGGCGCCCAGTTCCCCCAACCTCCCCCCCCAAGTCCCCAGTCCCCTGTCCCCCACACGTATGCCTCTGCTGAAGAATTGCAAATCTACTATACATAAGTAGAATGGAGCTCCACCGCCTTATAAAATGTCGTATTAATAGCTAGGTTAGAGAGACAGGCGGATCCTCAGCTCCCATAATTTCTTTTCCCTTTTCCACGGTTCGGTCAATGTGACCCTCTCGGAGAATATCTGCTCAGCGGAGTATTCATCTATCCCCGGGATGGAGACCTCCAATTCGACTCTGTTTCCAGCCATTGACATGTGTCATATGTATACTATATTCGCAGAGTCCACCACTGACAGGCCGACCTACAGACCTCCTAATTCTGCCCTCACTGTCGCACAACAGTAAGACCCTATTCCACATCAAGGGCAGAGATGAATCCGTGGTCTTTTTTTTCTCCCCCATCATCTGCAGAGGCTCGGCCCGGTCGGATGGGTGATGGGTCGATCTTCCCAATTGTTGTTGTTGAGACCTTCCCTGTACATAGGCTAACTCCATATTCTACAGGCTCGAAGAGAACCATATGCATATGTATTTTGTTTTTTTCCCCTGTTCCTTGATTCTTGTCACGTCAAGCAATTTCCATGTGGGCGTCATGGGTCGAAGCAGGTTTTAATCCTGGAGTTTGAGCAGGGGTGATGCCGTCATGGGCTTTGTGGGCGAGATGAGGAATCAAAAAGGCAGGCCAGGGCGGATGGGCGGAGTTGCGAGCAAAACGAGACGGGACTTGTGATATAGATGAAAGTTCTGTGGCCCATGTGTTGAGAGTATTGATGTTGCGGCACATGGCCCATCCTGCTATTTTGCCTTTCCCTGGACCTGGACTTCCGGCGTTCATGCTTTCTTCTTTCGCCCCAGAGCTGTGTATCTGGATTCTGTCTGGAAGATTCTCATGTCACAATTCAGCGTTGGGAGAGTGAGTGACGATAGACCCCAACCAACCCCTGTGTCGCAGCAATATTTGTCAGCGTTTCTGCAAGCCTCGAATCCACATTGGAAGTTGGACGTGCCACATCAGGCCCACGGATTTTGCCTCGGTTGATATGATGTACTCTGTATGTAGGGCGCTCTGGGTAATTCCATACTACTGGGAGAAGTAAACGATCAAGCGCTTAGTGCTCTTTCCGAACCTTTCCATTCTATCTGTCCGTCTATCTATCTATCTATCTATCTATGTAAGAGTAAGAAGCGATGCTGACACGGGGAAATAGAAAGACCAAGAGACAACTTGACACTTGACGCGATTATGTGTGTGGCATTCTCGATATAGCAGCATATCCAGTACTTATGCCAGCGTCAAAGCACGCGGGCGGAGTGAGGGAAGTAAATACCACTTATGGAGCACTAACTCCAAGCTAGCAAAAACCCAGAAGAAAGGAAAGACCAGATCGATTCTCTAGCATGAACACGAGATCGCGCCTGATCCGCCAATGATCAGACGCGATCTGGGAGAATTTAAAATACGACGAACGATGCATCTGTCAGGTGGAGCCTGGAGTTTGGAGAATACGGAGTAACAAGTTCGGGGCAGTCTGGAACTCTGCCTTCTGGCACTGACACCGACGATCGTATTTGGGCTTTTGGAGGTTAAGCGTTGGCGACGTTCGGTCCGCCCTCCCCGGGCCGTACCCCCGCTGGACGCTCCAGTCTCCACTATCCATTGGATGTGCAAGTACCAGATAGACTAGGTAGCCCGTACTTCTGCCCGATCAAACTAGGACAAGATTGAATCATCATTACCTCGTATTGGTTAACTCTTCGCACTACGTAGTATTATATTATTATATACTTACAGTACATGGGTCTGTGAGGAAACTAGTGACGGGGCCAACCGCCTGGCTCCCTGACTGGCTAGCCTCAAGGCTGCCCTCCCACCCCCCCCCCCTCTCGTATCCCCCTTTTGGGAATATGTGCGACCCCTTCCTGTTCCAACTTCCAAGATGCCCAAGGATGTCGTTATATTGACATTAAAGTCTTGATATGACGGCTGACAGTAAACTGTCTTGAAAAGTGAGAGGATCAAAGTCAAACACACAAAGTACCGAGTGATGACGACGAATGGCCCTTAGGCCCAAAGGGGGCGCTCAAGCCCTAAACCCGCCCATTAGCTTGGCTAAACGCCTAACTGGAAATCGTTCCCACTCGACTTGGCCTTTTACCAACTACCAAGTACCAACCACCAGCTGACCCTTTTTGGGCATGATCAAACCCCCTCTCCCCCTCTATCACGTATTCTGTTACCTTATCCCCGGGATCTGGACCAAGGACTCTATCCGTGCCCACTGAGCACGATGACGCCATAGGGCTTGACTGCATCCTCAGTCCTCTGCAGGTTCTGGCTTGATTTGTGCAGGCACCTAAGTATGTACTATGTACCGTATTATTGACTGCAGTATGCGTTTATGAACTGTGTAGATTCTTTGATTCTCTTCACTGTCTGCTTCAATTCGGAGCACAATGTGCAGGATTGCGGCCCACTGCGGAGTACGAGGCACTCCCATCACTTCCATATCTAGAGGGGCTCTAGCAATGAGCCATTCTTCCGAGATTGGCGCTCGGTTATGGCGCTCGTTAATTGGGCGGAGGGGTTCCATTGGAATCCCAAATCGTCAGGTATTCCGGCCTGCCCACCCCCTTAGTCTGTAAGATCTTCCCGTCATCTTCTGGCATGACCGTTACGTCGGAGCTGGGTCAAGGATTGACAACTAGGGCAACAAGTAACAACAAGTATTGATCCGTTCTAACTGTACGACTTCGATAACGACACAATATTCCCGCGAATCCGAAACCCCGATTTCTCCGTCGCGAGGGGTTCTGATCTCCCGCTTGCCCAAACTTTGGGGAACCACGCTCCGGCGACGTCTTTGTACTTGGTAGTCTAGATCGACGGACGAGCAAGACACTATTGGCTTAGGAATTAGTATATTACCTTGTTTGGCAATTGTAGATTCCAGCGGCGCGAATTGCACCCACATCGCTCAGGAACCGAGTCCGTTGTCCCCGTGTAACGCAAGATTTAGATCAAGCGCTGACAGGTGGCTTGATCCGTGGCTTGTGAGAAAATGTCAAGGAGCAATCCTGACTCGCGCGTCTTGCACGTTGAATCATATCTCTACCACTCTTTGAATGGTACATCCTCCAAAGAAAAAAATAAAAATAAGGATAAAAAATAGAAATTGAGATTCTTTGTCTGTTTGCGTCTTATGGCGGATAGATGGGCTAGTCGGAGTTTCCAGGACGGAATACAAGATCTATGAGGGTAAGTAGAAGTAGACCATCTTCGGGGTCTTTATCGTTAGGTATCTATCGAGCAGGGAGGCCTGTTGCCAGCGGCAAGCGCGGGACTAAATGTTGATGAAAAATACCCATATCCATATCCCGTGTTCTATAGACATCATCAAGATCTGTCAGAGTGATATATCTTTGGCCGATCGAATCATACTGGGTCCAGATTCGAAATGCTTCGATACAGTGTGCAGAGCATAAGCCCAGAACTTCCCCAAGTACCTCCCATGTACCTGCTACACGAGTTTGTTTAGCCTTTTGTCATTGCGAATGCACATGCATAATCATCATGCTCATCATTTGCATGAAGTGCTGCTATTACTCCCCCTCCTCGTGAGAAGAATATGGCGGTGAGCCTTCTCCAGCATATAGTCCTACAGCATACAGATGCCCTGGCCCTCCGGATATGTACAATGAGCTTGTCATCGCACACCGTTTCCCACCCAGAATCTTCTCCCACTTGTCCACGTTGCGGATGACAGGACACCGCCAGATGCACCCCGTTGCAATCTAATCAGTAGATCAGGAGTCCTTTTGGCTTGCAGCGTCTGGCTTCTGAATCAGGGGGGGAAGGGTGGACGGGGGAGGGACGGTCAACTGGCCTAGACTTCGGCAACCCCCTGCTTTGTGAGGGTAATCAAACTGGTTTGTGGCAGTCGACGTCTTTCAGGGGCTGGTTGTCTTCTTGCCTGGCGGGGTAAGATGTTTGGCATTAGGCGTACATGTTGGGCTTACTGTCTGGTCGACTGTATATTCAAGAGTGGAAGTTGACGTTCAGTACGAACAGTATCTTGGTGTCAAAATTCATCTTATCCGCGGGGCAACATATATATTTTTTTGAATGAGGTGGTGCCTTTGGACAAACTTTCATTTGTGGATTACATATACATATATATATATATCCCTTTCTAATAGTGTCTGTTTATCATTTCTCTATTGTTGTGTTTTGACCAGGTAGGATATCGCAACTGTCAGGTACTACGAACTATCTACAAGATCTCAACTCTTTAATCCATGCCCAACTGGCATGATGGTGTGAAGATCACCAATGCTGGTTCACTTCTAAGGAAAGTATTATTTACACCATGTTATGGGATTGAAACTAGCCTGTCAAGTTGTCAACCCCCGACGGCCACTAGCGATACGGCCAAGGATAAACTATAAGAGTACCGTATCAGCGGGCGCCTAAGGCTCTGAACAGCCCCGATTACCCGAGACATCGAGCACACGGGCCAGGACTACGAGTCACGCTTCACTCTTGTTCCTTAAGTCCCAACAGTGGTGCAACTGTGCAAGCACTAACCACTACTTAAGTGGCTATGTAAGGTTTCTGGATAAACCAGGATCATGACAAATTACCCCTATTAGGAATCACTGCGGGCAAGTGCTAGGGCTCTTAGTGCTGTTTGGGATTCACTTTACCTTTCCTCTGGGTTCCCGACAAGAAGCTAAACTGAGGCCCTCGCTCTTCAGGAAGGATTGAGGCCAGGTTTGAGATCATTCATGACGTGAAGCATCGATAGTCGTCCGTTATGTATGTCAACTGTCAAGCTGTCAACCGTCAACCGTCCAGTATTATGACTGACGTTTAATGTCCGACGCCTGGCTTGGATAGTCGTAGTGTTGCTTTTTCTTTGTCTCTCCGAGTGCGTAATATCAGGTAGTGTAGTGTGATAGTGGCCTAACAAGACAAATGGCCCACCACCCCTCGTCAAGAAATGTCACACTGTCAATAATAATAGTCAAACAGTTTCCCTTCCTCCTTGCCCTTTCACCTTGATTAATGGTTAGGATGATTTGAATGGATTAAATGATCTACTTTAGTCCTATACTTTATGATCTCCATCATTGAGTTCGCATTTCATTGTTTTCGATTGAGTGACTACTAACTATTGGTTTAGAACGAGAGTACTGTAGTCTGTAGGTACTCTGACTCTGTAGTCTGTAAAATCCCTGCACCTGCACCTCATGACCTCGCACCGTATTCAGCTCCAATAGACCACACCCCTAACCAGGGTATCTAGGTAGGTAGCTGCTTATGTACATACATACTTCGTAAATTCTTACAGCCTGACACCGAGTCAAGCCCTAGCACCACACAAAACCCAAATTCGAGCCATGGCGATATCACGATTCTTGGGACCATTTCAAGCCTACATCCAGAACCTTGGATTCCTCGCCCTTCCCAGAGACTCGGGGCACAACCATTCCCCAGAAATCGCTCCCTCAGAGAGCCGAGCCCCGGGAGGGGGGAGGCAAATCCCCAAAGGGAGCTCTCTCTCAGCTCTACCATTGGTCCGTACCCTCTCAGCTAGCCCCCCGGGGCATAATACGATTTAGATCCGTCCGTGATCAGAGGGGCGGGTCCGCTTCCTTCCCTTTGGCCCATCGTAATTTCATTCCGTACTTTGATACTGAGCCGGAGTGTGAGCTAAATTCCCTAATTGGCAATTTTTGCCGTCCGGAAACTTCGCAGTGATGGCTTTCTTTGGAGAAAGCTTGGGTCTTTGGGGAGCTGGAGAAGAGTTCATTTATTCCTTGTCATTATGATGCCATTGGTGCCCAGTGTGCAGAAGTACGGTTGATATTAAGGAGTGTGGGTAAGGTCGATGGCGGGGATTGCAAAGGTAGCTATACTGTAACCCACAGGGCGGTTCCGAAACACCTAGAAGCATGGATGACCTACAGATGCGTCCTGGCGATAGGACCACACTTACTTCCAGACTCAGCTCGATGGGGGGGGAGAGCTGTTTCACATTACCATCGGTAGCAGAGCCCACAGAGTATCTTCCCACCCCCTGGATTTGAATGAGTTCGATGAGATTGCAAAAACCACGATCTTTACTATGGAGACACTACCTATGAGGCGGATCAGGTGACGGTGGCGATATCGGCAAGCCCGAGCCTCGATCGAGAACAGCCACTGTCCTGTCTATCGAATATCCCAGAACCGAGCCACCGATTACCGAGTACGAAGATTGCTGCGAACATATGTTGGTTGTTGGTTTGCGCGGTAGATAGAGTCTTGCTGGGCACTTCTTTTCCAGTGTAGGTACGAGAGGTACAGGCACATGAACCGTGCAGTGGGAAAAGAAAAACCACATGTACCATGTACACATGTGCCAGCAACCCACAAGGGTAAAAGGTACAAAGTTTATGATGATGGCGATGCTGACCTTACTCCTGACTATCTTGGTCAAGGATCGAAAGAACATGGTCCAAGCGTACACAATGTGGGAAAGTGGGAGTGGCACTGTGGCACAAGGATATGATGGTCGAACAGCGCCCTGAAGGGGCGGGCCTGTGCACGGGTATCTTCAGGCAAGGTTTGTTACGAATGGTGCTGTGCCTGGGTTCTGGGCCGGGGATGATCTACTACTGATGGACAAAGTGTAAGTACGGAAGCTTGGGAAGGCTGATGGGAATGAGAGGCTATGAGCTGTGATGGTGTATGTTTTAAGTCTACCGACTGTTTGTTTGACTTTGGAGCTCGATAAGCACATACCTATGATCGTACCTAGTGTTGCTTCCATTCAGTAGACTAGCAATAATATGTACAAGGACAACAGAAGTACAAGAAACAAGAGCGGGGCCTAGGATTGGATGACTAAAGAACCTTTGAGGTTTTCAAGTGCTCTTTCCCTTTAAGTAGAGAGAATAGAATACTAGTAATCTCAAACTCGTCTGCTCCAACCCACTAGTATAGAAGACATACTCCGTATAAAACCATGACAAAGCACCAGGGGATAAATCATCCAGTCAGTTTTCCAGCAATTAGGGACGAACAACCAAACAAACTTGGCAGGCAACTATGTACCAATAACAACGCATCCTGACACAGAAGAGACCGGTGCAAATGGCGTCCCGGAAAGCCCATCCCTAGGCGTTCACTAAAGGATCAAGTGGCTGTTAGAGTCCTGCCTACCCCGAACTAGTCGATCAACTAAATCAATCCCCCCCCCCCCAAAATTTTTGATCGGGTGCTTTTGTCATCGATCACTATTTTAAGCCATCATATTGGAATTCTTATTCTGCCGATAGGCTGTGACCATTCTTGGGTATTCTGAGCGAGTACCTTCTACCCCGTGGGTACGGGGTCTAGAGAAAAACTGGGCTGTGAGAGCTAGCTTAGAACGATAAGGGCTGTCATACTGTCTAGATATATAGGAGGCATGAATGAGAATGTCAAACTGTAGGATTTCAATGTAACACAAACAGGCTTGTGGGCAATTATCGATACGCCACGGTGCTTTCTTCAGTGGCTCCTCCGAACAAAGCCTGGAGAGTATACATATGGATTTACTGAAGTACTGTCGATGTAGTCCGCGAATACTGAATACATGGGGCATGGGGAGTGGGTATGAACGATCTACAAACAAGCGGATACTGAGGAAATTCTACGGGAAACGCTTGAAGAGAGAGAAATATTGAAATATTTTTAATATTAAATATGTGATAGTATTATTACTCAAATAACCTGGAAATCAAAACAAAATTAAAATTAAAAAAAGAAAATAGATAGAACAAGTACAAGAAAAGAAGTACTCTACTGCATGCTCTTGCCTCAGAGGTGCAGCCAGCGCTGGCCCCGGTGTTTTTTTTTTTTTTTTTTTAACCTGCTGTACTTAGTCAATGGTAGCTTGTTATATATCTGTCAGTGTCAAGAAGTACTATCTATTCTATCTACCTATTATTCTCTCTGGTGTTTCGAGTTTGATGCGCTCCAGGATCATCCATGTTGGCGGGTCATCCACCAAGCTGGAGAGTCTCAAATGCCAAATCGGGATGCTCCATCGATTTGATGGTAGAGATTCGCTGAAAATAATAATCGCCATACTTATAATATAATAATTATTTTTTTGATAATAATAATAATACTTTAATAAGAATATTCCTACACAAGAAAAGAAAACGAAAATAATAATAATTATTATTATAATAAAAACATCAAAAAAAAAGTCCCAGATGCCAGGATCTAGTTCTTCTGTCCAGGTTCGATCGCTATCAGAAAGCCCATCATGACCATGACCACTCTCCATCTTCGCGAACACTGAAAAACTGCCATTCCCCCCCCGTCTCAAATGTCTTGTTCTTCTTCTTCTACTTCTCTTCTATAGACTTCTTTTTTCTACAAAGATCCTTGACTCAGTTCGAGCAATCCTTGGACTTCACTCTTCGGTCAAACCAAACCAGCCATCGTCTTCCCTTCTTGACTTAAGAACACAACCCCCCCCCGTTCGTGTCACCATCCTCGTTTACCCACGCATATACCCGACAGAAGAAGACAAAGAAAGGGTCCAAATTACCTCCATTGTCCTGTCACACCCGTCCATCTGTGTGCCAATCTCGGTTGCCAGCATCCATCTTGCAGTATCGCCAACCCACCGGGTCGACCCTGATTGCCTGTGCTTGCATCACGCTGGGTGTTTGTGCCCCCCCGTTCTTGTCCTGCTGCATCTTGTGAGTAGCATGTCGTCACTTATCAGTTATCACGCATTCTACCCCTCCCGTTTTCTGTTTGTGATGCGGCGTCCAAAACTCGCCTCGGGACCCGTTCGTCTCGCTCGCCCAGCGACGAACCATCCCCGGGATGGTGGGATTGGTAGACTCGAACAGCCGTGCGATCTTCCCTGCTGGCAATCCTCGACAAGCTCTTAGCTCTGTCTGATTGCTGCATGTCTTTCCCGTTGAGACTTCAAGCGTCCTGCATCCTTCCAAGAGATCGAGCCAATGCTGACCAGTGGCCTTTGGCGTTGTCCCCAGGGTTTCCAATCCTGGATCTCTGCAGCCTCGTCACGATCTCCAAACAACTGGCCCTAGTCCTGCTGGAGAATAGCAGCAACATCGCCTGAGAAACTACAAATAACCACCGCACCCGCTGTTATTCGTCCCTCGCTGCAACTCAGAAGAGCATATCTGTATGTGCTGAACTTTATCTCGCCGAAACCCAAACCACCAGGCGTATCTTGCACCGCCTTCCGACTCGAAATAGTCCCGTGTATCTCTTGACACATTCGGACTTGACTTGCCTTTGACGACTCCCTCTCCCCAATCGCACAAAATGGTGTTCAATGGACCCCCTGCTGGGACAGGCCCCAGCAAGCGGCCTGCCTCATGTATGCAGGACGATGGCCATAGCTGGGAAAGCGCACCGGTAAGTGCACCACTGGTCAAGCCAGGACAAAGCTGACTGGACAACTGTACAGCCTATGGGCTACTCCATGCGTTCATCCATCAACATTCCCTATGCCCACTACGCCATGATCTACCTCGACAACATGGGCACACTAAAAGTCACCGAGTCTCCATCAATGCAAGAGCAGAACGGAACCATTTTCACACCTGAGGTCCGTGACAGATTTCTGGAAATTCTTGGGGCTAAGATCGGTTACCAACGCCCTATGGTTCGAAGTAAGTAAAGTCTTGACCGTAATGTGACATCTTTGTTGACCTTTTTTTTTTTTTTTTGGAAACAGAACTCTCGAACTCAATGGTCACTGCCCATGGTTATGGGCCCCAGCAGCTTGGACACTTGCCTTACCGCCAGAACAAGCGGCGCAGACATTCGCCTGCTCATCCTTTGTACGGTGTACATGCATCCCCAGCACAGTTCCCTACTCCCATTGAGGAAGAACCATGCGCATCAACAGACATGGTGGGACTCGAGATTGGAAACACTCCCAAAGTCATTGACTACTATGAACGAGCATTGAAGCACTTCCAACAACTCAACTGTCGCCAGATTGCGAAGGCTTTCATCAAGTTCATTGAGCCAAGGAAACAAGTCAAGCATCCCTACAATGGAGGGAAGCCTCCAGCTGGAGCCCCCCCAGGTGAGCGGGGTGATCCAGAGAAGACGAAGCCTGAATGGTGGCCTCCCCATGTCGTACACAAGGAACCTGATCACCTTCGGAAGGATCGTATGTATCCCACATTGATAGATACTGGCACTGAAATTGTTTACTCACATGGGAACAGAACGCTTGAACCTTTTGATTCATATCATTCGAAAGCTTGAACGGTTTGGCATCACGACGGATCAACTGCAGGAAATCGCCCATGACTGCAAGCGGCAACTCAGAGGCCCGCACAGACTTCAGATTCTTGATGAAGTTTTTAGAGTAAGAAGGATGGAGGAACGATTCGAAAGAGGAGAAGTCGGTATGTGTCCCCGGACTGGTTTTCTCGGCCAGACATTGACACATTTCAGATGCCAACACTATTGTGTATGTTGTCAACCGCGAATCAAACCCGAAACAAGAGAAGGATTCGGAGTCCGTCTTCGACCCAGAGCAGAGGGCTGAACAGGAGGACGAGAACGCCGAGGACGAGATGCCTACCCAACAATTGGAGGCGAACACATCTGGGTTAGTCACCACTTCAGTCGAGCAGATGGCAATGCCAGCACCCAGTCGCCCACTGCAGCTCGGGGTCGACAGAAATCAATTGTTTCCTCTACCAGAGTCGCTTTCTTTTGGTGAAGTACCCAGAGACGATCGGGCTTTCTTCCAGGCGGCTTCCGAGTTTCCCGAAGATTTCTCATCGCAACCGATGCTGAGAAACCCCGCGACGACATCGTTGGTTGGTTCAAACGACAGCGCGGCCACTTTTGATTATTTGTCTCAAACATCGATGCCCTCATCAACAGCTCCGGAGGCTATTTCCCACCATCGTCAAGTGCCACTACCTATGCAGCATTCGGCCAGCTTTGATCCTTGGACGCCGTCTTTTCGCCACCAGACTGTCTTCAACCCCCTTGAATACGGTGTTGCACCCAACCACACCCTGTCACAACCCAGCATTCATTATCAACTTCCTATCGCCCCATCATCTCACCCCCAAGACATGTCTCAATTGACCCACGGCCTTCCAAATATGTCACAGGACAGGCCAGCTAGTATGGATGGCATGGGCATCCGGGGCCAATCTTATCGCAATGGGTCCCTGGGCCACCACCATGAATCATTACAGTCCTCCCCATCTAGCTGAGTTTTGAACCGAGCGGCTAACCTGCGTTGCATCGGCTCAGCATAGACGCCACATTCACGACCTGGACGAAAGGATCCTCTCGGTCACTTTCATGAACGTCTTGCAGATGTGGAGTTTCGGTTTATTGTTTATTATTGTTTATTTTGTTGTTGTTCCATGTCTATCAAAGCCATTGACATTGTTAATAGTGGCATGTTCGAAGGTCATCTCGTTCGGTATATATGTCCTGCAGTTGTCTATATTGGAGTTGTTCCGCTTATACATACGTTCGACAAAAATGTTTGTTGGCAATGGTGCGGCATGGATGTGGGTTGCAAATATGTCATGTTTTTTTTTTTTTTTGTGTTTCTTTTGTCTATTATCAGCAAGGCGCTTGTGGTGGAGCTGGTCTCTTCTGGCAGAACCAGGAGTAGCGAAGCATATCGGAACTTCATAAGGGATGAGGATATAGTCAATTGTCATTTTTTGTATTTAGCCATCAAAAGATTATACATATTATATTTATCAACTTGACATAATCTCGAAATTGTAGTTTGTTGGTATCATGGTGTCCCTAACTGAATACTATGTCGATCTTTTGGCAGAATGCCAGACGCGCGGTAACTGGCGCCTCCATCCTCATGATTGGCGCCGTTCCGCGGTTGTGATAGTGTGTCTCAAGACAGCTCCAAGCCTCCAAGAGCAACGGACGGAGACAAAGAACCTATATCGCCCCTCTCCGCCGGACTGCCACGCCCGAACAAATAAACATCATGAACTGAATAATCGACATATCCCAAAATTCTGCATCGAGTCTGACTAGCCTTCCCCCCCCCAGAGGGTTCGCGACCTGATTTCGATGGCTGTTGACCCGGCGGTCTCCTCTCCTCACGCAATCAAGTCGAAGTACTCAGCAATCAACGACCCTGTGCGCTGCGCCCATCCTTCCGCAAGACTCACAACTCCGTGCTGGCTCCTCGAAATAGGACGCGTTACAATCGATATACAGGTCTAAAGGTATTGCGTCACGATTCTTCTCTGGTCCAGGTCTTGATTATTTGCGCGAAAAACGAACTCCGTCACTTTCTTCCGTCTTGCCTCGATATTCTCCTTTGGTATGGCTCTTAAGCTAACTGCGCTGCTACGCCCCGTCAACGGCTGTCGGAAGTCAGCTGTTTTAGATTCTTTCCATCCACCAGCTTCTATTGTTCGCTGTCAATCTCTCCTCCATCCCCGAAACAAACGAACAAATCGAGATCAGACGACCCCCGAAGATAGAGTGATTTTTCTAAAAAAAAACTTAATTGAAAGGCTATTAGCCTCGCCCGAGGTTTTTACCTCGCTGCTCGCAGGATGGCGGGCCCAGCGAACCCATTCGCTGGCCTCGCTCAGAATAATGGGACAACGGGCTCAGCAGGCCGAGGACGCGGTGGACCATTCAGTCGCGGCACCCCTTATCAACCGAAACCGACCAATGCAGCCTCCGATTCCAAACCTCGTGGACGAGGACGCGGCGCGTCAGCAGCAAGATCTAGCCGTGGTCGTGGGCGAGGAGCTGGTCCGGGAACCAATACTTGGCGCAAACCGGATTCGCAGGGAGCTCCCCCAGGAGGGGCGGCGTCGCCTTTTGCCCAGTTGAAGCAGAACATACCCTCTCCATCGGCATTCGGTACGCAGGCCGGCCAGTCGAAGCCAGGATTTCCGGGAGCTGCGAAGGCTGCGCCTGGCGTGTTTGGGGCGCCGTCCGGATTTGCTGGAAGTATGGTCGATTCGGCTCGGGATCCTCGACTACGTTTCTCTTCGAATCAGATGAATGGCTCGGCAGGATCTGCGGTACCGGTGGAAAACATGGCGGTCCTGAACAGCTACAATGATCGTTATGAGAAGGTACGTAGTTGTACATTGGGTTTTTCTGGGGTTAGGAAGTGCACATGTTCTGACACTTGACAGCTCAAACTAGAGAGAGCCAAGCAGAGGGAGCAGGCAATCAGGCTAGGTCAGATGGCAGATCCCAACCAGCCTACGTCCTTGAATCAAGCTATCACTCCCGTTGGTACATGTACAAGCATGTGCCCCGAATTTGAGCGGGTTGAGCGCATCGTGCAGAAAATGGTTGACAAGAGCGAAAAGGTAATGATTGGACAGTGTACCACCCTGAAGTTTCTTTCCAATTATTGATGTCGGGCAGTATCTTCATCCCAAAACCGACTCATTGCAGAATATGGAGATGAAAATGCTCAAACGCTTCAGGAGATCAGCTGCCGGCTACGACGAACAGCTCCCTTCTGATATTCGTACTCCGAAGGCACTCCTTCAGACAATCAACTATCTGATTCGACATGTACTTGGCGGCCCAGAACCTCTCGGTTTGATCCACAAGTTTGTCTGGGATCGGACACGATCCATTCGCAATGATTTCTCTGTCCAGCAGCTTACGCAGGAGGAGGATGTGAAAGTAGCTGTGACATGTCTTGAGCGGATAGCGCGGTTTCATATCGTGTCTCTCCATTTACTCTCTAGCCCGGCGAACGAAGAGCCCTTTGACCGCCACCAGGAACGGGAACAACTTAACAATACCATGTTATCGTTGATGTACTACTACGATGACAACCGAGGTCGGATCAACTTCCCAAACGAAGATGAGTTTCGCGCATACTACATCATCTTCTCCATCCATGACCAGAGACCCGATTTGGAAGCCCGTGTTCAGAGATGGCCGGCAGAACTTAGAAGTTCGCCTCGGGTTCAGGTAGCCCTCGAGCTGTTCGCCGCTGCTGGCAACACCTGGGAGTACCAGGGTACGCTCGATGCTAAACGACCCAACGCCATCGCACAAGGCTTTTATGCTCGCTTCTTCAACTTGGTTGACTCTCCCGCCGTCTCGTATATGATGGCATGCGTTGCCGAAACTTATTTCAACCATATGCGCCAGACAGCCATTCGATCAATATGGAAGGGTTATTGTCGTTATCCGGCGTCTCAGCAGCACAAGAACGAAGAATGGACTGTTGAAGAGCTCACCAGAGTCCTGCACTTTGACGACGACGAGCAGACAATTCAGTATTGCGAGGAACAGGACCTGGAGTTTGCCGAAAATGCCCAAGGTGACCTCTATCTCAACTGGGGCAGCCGCCCCGTTGACTCAGTTGGTACGTGTGATTCTCGACAACGATCTCGCCTCCTTTCCTTAGTCTGTTGACTCGGTCCTCGCTTTTTTTCGGAGACCGCCATATGGTTCTGCCTTGCGCTGGTATATCTCAGCCTCATGATAACACCGACTGACAAATTGAATCCACAGCCTTCCAGCCATCGTCCGACCACTCATTTTCAGAGAAGTACGTCGAATCAAAACGTGCAGGTAGAACATTGGTCGCGATTATCCTCGGGTTGAGTATCAAAGAAGCAGCAAGTCTGGGAATGATCGATAGTTCTCTGCTGTCCCCACGCTCACTGATACAACCTGCCATCGGGCTAGGATCTTCTGGTAACGACGATTCCCTGTTTGTGAGCGATGACGACAACGAAATGGGGGATGATGGAATGCAGCCGCCTACTATTCAGACAAACGGAAACGTTCAGGGTCCTATCTTTACACAGTCGCCCGCATCAGCTTCCAGCTTGCGCAACGCATTCAAAGAAGTTCCGCAGAGCGCTACAAGTGCGGAAACCACGCCAGTGCAAAGCAGTCCTACAGCGGGGTTTCCGGTCTCTGAAGCCCCAAGTATTGCCCAGCCTTCCGAGCCGACGAATACTTTCTCCTCTCTTTTCTCTGGGGGAGGCCCGATTGCTGCCCCAGCGCCAGCACCTACCCCGGCTAACCCATTTGCTAACATCTCTTCCCCATTCTCGGCTGTCAAGCCTCCTGTGGCAGAGCAAAAACCTTCAACATTCCCTTCTGTGTCCAGCAGCCAACAGAGGACTTCGATCTTTTCAGCAGGAACAAGCAATCTGACGCCTTCACAACCTGACGCGACTCCTGCTCCAAGCACCCCTCAGCTCAATTTCCCGAGTCCCTTTCAATCTACTACCGCACCTTCAACTTCACCCTTTGGTATCCCTTCAACCTCCACAGCTTCCACCTTTGGACAGGCTTCTACGTCGACTGCGAGCCAGCCCTCAACCGGTCTTTTCAATACCACCAGGCCATTTTCAGCTTCTGGAGCGTCAAGCTCCTCTATATTCAGCTTGTCTGGCCAAGAGACCAATTCCGAAAAGCCAAAGGAGGAGAAGCCCCAACCCACTCTCTTCAAACCCGTGGAATCCACACCAGCGCCATCCTCTCCTTTTGCACAGCCTCAGAATATATTCGCTCCGATCAAGAACGGTACGTCTGCCTGCAGTCTTTGTGATAGTATCCCTTTGTCTATCTTCTGATTCTAATATATGTCACTAGATACACCAAGTCTTTTCCCTTCTGTTCAATCAAGCAATGGATTCGCATTGGCAAAGCCTGTAGATATAAAGACACTCCAGGAGAAATCGGAACTCTCCACTGCCCAAACTGTCGAGGAATTGAAAACCTCAGAGCAGAAGCCGATATTTGAGCAAATTTCTTCTACGAGCGAGTCTACGTCGCCTGCCGTGGAGACGATTGCCGAAAAACAAAAGTCAGATTCAGTTATAATACAGGCTAGCCTACCTGCACCTGCTCTTGTCTCGTCGCCTCACGACCTTGCTAAACCACAAGCTCCGGATCATGCTAAAGAAGAAGTTCCTATCTCCGTTGAGCCTGCAGCCACTGAAGATGAAGCACTCTGTAAGTCGCATTTCCAGCTCTGTGCCGTAATATTCGTGGTCGAGCCTTCACTAATGCCACATCTACAGCGCCTGAATCCGATTCGCAACGTCTCGCGTGGCTTGAAACTCTCAAAAAGGCTGCTGATCTGAGGAGACAGCAGTTCTCAGCGAGTCGCAAACGGGTGTTCAACGAAGATGAAAAAGAGCCGATCGAAAGCGAGCCAAAGGCGCCTAAGATCTCAAAACCCGAAGCGCGAGCTCCAAAGAAAGTGTCTATGGCTCTTTCTTCAATTAAGCCTCTCCCTAAACTTCCAATATTGGAACAGATTGAGGCAATGACTGCCCGGAAACCTTTGACGGAAGAGAAGCCGCCGGCACCAAAGCCGACTCAAGTCGACGAAGACGAGCTGCTTCTTTCGGCTGCGCGAATTGCTGCAGAATCCCTTCGAAGCGGTCCCAGACTCCTAGATCACTGGTCTACGCATCCCGAGCCCCGAAGCTCAGCTTTCAGTCCTCACAGCAGTATCTCATCAACACACTCTTTTTCCAGGAGCCAGTCACCCCATTCCTATTCTGTTCACGGGTACGATGTTGCCCTTGCTCCTGACAGGGACTTGGGACTTGGCCGTACATTGTCTCGAACAGAACAGAGAATTCGACTTACCGGAGGAAAGGGACTGGCATATAAGCCATTAAACTTCACGCCTGAGAAACCTAAAAAGGCGCAAAGCAAGGAATGAGCGTGTCTTGTCTGGATTTCACCTATTTTATCATAATTTTGGATGGACATGTTCCATTAAGCGACTCCTATTTTGCACTCTCGCCATATTGAACAGACTTTGGCGGATTCTCCATTACTCTTTTGACACGAATGTTACATATGCATCGATGGCGTTGTGCGCGAATCTTGAGTTCTTGTGGCTTGTCAAGAATATTCACTTTGAAGGATGTATCATGCTACATTTTGGGTTTTACAGTTTGGCGCTGGAAGAGTGTCATTGCATACGTCAGGCGAATACCCTATAGCTCTGGAAACAGATACTTTGAACATTCAATTGATCATACTTTGCGCCAAATCCCCGTAGAGACGGTTTTCTCTCCATTGACCAATTAATGCATACTGGTTGCCTCAGGTATCGAGATGTCACATGATTGCCCGTTCAACGTCCCAATCAGGCCCAGGCTAGTATCCTTCATATCACAACAATCTGGATGCGTCAACGATAGAGTCGATTTAGAGAGTTGAAACTATCGAATCTGTTTACTAATAGCTAAGATAATAGCTTTTCGCCATTTCTTTCTTCAAAATTTTCACTTTTCATGTTGGACCACTCCAACGGCATCTTGCCCCCTCGGCTTTGATCAATAGTTCAAGGTAGGTACCACCAATTACTCTTCATCGGCCTCCATAAACCCACTCCTCTGACAATAAACAGACAGGCAAAGCTCTTCTCCCCACCAGTGCGTGTATGTCGGCTCCAACGCAGAGGAATGAAAATAGCCACACTCCAATTTGCCCCGACGGTGGGTGATGTCCAAGGCAACATCAAGAGGGCCAACGAGTTGCTCCAGCACGGCAGCGTGCTTGGCAAGCCCAGCTACGGACCCGGTATCGAGTCCTTGAAGCCAGATATCCTTGTTCTACCAGAACTCGCTCTGACAGGTTAGTATTACATCGCCGCCCTATCCTAGAAATGGATCGTTGGGATTGGGGAATGCTATGCTCAGAATGCGAAATACAGGATATAACTTCCCCTCGCTGGATGCTATTCGGCCGTTCCTCGAACCGGCCGGGAAGGGTGTCTCGGCGGCCTGGGCGCGCGAGACCGCCACGCGCCTCAAGTGTAAGGTCTGCGTGGGATACCCCGAGATCGAGATCGAGGCCGGGGGCGCGGACGCAGACGAGAAATGCTACAACTCGCTGCTTGTGGTGGACGAGAAGGGCGAGATGGTGCTGAACTACCGCAAGGCTTTCCTCTACTACACGGACGAGACGTGGGCCGCGGAGGGCGATGCGGGGCGCAGCTTCCACGAGCTTGTATTTAATGGGCCCGGGATGGCGAAGAGCATTATTGCGACCTCCTTCGGGATATGCATGGACATCAACCCGTACAAGTTCCAGGCGCCGTTTACGGCGTGGGAGTTTGCGAACAAGGTGCTGGACTCGCGGTCTCAGTTGGTTATTCTCTCGATGGCGTGGACGACGTTTATGAGCCAGGAGGAGCTTGCTGCGCTGGCGGACAAGCCGGACTTGAATACGTTCAACTATTGGATTCAGCGGTTTTTGCCGCTGGTGAAGGAGCGTCTGAGGCATGAACTTGACCTCGATGGTGGCGGTGGCGCTGCAGAGGGGAAGAAGGTGGTCATTGTGTTTGGCAATCGGTGTGGAGAGGAGGGATCGGTGCGGTATGCGGGGACGAGCGCTATCATTGCCATTACGCAGCGGCCGCAGGGGTCTTCTCAGGGTGATAATGCTGGTGGGGAGGAGGAGTCCCCGTTTGATGTTAAGATTCTTTGTTGGGACATGATGGGTGCGACGACTGAGGGGATTTGCTTTGCAGATACTACGGCTGACCCAAAGATGGCTTTTGGTCTAGTCAAGGCGGCGCATTGAAGGGGGGGGGGTTGCTCTGTATTTTTTTAGGGTTTGGAATGACGTTGATTGTAAGTATATAGATTTAAATTTGGCCAGCTGCCATCTCACATCTCCAATCTAGCATGTTAAACAAGACATATGACTGATCTCAAGAAGCTTAATGATATTTAGCTGTCTCACATATGAGTATTTTTGTGAAGATACTAATGGTGAGATGGCGTAGATGTGGTGGTGTCAAACTCGCCACAGTTATACAAATAACTACCCATGTGATAGGCACCAGTTCTGTGGTCTATATGCCGGCGCATCCATTT
Organism: Aspergillus clavatus NRRL 1; assembly: GCF_000002715.2. Taxonomy (NCBI): domain Eukaryota; kingdom Fungi; phylum Ascomycota; class Eurotiomycetes; order Eurotiales; family Aspergillaceae; genus Aspergillus; species Aspergillus clavatus. Next base: position 1,106,928 of record NW_001517104.1, on the reverse strand, counting down.
CCTCGCAGGTTCTAGATCAGTTTGTTTGAGCAAATCATATTGACCGAGCCTCCATGGCCGTCAGAAAGAATGCCGGCACTGCTTGATTTGGATATTGGGTGATCTTCTGTCTTCGCGGCATATCCCATGACCGATTGATCAGCAATCATCCCGTGGTCCTTTCCCATGTCGAGCAAGGACTCCGGTGGCTGGATGCAACGGTCTCTTGAAGTTTGTAATCTATCCACTTTGAAATGGTGAGCTTCAAGATCCCGATCGACACTGCGGAAGGGCATCCGGTCAAACTGGGAAAGTTTGTTTGATAAGCGGACGTACATGTGACACCAGAGGTCAGATGAAATCACAGTCCAGCAAAAGCTAGCTAATGGAGGACTTGCAAACAAGAAAGGCTGCGATGGATTTGATATATTAGGCGAGATAAAACACTACCTCCAGGGTATGTTCGGTTGGCTGTATGTCGTGAGTTATCCTTGATGCGTATTCCCCCATAAGGGAAAGGGGGGGGCTCAACCAGACTGTACTGGCACCTTGCAACATTCAGTGACATATTAGAAAGCAGTGTAGTGGGGAATTTATGACCCTCAGCGCATGAATCCATATCTGGTAGACGACTGCCATCGAGAAACCAAACCGATCTGCAGCTACGGGGAGGTCAATATGGCGTGCATTTGCCTACAGCCCGCTACTGTAGGACGGCATTGTCCAGATGGACCGTGCTGCCCTAGAGAAAGCCTAAAGGAGGGTCGGCCCGACCGGGATAGCCACCGAAGGAGCCTATGAGTCTTGCTTGACTCTTGAAGGTTCTCCAATCCCAATAATGGATGACAATCAGGGAGAAAGATATGAGACAGTGCGTTCCGTCGACTTTGGCAGACGAGGGATGTCATCTTGCATGAATATTCCAGTACATCCTAGCAAAGCCTTCAGCATGTCGAGACCCTATGTTTCCCCGGCAATGAGGAAGAAATCGTCTTGATGTGTTCTTGGTATCTATCCGTCTTCCGTAGATACTCCAGCGACTCAGGAGAGTTGAAGCTCCACGTGATCCCGGGTCAACCCCTCCTCCGAGTCTCCGACAACCGCTCAGGGCATTTCGGCTGACCAATGAGCAGCGAGAACGAGGGGGTATTGGCTGATGAGGGGGGCCACGGGATTGGAGCACATGACATTTCGCAAACGAAGCAGGAGGGCAGTGAAAGATAATATTGGGAAGTTAGATAGACAGACGATTAGAAGCTCCTCTTTTCACTTTCTTTTGGAGAGTTGCAGATCGAGGCATTCGATGGTCGATATTGGAACTGGACATATCACACATACTAGGCTAACGGGGTGGCTTGATGACGGAGAGATTGATGTCAGGTGACTCATCTGCGCCTGTGGTCGCTGCTGCTCGCCGCACCGGCTGCCTCGACTGCTCTCGTCCATTGTCCCTCGCCACGTGAGCAGTCCTCTCTACTACTCGACTCTCTCTACTTCCTCCCAATATCCCTTCTTTCTGCTGTAAAAGCCGCCACTTCGATCTGTTCCTTTTCTAATCCGGTCCGTCCGTTGTCGTTACGGCGGAAATCCTCATCTTGACCTTTTCCTCGCGGTCAAATTCGGTTCTTGGTCTTTGCGATCGAACTACAGTCCATCTACCTCTTGTTGTTGTCCGTGGCAGGTGACTTGCTGTCAGGTGATAGACAGCCCATCCCAAGGTACAGACAAGCTCTCTCTTTTCAATGCGCGTCTTGTATATCTCGCTTTCATCTTCCCTTCTCTGTACTCCACCATCTTGAGGCCTCTAAAGAGGCGCCAGAAGCATCTAACATGCGTACCTTCGTGTTTTCTGGCCTGTCCGCTGTGAACCGGCAAGAAGGCTCAATTTGTGATGCTGTTCTCTGCCCCCTGTTACCTCGGTCGCAGACCATCATGACGCGCTTCTGATGTCGACTCTGCGTCCATAAGCCGACTTTTGTTTTGACTGACATGAAATGCTTGCTATGTCTTTCGCGAAATTCATGATCCTACTAAATTAGATATTTATCGCATTGTTTCTGGGACTCAGTAGTCGCCAATGTCTGTTGATGCTATGATGTGGGCGCAAGCGCGTCAAGCCTCACGCGTCAACTATTCACTTTTATTCGCTTTTCACCCAGCAACCCATCGATACCCTTGAGTTTAGTGATTGTTTGTTGGTTAAGCATTTTTGATCTAAATTTGTTCTCTCACCTTTCTAGATTCAAGCTGTTTATCGATGCTTGAATACCTTGGGTGTCAAGCAAACTCATCTCATGCTGGAGCTGTGAACTAACAACTGAACTTACAGAAAGCCTGTCTGAATGCTATTTCGCAACTGGTAGCTGACTAAAAAGGATTAAAAGCACCGCGTTTTTGAATCTTGTCTTGCTGAAAAGGTGGAATTGCTACGATATGTCCTTCTCCGGCGAAGTTTGTTTCTGACTCCATCAGACCTGCAGAGTAACCACCTCGACTACCTGGTATCATGTCGGATCCGTCTTTGGGCGCCTCAGATGGCAACCTGACGAACAAGCGCAAGCGTGAAGGCGATGACAGCACGGGTCCGGACCCCCAGCGCATGAACCGCTCCTCCAACGGGAGCAATGGCAGCATGCCGGCCCCTGACACCCAAAATTTCACCCACAGCTCGCTTGGCTCTTATGATCACGGTCTTCCCACGTCTACTTCAGAACTTAACATCGACCAGCAAATTCTCCAGCATGTTGGACCGCAGAACGGCATGTCAGATGAGAACGCGCTCACTGCCAAGGCCGCATTGGCTGCGCACAACCCTCAGAACAAATACCCACCGCCTCCCGAGCCTACGTTTGACGCCAACAATCTCACTCATAGCTTGACGTTTGGGGATGACATGGGCCAAGCTATGGGTCCTACCCACGGCCACAATTCTACTGCGGCAGCAGTTTACGCTGCGCGCGAAGCTCAGAGTATGAACCAGAAGCCATCTGTTGGTTCTCCTGAGTGGCATCAGATTCGAAAGAACAACCATAAAGAAGGTATGTTGGCAGCCTAACTCCTAAACTATCTTAGCTCACTAGGGTATCTAGTGGAACGTCGGCGCCGCGAAGCAATCAATGAAGGTATCAATCAGTTGGCTCGTCTAGTACCCAATTGCGACAAGAATAAGGGCGCCATTCTCCAGCGTACAATTGAGTATATCTGTCAGCTCCACGATGAGAAAAAAGCGATGAGTGAACGGTGGGAGCAGAACAACATGACCACCAGTCATGCTATCAATGAGATCAGTGCCCAAAACTCGAAGTTGAAGCTCGAGGTCAATCGTCGTGGAGATATCGCGCAGAAATGGCTGCAACGTTGCCGCGATGCAGGCCTCGAGTTTGACGATTACGACGCCGAAGAGCTTGAGCCGCTTGAAGTTGACCAAGGCCAGGTCTGATCCTTTGCTTTTCCTTCCGGGTAGATGATTATTTTCCTGTCTAATTTCTCATTTGATTCCTATCTCATGGCCATACATGTGCTACGATCTGTTCTTTGTCGGGAGGCTGAGATTCACATACCCGCTCTTTCTCTTCCGCTTGTTCTTTGGTCCGGTTGCCTTCCATACTGGACGCGTTCTGAGATATCATCATCGTGATTTTATGCTGCTCGCAGGTCCGAATTCTCCTTGTTGATACAGCTCGCCGGTCACCTGACCTCTGGAAGAACGAGGTGGCCGCTGATTTTCTGCCCTAATTCTTTAAGCTCGAAGTCTTTTTGTTGTCGATTTTGTCGCAGTTCGCCCCTCATCCCCTTGTTCAACGATTATTCTTATTTGTATGTTATTCTTCTCTTATGTACCGGCGAAACTAGGGTGGGAACGGAGCCTGCGATGTCGCTTATGGGAATTGCAATTCAAATTTCTGATATTGATCGCGGTCAACTCAACTCTGTAGTTCCATTATTAGCCCTGAAATTTCGAAGCTGTGTATGTTCATCAGCCCGAAGCTGGTACTCAACTCGCGTGATTGACGCGGGCGTCTACAAAACCACATCGGGATCTCGACAAATGACAACTCGTTGGAGCCAAAAAAAAGCAAGTCCAATGGAATGGTAATCAAAGTATATACATGAAGCAAGATTTGGGGGATGTACTGACGCCCCAACCCTCCAGGCAAGACGGCAGGGGCAGGATTATCGTGGCGATACAGGCGAGGCGGACAGAAAAGGCAGCCAAGATCTTCGCGGCGTACTGCCAAACTACGTTAAACGAACCCACAACCTCACATACGAATCTACAGATTCGACGAAGCAGTCACCGACGAGCTAGAGCCAACGCCGACGTTCTTCACCGTGAGGCTCTTGCCAGACACACCCGTCACACGCACATCGACGGTGTCGGCACCGAACCCGCTGGCATTCTCGAAGAAGTTGTAGTAAGTTCTCGTGGTGGGCTGCCAGGTGCTGCCGCCGTTGGTGCTGACCTCGAGCGAGGCGACGGGCTCGTTGGCGTTGACCACCTGCATGGAGAACCAGTAGCGGGAGGTACCCTCCTTGTTCTTGAGGACGAGGGGCGAGTCGATCTCGCAGGGGACGTAGGACCAGTCGATGCCGATGATGCCCTTGGAGATGTCGGCGAGTTCGGCGAAGGCGTCCTGGAAGAGGTCGAGGTGGTTGGACTCGCACTCGGGGCATTGGTCGACGATCTGGTGGTGGTGGTGGGTGTTAGTTCAGGGGTGGTTTTTCTAATTTCTAGAAGGTTGTGAGGTGCTGGGGGAACGTACCATGGCCTTGATGGAGTTGCCGTTAGGACCGGTCACGGAGACACAGGCACCGCATTCTGCGGCGTCGGACCAGCGAGCCTTGGAGAGAGCGGTGCCGAAGAGGCCAGCGGGGAGCTTGTAGCCGCTGAAAGAGCAGGTGCCGCCGGACACATTGCCTCCGTAGAAGGTGGCTTTGCCGGAGTTTGAGCCGGCCGGGCGGCTGGCGGGGGGAGGGGGGGCAGCGGTGGTGGTAGCGGCAAGCGGGGCAGTGGCAGGGGGCACAGCCACGGGGGGAGCAGCAGTGGTATGTGGCTCTGTGGCAACAGTTGTCCTGGTGCTGCTGGGGGCGGGCTCAATAGGCTCGCGAACGGGGACGGGGACGGGCTCGGCCGTGGGAATGACAATCTGTTTCGTGCTAGAAGAAGAGGGAACAACGGGGGGAGCAGCAGTGGTATGTGGCTCTGTTGCGACAGTTGTCTTGGTGCTGCTGGGGGCGGGCTCAATAGGCTCGGGAACGGGAACAGGGACAGGCTCGGCCGTGGGAACGACAATCTGTTTCGTGCTAGAGGAAGATGGAACAACGGGGGGTTCGCTGGCCACAGGTGTCTCAACCGGGGTCCGCTCAGGCACAGAAGACTCAACATCCAGAGATGAACTGGTCTTAGCAGGAGCCTCTGGGGTCACCGTGGTAGTCACCGTGGTGGTCGAAGACGAGGAGAGAGTCGTCACGGGCTCAATTGAAGGCGTGGGGGACGCAGTGACCGTCACATAGTAGACGCTCATGGTGTATCCCGGAGGACACTGGTTCTCAGCCCTTTGAAAGAGCGGGCTTGCAGAGACCGATGCGGCTGCGCCTAGAGCGGCAACGCCGAGAGTTGTAAGACGCTGGTATCTCATGGTTGATTTCTGATATTGGTGAGAATCTAAAGAACTTCGAGAGCAAAAGAAGGCAACTCGTCTGTGCTAGACAGCTAGAAATCGATTTCGATAAAGAGTGACTGGAGGCTATGCTCGTGCTTCAGGTAATGAATGGACGTCCGGGATGCGAATCCCAGAATCAAAAACAAGTTACTGTGCCAGACAGAATATCTCAAAGAATGACTTGGAGTGAGCAAGAAAGAGAGAGAGAGAGAGGAAGGGGAGTAAGAGATTAATAACCGCGAAGAGGAAAAGGAGAGGCCGAGAAGGCCTCTCCCATGGTCTGAGTACCCTGGTCATCCTGCTAATAATGGGTGGTCAGACAGGCCTGTAGGGCACTTAATCCCAGCTATCCTCATAGGATGAACCACGAGGAGATTAAAAAGAAATTACCATTCAATAGCGTCGACCATTTAATGAGTCGCACACACAGAGTGATCCTGGCAGCTCTCGGATTCAAGCCATTATTCGCTAGCGAAATGAGATCGCAAAGTCTGAAACAACCGGCGTGGATCACGAGCAATGAAGCTCACAATACAGCTCCAGGGGAGCGATCCGGAGCCAGCCGACGAACCGAGAACGGGAAACAGAAGCTTTACCTGTTCATTATCGATCGAATATTTGCTCCGTGCAATTCTTTTGACAGGCTTGGCCTTCAATTTCCCAAAAGTGAGGAGTGGGTAGGTAACTCAACCAGTTGGTCTGAACCCATGGCCGGAAGTTAGTGGGTCCGCGAGGATAATAACACGGCAAAATACTCAACGGTCCTTGCAGAGATGCCCCTATACTCTAGTAAGCTGTTGGCTCGTGTACAGAATTGTCAAAAGCGCCCGGTCTGGGGTGTGCTTAGCCAGCCTCGACTACTGCTTGAGTGGGCTTGAAGAGGTAGAGAGAGTACAGTAGATGGCAGGGATGAGGATAACGCTTGGGATGCAACTGCCATGAATTATATTCATCATAAAATGTATCATCTATTGGGATAGTAGTGGCTGGTGCCTGGTCGCAGTCAACGGATTTCTGTTCCAGCACTAGGTCTGGGTCATGCAAGAAAGGGTATAGGAAAGTTCGAAAGAAGAGAAAGGGACCCTTGATAAAACCGTGCGAAGGACGTCTTTGCCAGGTGAGACCCAAGATCACCTGGAATCCCACATGATTTCATTCAGGTTCAAAAGGGCGTCGGCACTGGCTTTCTTTGCCGCCATAAAGTCTTCCCGATTATCAGCACCCCGGGGCCCTCTCAAAACGTCCGAAAAACATAGATCTACGAGGACCTTGAGTTCACCGTAGGTCAAGGGTTCGCCATTGCCAGCAGCCAGTGCCTGTTCGCCTTGCGTAGCAAAGAGCTCCTTTTCGTCCTTTGCGTACTCCAGTGCTTTTTCAGCTCCATCCAGGAACCAATCCAGGAATTTGGCACTGCGAGGAAGTGCGACGACCTCGTGGGGATGTTCTGGTTCCTGCGTAGTGGGATCCTGAGCAGCATCTGACGTCGGTTCGATGATGATATTCTTGAGATTCTGTTGTAAAACAAGGACATCCAACTGCAGTCGCAACGCTCCGTTCTCATTCATGGCGCCGATATGACGAGTGGAGGAGACAAATGCTTGGTCAATGAACCTGGCGAGACCCGAGGTGATAAACCAGTGTTCGGCTGATCCCATGTACGTCATGATATTGGTATCGAAGGCAATCAAGTCGTTGTTCAATTCCAAGATTGTGGGTGATGCGGCAGTCGGTTGGTTTACAAGGATATGCCACCAATTCATATTCGAGTTCGGCGACGGAGTGGTCGGTTCTGAATTACGATTGTTGAGAGGATTCGGGCCAGCCATTGTCCGAGTAAGCATGTGGATGATGCCGCAGCGAATATCGATATGAAGAGCAAAAAGAGCGGTTGAGGCGAGATTGCGCAGTGACTGGAGAGTGGTATCAAAAGCTTTAGCCATCTCCTGATTTAAGGGCAGATACACTGGCTGGCTGATGCTATCACGTTTGGGTCTCATGGCGCCGACCAAAGTCCATCGACGAGGAGGTGCTCTACTTTCGGACTGCGGGTTCCGTGACTCGAAAGCTGTGACCTTTCGCAGTTTGATGAGGTGGCTCGCAAGCCATTGCTGATATAGAATTAGCCATTATTTTAGAGATAGGCTGTTTGGCGAAAGTGGGCAGAGATAACCTACCATGCTATTGTACAGAAGCGACAAGGCCACCACTGTTTTGGGATCGGATATGATGTCGTACGGCTCGAGAGGCACCTCGTCTGCGCGTCGGAGGAGAAGCTCAATTTCCTGGAAGGCTTAGCGGCGTATCGTTAATAAAAGAGGGTATGCGCTTACTTTGTCGATCAGTTCATTTTTATTGTCCGCTGTCCCTTCCCAGAGCTCCTTGACTGTGTTATGGACTTCGCCAGACTCGGCCATTTCCGCAGCGGCTTTGAGGCGGACTTCGCCCTTATTGCGTGGGGAGACCTTCGTAACGATTGCTGTACAAACTTATGAGATTTTTGAATTGGGGATACTAGTTTGCTGCATGGCCTTACCTTTATACCATCCGCAGCATTTGTCATAGTAAGTCACAATCTGACTGATTAAGAGCTGTGTGAAAGCCTGGTCATGAGGAATACTGGACAGCATTTTGCTAAACTCCCGAACGATCGACATGAATCTGGCCGTTCCCTATCAAATTCCCTGTCAGCGCCGTTATAACTAGAGAATATCAAGATGCTGACTTGCCTTGAAAATCGGTCGAGGAGCGCATTTTGCCCATTGAGGATCTTCCGTGAAGGCATCTGGCGCAATGAAACTAAGCGTGCAGAGGTCCGTCGCGGTCTCATCCAGCTGAGGCAGGAAAACGTTGATAAGAAAGTCATCAAGAAATGACGTCAAAGTGCTCAGAGCGATGTCGGCATCGACGGGCACCACATCCTTGAGGCGCTGGATGAAGGAGAGTGAAGGTGGAAGGAGGAGACTCATATTGAAGACGCTGGGTTCGATCAGCAGCTTGTGGCCAGTTCCAGAATTTCCTTGCCCGTTCCGTGAATTATCAGTTGTGGTATACTCATGTCTGGTTTCGGATACGAGACCAGGAACCGAAGACTTGAGGATTTCGTCGAGTTCATCCTGCTCCACTTGCATTTCGCTGTTCTCAACTGTCTCCGATAATTTGAACAGTTTCTGCATAATGTCAGTGCCGCCCATTGATGGCCAAAAGTACTATACACACCTTGTTTTTGTCTCGATGACCGGAGTAGATCTGGCGTTTGGCCTCTGCCTCTTCTTCCCTCTGTCGAAAGGACGATTCTCCGTCCGTAGCCAGATAATCATGCAAGATAGACCGAATCTGTAGAGAAGCGTTAGTTCAACCGCGCCAGGAAAGTTGATATCTACTACTCAGACACAAACACTGACCTCACTCTGATAAAGCTTCCACAGCTCTTTGAAGCCACCAGTCAGTGCACTGTTCTTGGGAATACCTTCACGCTCCACAATCCCAGCAATTACATCGTGGACGACTCGATGGCCTTCCGCAATGGCCTCAAATTTGGCATAAAGCGTCCACAAGAACTCTGTTAGCACATGACCGCGCTTCTGAATGAGCTCTGTTGGTAAACTCGTCTTGCTATCCTGAGAAGCGAAGCCGCGAGTCAAATTCGGGTGGCGCGCATCTACCTCCGCGTTCGTCTTATCAACCACTGCGAACAGTTCAACTGGAAGCCGTTGTTCAATGCGGTCGATGGCAATGTCCAGATGGCCCATTTTGTTCAGCGCCTCAATCAGCATTCGAATGTAGTAAAATGTATCAGCTTCTGGATTCCGCGAAGCATCCTCCATCAAAGGTGTGGAGGCGTCCAACTTTGCTAGAAAGGCATACACAGGCTTCTCCCAGGGTCCTACTCCAGTCCAGCTGGAGGCATTTGCGCCGTTGGTTTCTCCTTCCTGAGCTGGCGCCTTCCACCGAGACGAACAGTAAGGAGATTTGAGGTAGAGGTGGTCATGCAACTCCTCCACCAGAATGTCCGTAAGGGATATTTCTTGGTTAGCGAAGTAAGCGCGGATGTCTGCTAGAGCGCCGATGTTGTCCAATTCTGAGCGTCGCAAAAGCCTGAATGCATCGTGCAGTACCTCGACCGCCCCAAGGAATCGCTTGGCGGAGATTCGGGACTCCAGTTTTTCTGGAAGAGATTGAATCTCCTGAATCTGACTGAACAGCTGGATCAGATCATCGTATTTCTGCGAGGAGGTTGCTAGCCCCTTCAACTCTGGCTTCGTATAGAGCAAGCCGGTCTTCGCTTTCTCCAGCGCATGTTTCAGATTCCGCACACGGCTCTGCGAGTTTTGTATATTAGATTGGATCTTATGATAGGTACCAATGGAGCTGTTAAATCCTTGGTGGTGTTCTGGCGCAAGAATGTTCAGTATCAACGCAGACGGGATCCCGGTGCTGAATTAACCAACCGTTGACAACAGACTTTAAAGTCCTCTGTATTTGCTGATTCATATTGAGAAAGTCTGGCTCACGATCCGCCTTTCCCAAAGTACTAGTGTCCATCAACTGCAAGGCCACTTGCACTGGTACACAATCATCGGAGGCCACGAAGTTCCAATCAGCGTGGATAGACTGCAGGATATCTAGGAGCAATCATCTGTTAGAAGGCACTCTTTCCAGGCATATTCCAAGAACAAGATTGGGATGAACAGCCAAGGGCTGCAAACCTTCAATAGCCTGAGATCCTCCCGTGCTACGAGGAGCATTCATCTCATCCGCGCGCCCATTTCCCCTGCCGCTAGCATTTGCCCAGTTATTTTCCTCACGGGGCCGACCATCGCGCGAGCTATGCATCCTCCTCCCCGCCTCAGTATCTCTTGTGCGCGATCGCGATGAGGAGTTCTGACGACCCCCTTCTCTTCGATCCCGGCGTCGCTCGGGCGAGGGCGAATGCGAAGACTCCTGTGAAGGGTCCGTGTAGAAGCCACCATATCCGCCTGGGCGACGCTCCCGTCCTCCCGAGTATCCGTTGACCCCTAAGTTGTTGTTCGCGCCGTATCCGCCATCGCCCTGGTCGTGACGATTGCTCTCGGAATGTCCGTATCCGTCGGCGTAGCCGTTTCTGCCGCTCATAACAAGTTATTTCGGTCCGTAGATATGACAAGATGGAGCCTGGAAGTAATTTGTGGCGTTCTGGTGGTAGGGTGGTGATAATGGTTGTAGAGGAGGTTTCGGACTTGGAGTTTCGCTTGAGGCGCTGTCGCAGTAAATCACACGGCTGAAGCTGTGGGCATGGTCGTAAGGAGCTTGGCTGCTTTTGAATCTATGTGACAGACATACAAAGGATTGTCCGGGGTCAATATTAGGGGGTCGTGGTTTGAATTGCGACAAGACAACGCAGCTCTAGGAGTTATTGATGGAATCTAAAGGTATGAAATAGGACCAAAGTCCAAGTGTCCGCAGTCCGCAGGATTTCCCCACATAAGCATCCGACGACATCAACCAGCCACACCAGACAATGTATACAGTACACTTTAAACACGCTGCTAAGCATGCGACGTGCCTCACATAAATATTTGTTATGCTAGAGAGTCTATCCTAGGTTGTGCTATTGACTCGAATTCTCTGCTGGTTTTCATTGGCTGGGATTTACTTGGAGATGGGCTGGGTCTCACGTTGGAGCCAGCTTCTAGTGAATTCATCATTCTCAAAGAAATGATGAGTCTTCTCCCAGATCTCTGCATGATAATCGTTCACCCATTTTAACTCAGACTCGCTGAGAAGAGAAGGCTCAATCAAGTTACGACCAATGGGGGCCATGGTGACATGTTCGAAGCCCAACCATGGCTTGTCGCCGAACTTATGCGTCGTTTGCACTTCCCGCGCCATAATAACATCTGCGAGGCATACTGTTAATCCAATGCATTGACCCGTCCGATAGCTAGTAACTTACTTTCGATTCGAATGCCAAACTTGCCGTCTTCGTAGAATCCGGGTTCTGCGAATGTTAGTGACCAGCCACTAGCACGAGGGCGAACACTTACCGTCAGAGATAACATTTCCAGGGGCGATCGGAACCTCGGTATACTGTACGCGCGTGCCGATGCCAATAGGACCTTCGTGTACATTCTATTGAAGGGTTTAGACGCCTGGAGGAAAAGGTGAGAGCCTTGAAGACTTACCAGGTAGGAGCCGATGCCATGGCCAGTGCCATGGAGGTAATCAAGTCCCTCCTTCCACAAAAATTGTCTTGCAAGGACATCAAGCGCGAAGCCGCTGGTACCCTTCGGGAAGACAGCAGAATCAATGGCGATCATTCCCTTGAGGACCAACGTAAAGGCCTTCTTCTCAAGTTCGGTTGGCTGCCCAAAGTGAAATGTTCTAGTAACATCGGTAGTTCCATCCAGATACTGGGCACCAGAATCGCAGAGATAGATTGCCTCGGGATCGATGATGGCGCAGCTGCCCTTCTCAGGCTTGTAGTGGATAACAGCACCATTGGGTCCAGTCGAGGAGATCGTATCGAAGGACAAGCCCGCAAATAGATCGTGCTTCGATCTGATCTGTTCTAGCTTGTCCGCGGCGTCAACCTCGTCAAGGGAAGTCTTCTTGCTGACCAGTTCGTTTTCAAGCCAAGCAAAATACTCAATCAACGCAGCACCATCTCGAATATGGCACGCCCGCATTCCAGCAAGCTCTGCTTCATTCTTAACGGCTTTAGCATCAGCAATGGGACTGCGAGTCTCTTCCACATGCTCCTCGCCTCCCAAACTGAGGCTAAGGGCCCATGAAGCTTTGTTTGAGAGGAGAAACTTTGCAGCGGCTTCCCCAGCGTCTTGCTTTCTTGCTTCACTGAGGGCTGTGGCATCGGCAAAGATAGAGTCATATGGCTTGATGACAACATCCTGACCCAAGTGGCTTGTAACCTCCGGGGTCAATTTCTCTTCATCAATGTAGAGATCTGCCGTTGTAGGTGTGATGATGGCGTATGCGAAGAACACCGGGTTGTAGGGGATGCTGTCATTGGATTAGCTGCAGATCCCTCGGTTCAGATGTGCTATACCCACTCGCTTCCTCTTAAATTGAACAGCCAGGCGATCTCATCCAGCATAGCTAGCTTTGATGTTAGCCTCTAGATACTGCAACCGAATGTGGGGCCCAGTACAAATGACAAATCCAGCCGTCTTTTTGTTCTCCAACTCTTTGCGCAGATCAGTGATCTTCTCCTGGAAGCTCTTTCCGGCAAACTTGTCTGGATGAACCCGGACTTTCTCCCTTGGAGGCGCTGGCCGATCCTCGCCCCAGACTAGGTCGACCAGATTCTGCTGAACGCCAACAAGCGACGAGCCATTCTTCCTCAGAGTCTCTGCAAGGCTCCGTGCACCCGCTTTGGTACCGATACGTCAGAGTTCACCTCCAGAAACCGGGACGCCTGAATACTCACGTGCAGTGATCAAGGATGGGTCGACACCTACAACCTTACCACCCTCGGCTTGTTCGGTGGTCCTAAGAGAAATCAGTTCCCTATCCTCAAATGCACTTAAATTCAACCATCATCGACATCCATCCATACCATTCTTGCCATGTTGGAACATTCTCCACTCCGCGCTTGAGCAGCAACCAATTGCTGTCGAGCTGCTTCGAAGCCTGGTTGAAATACCGTCCATCTGTCGACAATGCAGCTTTCGTCATGGAGACGATGGCTGTTCCCGCAGAGCCAGAGAAACCAGAGATGAACTCTATGAGCATGTTCGTAAGCGAAGGTATCGTCAGAGTCAGGCGTAGAAGCAAGCAGCTACGTAGGGAGAGAAGGAAGGAAAGCGGGAGCCAATCTAACCTCGCCGGCCGTCACATGGTGCGATATATTCAGACTGATGGCTATCTTCCGATGGGACGACTTGGGAAGAATATGAGCAGACATTCTCATTGTCCAGCGTGAGGGGCTAAGCGATATCATACTATATACATCGACTTTGTGCTCCTGCATCAACTGTCTCAATCGCGCTAGGCGCTCGGAAGTATTCACGGTCTCCATGTCGATAGCGTAACGTGCGACAGAAGCAGATAGGAATCTTGGTCGAGAGAAGGGTAGCTGACGAGTCTGTCCGACTGCGGATATTCTACAGAGGCGAAAGGGAGAGCGGGAGAAGAGCATCGACAGAAGAGAGGTGAGAATAGGAATGTCCGAGGAGCAGTCAAACTCCTGTACAAGAAATTTCGTACACGGAAGGAGGGCTGCTAACTAAGGGAGCGCTGTGGGATAAGAAGTTGGGCACAACTTCAAAGAGTCGCGTGTATACGGCAGATTTCAGACACCGTGAACAGATAGTGGAAGATTGAAATATGATGTGGTCCAGCGAGATAAGCTAAGGCAGTTTGAGTGGAGCTTAGCTTGTAGCATACAGAGTAGGTCCGACGGAGTTAGATAGGTGGTATCTGACTGCGTAATTCATGTGGTATTCTGCTTTCGACTGAGAATTACCACGGTATCTGATGATGCAACCACAGTCTCATGGATACTACCTAGGTTCCATAGTACTTCGTTTACCTACAAATTGATACCAAGGGAAACCTGTATTTGCATAATGGGTGACAGCTTCTGCTCCATTCATATATTAATAGGTAGGCAAAGTACTGATGATACCTGAAGGGAAAACTTTCAAGCAGTTATTAACTTATTATTCGATCAGCTTAAGAGGCTCAAGTGTTTTATCTGTCACGCAAGATAGCAATCTGTCAAGAAGCTTAGCTACAACAATGTGGATTTCATTGTATTGTTACAAAATCAAAAATCACATTGTTGATAAACAAGGGTCCCAAGTATTTTAAGTACAGTAGGTAGTGAGTCTAGTGCATGAGAGCACAGGTCACATACTCTTGAACATTCCATTACCTCGTCTGTTTTGTTTACTTACAGGAGCACTTGCTTGAAAAATTCACACTTATAGATTTCCTTTTCTCTCCCCCCTCCATCAGATCAGCCATCCCACTTTCTCACCGCCTTGTGATGCTAAGATAGTAGTATCAACACGTGACACCTCCTTTGCTTGTTCCATCAAACAATCTATACCAGTCTACAAAGACATATCTCCTACAGACAAGGTCATAGGAGTTCTGGCAATGTCTGCGGACATTCCAGGCCCTGCCTCAGATGTGCAACACATCTTAGATGAGGCAAGAGCTGTGAGTATGTCCTGAGCGTGCTTTCTTAGACAGGGATTAACTTTTTTAAAGCTTGTCACTCAACTATATGATCCTGAAAACGCTGGCAACCCCACCAAGATCAAGCTGATTCAGGAGCGTCTGCAGTTGCTTCAGAAGGGACCAGAGGCATGGCTAATAGCTAATGATTTGTTGAGTGCCAGCAGCACTGACATGAGATTTTTTGGCGCTCTGACGTTTACTGTTAAGATCAACCTCGACTGGTACGTTGCTACTCAATCAAACTATCCAGTGTTTCCAAGGCGCAGATGTGCTGATCGTACTACAGGCAAAAGCTCAGCCAACATGACGCGCAAGAGCTCCTTGGTCGACTGATTGACCACTATGTTATTTTGGTGAATTCGGGGGAGCGGCCCCTTGTCATACGGAAGCTGGCCACGACTCTAGCCACTATCTTCTTGAAGCCGAGTGCTCCTTGGATTAGAGCTCTTTGGACCTTGGCTGCTTCCTTGGCAGGTGGTAAATATGTCTCTGAAGAGCATTTTCACTCGGCCGATCTGCTAGAAGCCGTCTTGCCAGCAATGTCCCAAACTCAGATCGTTGCGTTACTCTATTTCTGCAACATTCTTGCAGAAGACATGAATAAATGGAGTCCCGAATTGAGGCAGCCGGACGACACCAAGCGTGCATCGGCAAATATTCCGGACGCCTTTGGAATCGTTGAGTTCATCCTGCGCCACTTTCTGTTGCAGGAGCCTTCCCAGAACGCCTCTTACGATCCCACTCCAGGAATTGAAGCAATCAATGCGTATCATGTGAGTATATATCCGATGATTTCATGCATATTTTCTGACGAAAGCTCCTAGTCCTGGATGTCCGTTCAAGGTGGTAGCCTATTTGAACATACACTATCGACCTCCCAGCTAACTTCCACAACAAATCATGTGATCCAGTGCCTGAGGGTTCCTAGTCTATCAAGGACCGCTGCTCAGGTCGTTGTCGAATTGATAGACTGGAAGGAGAATATCTTCGGTCCGGATCATCTCGATTCTATCCTTGAATACATCACAAGTCATCTTGGCACCGCCCATGTCACGTCGCTTCTTGAGGGTGATTTCGAGGACGAAAATATGACGTTTTTGGAGTTGATTTTGGCTTTCTCGACTCTCAAACAGAGGGAAATGCTGGCTAAGCCGATGGATCCTCACTATAATCAGGTTCTCACCATGCTGCACGCCCTATTTAAAGCCCCTGGCTATGCGGCAGTCGATGACCCGGCATCACCATTGCTCATTGAATGGTGGACCGAAGTTGCCGACGATGTCCAAGAGATCTTGTTTGATTCCGAGGACAAATCGATTGTCGAGTCTGCGAAACAGAATTTGGCCCGTGCTGCTCTAGACTGTTTTGAGAAGCTTAAGTATCCATCTCCAGAAGAGCTGCGAGATTGGAGTGAGGATGATCGCGGGGAATTCGGTGCATTCCGCCGAGATGTCTGTGACTTCCTCTTGGCAATATATCCCATCCTGGGAGTCGAGTTGATTCATCTGTACCAAGAGCAGTCCAGTATATCGCTCAATCACCAGGACTGGAGAACATTTGAGGCTGCTGTCTTCTGCATCGCGCAGCTCTCTGAAGCTGTTGATGGGAATCAACATGCTGATGAATGCCTGAACGCAGTCTTCTTCTCTGATGATTTTGATTGTCTCTGCAGGGGCGAGGGAATGTTGATTCCAGACAAAGCCCGCCAAACTCTGGTAGATATGCTAGGAAAGTACAAGTCTTACTTCGAACGGACTCATGCTTTACTACCTCTGGTGCTCACTTTTCTATTCGCGTCTCTTGAGGTTTTATCATGTGCACCAGCCGCTTCCCGGTCTATCTCATACCTCTGCAAATCGTGCCGGAATGCTCTGACGTCTGAACTGCCGGCATTTTTGGACCAGTTTGACCAATTTCGTTACAAGGCTACAGCGACGGCTACCACAATGGAAAAGGTCCTCGAAGGCATTGCCGCGATCATTCAAGCATTGCCGACAGATGATGCCAAAGCACAATTTCTGGAGAGGATCCTGACATATTTCCATCAACAAGCTGACCTAGCGCGCGATGAGGCTAAGCGCCAGATGGAAGAGGCTGCATACAGTCGTGCCCTGTTAGTTTTGCGCTGCATCGCAAGTATTGGCAAGGGTCTTAGAACCGATGGTGAAATCATCCTAGACTCAAACGATGGCAGCAATGGGATTTCCCATTCTTTATCCTTTTGGAGTACAGGTCCCGGTGCAGTATCGCAGAGCTTGATTGTTCAGATCATGGATCTACTCATAACTGAAGTTCCTCGAGATGCGAGCACTATCGAAGCCGCTTGCGATATTCTGAAGGCTGGATATACTGAGAAATCGGGCCCATATGTATTTCCACCAACAGTGACCGTCAGCTTCGTTCAGAGCATTCCTCTAGGCAGCGCCGGTACCGATATGGTCATGGGCACAGCCTCTGCTTTTTTGGCGTCTCACAGTGCACATCCAGAGCGAATTCGTGAAGAAACTGTTGCGCTGATTCTTCACGTTTATCAAACCTTCTGCAAAATGCAGCAGTCACCGGAATTGCACGATCCTGAGGTTGCCAACAGTGGGATTGACTTTCTCACCCGGCTACTCCCCAAGTATCATGCCGTTCTCTTCGCACTTATCTCCACCCCGCCAGATACCAACCAAAGTGTGCCTGACCTCAGTATCGCGTCGCGACCTCCTGTGCTATCGACTATTCTTGACTTCACTCTGCTCTCCTTGCAAGGTACAGAACCGCTTCCACTTCGTTCTGCGTCTCAGTTCTGGGTAGGCGTATTGAGTCTCCCAATGGACGTTCGCCAGCCGGGCACCTTGCAAGATGCCATCAACCGGTATCTCCCGGCTCTCTGTAGGATCTTGATGGTGATGCTTGCCGGCCGCTGCGCTCGTTCAGACATCGACCACCTGTGCGACGTCCTCAGAAAGGTCATCCCTAAGTACCAAGGTCAAGCTCGGGTCTACTTTTTAGAGGCGCTCTCCTCATTAAATATCAGCACGTCGCATGAAGGACAGGGTCAGGTCACACCGCAGGAGAAAGAGCGCTTTGTTGCATCTCTCATCGCCGCCAGGGGTGCCAAGGCCCAGACAAACCAGGTGGTACGCGCGTTCTGGATCAAGTGTCGCGGCGCAGGGTTCAATTATGCTGGTTAGATCGTTCCGGTGACAAGATGGGTTTGCTTTTCATAATATGACATTAGAAGATGATGGGAATTCAAATCAAAGAATACTTGTGTATCAATGCCTCAAGCGAGACCTGAGGTCATGTGTAAGTTGTAACACGGACGAGGATTTCTAGATATGGTTGGGGACAATGTATTGATTGGACTGTGGCAACAGTGACCCATGGCTTCATTCTTTAGATCATTGAATAATAGGCCTGAGTTTGATACTACATCTGCGCTCTCTGCAGTGCAACCACTCAACAATATTCATACCTATGACTATAATCATACAATTTAATACTGAATGATCTACCTGCAGTGTGATGACATTTGATGTGGGTCAATAAATACCATCGACAGCGGCGCAGGCTCTCCAGCCACAGGGGCGGTGCAAAATGCACGCATTTTAGGAGTAGTATCTATCTAGTGCTAGTACATACGTAGTTGGATAGTTGGCAGCATAACTGTTGGTCTGCTGACTTGTCTCAAGTGTCAAGGACTCAAGTCTCATACTTTAAATTCACCAGGCTGCTGTATCCATCTCGGAAGCAGCTTGACCGCTCGCTGGCCGATGCTTCACCTAATAATACTTGAGCAGCCTCAGGAGATCCTCGGCGCAGGCGCTTAGTTGTCCAGCCGCCAGCAAAGCATTCATAAGTGCTACAACAACTACTACTGTCTCGAAACCATACACATTTACCAGGCTTTGTCTACTTCGCTTTGAGGAAAGAGGGTCGATCACAATGCCTCATATTGCAAACACCCCCGAATCCCTGGTATCTCGCTCGGATTCGCTGGATCCAGCCACAACATGCAGAGGCGTGACTGCAAATGGCCGGCCATGTCGCCGCGCTCTGGCTGCTTCACCAGGGAGCACACCCAAGGGAGCAGCGCTAGAATCGCTATACTGCTGGCAGCACAAAGATCAAGCAACACCGGCACCCAGCAATATGGGATCCCATCGGCCGTCGCAGACGTCCGGAGTGCAGCCGAGAACGAGTATCGATACCTTGATGGATCGGCTCGGTGTGCTCAATATCAATGACCCGCAGCAAGATCCAACCAAGATCAGGCGACGCAAACCCAGGAAGCGGACCGTGTGCTGTTGTTTTGAGATCGTGGAAGACGTTGAAGACGAGCGGCCTCCGCGACCTGTGAGCACTGCTATGCAGCAGGTCCCATCATCCAGCTCGTACCCTGGCTGGCCTAAGCCACCGGCTCAAAAGCCGTCGTCGCAGTCGGAATATCTCTCGTCTGACCGGCCATCTCTCCAAAGTGCACAGGCTTCTTCATCCTCGTCTAACACGGGCGCTCTATTAGCATGGATTCCCCAGTCATTGACGCCTCAAACAACTTCCTCTCTTCTCACGGAGCTGGCCAAGCCGATCTCCGACGCGGATGAGCCGGGCTACATCTACATGTTTTGGATCACTCCGTCCACAGCCTCGAGATCACCACCGCCTTCTGAGATCGCAAGGTCCCTCGTCCCGGAAGCTCGCCCGTCGACGCATATCCGTACTGTCGGTGATGCCCTTCAAACGGCGCGAGACCTCAACGTTCTGGCTCCGAACCCAACTGGTCAGACTCCAGGGACCATCCGCCTCAAGATCGGCCGGACGAGTAATGTGCAGCGCAGACTCAACGAGTGGACGAGGCAATGCTCTAACCATTTGACGTTGATTCGATACTGCCCCTATACACCATCAACGCCATCTCCATCTCCATCACCGGGTCAGCTACAGCCAGGACGTGATCGGGCAAACAGCTCTGCGAAAGCAGGAAGGAAGGTGCCGCATGTGCATCGCGTGGAGCGATTGATTCATCTGGAGCTGGGAGACGTGAAGATACGAGATCTGGGGCCTTGTGCAGAGTGCGGAAAGGAGCATCGGGAGTGGTTTGAGGTCGCCGCGGAGAAGCAAGCTCTCAAGCAGGTGGACGAGTGTATCAGGAGATGGGTGGAGTGGGCAGAAAGCCAGAGGGTGTGATAGAACTTTCAGGGCCATCGCTTCTCAGATGGTGCGTTATATAACGTCGTTCTATCGCGCGTCAGCCCAATGCATAGACACAGTATCACACATAAACATACAAGACTTGCTAGAAGAAACAAGCAACCATAATCGCTCATCATCGGATGCACATCAAGTGTACACTTCCGATCGACGGAATCTAATCCAACACCTCCTTAACAGGCATCCCCCCATTGTGACCCTTCACCCCATTGACCCCAGCGAGATTCCTCCCTCTCTGCTCATCCCCCATCTCATCCAAGTACCGAACAAACCACCTTCCAGTCACGAAGATAGCCCACCCAGAGCCCCATAATAACATCCCGGCGACAGTCGTGGCAATCAGCACAGGTCCCAGCACCAACAGCGCCACACAGCTAAACAGCACCACCGCAATACCAGCCGCAACCATGGCGCCGACCACGAACATGGCGATCGGGATGCACGAGCAGACGAATTGACATAGCAGAAATGTCATCAGAAGAGGATGCGCGGTTGCGACGTCCATGATCATTGCCCGGAGATGGGAAGGTAGGACATAGGTGTTCAAGAGGGAGAGGAGAGATAGGGCGGTGGACACGATGGGGTTTGCATCTTCAGCATGGTTGTAGTCATCGTCATCGTCATCTGTCGGAGATGGCTTCGGTGGTTTTGTATACGGAGTGGACACTAAAGCTGGATGTGAGGATGGTTGGTGGTGGTGCTCTGGCTGCTTCTCATCATGGCTCTCATTACTGTTCGGCTGCTGTTCCGCGGAACTATGGTTCTCGCCATGCTTATTTTGTGAATCGGGTCGGGATAGGAGATCTATCGGGTCTGACATGATGAGGGTATTCTCGTTTTCTCTGGTTGTACTTCTCATTCAATGTCTGTGTGGTTTTCCGCTCATGATGATGGCATTGATCTGGAAAGAGACGAGATCGATCGAGATTGATCTGGGAGGCGAGTTAGCTGAGCAACATCCGTATGGGTACCACCATATGGGAGTAGGTAGGTTCCAGTGATTAGACGTAATTTTACCATTGCTAGCGGATTGTCACATAATGTATCAAACTTACATGTATCGAAAAAGGAAGTGCGTATCTTACCGGTATCATCCAATGTAAACTGCAAAAAATGCAATCTGCAATCGCCGATCGGAGACGCACACGCAAATAGGCCCCTCAGAAAAGCTATTCATTACTTATTATTAAGTATAAGTACTGGTCATCGGAATAATTCCCAAGAAGAGTATGACTGCTCAGGCTTACTCGATATGAGTGCTGGAATCTCGATTTGCATCCTTTCTCTGATGCTGGCTCCCTTCCTCTATTTTCGAACATACTACGTAAGTAGCGTGCGGCCGTGCCTCATGAGTCCATGACTCTCTGGTAGTGAGTAGTGACTAGTGACTACTTAGTCACCCACATGATCGACGGCGGGAACAGGAGCTGGTGGGGCAACTGCTCTACGGAGTACTAGTAATCAGACTATCAGATGGATGGACCATAAACAGAGGGCTAACAATGGATCTCTTTCTCATCAACCAGTTTTCCCACTGTAAAACTATGGGTATGTTTTAATATTTCTAGTAGATATTGCACCTGTATACTTGATGACAATTGGCCAAATAACCTTTTCTGAAAGGCTTGAATGCAATGCATGAAGACGACGCTATACAACTTTTCAAACGCCTTCTGTAGTCGTGGCAGAAACATAAGAATAACCAATATGAAGATATTAGAACATTTACCATCCTCTCTTGGCCAGTCTGTCGGACTCGGCCATCTGAGAGACGTTGATGCCAACCATGGCCTCACCCAGGCCCTCGCTGACCTCAGCAAGAACCTTGGGGTCCTTGAAGTGAGTCACAGCCTGGACAATGGCCTTGGCACGCTTCTTCGCATCACCGGACTTGAAGATACCAGAGCCAACGAACACTCCGTCACAGCCCAGCTGCATCATGAGTGCGGCATCAGCGGGAGTGGCAACGCCACCAGCAGCGAAGTTGACGACGGGCAGACGGCCCTTCTCCGCGGTCTCGCGGAGAAGCTCATACGGTACCTCGAGCTCGCGGGCATAGGCGCGCAGCTCAATCTCGGGATCGGTAGCGTTCTGGAGGATACCGCGGGCGCGGGCGATCTGGGCATTGACGGTGCGCATGTGCTTGACGGCTTCCACAACGTCTCCAGTACCGGCCTCACCCTTGGTGCGGATCATGGCGGCACCCTCGGCAATACGACGCAGAGCCTCGCCCAAGTTGCGGCAACCGCAGACGAAGGGAGCCTTGTAATCATGCTTCTTCACATGGTAGACATCGTCGGCGGGGGTAAGGACTTCGGACTCGTCAATGTAATCGACGCCAATGGCTTCGAGAATCTAATGAAAACCAAAGTCAGGAGGGCGAAGATCAGGATAATCCGGCGAGGAGCATGCTTACCTGGCACTCAACAAAGTGTCCAATACGGGCCTTGGCCATGACGGGAATGGTGACAGCAGCCATGATCTCCTTGATCATGCTGGGGTCGGACATGCGGGCAACGCCACCCTGGGCTCTGATATCGGCAGGCACCCGCTCAAGAGCCATGACGGCGGCAGCACCGGCCTCTTCCGCAATGCGGGCCTATAACGAGATCCTAGTCAGAGTTGAAACGCCTAATGATTCCTAGAAGGTGTTCGAACCTGCTCAGCATTGACGACGTCCATAATCACACCACCCTTCAGCATCTGAGCCAGACCGGCCTTGACGGTGAAGCTGTTGGGAGACGACGCTCCATTGGTGCTAGTGGAAGCCATTGCGTGTAGAGTAGATATGGGGTTTCTCAAGAGAGAGGATTTAAACTGGTCAGAGGGGAGAAGGAATGAGGAAGCGTAGGATATATAAGAAAATTGGCGAGATGGGATGTGAGAGAAGGAAAAAGCTGAGCCACCCTCCGGCCGAGATCTTAAGTTCTTAAGAAAGAGCGAGAACGGACTGTGAGTCAAGATAACCTTGATCGAATGAATGCCTTATTGCCTTGTCGCCTCCAAAGGAACCACAAAATTCGCGTATCGAAAATCCAGAAATCCCCAAATTTCCAAACTATCACCTCGTCCCCGCCGAATGATGTGCTCTTTCCAGCTCGCCCCGGCAGAGCGAACCAATTGTAGCACGGCTGCCCCTCCATACCCCTCCAGACAACTGCAAAGGCAAATTGGCCAATCTGCAAAAAAATCGCCGCCGGTGGGCGGTTTTCCGCGGACTTGGCCAGAAACGGTCAGGAACGGAACATGGGCTGCAGGCGTGGGCAGTTGTTCCTGACCCTGTATCTTTTGGTAATTTATAATTTCATCTTGGCCATGTTTACTTGGTCAGTACCTACTCCGTACACCATGTCGGATTTCCAGATTTCCGCAGCAGTCACGTGCTGGTAATGATACCAACATACACGTATCCCTTTTTGACACCCTCTGTTTGTAGGTTGTACCTAATACCTATGTTATGCAGGAAGCTCTATTACAAACTCGCCCCCCTAAGAACAACCTACACTACTCACGCTCTAGATGCGTAATTTTTCCCTGGACAAACCCTTCAAGATTAAGAATCTCTCGTCTTGCGTTGATTCCGCTGGATCGACAACTCTCGAAATCGCGTCTACTGGTCTGAAGGTTGACCGCCTGTTGACGTCACAGCAATGTCCATCTCCGCATATCGACATGAATGCTCCTCCATGTTTAAGCTTCTCGAATCTTGAACAGCTTCCAACTACATAGCCTTTTTGTACTTACCTGCATCTATTCTTATAGCTCCAGTTATCATAGCCCGCAAACCTCTCTCCATCACCTTCTTGCTACTCCAAAATCAACATGGCATTTGGCCTGCTCAGCGGGTTCGCTCGCACTTCTGCCGTCCTCGGTGTTGGCCTCGGCCTTTCCTTCTCCCTGCACCCATTGTCGCCCTTCCGCGCCTCTCCCATGCAGTGTCAATACGCAGCTCCCTACTCACGTCTCGATACCCAGAACCCCACCGGGTCCGGCTGGACTCTCGACAGCAATGACCCTGTCATTGCGAAGCAAGGGAAGACAAGCCCCAGCACGGCGTCGGGGATTTTGACCGCGTCCAATATGCGCCAGGTGAGCCTGGGTAGTGTGCTTGGTCTCGTGGTGGGTGTCGGATTGCGGGCGTTTTCTCGCTCTCTGGTTGTTTTGCTAGGAATGGGAATTGTCTTGGTTGAGGTATGTGATGTGCGAATGTGTTGTGTTCTTGGTTCGGGTTGTTGCAGGGACGGTGCTGACACCGATATCTAGTATGCTGCTTCTAAAGGATACAACCTTCTTCCGGTCCGGACGATGCAGAAATATTTCAAGAAGGTGGATCTCCAAAAGGCCATGACGTCGAATATGCCGCTCAAGATGAGCTTCGGTGCAACAATGGCTCTGGCTGCGTTTGCACAGTTCTAGATAAACAAGCTCAATTTCCACTCAAAGTCCCGTTTGAATGTGTCTTCTTGGTCTCCTTTATCAGCATACCTCGAAGGATTCGTCCTGTATATGTGATATGTGATTGATGCACAGAGGAGGGATTTAACTGTCTTTGTACCAAGACACTGCTTTATTAGAGATAGTTTCAGTAGTTATTTCCTCAATTGTGATATACAGTGCTATGCAGGGGTATCATGATTTATGCAAAGCCACCACGCAATCTTCATCCGTTAACTCAATACCAGATCTTCCAGGACTCCTTCCATCTCTTCCCGCGACAAGGGAACCCCTAAGATCTCCATCCCCCCCGTGTCCATTCGAGATGTGATCATCTGATGGTCATGGAACTCTTTTAACAGCGTCCGAAACATCATCTCAGAAGAGGCAATGAACTCTTCAGCAGCTTTCTGGTAGAGCATCCGGAACTCAATGCCAGTCTCATCGTGAGACCTATCCTCCCTCCCTCCATTGCCGTCCATATCGTCATCCGAATTGTTCCCTTCGTCCATCATACACAGTATTTCGGTGAGTAGTAGCCGGTAGAGATTCTGTGCGTTTTCGGGAAGACTCTTCAGCACGAATGCAACGCCGTCTTTGCCTCCTATGCGACGTCCCTTGCGGCCTAGAAGATTATGGACCTCCTCCACGACGTCGAACTCGGTATCAAATGGGATGAAAGTTGTACAGTCATGGAACACAAAGTTGAACTGATCCCGAAGACTGATATCCCACATCAACAAGAAATTTGGCGTGTCTGCCGTTGCCAGCAAACGAATCTTGGGAGTTGCGGCCAGTCGTGCGAGGAGGGCTTGATTGGTCGCTCGACGGAGGGAGGGGGCATCGATCGAATTGATCAGGACGGTAATCGGTTTCTGAGATGGTCGTGACTTCAGGGCAGATTGCAACAGTTCTAGAACCTCCACCGGCTGAAATCCCATCTTGGATGGAATATCCGCACCAAGAACAGCCGTCACGATCGTGGCGAAGATGGATCGGATTGACATATTTGGAGTATGTCCATTGACCACAACAATCGATGGCGGAGCAGAGCTCTGTCGGTGGTATAGCCAATCCGCAAAATTGTCCAGGAGCTGACGCTTTGAGCCGTACCCGTACAGGCAGATGTTGAAGTTCTGATCAAACTCAAAATCCCATTGCGGGAATGACCGACAATGCAAGTCGAGCAAAAAGCTCTTCTCTTTCTGGCAAGGGTCCGCATAATCCGCCAATTTTTCAAAGTATTCCTCGTGCGTTAACAGATTCACCTTGGTCAGAGTATTGTTTGATGTCCGGGCAGGACCTGCTCTGTTCTGGAAGAAATACCGTTCATGTGGCGGTAGTTCTCCCTCAGGTGTGGGTGAACGTTTGTTTTTGGCGCCTTTAGGTCTGCCTGCACGACGCTTGGGCGTTGCTGCCGTCTTGCTCTCAGCGACTTCATCTGTGGTTGCCTCGACTGTCTGAACAATCCCTTCACCGTCTTCGGCGCCAGTCTCGGGGGCTCCTCTTTCATCTTCTAATATCTCCTCTGCCAGGCGATCAGCGCTGTCCCAGAATTCTTCCTCATCCTGCTCCAGCAGGAGCCGGGCGCTCTTCTTCTTCGCTGACCGATCAGCATTGCGTGCGCGAGTGGGCGTGGACACTGCTGTGGCCTTTGTAGGTGTCGAGAAGAGGGATTTTGCCTTTGCCTTATGTGTGGGTGTTTTCAGACCTGATTCTTTCAGGGCAGCCGGTGTTGATGCACTCGGTTTTCTCGGTGTTGTTTTCATGCGTTTCGAAGGCGTCATCTCAAGGGGGCCATCCCCATCCGCATGCCCGCTGACAGAGCCATTGGTGGCTGTAGTTCTTTGCCTCTTCGGCGTCGAGACAAGACGCTGATCGTCATCTGAATCTGGTTGCTTTCGTTTCATCTCAGTAAGAATGTACCAAATGCAAAGGCAATCAGCGACGGACAAGCGGAGAACAAGTACCATTCAGTGAAGCAAAGCCTTGAGCCCTATGACCTTTCGAGTTGGCGAAATTAAATAAGTTCGACGCAAGGGGTGTATTCGAGTATAGATATCTGGATTCCCTAGATACGGCTCTCAAATCTGGAGACTTTCTTTGATCAGCGCGTCTGGAACGCGACAAGAACAAGCCGGCGGGGACTGTTTCTCCGAGAGCCGCGATATCGGATCTCGAGGCACTGGCAATTTGGAGATGGGTCGTCTGCGAATCACCACGAAGTGAGGGATTTCAGGCCCAACGAGAAGTTTGACAGGGTGTATCTGTCGTGCAGTGGGGAAACACCATTCTCATCCTTTGGGAGAGAATCGTACCTGGGCATCCATTTCCTGAGTCACTTCTGAGTCACTTGTGGCCGATCCGTTACTTATCTACGGAGTATATCCCGCACCTTTCTCAACTTTCCCTTCTACTATATTTGGGCTCCAGACAGCAATCGGGTACACCACGATGTACGTACACTTTTGACATATTCAATCGCCGCAAGCTAATCAAATTGCTAGAATATCCATGGTTTCCCCGGCCCAACCCGCAGTCGCAATGGCTGCTTTCGCCAGGATGGTGAAGGGCCAAGTGCGCAACTACTCTGCTCCTCTGGACATGGCCATTCCCGCCTCCAAGCAGAAGTACATTCCTTCGTCGGGCTCGTATCCCAAAGGATTCCTTGTGTCCGGAACCCATGTCGGTGTCAAGGCGTCCAACACCAGGTTCCCAGACCTGGCTTTGATCTCCTCCGAAACCCCATGCTCGGCCGCCGCTGTTTTCACGACCAATAAGTTTCAGGCTGCTCCCGTGCAGGTGAGCAAGAAGACGCTTCAGGAGCGCCAGGGACAGGGTATCCGCTCCGTGGTTATCAACTCGGGCTGCGCCAATGCCGTCACCGGCAAGGGAGGTTACGAGGACGCAGTGAACATGGGCAAGAAGGTGGATGAGTGTGAGGGACTCAGCAAACCTAGCACGCTTGTCATGAGCACCGGTGTTATTGGACAACGGTAATTCCTCTGCTGATAACCAAATTTCTGACGGTCAAGGACTGACCTCTCCTGCCATGGTAGTCTCCCCATTTCGAAGATCCTGGACAAGATCCCCACGGCCTACGCAAATCTCGCATCCACCCACGAAGCCTGGCTCACCACTGCCCGCGCCATCTGCACCACTGACACCTTCCCCAAACTGCTCTCGCGGACATTCACCCTCCCTTCGTCCCCCGGCCACACTTACAGCCTCGCCGGCATGACCAAAGGCGCCGGCATGATCCATCCCAACATGGCCACTCTGCTCGGTGTTCTCTGCACCGACGCCCCTATCGCCCCCTCCGCCCTGCAATCGCTCCTCAAGTACGCTGTCTCGCGCTCCTTCAACTCCATCTCCGTCGACGGCGACACAAGCACCAACGATACAATTGCCGTCCTCGCCAACGGTGCCGCCGGCGGCGCCCCGATCAACTCCGCCTCGTCGGACGACTACGCCGCCATGCAGGAAATCCTCACCTCCTTCGCCCAGTCGCTCTCGCAGCTCGTCGTCCGCGACGGCGAAGGCGCCACCAAGTTCGTCACCGTCCGCGTCCAGAACTCCCCCGACTACGACTCCGCCCGCCTCATCGCCTCCACCATCGCCCGCTCCCCGCTCGTCAAGACCGCCCTCTACGGTCGCGACGCCAACTGGGGCCGCATCCTCTGCGCCATCGGGTACACGCAGGGCGTCGCCCCTGGAACCGTCGTTCCTGAGCGCACGAGCGTCAGCTTCAAGCCCGTCGACGGTAGCGCTGTCCTCAAGCTCCTGGTCAACGGTGAGCCCGAGCAGGTCGACGAGGAGCGTGCCAGCGCCATTCTCCAGGAGGAGGATCTCGAGATCGTGGTTGACCTGGGCGGCGGTGAAAAGGGTGAGCTTGGCGGTGAGGAGGCCGTCTACTGGTTCTGCGACTTCAGCCACGAATATGTGACCATCAACGGAGATTACAGAACCTGATCTAGGTAAACAGGAGTAGCATATATACCCAACCATAGCTCACAGATCCAAGATTTCACACATTGCATAATGACTCGAAGATCGGAGAGATTAACAGCCAAATTACATGTAATTTAGTATCTTTTGTTTTCTAAATATGGTTACAAAACCTGAATGGAATGCTATGTACAGTCGTGGCTGTCACACTTTCCCGACGGAAAAACTCCCAGCATGCAAGAACTCCCTACACTAATGCAACCGATACATGCAAACCCTCGATATCTCCGTCGCAGATGAAGAGTGCAGACGTCGTCCCAGCCACGACAGCGCATCCGTCCAGTAATCAACGAAGAATAAAAGGAAATCGATAAATTCACAAATCCTTTCTCATACTGCTCATCAGAAAACGTCCCCTGTCTAGTTACCAGGGACGAGGCCCTTGAGGCCCGAACCGATATCGCCTTCACGGGCGGCGATTTCGAAGTAGCCGTAGATAATACTAGGAGATGGTTGTTAGTGTATGCGCATGCGACAGATGAAGAAAGAAGCAACTCACGTGACGGCAAGGAGGATACCGGTGCCGCTACCGAGGGCACCGAGCAAGTCGGAGGTGACGGAGAGAGCACCAATGCAGGCACCACCGAAGGCAGCAGCAGTAGGGATGATTCTCTTGAGCTCCTTGTACATGCTCTGCTCACGGTGACCGGCCATGACGAGACCCTGGTCCTTGAGCTGCTTGGCGACATCACGGGGAGCGGAGCCGGAGACTTCAATCCAGGTCTTGGAGAAGAGCGCGCAGGCGACCAGCATGAAGGTAATGTACACAGCGGTGTGGATAGGATCAAGGAGAGCCTCCTTGAAGTTCAGAGGAGGGGACATGTAGTAAGCAATACCAGAGGCAGCGTAGAGCTGGGCGGAACCCTCGCGAGGCTCCCAGACACCGAGGAGTCTGACGAGCAGGTTGTCAGAGAAGCGGGAGTACAGCATCTGGCTGACAAGGAAGATGTTGGAGGACAGAGCGGATTGGAGCATGATGGGCATGTTGGAGGTATAGAAGAGACGGACGGGGTAGGAGCCACGCATGCCACGCTGGCGGGAAGACTTGACAGGGATCTCAACGCGGAAGCCCTGCAGGTAGATGACAGCGGCGAAAACGAGGAGAGTGGCAAGCAGGTTCATGACGTTGGGCAGGTTCTGGCGGTAGAAAGCTTCCTGCAGAGCACGCTGCTTGTCAGGCCAGGTCAGGAGCAGGTGGAAGAGAGCGATGATGGCACCCTCGAACTCAGGGCCACGGCCAGTGTTGATGGTCGTGGGAGAGAAGGCCTTCCAGACGATCGACTCGCAGATGTTGGTCGCAATGAAAAGCGAGATACCGCTTCCAAGACCGTATCCCTTCTGCAGCAGCTCATCCAGAAGAATGACAACCAGGCCAGCGACGACGAGCTGGACAATCAGCAGAACGCAAATACCAGCACCAAGGTCGCTGGGCTGGCCATACAGACCAGTCAGGACATAGACACAGGCCTGGCCGAAGGAGAGGATGATGGCGAAGAGCTTCTGGGCGGTCTGGTAGAGCTCACGGTCGGTCTTGAGGTCGAGGTTGACATCAATGAGGTGGGTACCAGCAAGGAGCTATCGTAAGGCGAATCTGTTAGCTACTCATCATACCCTCGTCAAAACACCATTTTTGCAATCGCAAACTTACCTGGAAAACCATGCCGGAGGAGATAATAGGAGTAATACCCAGCTCCATCAGGGTACCACGGTTACTGGCAAGCATCATACGCAGCCAGTACAAGGGATCCGAGGTGTCGGACGAGACAATGCCGTACAGGGGCATCTGGCTCATGACCAGGAAAATCAACAGGGTCAACTGCAGAGACAGTCAGCGCACAGTCCCCAATTCGCGATTCATCAGCAAAAGTTATAACATACCCCCGTCCACATCAGCTTCTGGTTGAAAGGCACCTTGGTCTCCGGGGCTGCCACCTCCGGCAGGAGGGGCGTAAAGGGCTTGATCAAATCAAGAAATCGAACTAGAAACCAGAACCCTGTTAGTAGGAATCAATTGACCCAGAGGATGAAGCTTTTGCGACAGCAACTGCCATCGCGTGCAGAAAACGACTTACGTCCGCTCATTGTGGCAGTTGATCTCCCGGATCACTAGATGAAATTAGGGGGTAGGGGAAATTAAAAAAAAAAAAGGAAGAAGCTGGAATGATGCTTCCAGCTGAAGGAGCGAAGATGTTGAAAAGAAACAACAAAAAAGGGAGAAGAGAAAAGAAGAAGGGGGATGGATTATTACACCGGGGGGAGAAGGGAAGAGATGGGAGGTCGAGGAGGAGGTTTGGGGTCAGAGTCAAGCGTGGAAGCGTAGACGCCTCGCTGGCCACTTTCTCCAGCCACGCTAACCCCGTTGAGGCCACTTGGTCGCTTTCCCTGAGATTCCCTGTTGAGACTCGAAGCACTCCGCCAGTCCAAGCGTATGAGTCAAATATCGCTTAGGTATTGATCAAATCTTGATCATCGGTCAGTTCGACTCCTCTTATTGACATAAGGGTTAAACTGGGTCTATGATTGTGTGTTTACTCTGTGGGCTGTCGGTCGCAAAGGAGCTCAAGGATGAAGCACCAGACCTTACAAGAAGCATCTGAGACTGGACAATAATTGAATTCAATTTTGAGTGAAGTTGATCAGCCAATTCCAATGGAAGAAGATTGAGACGCGTCGCGTATAGGTTGCTAAGTAAAATAACCTCAAATCCCTCTGCAAAGGGCTTGATGCAAGTACATATTTGCGGAGAACTGCAAGTACAAGAAATATCTCAAAACACCTGGATATCCTTCTTTTTCCAACTATATAGGCTCGTCTTCAGATCAGGGTCCAACAAGACTAAGGCAATCGTCTACCACCAGCTCCAGTTCGCTGAGTCGGAGCTTCAGGCCCCGATTCTCCTCCTTTACGACGTCCAGCACACCCCAAGCTTCAGAGGCTGGGACCCCATGGCAGATATTGCACTTGGACGAATGGCCCATCCAAGAACTGGTAATGCCCGTAGACGCAAGTCCCTTGAGAACACGGTCGTACGTAGACTGGCGTGGTACTGAAGCAGGCTTTGACTCTTTTTGACTTGGCTGGACAGGGGTTGATGTTGGTATGGAAAGCGCAATCTGAGATATATTCGGTGAAGGTGCAATTGTCGAAGCAGGTGACTCGAGACCATCTCGACGCGAGAAAATGCTTTCCGCGAGGCTCTCATCACCGGAGTCAAAGCCTGAATCGCTTGTGTAGGTGCCATTGCTGGCCCGTTTCAAGCTTCGTTTCGGGGTTTGGAGTTCAGTGCCCACATCGGACAGGCTCTCCTCGTCGCTGGAGCGGACAAGCATCACGCTGCGACGGCGTGTCTCCTCTTCCCGTCGACGCAATTCTCGCTCCTGCTCCAGTTCTTCGGCCATGGCCTTCATGGCCTTTTCTTGACGGAGCACTTTCTCCGCCATGCCATCGAGCTGTACTTTGAGATATCCAACCCGCGTGCGAGTCTCTTCAAGCTCCTCTTGCTTCTCATTCTTGTCTGCCAGAGCTTCATGCAATGCAAATGTCCTCTGTTTATATGCTGCTTGCAGCTGTCTTAGAACATTATCAGCATGGGCTCGCAAAGCATCGAATGCTTGCTGATCGCTAAGTTCACTTGATGCCGGGGGGAGTAAGGCAGCAGTGATATCCATGTTGAGAAATTCGTCATCAGCCGGTTCAGGGAGATCGATTTTGGACTCTCCCTGACGCTTGAAGCTGAAGAAGTTGAAAGGGTTTGTGGACGTGACTTGCTTCAGCGGCGAAGAGGGGGTTGAGCGCTTTGATGCACGGTTCGGATATGCTCCAGACGGCGCCATTTCCATCAAATCATGACCTACTTGCTGGTTCACCATGGTCAGATTTACCGGCTCCGATTTACCCTGGAACCAACCCGACAAGAGCTTTGCGCCCACTTCCAAAGTCTTTTTGGCAGGGTTCTCCGCTCCTGAGTTCGAGGTTCTATGACGGTCGTCCAAGTCTTCGTATGTTCTGGCTTGGTCGGCGAAAAGTTGCTTGACTGAGAGATGTGACTGCCGGGGAACAATCTCGGTATTTGCTCGACGATGAAAAGAGGTGCGTGTATTTGTGAGACGTTTTCTTTCCGGCAGCGGAGTTAATGGATCGGTAATATGCGCCAAGGACGTTGAAGGAGTATTTGCTGCGTTCTCATGTGAGAGCTGAGTATCATTGTAGGGCTGATGACAACGATCCTGAGGGACGGAAGACGTCGAAGGATCGAGTTCAGAGTTGTCAATGACGACAGCTGTCGGAGCCGTAACCGACGAATGATCGAAGTCTTGGAGCATCGTGGAGCTTGAGCTGTGACTGGACAAGGCAGAAGAAGGAGAGGGTCAAGAATGGTAAAAGAATGCGAACTGTCGCACCACTTGGGCGAAAGCTGGAATGCCACGTCGATAATTGCCCGTTCAATCCAATAATGCACGGTTATCCGCTCCAGTCATTGGAATCGGGTAAATAACAACAAAGACCAGAGCAGAGCAGATTCGGGCGTTCCTCTGACGGTGTCGATAGAACTTCTCCTTTTTTTTCCTCTCCGGTTTTGTTTACTCTCTGGATATGCGGGGAATGTAAGTTGAGATCGCGCGGCTTATCGCGATGACGTTTGAAACCTTGACGAGAGCTTGGGGGTTTGTTTTAATCAGAAATTCAGAGTTCAACGATGCGATAAGTGAGAACCTCCAGTGAAAAGGAGAGGGCAAAGGAGAACCGGGGCAGGAAGAATAAGAGTCGATCTAGACTATCTAGCTGGATAGAGAAGAGGGTGATCCCAGCGCCAAGCGATAGCAATCAGGAGAACCCACACGTGCTCCTGTCAGCTCCGAGAAGATGCCCAAGATCAATAGTTCGATGCGGAAGAAGCTATCGGAGCTGTCTGAGATGCGCTTTACTGTGTATTGGAGTCAGAAATTGAGTTGTCTGTTTCTGAGTGTCTCTGGACCAGCATGCAATATGCGCACTGACGGGGTCAGGGGACGATGAAACAGACCCCTTTTTGTGACCCCGGAAAATCGCGAGGCTGGGGATTTCCAGTGTTCATAATCCATATTCCATAAAGACAAAATACGATTAAGGAGGATAGATAATCAGACGCGGAGCTGCGCTCCACAGATCCTCCGAATTGCGGTGGCTGAACAAAGTGCTGCACAGCATTTATGATCTGCCATCGTGCCTCTGCTCCACTATGATGAGGCAAAGTTCACTTAGAACCTTTGTGGGCTGGACGAAATGACGACGACTAAGTGACTAATTGATTTTGCCTCTTCCAAGAGTCACAGAACTCACGATGGCGCAGTTCATGATCTGCTGGATGCCCCATGTTCATCGTCTTGTTGTTCTCCAAAGGAAGACAGTCTTTGCCTCAGGCAGGAGCATATGTGTTCACGTGATCGAGTCCTGTTAACCATCGAAGATGAACAACAACGCAGAACATGGGTAAGATGGTTTGAATCTCTGTTTCAATGTAGAGAGCGTTCTGAAGAAAGATGCTCAATGCTCCTTTTCTTAGAGGTCGAATACAGCAATGAGCGAGGCACCACTAAATCAGCAATCAGCATGAGACGAGCAGGATTTTGAGATATATATAGTTCTGGAAGTGAGCATTATCTCAACTCATCGCCAAAAGAGACTACATCAGAGCTCAGGAACAGTCAACCAGCGACGAATAATCATGGCCTTGAGAAGATGCTTGTGATCAAGATATCTCTGAGTATTCAATTCAATTCTTAAAGCCGACAGGGTTCAGTACCACATTACCGTGTCACCGGGGCATTTAAGCACTTCACATTTCACATGAAAGGCAGGGAGTTTTCGCCCAGGTCAAGAGAACACATGTTGCACTTGCATCATGATCAGTTGCTTCGAGGTGCCTGGAAAGCTGCATTCCTGTGGGCGGCGCTATCGGGTTTTGAGCGCAATACCTTATGCTTGGTAACCTCCCCGGGCTGCCCTTTGCTGACTCCCAGACGTACCTGTCTGGACCTGGGTGATTTCCAGATAGAGAGACAATAATGGCCTAGTTATCCTTTTTCGGGCCCTTGCTTCGTTGTCCTTGGATTGATCTCGTTTATCATGACGATGAAGCGATGCACATGCAGTGCAGAACAGCCGACCTGCATTCTTGTCATGTCATGCCCCCATTCCAGAATTAATTCTCCGTCTACTCCTTATTCGATATGTTTAATAAGGTAAGCTGCGTCGACGACTGACTGGTACGTCTCTATTAGACTCCTATACCCTACTATACTACAGCAGTGAATCACATCTCGATGAGTGGATAAGCGAGGCTGCCAACATGCAAACGCTGGCAGCTCTTTGTTTGATAGCCGATTTGAGTGGGACAACTCTTGTTCTTCTTTTGACAATCCCTGCGATTCGGACGATCCTTGAATCTGTCATCCAACGATTCCATGGAGCAGATCAGTACTTGTGCGAATTCTATGTCGATCAAGATGGAGAAGCAGATAGAACATCCATCATCAGCGCGGAAAAGAAAGTTTTGCGGATCCTCATCATAATTTTCGTCATAGGAGGGGTTATGACAGCTCTCGTGCGGTTGCTGGTATACGAGAAGATGTTCGCGTTGGATCTTTGGGCGCAGTTCCTGGTCTGGGTGAGTGCTCGCATCCTGTGCCAGTGTGGCTTGCACATGAATGCGAACTAATGAGTATAGCTGGCAGACTTTACTACTCGTTCAATCCACAGCCATCGCAATAGAGAGTTTACCAACTGCTCGATGCTCTCTCGCATGGAAACAGGCACTGAGCCATGTGGCTACTATCAACAGCATTGGATGGGAAGCATATGTTAAATATAAAACTGGTCGTCTGAATCACGCCCATCTTTATTTGATGTGCTTGGAAATGGGATTTGCCTTCCTCAGCGTTGCTTGCGACCTTTCCCTCCCACAACGCCCGGATGTCTTTCGAAACGGAAAGGTGGTGGACCGCGAACGAACGGCATCATTGTTAAGCCGAATGACATTCGGTTGGACGACCATGTTGATTCGATTGGCTTCTCGCAAGAATGATATTCATACTGATCATCTGCCGGAGCTGGATTCCGAGACTCGCGCAAAGAATCTTCAAGAGAGCTTCGCGCAGGCACAAGCCCAAGTGATCTCAAACGGAGGAAGCTCAAAGTCTCTATGGCAAGTGCTGTGGCGCTCATATCATCGGCATTTGCTATGGCAATTCGCTCTTTCACTGCCAGCGAGCTTGCTAGCATTCGGACCTCATGTTTCCCTCCTCAGAATCCTCCAAATCCTTGAAAAGCAATCCGAAGGGGGAATGGTAACAGCGGACCTGTGGCTTTGGGTGCTAGTGATGGGTGTATCTCTAAGTCTTTCTTCCTGGCTCGAAGCGTTCATTGGTTGGATCGCCTCCAACAAGATTGCTATCTGTGTATACGAGCAACTTTCGGCTGTGCTATTCAGCAAGTCAATGCGCTCGAATCGTCCAACTGACAGAATGCGCAAAAGAGATAACCTACAAAGCGCAGGACAAGACGAAGTCAATCAGGGCACGCAGGTTGCTGTCAACCTGGTGGCCGTGGACGTTCCAAGAATCGCTGGGATTGCGACATTCTTGTACAATTTCCTTCTTGTGCCTCTGAAGCTAGGTGTTGCTTGTGTTCTCTTGCAGCAAGTTCTTGGCTGGCGAAGTCTCTTTGCGGGAATGGCAGCATTGGCACTTCTCATGCTCTTGAACCATGTGTGTATGGCTAAGTACACTAAGGCAGGCAAAGACCTGATGATCTGTCGTGACCGCAAAGTTATTACCTTGACAGAAGCCCTCCGAGGTATACGACAAATCAAATTCTCTGCTACAGAAGACCAGTGGGGAGAAAGATTGAGCCAACTTAGAACTGCAGAGTTACGGGCCCAGGCAACTAGCTTCCGATGGAATGTGATATGCTTCTCAGTTTGGGTTTTGGCCCCAATTCTTTTATCTGTTGCTTCGCTTTCCGTATATACCATCAACCACGGTGGTCTGACTCCATCCGTCGCATTCACAGCAATTTCTGCACTGACCTCCATGGAGGTCGCCTTATCTGTTCTCCCAGAACTCATCACGAATGCAATGGATGCAATCATAAGTATGAAACGCATTGGCGAATTTTTGGATGCTCCTGAGAAGATATCGACCACCATAGCTTCCACTAGCATTTGCTTTGACAACGCTACTGTTGCTTGGTCAGGTAGCATCTCTGGTAACGGTTCGCCCTCAGAGACAGCCTTTGTGTTGCGGAATTTGAATGCACATTTCCCTCGACATGGTCTAAGCCTCGTCTGTGGCCGAACAGGTGCTGGCAAGAGCCTACTGCTGGCCACAATCTTGGGCGAAAGTGAAGTTCTGGACGGTCAAGTCAAACGGCCAGCCAGAGAGACTTCTAGAGGCATGTATGATATCTCGGGTCGAACGCAAGAATGGATCATAGAATCCGTGACAGCTTATATCGCACAGGTGCCATGGATCGAGGCAGCCACCATTCGTGAAAACGTCCTTTTTGGTTTGCCGTTCGATGGTCAACGATACCGGAAAGTCCTCTATGCATGTGCTTTAGTCCAGGATCTGCAGATTCTGGATGACGGTGATCTCACTGAGGTAGGACCGAACGGTGTGAATCTGAGCGGTGGTCAAAAAGCACGAATTGCCCTCGCACGTGGACTATACAGTCGTGCTGGTATACTGATCATGGACGACATCTTCAGTGCAGTCGATGTCCACACCGCGCAACATCTGTACGAGCATGCCTTAACCGGCGAGCTTGCAACTGGTCGCACTAGAATACTCGCTACGCATCATATGCGGCTTTGTCTTCCTCGCGTGGATTATTTGGTCAATTTAGACAGCGGTTCCATGATCTTCGCCGGATCAGTGGCTGAGATTCAACGATCTGGCGCACTTGATGGTCTCCTAGGCAGGACAATTGGAGTTCATGAAGAACTCGGAATTACCACGAACTCAGCATCGTCAAAATGCTTGGATCAATCGACACCCTGCCGTGAGACATCTCGTATCCGAGTGGCAAACCCCCCTCTCAAGCACCGTCCACGACGTCCTAAACAGTTTGTTGAAGAGGAAGGTCGCGAGAAGGGAGCCATCGCCTTCAGTGTCTTCCATAGATATGTTCAAAAGTGTGGCGGACGGTTGAAGTGGGTCATGCTGGCCTTGTGCTTCACCAGTTATACAGGGTTGGTGCTTGGGAAAGTAAATTCTCCGACACCAAGATAAGTTGGGATACAGTAGCTGACAATGCAGCAGGGCTGGTGGCTGGGCCTATGGAGTGAACAAGAGATTTCAACTTCAACATCATCTGGAGTCTCCCCTGAGCTGCAGTATTACCTGGGCACCTATATCGCTCTCTCGGTCATTGTGTGGATAGTAGGCTCATTGAGGTCTTACTTTGCGCTCACCGCATCGTTAAAAGCTTCCAAAAGCTTGTTTGACCAAGTGTTGCATATCATCTTCCGCGCACCACTTCGGTGGCTTGACACCGTTCCCATAGGCCGTATTCTAAATAGATTCACGGCAGACTTCAACATGATTGATTCACGCCTGGGATTTGATATAACCCTTCTGCTTGGGGAGGGCATGCAGGCAATATGTGCAGTCATTGCTGGTATATTAATCAGCCCCGTAATCATCGTGTTCTCTGTGGTTGTGGCATGGCTTTGCAGTTGTTATGCACGCCAATACCTCACAGCAGCCAGACAACTGAAGCGTCTGGAGAGTACAAGCCGGAGTCCGGTTTATGAGCTCCTTGGTTCTTCCCTCAGCGGACTCTGGACGATCCGCTCTTATGGGAGAACAAGCGACTACATTGATACAATGCATGGGCTGATCGATCAGCACGCTCGTGTATACTGGAATTTGTGTCTTCTGAATCACTGGCTCAATTTCCGAATCAATCAAAGTGGTGCTTGCTTTTCCACAGTTGCAGCAGTGACATTCACTCTTTTGCAAGATTTGAAGGCATCGTCAGCTGGATTCGCAATCAGTTTCGTCATCCAGTTAAGCACTGCATTAGCCATGGCGATTAGGATGTACGTCATGTTCGAACTGGATATGAACTGCGTTGAGAGAGTGTTGGAGTACTCGGACATCACGACCGAACGTTACGAGGGTCTTGATGCTCCGGCTGGGTGGCCCTCCAAAGGACGTCTGGAAGTCACGAATTTGTCTCTGAGTTACGCACCAGACCAACCGCTAGTTCTGCGTCAGGTGAGCTTTCAGATCAAACCCGGTGAGAAAATTGGCATAGTTGGCCGTACCGGAGCTGGTAAGTCGTCGCTGGCATTAGCTCTTTTCCGGTTCCTTGAGGCCCAGGAAGGGCGAATTCTCATCGATGGTGTCAATATCAGCCAGATCAATCTCCGTGATCTTCGTCGTCGGATAGGCATCATTCCGCAAGATCCAACGCTGTTTGCCGGCACAATCCGGTCAAATCTCGATCCCTTCAACGAGCACGATGACTGTGAATTGCTTATCGCTTTGGGGCGGGTACAGTGGGTGATGCAGGATGGAGATATACTATCCGCAGTCGGCCATGTTAGAACAGGAAAGGAGTTGGACTCCCAGACCGACGAGGCTCTCCTGCATGAAAAGACAGCTCTTTCCGAGCTTAATGCCTCTGTTGCAGAGGGAGGCTCAAATTTCTCACAGGGACAGCGGCAACTACTTTGTTTAGCTCGTGCCATCCTGGCAGCACCCAAGATTCTTGTACTG
Organism: Aspergillus clavatus NRRL 1; assembly: GCF_000002715.2. Classification (NCBI taxonomy): domain Eukaryota; kingdom Fungi; phylum Ascomycota; class Eurotiomycetes; order Eurotiales; family Aspergillaceae; genus Aspergillus; species Aspergillus clavatus. The sequence continues at coordinate 1,067,699 of NW_001517104.1, read as the reverse complement.
GACGAAGCCACATCAGCTGTTGATGTTGCGACTGATGAGGTGATCCAGAAATCAATTCGCTCCGACTTTGGGCAGGGGTCGAGCACGATGTTAGTGATTGCCCATCGCATCAGCACTATTGCTGATTTCGATCGGGTTCTTGTTCTTGATGCAGGCAGAGTGATTGAATTCGCGTCCCCTTGGGACCTCATGCAGCTGGAAAATGGGGTCTTCAGACGCATGGTGGAAGAGGATGGGGAATGTGACAGCCTCAGACGAATGATATCTAAGAATACTTCCAGAGCACACTAGCAATTTGAATCTAGACAGTTAGCAATAAATAAAATCTTAATATCTAGTGTCCATTCATTAAGCAATTGACTTCTCATCACTGGGGTGTATGTAGTGAAGAAGAAGAAACGTAGAAGCGAAAGCAGACCGTGAGCGAGCTCCGCCATGGAATCTTCTCCGCATCTTTTCTCACTCCGCACATCATCCTCCAGCAACAATCACGAGTCACGACCACTACACGACACTCAACATGACGTCTTCAGACGTGGCTACACTGAAACATCTTTCTAACACGCTTGCAACCCCAGAGCAATTATCCAACTCTTCTTCAGCGATCGATGGCGTGCCTCCAGACTTGGAGACCTCCATTCGGTTCGCAGGCACGCAGCTCACCCATGCGGCTGGAGTTCTATTGCGCTTGTCGCAAGACATCATTGCGCAAGCCATTGTGACGTTCACTCGATTCTGGATGGGAGCTGAGGGTGGGAGTCTACGAATATACTCCGTCAAGGTTCGTCTACGCGCATGATATCCTCCCCCATTCATTGCCCAGGTCACAGAACGCGGAACTCACCTGGCTTATCACATGTACAGGACGTCTCTGCAGCAGCTCTCTACTTGACCGCAAAGCTCTCGTTCCAACCCACCTCCCCTCGATCTGTCCTCAACGTCTACACCTTCCTCCTCTCCAAGGACGCCTCCCCGCTGTGGTTCGTCAACCCCAGGGGAACGCCTGACCAACCGAGCCCGGAGACATATACCCTCACCGAGGGGGGCTACCTCACCCAGCGCGCCGTTCTCTTCCGTATCGAATCGGTCGTCCTTCGTACGCTCGGCTTCGACACCCACGTCACTCTGCCACACACCATCGCCCTGACCTACCTGCAGACCCTTGGGGTTTCGGCGCCGGCCGTGGCGCGCAGGGTATTCGAGCATCTGAATGGGGCGCTGCTGTCGCCGCAACTGCTGTATGTCGCGCATCAGCCGAATGCGCTTGCGGTCGCAGCTATATACCTGGCCGCGCGCGAGGTCGGGGTGAAGCTGGTGGATGGGGAGTGGTGGGAGGTTTTCGACGTCGATCGGGAGGAACTGGGGTTCCTGGTTGTTGGGATGAGGAGCATGGAGGGATTCGCGAGGGCGGAGGCGGATAAATGGAGGACTAGGACGGTTCCCGTGACGGTTGAGGAGGTGGAGGCTGAGATTGAGAAGCGGAGGATGATGGAGGAGGGCGAATGAGGTCCAAATTAAATTGGGGACGCTCTGATGGAATCAGAGCCTGTCTAACTTCTGACGACTACGAGACGTTGCTCCGCGGGAAGAGCTTCCCACAGAGAGCTGTGCTGGCCTAGAGAAACAGATGCTTAGCTCTCCCTTGAGGCGCATGCAGCAGGGACGATCGACTTATGGCCGCTGGCGGTACCATATACCTCGAACCAGGCGTCTCTAAGTACAGGAATCTGCCGACCTAAGGTGCTGCTATGAGACGGGATCTCTAGGGAGGATTTACATAGAATGCATATAGATAGCTGAGACCGATTGCGTCATGGCTGGAATTATTGTCGAACACAGGGGGGCTGGATCAACCTCTGCAATTCTGAATATGAGATCAATCACAATGCATGACCTCAAACACAGTCTTCGTTCTCTGAATTTCTCGTGACTTTCTTTCCAACTAACCTGGTGGTGATGTGATGCTGCTGTCTCAGCCACATGATCGGTACCTATCTACCCCGCGTGCTTTGAGAGAGCACCAGAACAACAGGCAGAGAGAGAGAGAGGGAGAGGGAGAGAGAGAGAGAAAAAGAGAGATACAGTGATAGGTTACCCGCCCACTTCTGATAGCTCATCCCTCCATCCACTCAACCCTCCCATCCCAACTTATCTTGTATCCAACTCCCAAACACTAAGGTAGGATCCTTTCATTTCAAACCTGATCACAAAGGAACCAAAAAAAAAAAAAAGAAAAAAGAATACGATGAACATCCTCCATTCCACCCTCTCAACCTGGCGGGATCGCCTGGCCCCCGTCTCGCGCACCTCCACCTTCCGCACCACCGGTCAAATCACCCCAGAAGAGTTCGTCCTCGCCGGCGACTACCTCGTCTACAAGTTCCCGTCATGGTCGTGGGCCGACGCCTCCTCGCCCGCCAAGCGCGTCTCCTACCTGCCCCCCGGGAAGCAGTTCCTGGTCACCCGCGGCGTGCCCTGCCACCGGCGGCTGAACGAGAACTTCGCGGGCGATGCGGGCCACGAGGACGAGATCGTCAGAGATATGCTTGCCGGGGATGATGGAGACGGGTGGCTACGTACGGGCGGAGGACGCGATCTCGCAGAGGGCCACGCTGATCGGACGGGGGATGTCCGCACCGTCGACGAGGCGGGCAATATCGGGGAGCGAGAGGAGGGGGACGACGAGGAGGAGGAGGAGATCCCTGATATGGAGGATGAGGATGATGACGAGGAGGCAATCATTCGTGAGCCGGCGGGCACGTCGAGTACAACCCAGTTCGTTTTCCATCCTTTCATCGACCTTACTTACCGTCGATCTTCCCCTTCCCACCCCCCTTCAAAAATCAATTACAGAATTACAGGAGTACTAACAGTGGATTGACTGAACTTCCCAGACCCATCCGCACCTACAACCTCTATATCACATACTCCAACTTCTACCGCACCCCACGCCTCTACCTCTCCGGCTACCTCTCCCCCTCCGAGCCCCTCCCCCCACACCTCATGATGGAAGACATCGTCGGCGACTACAAAGACAAAACCGTCACCCTCGAGGACTTCCCCTGGTTCGACGGCGGCGTCAAGATGGCCACCGTGCACCCCTGCCGCCACGCCTCCGTCATGAAGACCCTGCTCGACCGCGCCGACGCCGCCCTCAAGATCCGCCGCGACAAGCTCAAGCAGGCACATTCGCCCGCCGAGGCGTCGCGCATCTCCGCTGAGCGCGGCCTGGAGGGCCTCGTCGATGAAACCCGGGGGTTGTCGCTGGGCGAGCAGCAGCAGCAGGGCGGTGGCGGCAGCGGCGGCGATGAGTGGGAGGTTCTGCAGCATGATGAGGAGGATCAGGTGGCTATCCGCGTGGACCAGTATCTGGTTGTGTTTTTGAAGTTTATTGCTAGTGTGACGCCCGGGATTGAACATGACTTCACCATGGGTGTATAATCTTCTGGGTTTGCACTCGTCTTGTTCTCTCGTCCGAAGATTTGTTGCTCTTTTTGGCGTCTGCGCGTGTGGGGGTTTTTTTTTTCCCTTTTTACTTCTTTCTCTTGCTATCATGATACAAACGATCCCAGAGACTCTTGCTTAGCTCACTTGCTCAATCAATGTCCCCCATATATCTATGATGATGACCAGGCCATCGATTCCATATTGTCAGAACCACAGATTAAAAATTAAATAAACCATTATTATACTATATTCTCCAAACTACACACAGGATTAACGACAAATACATAATAAAAGAGAAGTAAGAATCGGCGAGTCCCGTTTCAGAAACCGAAAGTACGCGCCAACCTATTCACAAATTTGCACAGCAAGAAAAGTAAATACGAGAAATCAAGGTGGAGAGAATGGGTTCTCCCCAACCTTTTCTCCGTGAGAGCCGTTATACATCAGCCGGGCTGCGAGCACAGTCACATCCCACCTACCCGTGGTTTGTTGTCTAGTTGCTGCAGGTGCAGGGCTGCTGGATTGGAGAGGTACCGGTGGCAGGAGGAGCAGGCGCCGGGTTCTCTGCTGGGGGAGCGGGTGCTGGGGCCGGGATGGGAGCCTTGGGGGTCTCTGCGGGAGGCGCGGGGGCTGGAGGAGCGGGAGTCGAGGTTTCGGGGTCCTCTGCAGGAGGAGCGGGAGAAGGAGGGGCAGGCGTCGAGGTCGAGGGATCCTTAGCGGGAGGAGCGGGAGCTGGAGGAGCAGGAGCGGGAGTCTTAGGCTCCTCTGCAGGAGGCGCAGTGGCAGGAGGAGTAGGAGTCGAGGTCGAGGGATCCTTAGCGGGAGGAGCGGGAGTCCCGGGCTCCTCTGTGGGAGGCGCAGGGGCGGGAGGAGCAGGAGTTGGCTTTTCGGGTTCCTCCGCTGGAGGAGCGGGAGCGGGAGCAGGGGGAGCAGGCTTAGGAGGCTCGGGCTGGGGGGGCGCAGGCTTGGGAGTCTCTGGCTTCGTCACTGGAGGCGCAGGAGGGGAAGGTTGAGGTGTTGGATGGACTCCATGGTCGTTGTGGTCGTCGTTATCCTCATCCCACTCGTAGCTGTTATGGAAAGTGTTCGCGAAGGAAGCGCTGGGGCCATCCGGGATGCCGACATTGGTGTAATCGCCTGCATCGGTTTCGGACTTGTAATGCGTCTTGCCGTTGCTGTCACCATCGCCGTCGGTGTCGCAGTCGTCACCATTGGTTTCATCGTAGTTGGAGGTGCTCCAGGCGCCGTGTTCGAAGCTGGGTCCGTCGGGGATACCGGCACTCATGGCGGAGCTGGCTTCGGTGCTGCTGTGCGTCTGTCTACTCTCCAGGCTCTGAGCCTGTGGGTTGTTGTTAGCATCGTACGGTGGATTTGGGTGGTCGAGTGTCTTACCCTCGCAGCAACAGGGGCCGAGAGGACGGCAGCAGGGCCGACGGCGAGGAGGAGGCACATCAGTGCCGAAATATTCTTGGCGTTGTACATGGCTGGTGCGTAAAGAGTGATGGCAAGAGAATGAGAGATCTCGGGATTGTATAAAGAGTGTTTCAGAGAAGGCGAAGTGAGTGATGTGATCTTAGTGAAAGTGGTAGAGAAAGAATGGATGCTGGATGATCGCAGCCGGTTAGTGGATGATGAAATCGTATCTGTCTCTGCGTGAACGACGAGGCCTTTTATACCTCGTCTTGGGTATCTGGAAACGGAAACGGGTCCGGACCCTTCATAGGGGTGTATGCTCCTTTGAAACCCAGTCTCCGGTGACTGAGCACCTGCTGCTGTAAGGCACCAAGGTGGAAAATACACAGGCTATTCTTAGCCCGAAGGGCCTGTAGGAGACCAGGAGAATCGGCATGGGGTGCAGAACTGGAGGCACATCAGCTGTCTTCCAGATTCACATGCCCATGCAAATGTGAATACTGACTGTGGGGATGAAGCAGGAGAAGGGTGAGACTGGGTGTAAGTAAAGATTAGCCACCACTGAGACCAGCTGAAGATAGATATCATGCAAGGGAGGTTGAATTATTGATCTCAGCACGCCCACCGAGAGACAAGCCACAACTCAAGCCTGCCTAGAGGGTAAGTCCGTTACATGTTTCGATGTCGGAATCTTAAATGAGTATGGAGATATGAGAGTGAGACATTATCTCCCGAGTCATCGTTCCAGGTATCCCAAAATGGAAAAAGTAGTATGTATCAGCTGTATATATCACATTTCAAATGATACAGCTCCAGAGCATGCTGTAAGGCGTGCCCAAGGTAATGGCCGTCGCAATTGAATACGATTCTCATGTCATGGGGGCTAAGAAGAAGCAAAATAGCAAGAAAGAAAAAAATTTGTGGTATCAACTGCATCATCATCATCAAACTTTACCAAAATCCGACCTTCCAAACGCAGTGCCAAAATTGGTTGTATTCTTAAATTTCAATTCAGGGACCGACTCATCCTGTCCAGCAGGGTCTGCGTCCTTCTCGTCCTGGTCGTCCGGTTCAGAGGGGCGGCGGCCAATAGCTCGCATGGCCTGGTCGAGGAGTTTCTGATCCAACTCCTGTAAAAACTCATTGTCATGTTCCTCCTCGTTCAACAGGGATAACGGCCCCTTCAGAGCGGGATCTTCAGGTACATCTGGGAAGTACGAGTCACAATTCTCTGCAGGCTGTCCAGCGGTCGTTGCCCTGGGAGCCAGGAGTTCTTCCTCTTTGGTTTGGGTGACGAAATCGCCATTCACCGAGGTATGTTCTGTGTCCGCGTCGATGTCGATGATGGCCATGGGCGTGTGTCCAGCATCCCGGACGAGGTTCATATCAGGAGGTCCGAGCTCGGAGAGCTTGAGCTTCAGGCTGTTCTTACGCTCCGAGGGTGTCCTCGGTTGGTCAGAAGATGCGGTCGACGATCCTTCTGGCGACGGGGAAGGTGGCGTCATCACGCGGGCAACAACCTCGGGCGGCAAGGCCGACGATTTGAGTGTAATGCCATCAAGCTTACTGTCAAGCTTCTCGATGGGGACGGAAATGCTGGCACCCGCCGAAAGGTCGGTGGCACGAGTGGGCGGCGAGAGCGCCGCATCTAGGGAGGGAGCGGTCAATGACAGATGCGCTCCTTGCTCCGCGATCGACGCAGGGTGGTTCTGGCCATCTACCAGGTCGATGTCAGGGAACACCCGTGTGGGCCGGCTCATAGGGCTGGATCCTTCCCAGATCTGAGCGCTATACGGATGGTGGCTTTGGTGGCGCTCGTCCGTTGAATTAGAGGATGTAGGACCACCGAAGGGGTTGAGAGAAAATTTGACGGTAGTAGTGGATGAAGTGGGAGAACCTGGATTGGTATTTTTGGATTTCAACAACGCTTCGAGTTCCAAAATTCTCTGCTTCAATAGCGCCCGCTCTTTCTCCCATAATTGGCGTTCCATCCCAAAAAGGGCCCTTTCATTCTCGAAGCTCACTCGCTGGCGATCAAGGAGCGACCGGGCTTGATCAAGGTAATCTGCGCTCATGGCTAAGTAGGAGGAACGATCACGGTTCACCATGCCAAGCACCCGCCCGTATTCTACTTTTGAGGCGGGGGTGCTGCCTGAGACCGACTGCGCACGGCGGATGGGGGTTGCTGTTGGGGAGAAGCGAACCTCCTTGTAGAGGGTCCCATGTCCGTTAGGGACTTTTGTGGTTGCTGATTTCATAGTGGGCGGTAACCAGACTGTGACGACCGAGACAATTGCAGGGTGGAATTTCTTTTCTTTTTCCAGGTGAAACAAACCTCCCTCTTTGAAGGGATGAGGGAAAAAAGGGGGGGGGAAGAAAAGAGAGTAATTCAGGAAAGTTCCAGACGATCCAGGGAGGAGGAGGAGGAGGAGAAAAAGAAGAGTTGATACAATGGCAATAGGGCCCCCCCTGCTGATTATCAGTTGGTCGTTCGGGAGTAATAGACAAAGCGCTCAATAAACAGCATGGAGGGAAGTCCACTTACCAAACAGGAAGAGATAGGGCGGTCGCTAGGCGACAGAGTCGTCCCTGTACGAGGTTTAAAGTCTGACTGGTTGATCGGAATGTATGAACGGTGCCTGAGACGCGAGGTCAAGTAGGATCTCCTCAGCACAGCGTGGCCCCATAGAAGGAGGCGATAATCGAGAGACTAGAAATGGGTTGTTGTTCACTAGTGGAGGTTGCGGGAGCCAGCCAAACGTCGGGAGACAAGTGGACGAGGGAGAGCTTCACTGCAGCGACAGGCTCAGAGCATCGTGTTACTGGACGGAACTTGAATGAGATTTATCATGTCAGTCGCAGCGCACACTGTAGGTGACCAGCAAGCAGTTCTTGAGTTTCCAGGAAGCGGGTACATTGATGTGGGGGAGGGCAAATTATGGGGGACGTACCAACTCAAGCCAGCAGAGTCCATGTAACGTTCTGGTTACTCGGCGATGGATCGAGAGAGGAATCAAGGAAACACGATCTCACAGAGTACGCGAATGACTGCAGGGGGATGACTACCGATAGATATAGTCTGACGGGATGATGGATGATGGGATGATGGATGATGGGATGATGGATGATGGGATGATGGATGATGGGTGATGGGTGATGGGTGACTGATAGTGATGATGATCCAAAGAATTCCTGGGGTTGAACAGAGCGAGAGCAGCGGAGAAGCGTGAGGGCGATCACAAGGCATGTAATGACGTTATGGGCATACAGACGAACCTCCTCCAGCAGGATGATCGATGCCTTTTTTAATCGAGTTGCGAATGCGATCTTGGATTCTCACCCGAACTCCCCCGTAGTTAGTCAAGTCAGAGTCAGAGGTGAAGTCAAAGAATCTGGAGTCAGGAGTCAATCCAGAACGGTAATGGGGAAAGTCCAGTCGCAGTCTCCCAGACAGATCTATTTGACATTGACCAGGAAGAGGATTTCAGCGTGTTCACGTAAATCATAATTCGTTCTTCAATATTAAGATTAGAATAAGTACAGGGAGCGGATGTCTATCCAATATAAATATGCGCAGTCTATCTGAGATGAGAATTTCCCTCAGTCAAGAATGATAATCCATAACTCCGTGGTTGTGTCCAAGTCGCCAAACTCCATAGTGTAGTCTATGCATGATCCCATCCTGATGGAAACAATCCAACGAAAGGCAAGGGAAAAAAAAAAAAAAAAAAAAAGAAAAGAAAAGAAAAGAAAAGAAAAGAAAAAGAAAACAAAAAAGAAACAACACAAAGCGTCAGGCATTTCCTATCCGAGCTTCCTGCGCTCTTTTAAACCTCGCAGCTCCCCGACAACTCAAGAGCGGACAAGGCTGAATGTCGGCTGTTGCTGCACAGGCGCGCATATCTTTCGGGGACGTCATCCTGCAGCTGCCGTACGAGACGATGACATAGGCGCACGAGGTCAGAAGATAGATGAAAGGCGTATAGAGACGAGAAATCTCTGTCTATCTATCTGTCTGTCTGTCTGTCTGCCTATAGGGACGAACGTCCCAGTGACGAGCGGCTCCCCTTCCCGACCAACCGTTGCGCCTCATCCATGATATGGCGATGCATCGACGGCAAGGGAAAGAAATGCATATCCTTCCGCAGCGCCCCAAACACCGTCGCCAGATACAGGACGCCGCGGGCAGAGAGCTCCCGGCCGCCGACACAGGCAGACGGGTAATAGAACCTCGGGGCGAGGTAGAAGAAGACGCTCGACCATCGCGGCAGCTTCTCCGCCAGCAGACGGGCGGCGCGCTCGTACTCCTTGAACGTGCGCTTGGGCACGCCCGTCTGCGAATGCACGAAGAAGCAGATCTCGAAGCCGACGCTGCGGATGCGGCTACGGGCCGTGGCGCTCAGCGTGTCGAGGAAGGCGCCTAGGCGGTTGAGATCGAACGAGTTCAGGAAGAAGAGGGTGTTGCGCGAGTAGAGGAAGTCCTCCGCCTCGTCGTGAATCTGGCGGTTGACGGAGAGCAGGCTGCGTGCGGTGCCGTCTTGACCGACCCAGCTGGGACACATGGACAGCGCGCGGTACTGTCCGCGGGAAGTAAAGGTGTTCCCGCGGTCGTTGACCACAATCAGCGGACGGTCGGTGTATTCATTTGGTACGGCGAGAGCGTATTCATAGATCTTCAGGCGAAGTTCGGGGGGCAGTCGGAAGAAGCTCGACTGCTTGGTAGTGGTACTTCGACCACGGCCGCAGGCCGGTGGTTGTCTCGAAGTAGGCGTACGTGTCGGCGCGATGACCTCGAGCATTCTCGTATGAAGCTCTTGTAGCTTGTGAGTTGTGAGATAAATGAAAACAAACAGCGAGTGGGGTGATGAATGAAGCGAGACACAGAGGGGATAGAGCAGATATGTAGATATATAGATATAGCTCCGCTGCCACTTTTAAGTAACTCTGTGTGTAGAAGATAGATAGTAGTGACATCAGACAGCCACAAAACCACCCAAATAGATAGATAGATTGGATGATACCAAGAAAAGCAGTATCTCGACTCCCAGGAGCCCCAAGTCATACAATTAACAATGCTGAATGCAAGATAAAAACATAAGAACCAACGAATCCCAGGCAAAATTCTGCAGGAATCAGCACATAAACACGCACCCCCTGGGAAGAGAACAGATCAGATCATGCCAAGCAGATGCTGTACCCGTGGACTGAGCATTGAATCCGTCATTACAGAGTATTGATGAAAGCTGGATGGCGAAAAAAAAAGGCATCATACCACAAGCAGGCATCCAATCAGTCCGATATCCGCTTACTGTTGTGTCTCCAGCACATCCAGCCCGACACAAGATAGAGAATATACGGAGTAGAGCCCTAGAAAGGCTCGCGGTTCATCGAATCGGACCGATCAGCAACGTCAAGTCCCAGGCTACGACGAACGGAGCACGGCGAAGGAATAGATAGTCTTGCCCGAGAAAAAAAAAGAAAAAAACTTTGACCGCTGCTCTGCTGCTCCGGCTTGTCCTGAATCCTGATCAGCGGAAGGATTCACTTGGGGACTTTACCCGTCGGCCTAGTCTAGGAGAAATGCAAGGGAAAAAAAAAAAAAAAATCTCAATTGACAAATCCGCTGCCGTTCTCTCCTGTCTTCGGCTTTTGCTTGGATTGGGTGGCGAACTGGCGATTAACGGCTGTGGAAAGTGAGGCCGAACCTCGGGACATGCTGGCGTGCTGTACTTGAAACTAGATAGATACCAAGGAGTCTAGAAGCCTCTTCCAAGGAGGAAACAAGATGGACTAGCTACGGAGTAGGTACGGAGTTTCTAGATAGTACCTAGTTAGAAACAGCATCCAGAGTCTCTTGTCTGATTCGTTAAGGAGAGCGCATTCGTTGTTGTTGTTGTTCAAGAGACACGTCATTTGGAATATGATTTACACCAACACACAGAGGCGCAGAGGATCCCGGATGTCGGGGGGCGAACCATGGTTGAATACTACAATCGAGAAACGATCTATAATTATAAAAAAAACTCCCGTTCGAATTACGATCAAAATGAAAGGCTCATGTCCGTCTGTAGACACCCAATGTCCATGCTGCGCGCAGCACCGCCAGACCCCATGCCATACCGATGCTATCGCGGATGACGTTCAACTTGCTGCCTTTGACCTCCCTCCAGCCTACAGGCACCTCTGCAACTGGGATATCAGAGAACTCGGCAAGCATGAGCATCTCAACGTCGAAGATCCATCCTTCCGAGTGCATATAGGGGATGATGTATGGCAGGGAGCTCCTCGAGAAGAGCTTGAATCCACACTGGGTATCTTTGATAGTCGCCGTCTTCGGGGGCGTCATCAGCCACAGGATCAGATGGAAGGAATGCATAAGGAAGTTGCGTAGTTTCGACCGCTAGTATCACCAATGTGTCAGCGATTCGCCATCCCAAACCATTGGTTGACCTGACCACCACTCTAAAAAAAAAAAAAAAAAAAAAAACACGGAATCGAAAGAAAACACGTACCTTAACAACCGCTTCACTCCCAACCATATGTGCGCGCGATCCCACCGCGACTCCACGTCCATCCGCATCCTCGATGCCCCGACACGCAGTAACTAACTTCCCCAGATCCTCAAACTTGCTGGCTCCATCCGCATCCGCAAACACCACATACTCCCCGCGCACATGCCGCATGCCATGCGTAACCGCGCCCCCCTTGCCCCGGTTCTCCGTCAGCGTGACCACCCTGATCGTGCCGGGTGGGATATGCACGCCCTCATGCGGTGTCGGGGTCCAAGGCCCCGCATACCCCTTCGGATGCAACGAGAGCTGATGGTCGCGCGCGAACGCAAACGCCACCTCCTCTGTCCGATCCTTCGACCCGTCCGACACAATGATAATCTCCCAGCCCTTGCCCGCGGGGACCGCGCCGTTGGACTTGGACTTGGGCGTGTGCCCGTTCGTGTGCCCATTGGCGGGTTTCCGCTGGCGTACAGCATCCGCCACTGTCCCATTGGAAGTGGTTGCTGACACTCCGAGCGTTCCGTACATCTTCTCCAAATAGTTAACTGCTTCTTCCAGCATGCCGGTGAGCCGGTCCTCCTCGTTGTAGGCCGGGACGACCAGGGACATGAAGATCTCGGCCTCCTCCATATGTGAGTGGTCGAGGATGCGGCCAGGCTGTTTCTGGGACTCCAGGGCGTCTTGCCAGCAGGGTAACGCGTCGGGGTGGGTGATTGCTCCATCCTTCGAGAGGGTGCGGTATTGTTTCTCCTCCGGCAATGATTTTCGGGGGGTCGGCGCGACAAGGTATAAGATAGTGTAGAACTGTCCATCGGTCTTCCCATCAGTATCATTCCGAAGCTGGAAATTAGCTCAAGGTACGGGATTGAGAGAGCATACAAGAACGAACGCGCCCAGCAGGGTCGCGGAGATGGTAACAAGGAGAACAGGCAGAGGCACGCTGGCCAGAAGCTCAGTGCACCGGACACAGGTCCCGATCCATGATTCCTCGGCCATGGTGAAAGAACAAAGAAAATAGGTGACTCGCCCGCTGCGCCTGTACTCTGTAGAGCTGAATGCAACACTGCAATGGTATAGCGCGGGAAACGGAGCTCAGGCGCTCGAGTTCAAAGTATAGACGATCCCTTCTTGGCCGGCCATGCGACTCGACGACTTAGCAGCAATAGATAGCATCAAGGATCCGTGGATGAAAATACAATGGCCATCCTGAAAGCGTGGATAAGACTAGTCGTCGAGCAGTGTTGGATGTCCGTAGTTAATAGATAATAATTGATAAGGACCGTTGTAGGTGTCGCCAGCTTGTCCTTTTTGGTTTGGGTTTAGTTGCAAGCATCTACCCGCGATCGGATCCATCCATTCTTCACTCTTCAGGTGGACTGGCTGTCCTTGGCGGGTCGGTGTTTCGACCCCCCCACATCGGCCACGACGACTTAGGAGTTATGACACGGCCACGCCCGATTTCTAGTAGTAGGAGAACTAGTAGTAGTACGTACTACGTAGTAGACCGTGGAGGACAGAAAGATGGGAATGGAGACAAAAAGCCACGCATAATGATGATGCTCTGTCATTGGTAGTGTGGATCTATGCGAACCATACCTATCTAACTAGGTACCAGGCACATCCCATACGCCTACTGTGATGTAACGAGGTAGGAGTATAACGGAAAAATGATAGGAAAATTCCCTTGACCAACAGAATAATACGGAGCACTCCAGCGTCCATTGGATATTTGCGCCTGATGGAAATGGTATGCCTGGACAAAAAGAAATGTGAGTCATGTAAATGCAAACGCACCATATCCAGGGGTATATGCCTCTAAATGTGATCATATGTAAGACGCAGTCCGATAGATGCATTTGTACATGACTGATTCCTCCACGGGGTACCGCTATGTTAGCTTTCATCATCATCATCATCATCATCTTCTTCTTCTTCTTCTTCTTCTCCTCCTCCTCCTTAGCCTTCTGCTCCTGCAGTCTCTCATCAGTATCGATTCCCTTCGGGCGACGGGCTCAAGCTCTTCCTCACGGCAAGCATTTCCTGCTTCTCAAGAGTAGTATAGCTCTTGTTCCGTTCAATTTCCTTGGTTTGGGTATTGACCATGTTCTTCTCCTTTATTCCTTTTTCCCCGGAAGAGTCGCCATAGGCAGATCATGAGGGTTCGTCAAAGATTCCCGGTCTGTAAAGGAATGAGCATAAGTTGTGTTATATCAAAATCAGGGGAAATTGTCATAAAATGGCCGTGAAATTAGTTTCGAAGACATTTTGTTGAGATGGTGTAAGCCGGCCATGTGTCCTTGGCCCTATCCTGCTGCTTTCTAAGCGCATGCAGTTTCTAAGCATGCGTTCCAAGTAAAAAAAAATGAGAAGGTTCGATGTGTAGAAATCCTTCTGGCGTGTGATATGCCACGTAGCCAATCAATATTGGAAAACCATTCTGCCACTGTCATCAGATCGTTGGGCACATATAAAATCTCAAACATCACTGGCTCACCTAGCATTTCAGAGACGTACTGACCAAATCCGGCTTGCGACTCACGAAAACAGGCGGTTTGATACAACTCGTGCCTGGCTAGATCTGGCCGCACCACTCAGGCACTCAACAAGACCCGGTGTTCTTCTGGATCACGCATTTCAATATCCTGGGGCGCGAACTCTCCCGGCGCAACATCACCGAAAGGATTATAGCGTTGCGCGATTCTGTCAAGCTCCAGGGCAAATGTTGTTGCGGAAAATCTTCGAGAGACGGTATCGTATGTCATCCAACGGTTGAACTGCATCGAATCAGTACCTTCCACTGGTCTCCTCTGCAATTGAACCGTCTCCATAAACGCACCGTCGCAATCCGCACACCAAGCCATAGACACCTATACAACCTCGAAACATTCAAAGATGGTACTTCGATGAATCGTCCCTCGTCTTCTGTCAGAGCACCGTCGAAAAAGTGAGGCGCATAATAAGACTGGCTCCAGATCTGACCACGTATATAAAAGTCCTCCGGCAGCTGCTTCCTTTCTTCGGCAGCAGGGAAGTCGGGACCTTCAAAAAGTCTTGTATCCGTATCATCGCGAATCATGGTATTCAGAAAGCGGACAATCTTTCTCCACGGCACTACAGGCTCAACATACTGGATGCCCCTGATGTTGGAGGCCAAACACCAAAGAAATGCCAAAGAAATATGCACTGCGGGATAGATATTTTTGTTCCCAATCTGGTCGAGCATCACGGAGAGTGTCTGAGAGGTTAGATAAGAGCCATAGAAGATGAGGCGCGAAGAACCGTGAGCGTTTCTAGATGCCATGAGATCAGCTTCAACAAGATGCAGGTCACAAGCAGGAGTCCACATATCCGTGGCAGCCTGATGAATGTCTGCGAGGGATTGCCCTTGCTGGACTCCATCTTGATGAAAAGCAGCGGGGAGAAGAGCGTCCGGCTGGCCATATTCAAAGAGACCGGCGAAATTACATGAAGATATGTAAACGCCCTGCGTTTTGAAGGCGGCACTCATCCGGCCAACATGAGTATCCAAAGGGGACAGAAAGTCCTTTGCTGATTTCAGAAATCGAGTTGATGGTTCCCTGTAGAAAAGGCAGCCATGAGCGGCAACAAATGCTGCGATGACTGGATAGTGGTGGTGCGCTTTAGGAGCGTTCAGTAGCGGGTTGAACAACGACGGTATGCTCTCCCTCGTGCTGGGGAACGGGTGCAAGCTGACCAACGACTTGGTATAGTAGAACAGCTGCTGGATAATATCTGGACGAGCCAAAACGGCAAGGTGGTGTTGGATTCTGCCAACATCGGGATTCTTGTCTGCCGCTTTATTGTACCAGTAACGGGCCACTCCAGCCCAGACCTCGCGGTCTCGCAGATCCACTTCCTCTACAGCCATACGATACCTTGCCAGGTCACCTAGGCATTCAATCCACGTGTCTTCAAAGGCGCGCACGCTTTCTAATAATAAGGTCATCATTGAGTAAGCCAGGTAAATGAAGGTCAGCATGTGTTCCAGGGAATCAGGGAGCCGATGCCGCAGCAATTCCAAGAAGGAATGAATTCCGTAACGCCACATGCGAGCCGGCATGGCATACTTCTCAGCCAGGCGTTTGAGGACGAGGCTCGCAGACGGATGCTGCGAAGCCAGAAAGAAGTCGTGATGCTCGTTCAATAGCGTCCGATGCAATGCGATAAGAGCCTGCCACTGCGGGCGGGATAGATTGTTCTTCGATTCGGACTGTTGCTTGTCGATCTCGATACATTTCTTCTCGACCATAACGAGCCCGGCGTAGATGCCTCGAACTTCACTGATCAATTGCTCTTCTGTTATAGGATGAGTTTCTGGCTGTAGAAAGATCCCATGTGGTGATGTACCTGCGGCTACCGCAGAGACGCCTCCAGCGGATTTTTGATCAAGGCTCAGCCCCCTCGTGGATTCCGGGACCCCCTTTGGCCGTGCAGCAAAACCTGCCAGCCTGTCGCTGGGCTGCCCCTTGGACGCATGTTCCTGCAGGGTGGGACTCGAGCGCATCTGCAACATATCGGATTGCGACAGCTCTTGCCGGCACCTCCCGGCGAGGTCGTCTGCCGAGTACGCTGAAAGTCGAGGGAGTCGGGTGTCGCTCTTGGACGGGCTAGTCTTACGGATGCCTCTATCCCCTGTGATACGGCTGCCAGGAAGTCCGAGCATATTGCCTAGCTTCTTGCTCGAACGTCTTGGTCGCGTCTGCGACGGGTGCTGGCGCACCTTGCCAGAGTGTGGGGAGGCGACTTCGATGCTCCCGCTCGAAATGAAACCTTGATTACTCAAAGCTTCCGAGTCGTAGTGATCGGGCATGGCCCCTGCGGAATATGGCCTCTTCACAGAGAGCGCGGGGCTCGCCGAATGTTGCGCCATATTGATGACGGAAGACCCCACGGGAGACACATTCTCAGTGGGGGGTTGGGGTCGTACAACTGACCACCTGGGAGAACACAGTCAGTTGACGGATGATTGGAGGCAAAATCAGACTGACTTGGCAAAATCCCCCGTGGCAATAGGGGCCTCGGGAGAACCCATGATTTTCGCGCTCAATTGGTCAGCAGCGCGCTCCCTGCTACTGATATTGGCGCTGACATGAGATATACCATTCCCCTGGGGATGGAGCATGAATGTGTCGCTCATTATTTTGGAAGGGCGTCTTCTAATGCCAAGTTGAACAAAATATCATCTGATTGAATTCTTAAAATCTGCATCAGCTGAGGGAACCCATTGAAGAAGGAAGAAAGAAAGAAAAGTAAGGATAATGACGGTGTGAATGGTGATCTTTATTCTTGTCCAACGATGAGTGAGCACATCAGAGAAGAGCACAGACAACAATAACAACAACAACAACAACAACCCTTTCACTGGGAACACATGATATTATTAGATCAGAAAGAACAGAAAAAATAAGTAGACACACAGATTACTCAGCAAATTTGTCAAATTCCTCAAAGACAGAAAGAAAGAGAGAGAGAGAGAGAGAGAGAGAAAATTCCCAAGGCGTCCAAGTTCAAGGTCGGTGAAAGAGGAAGAAGATGAGATGATGCTGGAATGCCAAGAGAGAACACGGATGACGACTTACCTGGGGAAATGGATTCTATTTTGAAAGCAGGGGACGGGAGGCTGTTGTATAGATATATACACCATGGAAGAGAGCTGAGATGAGGATGATGATGATGGTGATGATGACGATTGATCAGTAATTGCTACCTAGTTTAAGTTGTAGGCAGACCTGGTTGCTCGTTGGTTGGTTTTTTCTTGGTGGTTCTGCGCTGCCTAAATCAATGAAGAAGAGCCTTTGGTTCGTACGAACTCCGTATAGTTAGTACCTAGAAGCTCGTGATCCTTTTCTCAGTTCAGATTGATCATGATTCTCTAGTCTGACTAGGTAATAACGATAAAAAAGAATGATCAGCGTTGAATGGATGAGGGTAAAAAGGAAAAGAATGGAATGAAGCCGCCTGGGCAAAAAAAAGGCAGATGCAGATTGTAGAGGCTACTGCGTAGTGCGGACTGCACTAAGACGAGCATTCGAATTCCACCCTCTCTCTCTATGTTTATATATATATATATATAGTTGGTGTAATTATATTATCAGATCGACTGTTGGCTTGGTAGAATCAAGATAATACATCTGATACTGAGCTTATTCCCAATTCTAGATTGGTTACCAGCTATTTAATCAGCCAGCCTTATCAGCCTAGGTAGTTGTTCATTCTACTTGCCAGGATACTACCCGAGCTGCCCTGAGAGCTCAGAAACTAACTAGGCTGGTTGTGTAATTTCCCTCAAAGCTTTCCTTTCAATCTCTTGAGCAGCTGTTTCAGCCCTTTGACAAGCAACTCGAGAAAGGCGATTCGCTAGCCTTGCCAGAGCATAGATGTCTAGTTCGATTTCAAAGGCCTCAGACGCAGGCAATCGACCGAATCTAGCGATACCGATGCTATGATGATTTCAAACTAGCCTCATCGTTTTTTGCCCTCTTTGCCCTCTTTTTTTTTTTTTTTTTTTCCTACTCTTATTCCAGTCATCGACCTTCCTGATCCTGATTCCAAACCTCGATCACCTCGCACAGTCAGGTCTGAATTCTAGGCAGGTATCCATCCCCATGCGAGCATGCGAGACCTCGATGCGATGCTTCTCTATAGACCGCTTGTTCCCTCTGCCGGGCTACATCCACTTCTCGAAGGAAGCCTCACCGATACTCTCCCGCAAAGGGCACACAAGGGAACCTAGCCTCCCCGAGTCCGGTACGCGGAAACGAAACAGCCCGTTTGACTTACCTAGATTGTTCCCCAAACCCTCACTGGAGAACAAGGCAGCCAGGGCTCTGGGATGGGATGGGGATCAAGTTTTCACTGATGACTCGCGGGCGTCAAAAAAAAAAAGGGCAAGTCTACCCCAATCATCAAGGTGCCACGTGCAGCATGTTTGGACCCGGCAAGGGGCAATCAAGATTCTTGGAAACATATTATTGTTTTGGGGGGGAGGGTGAAAAGTAGAAACGATGGCACTTTTTGCCCTTGGGGGAGGAGGCGCCCTATCAGTTATCTACCTTGGGTTTCTTGCAGATGGCCCTTGTCATGCTGATGATATGCTGGTTTCATGAGCTAGCTGGGAGGAATGGGCACAGGAGTCAGGAATATTGGCTGCTTCGAGTAAGTACCTAGGCTTCATCCGCAGTGGTTCTTCTAACTGTACATAGTGCATTATTGGTTAAGCTCTGGTTTAATGTCATTCAGCCGATGGATGTAACTACGAAGTAGACTAAACATTATTCTAGAAGACAGGTAGATATCTAGTGGGTAATTTCTATCTGATACCTCCACACCAAGCCCCTCCTTGACATGTAGCATACCCTGGAAATGAACCAGCTCATAGCAGAAGGCCCTATGCCTAACCATGGGTGATCCAACCAACGCTAAATAAAACCTCACTTGAAAAACGGTCTCAACGCGTTGACACGAAACAGCGGGCAGTACCTAGGGTCCTAGGTAGCTGAGACCATGGAAAGTTAGCCCACCCAAGCATATTATCAACTAGGTAGTGAGTTGGCCTTAGATCTACCGTAATAGATAGTAAGGTAGCTCGGTTGCCTCATCCTGTGCGGGCGACCCACCCATTTTGTGACTCTGTTTTGTATCGTACTTTTCTTCGATTGCGCGATCGATAACTTGTCTACGGAGTAACGAACTCAAACCCTTGGGGATCGAGTATCTACCTCGTATCTACCCTCTCAAATTCCCAATATCGCCCCAAGTCGTACTAGTATTGCCGTTGACCACAGACAGGATGGATGATGGGCCAATGGCTGCGTGGAATCGGAGCAACAAACCCCGTCAATGACTACTAAGGAGTAGATACTACTTAACCCCAACTTCAGCCAACTTCCAACTTCCAACAAGTCAAGTGTCGACGATCAAGCATGGGGGTACTAGTTGGTTAGTTAGTTAGTTAATTACGGTTAGGAGAGGTTGATTGATATTCGAGGTCGTATAACACGACAACTGGCCAGCTCATCATCCCTGGGGTGTGAAACGTAAAAACTGAATTTTTGCCCGGGGTAAAAAGTGTGCGGCACCCTGTCTGCAATCGGAGGATTTACCTATGAGATTAGAGACAAAATGCCTCAGGCACTTTCGACAGATCGATACTATGATTGTACGGAGTATGGACTCTGTAGTCTATGTATGTACCCGCTTTGATAACCACAAAAAAAAAAAAAAAAAAAAAAAAGGAATACGAGGAAACTAGCTACTAGGTATGTAACTACTAAATACCTAGCGAAGTCCTTCAAGCTATCTCCCTTCATCATTCCAGGATCGTGTCATCGAACATGTCAGATGCTTTAACTGAGTCGTTTTGCCCATAAGCAGAACTTGAGCGCATCCACTCCCCGGAGGACAGGTACGACAGGCAACTACGCCGAAGTTACGAGGTTTTTCCTTTCGGAGTTGTCGTGAGATGCAATGCTCTAGGCTGCCCCGATTCCCGCCCAAGAATCGGTCGATTGGGAACCCTCGGATGGTTTCGGTTTACTTCCAAGTCATTGTCAGATAAAAATGTTCATTTCACGTTGAGAAACCTATCATTAGCTACAATAAAAGCAGGCATCTCTCGCATGATCAATGGAGTGGCATGTCCAAGGGAGAGCCCTCTCAATAGTGTAGTATCCTGCGGGAAATCCTGAACTGGCGGCGCAGGATCATGCTCATGCCCAAAAAAGTCAAGCTCCAGTAAGGCAACAAGTCAAGTCTTACAAGTCATCCCTCATGGACTCGGTACAGCTCTGAAAGGGTGCTTTTTGTATTGCACGATGACAAGAAGCTGTGTCCACATGGTAGTCTAGATAGTCACAGTCTGGGTAAAAGCAAAATACCAGATGAGCTATAGTCGACATTGGCGCTGTACCCCGTCCAATCACGACAAGTAGATTCGAATCTAGAATAGATAATATCGTCAGTGCTATTCACCCTCCTATTGCACTTTTGCCTACCTTAGACTTCACCGCAGCACGGCACATCGGGCAGACAGGCTGTCCCTTGATCCATGTGCGATCAACACGACTTGATGGCATATGTTGCTCAGCACACCAGCGACAGAGGATCGCGTGGCCACACGGAAGCATCACGGTATCCACGAGCTGACTCATACAGATCTTACATTCCAGGTTGACAGTCAGCTCGTCATCCTCCTTGGGTTCAGGGCGTCCATCTTTCGCATCATCAAGGCCTCTGGGCGTTTCTGGAAGGTCATCATCCAGATCATAACCATCATTATCGAGCGATCGCCGAACGTGGCTACCTGAGACGGGATGACCGGAGCGTATACTGTTCGTCAACGCTTCCAGCTCAGCCAATCGTTGAATGTGTAAACGATGCTCGGGAGTCAGATAGGTGAAGTAGCGTGGAGTCTCCATCATTGGGGATTCCGAACCCATAGAGGAGGTCGCTGTATTCGGAACTCTTGGCACTTGAGAGGTTGATATTTGACGTGCAAATTGTGGGTTTGCCTCATCTGCAGGACGCGTGCGTCGACGACCAACCTGTCCACCTGCCCGAATATGCTGCGGCGGAGACCCGGGACTGATATTAGTTGAATGACTATTGATTGTAGAACTCTGCGTCCGACTATGCCTTCTGTTTTGAGTGATGCCCGGCGAAACCCCTGATTGCGGGTATGGCATGTATTGACTGGGTTGAACATAGAACGGCCGTGGATAAATGGGTCGACCTCCTACACCTGAAGCACTATGGGCTGCCTGGATGTTATTTGTGCCTGTGTCCTGCGGCGTCATTCGATAATTCGGCGCCGTCGAATTCTGTGACTGTGCGTGGTGCGCTTGCTGTACCAATACCGGCTGCCCATTGATTGATGTCGAGTTCGGTGGCTGGATAGGAGTCGGCCGCATCTGAGGGTAGGAGGGCCGTTGCATATGCCAGTAACGGATTGCGTTTCCATGTTGCCTCTGATCAAAGGTCGCTGTGTTTTGTGGAGGAGCGGAGAATTCCATTTGAGTAGGTTGTGCAACTGTGTTCGTCGGAAGCTGCATGACGGGTTGAAAATTGAGTTGTCCATTGTTGGCTGCAGTAAAGGTGAAGTCGCCACTAAAAGTGGGAGTCGTATACATATTCGTGTTCGAATCTATGGTTACCAGATTAGCTCAAGACGTCCGCTAAGACAGCGGGGAAGTGTCAACTCACTCTGGCCGTGGAAATGAGGACGCGAAGATCCGCTCGTGGTACCTGTCGGAGCCCCTTGCGAGATGTTCTGCGACCCTAAGGCTCCATGACTGCCATTATTCTGCAAGTTCGGCAGCACTGGAGCCATGCTACTGGGCTCCCCAATGGCCGGATGGGGTAGTTGTACATCCATAGTTGAAGGTACAAAATAGCGCGTATTGTTGGTGTACTGTGCTGTAGGCTGACAGGTGAGCAGTGCTTCGCTCAGCAACTGCAAGGTATTCAGGATTCTCGTAATCCCCTGATGGATGGAGTGCAGCTCCTCTCGTAATTTGTCAATATTATCCTGGCGAGCTTTCCTGTGACGCAGACACCTCGTTGGTTGGAGAGTGGTATGAGAGGACAGGGCTAGAGGGAAGTTGGAGCCCAGACCAGGTGTGCTGGCAGTCCCAAGAGACACCTCAGGTGGGTGGTCCGAAAGAGTGTGGATAGATGCCAGTCTGTGCGAGACGCTGCCAGGCGAAGTGTGGACAATCCAGTATTCTAAAACACGAGGACTCAAACAAGTGAGTGATCTCTCCTAGTGAAGGGTGAGGAAGCAAGTAAATTCACTATACAACCATGGACAACCAAGTATGAGTGAAGCTGCATAACTCAATCACGCAAAAAAAAAAAAAAAAAAGGCGTACTCGAGTGAATGAAAATGGCAACGAGGTGGGGAAAACAGACCCTGGCACTTCCGGCAATATCTTGAAAGAGCAGTGATATGCCACGATGCGTGGCGGGCATTCGCAGGCGAAGAGATCCTCCCAGAAGAAGTATTCGAATGAATGTCCCAACACGAGCAGCAGGCAGATGAGCTCAGGTGGAGACAGCCGATGGCATGCTTATGGATACAGCTGGGATTGTTGGATAAAGGAACCCAGGCTAACATGATTCGTCGCCAGGAAGGACGGTTGAAAGAACTATAGTAGGTAGAGGAGGAATCCAACCTGTTTCTGGCATACTACTGTGATGATATCGAAAGCCATCCAGAATGCAGGCGGCGAGTTCAGTTCAGGTTAAGTTGTTCCCGCTGCTTCCTAGGTTAAATAAGAAAGGAGCATCCGATCATCTGCTCAGATTCAAAAACCCCAATTGGCTGGAAGTCATGTTGTAGGCTTAGTACTCTAGGACTAGTATGGGAAGTTCGGAAGAGCGAACCTTGAAGGCGGGCAAGGCCTCGGGAGAAGGGGAAAGGAGACTAAATGGAAAGCGCAACGGGGACAGAAGAGATGGAGAGAGAGTCCGAGGAGGTAGGTATATTCAGGGAGGCAACAGAAGGCTTTTTGCCTGGGTGCTGCAGTCAGCTCGGTGAGTCTAACAAATTCGTTCGAGTGACACGCAGTCAGGGAGCAAGGTCTCCCGGAGTTTGATTCAAGAGTAGTAATGCTTCACGTAAGAGCCAAACGGAGCAAAAGTACGGCCACAGGAGACATGGGAATCTCTGACGCCTGGACAACGTTGATGCGATCCAGACCACGCCGACCGTGAAGTAACGGCGGGAAGATGCGACGGACGGGTCTGCACTGGGCCGTGTGGCCAGAGGAAGGGAAGGGGAAAGGGAAAGGGAAAGTGGCTATTTGATGGTAGAATGACCAGAGGATCGAGCAAGCGAGAACACAAAAGGTCCGTCCTGGGGTTGTCCAATGATCGATACCACCGACAAGTGAGTTGGTGGATGACAAGGCAAAGAAACCGAAAGAAAACAGACAAAGGGGGATGATTATTAGTTAGATTTGTGTTGAAAAGGGCAACCAAAAAGCTCTCTTGAGACCGGTCTGACCCCGCAGGATGATCGAGAATGATGAGAAGACGATCTGAAGTACTATGGTCTAGATATGGATGAGTGGATGCTTTTTCTCAACAGAGAAAGCAAAGAAGGACAGAAGCGAAGCAGATGGGATTATCGGACGATTCTCCGGGGGTGTCCGAGTATCTGCTTGTATGTAGATAAGTTAGTTATTAGCTAGCTAGTCCAGTTGTTGGTAGTTACTAGTTAGTAGGTCCATAGCATAGCACCTGTTGCTGATTAGTTGACTGAAACCATCCAAGGGTGATGATGATGGTGATGATGATAAGAAATCAATGAAACCAAAGGACTTCTTTCCATCTTCACTAGTAGTAGTAGTAATAGTGGTGGTAGAAGATGGACAGGAGAACCTTAACGGAGTTACAGTAAGAATGATGATCCTCTTTTTGAGCGATCCGTCGACGTCATTCAGGAATGGAATCTTACTTGACTCGACTCACTCAAAGTTCGACTTTCTCACCTTTTCTCAAGCTCCGCCATTGAACTGGTCATCTTAACGATTTGTTTTCCACTTCCGGCCTTCCCAAGGTTCCTCTGTCCGGTTCTATTTAGATACCGATCTAGTCATAGCCGATATACACTATTAATGATCGGTAGGTAAGCTAGCTAGCGAGAGCTACATACCATTATTATCGGTCCATGTGATGGTCCGCTACTTCTCTGGAATATTTTGGGTCACACTGTCTGTCTTGTGGTAAGCAAATCCATGAGAGAGTGATCTGCTGTACTCCCGTACCTGAGTGGCCTTGCTCAACAACGAATCATCTGTTCATTCATGAGGCACAGGCTGTGGCTGTCTGTGCGGCATCTGCGTCCATCTTCCGTGTTGGTTCCAGTCAGGTCAATGTCGAGCTTTACCATCCCCACTACTGATAAGACCGATGATGCATCGGGATCGATACCCGTCAACTCGATAGCGGATCTGAACAGGGACGACCTTTCGCGTTTCCCGGCTTTCCAGATTTGGCTTTCCACCCTCCAGCGCTCATTGAAGCGCCAGCAACACCCCTCCCATGAGTTCAACCACGATCCTTATGTCTTACGCAAAATCGATATCCAGTCCGTTGATCATTTCAAGGACGGACGCTTGGGGTTCGTGAAGCTCAAGGCTGACGTTTCAAATGGAAATGGGGAGACGCTTCCAGGAACGGTATTCTTGAGAGGGGGCAGTGTGGGAATGCTGGTAAGAGCATGGCCATTTCCGCCCGTTGCATCCTTCTTTATCGATAGAGTCATTAATTATGCTAATTCTTCTCCTTGTGGTTGTGGTTTGATAGATAATCCTCCAGCCGGACGACGCACCTCTCTCAAACGAAGATTCAAAACGGGCGATCTTGACCATCCAACCTCGGATCCCAGCTGGCTCCCTTGCTTTTCCTGAAATTCCGGCCGGTATGCTCGATGATAGCGGAACGTTTGCGGGCGCAGCTGCAAAAGAGATCGAGGAGGAGACCGGATTAACGATACCGCAAAATGAGCTGGTCGATATGACTTCATTAGCACTACAGTCTATCTCGGAGCCAGAGGACGGCGAGTCCCTGCAGAAAGCAGTCTACCCGTCACCTGGCGGGAGCGATGAATTCATCCCATTGTTCCTGTGCCAGAAACGGATGCCACGCAAGGACATCGAGAGCTTACAAGGACGGCTGACTGGACTCCGGCAACATGGCGAGAAGATCACATTGAAGATTGTACCGCTGAAGGACCTTTGGAAAGAAGCATTGCGAGATGGGAAGACACTGGCAGCATGGGCATTGTATAATGGACTCAAACAAGATAGGAGGATCTGAGCATGGGTTCCGACTACTGACTTAAAGTATCCGTTGGCCTTGAATATCACTCCTCGAATAATTCGAGGAGCAAAGGGCGACGACGTCAGATTGTTAGACGGACCTGCTCTATATTGCATCTATCGACATGCGTAATATCATTCATCACTTCTATGTTCACACCATCAGTCTAATGTTCTAAAGTCAAGCTCTGATGCGGCCTCAAAGCTTCAGCTTCTTAGCCAGCTCGATTCCTTCAGCTAATGTTCCCACTCGCGCATCAATGGCATAGCCTAACCCCTCCAGTCTTTTCAGCTCCGCGAATAAGGTATCAAGGGGAAGCGTGAAGCACTCGATAAATTCATTATCTTCGAGCTCCGGCTTGGGATTTTGATTCTCAGGCAGGGACATGTCCACGCGCACGTGGACCATGTTCAGGTTGGTGTTACAAAGACCCGGGTCTGGATTGGATCAGCCAGGGACATACACTTTGTTACCAGCACCACCATAGGGAAAGCCATGAACGCCCGAGAGCTTTCCAAGAGAAGAGCAACTTGGCAGGGGACAAGGATAACTCACCATTGAACATGACAGGGCTCGTCTGCTCCGCCACTCCGACGTAGCCCGTCTCCTCTTTGAGCTCGCGCACCGCACATTCCTCGATAGTCTCACCGGCATCGATGAGACCTGCAGGGACCTCAATCACCACCTTGTCGATAGGCGGCCTGTATTGTTTCTGCAGAAGCAGCTCGGGGCCTGTAGGCTTGTTCAAAACAGTCACGATTCCGACGCCATCCACATCACAGGTTGGAGGGCGGGTCTGTCAAGGGCAATATCAATGTCAGTAATGCACTACTTGTGTGTGTGTTGTTGGTCGCATGCTCCTGGTAAAAGCGCGAGCAGCGCTCGTCTACGGCCGCGAATTTCGTACAACATGGAAGGTACTCTAGAAACAGGCATCGTCGGCACATCCGTGTCTTTAAAATGACTACCTATAACCACAATAATTTCCAAACATAAGGCAGCAATGCAGACCCGCAAGCAAATGAGAAGATGATCAACCTACCTGACGCTCCGCCGATTCCCATGTCCTCTCAACGCCATTCGGATCGGAGTAAGTAGTAAGAACTAATCTTGTCCATTTGGCATTGTTATTTTCCTACGGCACGATCAGCAGTAGTCCTTGAACACAGACAGATCGCTGAGCCCAGTCCACCACGATTATCCTCCGCCTCGCACAGGAAGAAGATCCATGATCGAAGGCAGGGATATTTCTGACGTACCAATGGAGCCTTGGAGATGAACTTCGACTTGGCGTATTTGGGATCAGACATCCTGCCGCGAGCTCACGGGTAGATAGATACTTTGAAACAGCACGCAGGAACACAATGCGAGACAAGAAGATGGAATTGGTGACTGAGCAATATTAACTGCTGTGAGTATGTTGGAATGTGATCGTGCGGAAATCCATCTACGGAGTGCTTGGGTCTCGAGATGAAATTGCTGGCTGGTAAGGCAGACAACTGGTGACTTGGCACTGGAGCCAGCTGCCCAGTGAGGTAAGCTCCCCGAGTTAGTTGCCTCAGGCTATAATCATCTCTATCAAGCATCGTTATCTTATCGCACTGGGCATGGAGAAAAGTAGAAACTACTCCATAGAAAGGCCAATAATAATAATACTAAAGGTTGATATTTACCTAGTCTACCTAGTTAGATCTTCAGAGCGATATCAATTCCCCGACATCATCTAGATAGATAAATACCTTATTGTTTATTATTGCTGACCTTCGGCAATACCACCGTCGCTGCTCTGACAGACATGCTCTGATGATACTCTAGTCCTTAGGTAGTCCTTACCTCGCATATCCGGTCCGTGCCAACATCACCCACATCATGAAAGGAAACCTCGCCAGCAAACCCCCTCCCCAAAGCACCAGACACAAGGCCCATGTACAGTAATGCAACCAGCTCAACTCGAGAACTCTAATATCCTCCGCCCAGGATGCACTATCGCCCTGTCCAGCCCTTAGCATAGCACCCCTCCCCATCCCCCTACAGGCTTTAATGCGCGCCCAGGCACCTGCAGGAGCCGTGTCATACATACATACATACATATATGGCTTGGCTTCCTGGTTATATCTGCTGCCCGGTTGGCGGGCTTATATACATCTTTGAGGACCGGGACTGACTGGGCCGGGGATGGGATAGTGGTTTGCGAGGGGGGGGTCTTTGCGCTTAGGTTTGTGGTCGTAGTCATGGGACATTCTTGATCAATTCTCGTTTTGGCTGCTATAGGCTTTTGTTGGAGGTAAGAGTTGATGCATGTAGGAGGGTTGCTTGTACCTCAGCTGACCTGGGACTTTGCAAGTATGTATATACATGTACACAGTGCACGAATTGGGTCTTCTTGCATTAGCCTCCGGATCGCATGCTGGGAAACAATGTTTCTGTGCCACGGCCGCAGAGTTAGAGTTGTGGGTTATGCAAGTATCAGTGTGATCTAACTTGATGACCAGCGTGATCCATGCAACAACACAGTCGATGGGTCTGGACCAGTTCGATTTCAGATACAATGGAAACTGGCTAGGAACTGGGTTACAATCAATACAGGAAAGATGAAAAGTGACGAGATTAAACGTCTATTGTATTTCTGGGGGCTAGGGTATCTCGTCGCCCATGAAAGCCTATCTATGCTCGAGACTTCACTAGCAATGCACTGAGCCCGTTCTAACTCAGAAATCGGGAGGTATGAGAGAGAGAAAATAAAAAAAAATAAGAATGAAATCACATCTGGGTGAAAGAAGAACCCGATGGTCTCGCACCTCAGAACCTGTGGGAAGACAAGATGCAATCTTGTTTTAGCGGAGAGGTCTGATCACCACTGCGAGGGAGAATGCTCCTTCCCGTGAGAAAGGAAAAATGGCAAGAAAAGAAGGAAGGAACCATTCCAGTGGCTCCAAAACGACCAGCGTGCTTGCTTTCATAACTTCGTGTTGAGGAGAGAGAAAAAAAAAAAGAGCTCGAAGGGATCTTTTTCCAGTGGTGGAGAAGCAGACTTGCTTAAGCGCTTTCGATCTGCTGCATGCACTGTTCGAACTCGCTCCAGTCCTTCATGATGACCGTGGCACCAAGCTCCTTGAGACGCTGGGCCATCTCCAATTTCTTCTCGTCGCCTTCGTAGCTACCAACGTAGCCAATGACATAGATACCAGCACGGATGGCGCTCAGAGCACCGGACTTGCTGTCCTCAATGGCAACCACCTCTTCGGGCTTCTTCTTGCAGACCTCAAGAGCATGGATGTAGATTGCAGGGTCAGGCTTGGAAGTAGGCTTGGGAAGAGACGTGGCCGCGCTGAAGATGAGCTCGGGGTCGAAATACTTGTCCTGTCCGACCTTCTTAATCGAGGCCTTGACTCGGCGCAGAGCGGACGAAGAGACAACGGCAAGACCGTACTTCTTAGAGTCGTACAGCTTCTGCAACTCCTCCGTGGCGCCGACACAGGGCTGAGCCTTTTCGTTGAGCTTGGCGATGACCTTGTCCTCCTCCATCTTGACGTACTCCTCGAGCTCTTCCTTGGACATCTCGAACTTGTACTTGGCCTGAAGGGAGATCATCATTCCGCGGAAGTTCTGGCCAACGAAATCCTGGATCAACTGTCCGCCAGTGTAGCGATCAGGGATGTTCCGCTTCTCGAGGATCTCATTGGTGAGGTCGGCGCAAGCCTCGAAGGCCAGCTCTTCCGAAAGGACAAGGGTATTGTCGCAATCGAAGAAGATTTCAGTGATCTACAGTAGAGGTGGCCTGGTCAGCGAACCTGCGGGTCCATCGGATACTTTGATATTGGAGAAAACCAACCTTAGGCATGATGACGGTTTGGGATGGTGTTCTGTTGTACGAAACTTTTCAAGTAGTAGAAGAGAGGTAGGTAGAGTGGTTGATGCTGGGATTGGGCCTGGTTGAAAGGGAATGGGGAGCAGATTTGCTTTAAGAAGAGAATGAGAGTAGGCAGGTTGAGGTAGAGAAGGGAGGAGGGGGTTGGATAAGATAGCAGTGATTCCAAAGTTTAATGGAAATTGTTTGCGTGGTGGAGGAATGGAATGGAAATGAGATGCAGGTGGCAAACAAAAGTGGCCCTCCACGTTCTTTAAGTATCTTATGGATATAAGGGGAGAATACCTTACCTACCTACTGACCTAGCATGACGCTCTTTGAGATTCCACCGGTGGTTCAAAACGGGGTAGATGGATTCGATGAACAAATCCCCTTGTTATTATTATTATTATTATTACAATGGTTCTTGACTCAATCATCCTAGACTACCTCCCTTTACAAGCTACTGTAGGTACTACTAGTACCTCCTACTACTAGGCTCGGACAGAAGCGGGACTGGAGGGGCTCCCTGAGGTCATATCATGACCATGACGTTGCGACTGAGAGCGCGCAACAATAGCAATTAGCAAGGAATCAAAACATGGTGACTGGCGGGGCAGCAGTCACTTTGCGCCGAGGAACAAATTGCGCTTGCTGGCCATTTAGCAAGTTGTTTCGGGTTTAGCGTCTGTCTGGATGGAAAGGCGCAGAAAGCCCCAAAGCCACTGGAATAGTATCAATTCGTCTTTCCATAGGAATCCATGTCCGGGAGTTCAGCCTCGAGTAAGTAAGTAAGTAGCCTGTTATTCCGCTGTCTTCTCATTTGTTGAGCGGCCGTGCATACTACCGTGACTTCGTGAGATAGGTATCAATCCTGATGTGGATGTCTCTAACTCCAAGACAAAGTTAGAGCAACTTGGGCCTCCAACACCTGTCACTGTCATTGTACGTAGTAGAGGACTTGCATGCCCCGCAATCTCATTCAGTCAACCTAGACTATCTAGGGAGTAGACTGCATTTGCTAGTTAGTTAGTCTGGTACCATATAGATACCTAGGTACCTAGGTGAGGTATGGAGGACCCCTTGTAGACAGAGCAGATAGGTACCTACCTGTTTACATATTTCATACCTCTCCAATCTGTTAGCTAGAAGATGCAAGCATTTAACTACTCCTCTTCTGAATCCCACTTTTTCTCATCATGAATCTAACATAACGCATGAGAGAGTCTGACTAACTCTGTGATAATAGAAGACAATGTAGATAGTGACTCCGTAGCCTGGTCCATATCATGGAGTAGTTCCACGCTAAGAGTTGGCCATAGCAGAGCCACTTCCGCGGTTCATCAATCGGGTTAGACACGTTTTTCCCAACATCCCATATGAATGTGGGATAACTATTCTGATACTTGATATTGGCCTGTACGAGAAGGACGCGGTTGGGGGTTTCCTGTTCTTAGTTGCTGAGGTATTATTATTCTCCAAGACATTCATACGCTTTGTGCCTCGACAATAATTAATACCTGCGCGGATCGCAGCCCTCCGCCTCCCCAAAGACCACAAGTTTTTGTCCGCCATTTGCTCACGGGAAAAAAGAGCCAATGTTAGGCAGCATGGAGGATCGTTCCGATCCATTCCCCGTGTCCGTCTCGTCCCTTCATTTCCCCTCTGCAGTCCAGTCCATTTCGCAGACCTTGTCGTCGCTGCGACGATCTGCTCTCTCCATCTCCAACCGGCTTCGCTCAATTGAGTCCGATGCTGCCTTTGTTGGGGAAGTGGCCGATCACTATGGGCTACCTTTGGTTGCAAACGAGAGGTGTGGAAGTTGGTATATTCCTCCCGAGATCAAGTCTGGCAGTGCCTACTTCAAGAGCACGGACGGCCATACCGGCCAGTGGGACTTTAGTTTCCGCAGGTTGAATCTACAAATTTTGCCCATCGCTCGGAAACATGGGGGGTGAGTGAGCATGCAGCATTTTCAAGTGCCCTCTCAAATTTGATATTACTTCCCTTGCAATGCTTGCTTGGCTAACTACCGGCCGCCAATTGTTGCCTGCAGGTGCATCATTGTGGATTCAACGCGTCGAGGTAAATGTAAGTTTGATGTCGAACCACTCAATTGATTGCCTTTCTGGACATCCCGGTCTGACCTGGCGCAGTGATGCCCGATGCCCTGTCCAAAACCGTGCCCATATGGTGCGCCGTCATGAACCGAGCGCTGTTTCCTTCCGACACTGCATACCATGCAGTTCAGCTCCCGCCAAATTTCTTGGGAGCTTCGGAGGGATCGCAAATTGAACTCCGGATTGGCGGCTTCGTTAAATCGCTCAAGGTATGGTATCTCTCTCATTTCTACGTCTTTATTTTTATTTTCAAATGACGTGCCGAACTTCGTAGCGCTACGGATAGTAGACTGACTGGATGTCCAGGACCTTAAACTCGATCTGGATGATCTTAGGCAGCAGCTGGGAAAACCCATTCGGATAGCATGGGCCAATCGCTCCTACTTCCATCCGACAGATTTACATAAAGGAGCCGGATACAATCTCTTCGTCCTTTGTTCTGCTTCCAAGCGGGTGCATGGAGCTGAAATCTCAGAGGGCGGTTACATTCAAGGTGCAGGGGATGACAGCGAGGGTTGGGCCCACGGGCTGACTCCGCAGGTCTTCTGGGCGAACAAGGCCACCCTCTTGAGGACGGCAGAGGAAGACCTCCCGGACCTCATTGAAGAGCTACTGCAAGAACACCAAAGTCAGGACAGCAGTCAACAAGCTACTCTGGTTGCACCAACTCGGAACCTGTACATCAGCCAGACCAATGCTTGTCTAAATGACAGTGGTGGTCGTTATGATCTGATCATTGATTGCAATGGCAACCCGGAGACCTCGGAGCAAAATCCGAAACGACTGTGCCTGGGTTGCAGATCCTCGAAACTGGGAAGTCGCGACTTGAGACAACAACTTGACAAGGTTCGAGATTTCGTCGGTTCGCAACTCGCCTCCGACCCGTCCCGGTCACTACTCGTGACATGTGAAACGGGTAAAGATCTATCGGCCGGTACCCTTCTCGCAATCATATGTCTTTTCTATGATGATGAAGGTAGGCGGACTCCTTGCTGCTGTACTCTCTGCCCATCCTAACCGATTCTCAGGAGCATTCACAACGACGCCGGTTAAGCGGTCGATCGACAAGCAGTTTATCCGGCGACGCCTTGCTTGGATCGTGTCCTCGAAACACGAAGTGAACCCTTCGCGTCCTACGCTGCAATCCGTCAACGCTTTTCTCATGGAACGACCGGATTATTGACATTGACACGCTGCATTATATTCATAAGTTCAACAGCACTGCGTTAGCTATCATACAAGGCACCCGATATTTACTCATTCTCCACCGCCTCCACAATGGCGCCGGCACTTCCCTGGTCGAGAGCGTTCAAGACTGCCATATCCTCTTCGCTGATTTCGAAATCGAAGACCTTGGTATTCGCCTCGATTCGCTCGGGGGTATCACTCTTGGGCAGCGGAACCCAGTGTTTCTGCAGCGCGTAGCGGATCAAAACTTGCGCCGTGGTCTTTCCGTACTTCTTGGCGAGGTCGACCAGTGTCGGGTCATTGGCCTTATAGTTGCGCACGAGTGGGGAGTAAGCCTCGACAACAATACCGTTCCTCTTGCAGTATGCGTCGATTACGCGCTGTTGACACCAGGGATGAAGCTACAGAGGACGCATGGTCAGTATACCTTGGCTATCAGTCGACAAAGCAATCAATGATAGAACTCACCTCAATCTGATTCACGTGCGGCGGCCAGACCTTGGCATACGCCTTCATCTCCTCAATGTGCTTCACCCCAAAGTTGCTCACCCCAATACTCTTCGTCTTGCCCTCCTCCAGCAGCTTCTCCAGGGCCTGCCAGAGCTCCTTGCGACCCGCCGAACCAGAGCTGGAGCTATGGATTAGAAACAAATCAACGTATCCGTTCTCGCCACCGATCTTCTCGACGCTTTCCAGTAGCTTCTTGTAGGTAGCCTCGGGCGAGCCCGCAGGGCTCAGGATCTTGGTGGTTACGAAGACGTCGCTCCGAGGGATGCCGCTTGTGCGGAGAGCCTCGCCGACCTCCTGCTCATTGGCGTAGAATTGAGCAGTGTCGATATTTCTGTATCCTGCTTGGAGGGCTGTCAGGCATGACTGGACACATTGGCGGGTAGGAGAGCGATAGACCCCGAAGCCAAGGCGGGGTATCCTAACGGATGAATTGGGGAGAGGCAGGAGGTCGGTGATGGTGAATTGGGTCGACATGATGGGGTTTTTCGAGATGGGATTTTTTTTCAGTGAGTGATGGGAATATTTTCGATGGTAAGATCACGTAGTTATATCGGATTGCAAGTTTATAAAGATTCGCCAGGAATTGAATGAGTGACGCCGAGCGGGAAGGAGAAATTGAGTCTGGCGTGCTCCTCCAAAGTCCACAGTGCCCCGCCATTGGCTGTGGTGAAATGATATCATCCTCACTAGGAACTTAACGCCTGGAATATAGGTAATATTCTTATTATTAGTACCTAGTAGTAGTAGTAGTAGTAGTAGTAGTAGTAGTAGTAGTAGTAGTAGTAGTAGTGCTGCTTCTTAAGCAGGACAAGGGAAAATTCTCCAGCTGAATGGCGCAATTTCACCTCCAGCTGGGCTTTTGTCATCTTTGTCATCTTTATTATTCTCGCTGTGAGCCTAGACTTTTTCCTCATACACCTCAATGCCATCATCCATTCCATTGCTGAAAGAGGGTTGTTTCTTTCGCAAGGGTTTCAACGCTCTAGACGATCGTCCCCTGGAAGAGAGATGATCATCCGACTCTTTGATGACTGATGACACTGTCAAGTACATGGTCATTATTGCCTCTAACGCATTGACTCTACTCTAAGCAGACCATGGGAGTATCTATCAACTACTCCTCCGTACTAGGTAGGACAGATAATTCTGCACGACCGTTGCTATGGATT
This sequence comes from Aspergillus clavatus NRRL 1, assembly GCF_000002715.2. Lineage (NCBI taxonomy): Eukaryota > Fungi > Ascomycota > Eurotiomycetes > Eurotiales > Aspergillaceae > Aspergillus > Aspergillus clavatus. The sequence continues at coordinate 1,033,648 of NW_001517104.1, read as the reverse complement.
GTCAGCTCAATGGAATTCTGAGACACAAGGGTCACTCTGGCAGTAAAGATCTATCAGTAGAGTACCGCTGCCAGACACTGAAACAAGGCTGGGATTGTGGATCGATAAGAATTGATGCTTGGAATGTCCTGAAGGATCTTACTTCAACTTGGATTTTGATGCTAGGCTATTTTACTGCATAATAGTAATAATACACATTCCATCCCCTGGAAATAGCATCCAAAGAATGGGCCAACGGGGGAATAGAGGGTGTCAACCATGGGCCGACAGGAGATGGTTTGTTGATACCTGATTAGTTCGACGAAAGTACAGATTCGATAGTACTTCTCTTTTCTCTTTTTCTCTCTCTCATTGTGTTCTAACTCCTCTGTCCTGGAGTCTATCAGCTAGATAGATATCAGTTGGTAATATCATCACATCCATCAATCGTCCAGCCACCTTCAAATCGAATCGGTCCGCCCGTGAAGATCGTCTCCTTGCCAATCCCAGCGCTAGTTTATCGGAGAGCGGGTATCCATCCCCTCTTTAAACTACTTCCCCAATCTGTCTGTCCAACTGTTTGTCGCTTGTCCCAGACAGATAGAAAGAGGCAGAAAAAAGGGAAAGAAAAACAACACAGAACCCATACTGCCACAATTCTTCCCCCCCCAGCAGCCCTGGATGTACTCGAAGCCTCGCATCGCTCATCATGTTAACGGTTGAAAAGTCCTGGGTCAACGTACAGCAGAAAACTTTTACGAAATGGTTGGTATATGCCTCCGTCCCCTTTACTTGATGCTCTGCTTCTTGCGGGAGAAAGGGTGCCCCTCACTTCGATATGATTGCTGCCTCGTCGCATATACTGTCGACTTCCGCCCCCCCCCCCCCCCCCCCCTCGAATTATATCATATGCTATCCCCAGCGTTGATTGTGCCCCCGAACTAACATCTCTTATGATACTGGTAGGCTCAATGACAAAATCAAGGTTCGAGGCATCTTGATCGATGACCTGGTGACGGACCTTTCCGATGGCGTGAGTTTCACCCCCATCCCCCCGCGCATCCAAGAGAAATAACTGCCATTTCGAGAAGATCAAAGAACAGCCCGTTAATCGGTCTCCGATGCCCGCAGGTTATCCTCATCCATCTTCTCGAAGTCCTCGGCGGAGAGTCGCTCGGTCGTTACGCCTCGAAACCCAAGCTCCGCGTGCAAAAATTCGAAAATGTCAACAAAAGTCTTGATTTCATCAAGGGGAGGCGGATCCAGATGACGAATATCGGTGCGGAGGATATCGTCGATGGCAACCGGAAGATTATCCTGGGCCTGATCTGGACGCTCATTCTGCGGTTCACCATCAGCGATATCAATGCGGAGGGTATGACGGCCAAAGAGGGTCTCCTGCTATGGTGTCAAAGGAAGACGGCGTGCTACGAAGGGGTGGAGGTGCGCGACTTCTCGACGAGTTGGAATGATGGCCTTGCATTCTGCGCTCTGCTGGATATCCATCGGCCGGATCTGATCGACTTCGACGCCCTTGACAAGAAGGATCACCGCGGGAACATGAAACTGGCCTTCGATATCGCCTCTAATGAAATCGGGATCCCTGATTTGCTTGATGTTGATGATGTCTGCGACGTGGCGAAGCCGGACGAGCGGTCGCTGATGACATATATTGCCTACTGGTTCCATGCCTTCTCTCAGCTCGAGCGGGTGGAGAATGCCGGTCGCCGAGTCGAAAAGTTCATCAATAACATGCATGGTGCGTGGGAGATGCAGAACTCATACGAGAGAAGGATGAAGGAGCTGCTCCGCCTGATCAGGGCCCAGCGCGAGTCGTGGAAGAACGCATCGTTCGAAGGCACCTACAAGGACGCCAAGGAACAGGCTCACCAATTCTCACTGTACAAGAGGAACGAGAAACGGCGCTGGGTCGCTGAGAAATCGGATCTCGCTGCTCTACTGGGCAACATCAAAACAAAGCTCAGTACCTACCGTCTTCGTCCCTACGATCCGCCTGAAGAGCTGCGCCTCGAGGTTTGTGACCATGAGTGGGAGCTGCTAACTCGCGACGAGCATGAGCGAAGTCAGCTGATCAACGAAACAATTCGAGATATCAAGAATGCTCTTCGCCGGTCCTTCGCCGATAAGGCTAATGACTTTGCGCTGACGCTGAAGACATTGTCTCTTGCTATCTCCGGCCTCGACGGCGACGTGGAGGATCAATTAGACCATGTCAAGAAACTCAACGACACACTCCCTCCTCTTGATGCTTTCCTAGAGACCATTGCCGCTCTGGACGAGCAATGTGTCGAGGCGAATATTGAGGAAAACGACTTCACAACATATACCTTAGATGAGCTTTCTTACGAGCTGAGCTTAGTCAAATCAAGTATCTCCAAGAAGCTTGCATTCTTGGAGAATCAGCTAGTTGCCCGCAATATGACCAACCTGACTCCAATCCAGTTGGAAGAGTTCGAGTCTGTCTTTAGGCATTTCGACCGTGATTCGTCAAATACCCTCCACGAGCTCGAGTTCTCCGCCGCGCTTGCTAGTCTTGGGCTTGTATATGACGAGGAGGAAATGCACCAAGTTTATATCGAAACCTGCGGGCCGGCGAGACTCGCACAAAATGCCGGGGTCAGCTTTGAGCAGTTCATCCGCTTTATGGTCAGCGTGACCGAAGATCAGCATACTGCAGAGCAGGTTTTCCAGAGCTTCCGAGAAGTTGCAGATGGCAAGGTTTGTTGCTCCCCGAAGCCTGAGAACCTGTCCAACGGACACTTTTGAGCACTCACGCTAACGAATATTCTCCCAGCCTTATGTTACGGAGCTTGATCTTCGGCATTCCCTGATCCCGGATGAGGTTATTGAACATCTCGTCCAAACCATGCCCCTCCACCAGGGGCCAGATCTTCTCGAGGACAGGGATCTTCCAAAGTACGACTACATCAGCTTCATGGAGAAGATGATGGAGTACAACAATGACAACAAGAGCGATCCCTCTATCAATGGTGGGCACTAGATCCCGTAGTGCCAGGTAGTCCGTGTCGATGTTCCCTTTTTCCGTTTCTTCTTTCCTTGTTGTTCTCATGGGGCTGCTACTGGAGTTATCTGGAGCGAAAAGGGGGTCTTGGTCTTTTGACGGGCGAACAATATCAATCATGCATACAGGACTTTGAGCATTGAGTCTGGTTTGAGTTTCTGTTTCTGTTCCTTGCATTGCATGATTAATTCTCCTCCATCCCTGCATCCTGCGTTTCTACTCTAATTCGAGTTCTCTGCGGTTCCTGCGATGTATACCACCATTCAAGCGAAAGACAAATCCAACTAATCATCTGATTCAAATATATCAATGGCTATCGAGTATAGGTGTTAATTTGTCGTTCAACAACGTGAATAGTAGATATTTTGTATACTGGATGGAAGAGATGTTCAGAAATGTTGCTCTCGTATCAAATGCCTCACTGGTGGTGGAGCAAGGGGTTGGCAGCCACCTCACATTTGACCTAGACTTTGGCAATGAAATCCAACTCTTATATTACACCTTCAGAAGAGGCAGGTTTATCAAGAATATCCATGTCAGTCTATGGTTGTTGATGTATCATCACAGAAGTTGTTGACATGTCAGCCAGTTGTATGTATACAATCACATGATCTAGCCTGATTTCTGGGCCGTTGTCCCTGTTCGTTCAGCATCCTCAACCAAACAATCTTCCAATCCATTGAACCTGCCCACATATCCATTTTTTACACTCTGAGCTTCAAACAATTGTTCGATAACCACTTGTTACCTTCACGCCCTTTGACCATTCCAACCCGTCCAAGATGGACCGCAGCCTGGACGAGATCATCGCTGAGCGACCTGTAAGGCCCTCTTTCCTTTTTAACTTTCAGCTCACCGCGCATCCAAGCTCTGTCTTCTGACAACGAATCTTTCTTCTATCAGAATCAGAATCAAAACCAGAACCGAGGCCGTCGCCCTCAGGGCCAAGGCCAAGGCCGTCGCCGTGATGGCGTGAAAAAGGTTTGTCCATTGGCCCCTCGCTGACATCCAACCTGAGCAAGCACTAATATGACCGTTCGCATCTAGGTCCTCCCTCCTCTTCTCCTTTCGAGCCCTCCTCTCGCAGCGTGATCAGCACAGATATCGTTGGTCTTGTCGTCTTGTCTCTCTAGCAGACCCCAAGGCCCACGAGAAGCCGCAGATTGATGGAGCCGTTTCCAGACTGCCTATTTTGATTTCGAGCTGACCTTGTCTCTCTCTTTGTTGTCACCACAGTCCTACAAAGAAGAACGAGTCGATTTAGATCTGTAATTATGGCCCCCCTTCCCACACGCTTCACATCGCCGAACCTGGAAATTGAGGGGAGTTTTGGCTAATAGGGGAGCGACGCTAGTGATTGGGTCCATGACAGATATGAAGACGACAGAGACAGTGCGTTTTGAACCTGGCTCCGTGGCGCTTCGCCATGGTGAACCTTCTCGTCCCTCCTGTTTTTTAACGCAGCCTTTTTTCAGCACGCCCTGCCCGTGCCCCTCGACGTCCTCGCGGCGATCGCTACTCCCCCGCCGGTGAACAGTATGTCGAGACACAATGTTTATTTTGCGGCGTTTTGGTGCTGACTCCACGATAGCTCCGCGACCGGTTCGAAGATTCGCGTTGAAAACCTTCATTACGATATCACAGAGAGCGACCTTGAGGTTGGTACCCATCGAATGGAAATGCCCCTTTGCGGTACTCGCCAGTATCTAACAGCTTTCTCTTAGGATCTCTTCACCCGAATTGGACCCATTACGAACCTCTCCCTTGTTTACGACCGGGCTGGACGCTCGGAAGGCGTTGCCTACGTTACCTACAACCGTGTGAGCGATGCGAGAACGGCGATATCCGAATTTGACGGCGCAAACGCCAAGGGACAGCCCATCCGTTTGGCCTTGGTTGCCGCCGGCAGCGGTGGCGGAAGACGGGATCGCAACCCCTTTGACAACGTTGAACGGCCCAAGGGAAGTCTCTTTGACCGAGTGGAGCGCCCACGCAATGCCCGAAGCCTGAGCCCCGGAAGCGATCACGGTGATGCCGATGACGGAGCGCGCCGTCGTCGTGGCCGTCGCGGCGGCGCAGGCGGCCGGCGCAGCGACGTCTCGAAGCCAGCTCCCGACCATATTGACCGGTACGTGCCGGGCCAGCGGTCGCCAGTACGGCGGAGCGCCAACGGCAGACGACAGGGGGAGCGACGCGATGATCGGGGTCGAGGCGAGGGTCGTCGCAACCCCAACGCCAGGCCGAAGAAGACGCAGGAGGAACTTGATCAGGAGATGGATGACTACTGGGGCGGTGCAAACGCCGGTGCTGGTACTGCAGACAAGGAGGCTGTGCAGGATGAGCCTCAGCAGATTGCTCCCGCAACTTCTGCTGCTGCGGGTGATGACGATGTGGATATGATTGAGTAAAAAACTCCTTACCAGACTGGCACATAAACGAGGTGATTTTCAATTTGTATTCAGCTACTTTGCGTTTCGAACCCTTTAGGTTCAACAGATTGGCCTTCTGTCACTGGTTGTTGGTCCACTCAGGCCAAAACTCGCTCGAGTATATTTTTCCGTCAACGCCGCCTTGGGTCTCTGGCTGTAGATGGGCGTAACATGGAATGGATACGCCTCTTGAGTCTAGGTAGGAGTATACAAGGAATATAATGAAGATAATGGACTCGTATCTGAGTCAGATGTATTCGAGCTGCTGGATGAGTGCACTAACGCCACAGCCCATACGGCTCTCTGCAAGCCTTCCAAAGCTTGATCGTTCCGTCTTCGCTGCCTGTGCCGTACAACTTGCCGTCCGGAGAGAAACTGACCGACCAGATCGGCCCGTGGTGACCCTTTTGTACCTCTGGATGGTTACGTTAGCATGACCAGATAGTCCAACCGGTTAATTACTTTGAAAGTTCAATTTCCCGGACATACCGAGCTCTTCTTCCGTGCGCAGGTCATACACTCGGGCCCAGGTGTCGTCCGCACTGCCGGTGACCAGTCTGCCGGTGTCGTTGTTCACAGCGGCGCTGGCAACTTCGTAGCGGAAATCCATCTTCTTCAGAAGACGGCCGGGGGTCACGCCGTCGAAGAGGTATACGCTCTTCCCGGCGGCAACGGTGAGGATGCCGGGGTCGTTGGGTCGAGTGGCGAGGGTGTTGAGCTCGCAGCTACCTATCGTGCCTTCCACGGCATATTCGATGACGGGATGGCGGGAGCGGAGATCCCACCAGCGGATCCTCCGGTCCTCGGCGGCTGTCGTGAGGATGTTGTAATCTTGGTTCCAGATGATGGATTTGATCGTGCCTCCGTGCACGCCCGGTCCGATCTCGTAGCTTGTTACTGTGTTTGTCCCGTTGCTGGTTTCCGGGGCTGACGGTGAGGTGGGCGAAGAGCTGTTGCTGCCCCCGCTGCGCGTAAGGTCGAAGATGCGGAGCTTCTTCTCGAATCCTCCCGTCGCTAAGACTTGGGGAGAGGCTTGGATGGGAAATGCCACCGCTCGACAGATGTGGGAGTGCTGAAGAGTGTTCAAACATTCGCCCGTGTGGGTATCCCAGACCTTACTGTTAGTTGGTTTGTTAGTGGCCAGACGAATTTTGTCGTAGCTCAAGCAGCCTGCCAAACTTACGCAGAGAAATCGGCGGCAGCAGTAGCCGCAATGTTGGCATCCGTTGACAGTCGGGCTTGCCAGACAGCTCCCTTGTGGCCAAGAAAAGTACCAATCCTTTGTGAGGTTAGTCAGGAGGTAGGAGAGCGAATGGGGAAAGGACAACACACCAATCGCCGGTTATGCCATCACGAAGCATGGGATTGTTGTCTGCAAGACGGTCTTAGCCTGACTACAAGGCAAGCATTGCAGACAACATTCTTCTTACCCTTGCAAGCAGAAATCAAGTAGTATTGATCATCCTCAACGAGAGACGAGAAGTTCAAATGAGGAACTGGCCGAGAATGTCCATGACATGTCAATGGTACGACTTTGGGTATATCTGTACCTGGTTAGCGCAGATCTCAACAGGCGGTGGAGAAGGGGGAATCAATGAGCACGAAAGTTTACCTGAAGCCATTTTTGCGCCCGACTTTGAAAGAAATCAAGATCAACTTTTCTCGACAGCTGATTTGCGGTTTGAATTTGGGTTTTGAGTGCGGCCGTGAAGAGTGAGGTGATCAGTGTTTGAACATGGGCTCAGCAACAGCCTATTTGAGATCAAAACACGAATTGAGGATCATATAAAGCCCCGAGAAATCATCAAAGAGCAAGATAGGTAGTGATACAGAAGAGTATTCGTCAATTCATCAAGTCATCAATATAATATGGCGGGGTAATAGGTGGTGAAGAAGTTTGGTAGAGCAAAGAAAAAGGTACAAAAAGAAGAGTCTAAGAAGATCATTAACCCCCAAGCAAGAGACTCCAAGAGAAAAGGATTTCCCTTCACGCAGCCAATGAAGCCAGTAAATGAGAGGTATCCTGACTCTAGAACCGGAAGAAGAGAGGAGGTTGTCTCGAGTAGAGCTGGTCTTCCCTTTTGATAGTTCGTTGATACTCCGAATCGTCGGTATTTCATTGCAAAATGTCCGAGTGCCTGCGCTAGGCCAAAGGAGGGAAGGCGCAGCACCACGTGATGTGTGTAGTTTGACCTCTTGGACGATGAGGTTCCTCAAGGATATGCGCGAGGATCCCAGTCATCGTGTTGTTGGGCATGGCAGGGATGTGGGCTGGTTCTTTCAGGTTTTATCCTTAGTTCTAAGCTAATCAGTGTTGAAACAGCTTGGGTCGATAGGCTTGCCAAGATTGACTCCAAATGTGTCAACTGTCAACTGTCAATGTTCGGGCTCAGGTCTGATACTAAACTATGCACGTAAAGCAGCAAAACAGGCTGCTCTACGTCTCATAATCGCCAAGCCAAGATCATTACTATCACTGATTAATATTATTATCTGTCCAAAGCTATATCTATCTACTGCATTTACATAGAAGTGTGCATTACTCATCACTTCTGCTCTTCTAGTAACTTCTGTCACATGTTGCCTGGCTCATACCGCCCACGTGATATGATGCATGCTGTTCTCCGCTTTCATTGTTGTTGTTGGGAACTATCAACCAGGGACCAACTGGAAGACCACTACTAATCCATCTTAACTTTCGATCCTCATTAGGCTTCAATATCCCCTGAAGCCTCCTCGTTCATTCGGTTCACTCTTCTTTACTCTGTTGGGCTCTGCGGCAGCAGTCTTTATGTATGCCTGACTTCAAGATCTCCGCTTCTCTGGAGGGCCACGGCGATGATGTAAGAATGTCCCGCAATGACTCTAATTACCGCAGTGGAATTACCCCTGATGTTCAGCGACTGACTCTGCTCTTTTTTTCGGTTACAGGTTCGTGCTGTGGCCTATCCAAATCCTAATGTGGTAATTTCAGCTTCTCGAGATGCAACCGTTCGACTTTGGAAGCTGGTCAATACCCCGCCTCCCACTTATGATTACACCATCAGCTCACACGGCTCGGCATTCATCAATGCCGTAGCATATTACCCGCCAACACCCGAATTTCCCGAAGGCCTTGTGCTTTCTGGTGGGCAAGACACTATTATTGAAGCTAGACAACCTGGAAAGGCCGCGGATGACAATGCGGATGCGATGCTCTTGGGTCATGCTCACAATGTTTGTGCATTAGATGTGTGTCCTGACGGGGGATGGGTGGTCAGTGGCAGCTGGGATTCGACAGCAAGACTTTGGAGAGCTGGTAAATGGGAATGCGATGTGGTAATGGAAGGCCATCAAGGCAGTGTCTGGGCCGTCCTAGCCTACGACAAAGACACGATCATCACAGGTAAGTCTGCTTCTTGCTCCTATCGCTGTATTAGAAAATTGCTCACAGTGTGCCATTCTCCGACTAGGCTGCGCGGACAAGATTATACGCATTTTTGACATTTCTGGGAAACTTCTCAGGAGTATCAAGGACTCTCGAGACGTTGTGAGAGCTCTTTGTAGGCTCCCTCCTTCTCATCCCACGGGTGCCCATTTTGCTTCGGCAAGCAATGACGGAGTCATCCGTCTTTTTACCTTGCAGGGTCAGCTCGTCACTGAGCTCCATGGTCATGATAGCTTTATCTATTCTTTGGATGCATTGCCAACCGGTGAGCTGGTCAGCTCCGGAGAAGATCGAACGGTACGAATTTGGAACGGTACACAGTGTGTGCAAACAATCACCCACCCAGCAATCTCGGTATGGAGCGTTGCCGCGTGCAAGGAGACTGGAGATATTGTCACAGGAGCCAGTGATCGTGTGACACGCATTTTTAGTCGAAGCGAAGAGCGTCAGGCAAGCCCGGAAACCGTACAGCAATTCGACAAGGCTGTCAAGGAGTCTGCAATACCTCAGCAACAAGTCGGCAAGATCAACAAGGAGGAGCTTCCAGGCCCTGAGTTTCTGAAGCAGAAGTCTGGCACCAAAGAAGGCCAGGTACAGATGATTCGGGAAGTCAATGGTAGTGTCACCGCCCATACATGGTCAGCAGCATCACAGGAATGGATTGCCGTGGGTACCGTTGTTGATGCTGCTGCAAGCAGTGGGAGAAAGATTGAATACATGGGCCATGATTACGACTACGTCTTTGATGTTGACGTCGAGGATGGGAAGCCTCCTCTCAAATTACCTTTTAATGTCTCGCAAAACCCATACGAAGCAGCAACAAAATTCATCCAGGACAACGAATTATCGATGAACTATCTTGATCAGGTCGCCCAGTTCATTGTTCAGAATACACAAGGAGCCACTCTGGGACAGTCGGCTCCAGAACCAGCTCCAACTGGTGGCGATCCCTGGGGCCAGGAGAGGCGTTATCGGCCCGGAGATGCTGCTGTCGCTGCGGCACCAACACCAACCCCCGTACCTGAGCCGCGGGCTAAAGTGCTTCCTCAAAAGACATATCTCTCGATCAAGACCGCCAATTTGAAAGTCATTGCTAAGAAACTCCAAGAGCTGAATGACCAACTTTCGTCATCTGGATCCAAGGAGATGTCACTTAGTCCTCCGGAAATGGAAACGGTGGTATCACTTTGCAGCCAATTGGAGACTTCAGGGAGTCTGAAACAGTCACCAGTGGTAGAAGCAGGATTGGCTTCATTGTTCAAGGTTGCAACTACCTGGCCAGCCACCAGCAGACTCCCTGGCTTGGATCTACTCCGTTTACTCGCTGCAGCAACCCCATTGACTGCCACGGCGGACTACGACGGCAAGGATTTGGTCTCGGCAATTCAAGCGAGTGGTATATTCAATTCACCTTTGAACGTGAACAATGCTATGCTTTCTGTGCGCATGTTGGCGAACCTGTTCGAGACTGACGCCGGTCGTCAGCTGGCTGTAGACAGGTTCGAGCAGATCATTGCCGTCATCAATTCAGCTTTGAGCAACAGCGGAGTGGTTGCGAATCGTAATCTCACAATTGCAATCGCGACACTGTACATCAACTTCTCCGTCTATTTCACTTCTGGCGGCAGAGAAACAGCTCCTGAGTCATCTGAGCGAGGTCTGGTGCTCGTTGGGGAATTAGTCAAGTTGATCACCAGCGAGAAGGATTCGGAAGCAATCTATCGCGGACTTGTGGCACTCGGGACACTCATCAAGGTCCTGGGTGAAGAAGTCAAGACTGCTGCCAAGGAAGTTTACGATGTGAAGGACATCCTAGAGAAGGTTTCCAACTCTGGTAGTGGAAAGGAGCCTAGAGTTAAAGGCGTGATTAGCGAAATTAGAGAGTCTTTGTAGAGGGTTATAGTCTACAATACGACTTGAACTTTCACTTCCGCAACAGCATTGATCATTGACGAGACTACGCATAAATGCCATGCAAGCATATTTTTGATTCATGAAATAGACCTTTTGAATGCAAGAGAGTACAGATACTAGTATTTGTTATAGCATCACAAATTAGCCCGAGCGTGTAGCCTCCTTCAAGGAGCGTCTCCAGCCCCCGTCGCAAGAGACGCATCGCCCTCACAGCCGTCCCTCGGCATCGACCCCAATCTCCATGACCTGATCGATACCAGGATACTTGGGGCAATCCAGCCCATACTTCTCCGCAATACTCTTTGTGAGGAACCGGCCCCCGATAAAGTGCCTGCCGCGGTAATATTTGACGCAAGGCTTCGGAGCTGTCAGACTAATCAGCGCCTCTGGCATAAACTTTGCGCCGGGACCCTCTTTGGGCGGACCGCTCTGGATATCCCAGGAGCTGGGCGCATCGACGCTCAGCACCGGAACGGAGGACGACTCGATCTGGGAGATGATGGAGGGGAAGGGATCGCGCAAGGGTCCGCCGAACGAGAACCCGAAGATGGCGTCGACGAGGAAGTCGGCGGATTTCAGGGCCTCGGTGAAGTCTGGAACGAAGGGGACGGAGAGATTGTGGAGTTGGGTTTTGAGACGCTGGTTGCGGAGAAGTAAATATTAATAGATGTTGGGTGTTGGTGGTTCAGGGTTCGGGTTTGAGTTGACTTGCCTTGTAGAGTTCATTCTTGCCTTCTTTTGGGTAGTAGACTGACGGTGAATAGCCGTATTGTGCGAGATGACGAGCGGCTACGAGGCCGTCGCCGCCTGTGACGATTATGAGCGTGTGTCTCACCTCTTGTTTCGGTGGGGGGCTGGACAGGCTGAGGCATACCGTTATTGCCTGGTCCGCAGACGACAAGGACATTCTTGGCAGCGCTTGGGGGGTGAAGACGATAGACTACCTCGTGATGTCTGTTATTGCCTGCTCAATCTGCCAAACATGTTTGCGGTAGTCGTTGATCCCGTGAACTCACCGGCTTGCGAAACAGATAGCCCTGCGAGTTCCATCAATTGATCCAACGACCATCCTCCGACCTCCATTAGGTCCTTGTCAAGAGCGGCCGCATCTTTGGAGGAGATAGCCTATGCAAGCATTAGACGAGACCTTGTAGGGTAGATAAAAATCGTTGAATGAGGTTACCTACCTTCAATGACATCCTGGCGGTTCTACTGTAGAATTGAACTGCAGCGGGGATATATCGCTTGCTGAGAGCAGAGCTGAACATATACAAGGCGGGGCCCCATACAAGAGAAGACTCGGGCAATGTTTGTCAAAGCTCTAAACAACGCAGTTTAAGATAAAGTTCCACAATAGTCAAATGGCGGGTCCCTATAGTTTAGATGCAATCAGCTACGTATCCAGCGACACCTGAGACCTTAATGTATGATATACAAGCACATTGCATCATCGCCATGATATCTGCTCCACCGCCTAGCGCTAGTCCGCATCCTGCATACCCGGAACAATCAATATTCCGTATCTCATTCTGAACTTCCGCGGGAGTTCTCAAACACAGACCATAGAGATTGCTATTCTCGCATTATTTAGTCCATCCACGAGGCTCTCTCGCTCGAAATTCGTCAAAATGGTTGTCAGAATTCGTCTGTCTCGCTTCGGCAACAAGCATCAGGCCTTCTACAACATCATTGTTGCTCAAGCTCGGTAGGGTTTCCCCATGATGCTTTTTTTATTAGCTTCCGCATGTCCAGCATTGTCATGAAGCTGGGACAAAATCATATGGCCATTTGTTGCAACTACCAGAGTGCTAATCTTGCTCTGCATGCATTCAGGTCCGCTCGCGACTCGAAACCCCTCGAAGTCATTGGCACCTACAATCCCGTTCCCCAGCGCCCTACCAATTTGTCCGAAGAGGAGGCTCAGCGAGCAAAGCCATTCAAGGAGGTTTCTCTGGATCGCTCACGAGCAAAGTACTGGCTTGGTGTTGGCGCACAACCGAGCGAGGGTGTATGGCGCTTATTGAACTTGGTATGTATACCCAGCTTCACTAGACTTGGTTTTGGTTGCTGATACAGAGAATGTCCAGGCGGGCCTTGTTCAACCTAAATCGACTGCTCAGAGGCAATGAAAAGGACCGTTCTCTGTAATATTAACGTGCCGATGTGAATCCGGTGATTTTTTCGGTTCCCATGGTCGGGCCAGCGACTCCATCTTTCTTCCTTCCGGCATTCAAACGGCGTTAATGAGTTGTCATATTTCTGGAATATCCTACACTTGGGTTGAAACCATTCTTTGTACATTATGCAGGTCGAGTCGTGTGATTGGTTTCTGTCCACTCGGCCGAAGGGGAATGATATATTTCTTTGCGACATTTTCGCTCACAGTGCATTGTGGACTAACTGTGGTTGCGATCCTAAGATCTTACGAGCTTCCCAGGCACGCTGGACTATCTCCCAAATCATCCCTCCCGGATTCATTCTCCTTGTATGTTCACCAACCATGCTTATTGGGCAGTTGGAGGAATGAGATATTAAACTTTTTCTATCATTCCTCGGCTCCAGTAAGGAAAGTCAAGCTCTGGTGGTCTGTGCTAGTGTGTTTTGATTAGAAGAATGCGCTGGGTATGAATCGCATGGACGGATTGTTCTTGATCGACGACTGGATGTGTTGTCATCGACAAGAGCCGAGGATCATCCCTGTATTGAGGTACCAATCCTGCGTGAGAGCTTTTAGGCAAGAGAGCCATTTGACTCCAAGCTTTGTCTCTCGAGGAACAGCCTAGTTATCTTTTCCCTTTCTGTTGAAGGATGGCGAAGTAGTCATTGGCACCTGAGTTTTGAGCTTTCCATGAATCCTGGACGACGATATCGGCCATCGGAAGATATACTTCAGGCATCTACTTACTGTAGGCAGCTCCGTTATCCATTGATGGAACGGCATTGTTTCATCCAGCAAAAAAGACTATGATGGAAACATGCTGTCAATCACATCCGACGGTTCTCTCTCCGTTCGTCGGATGATGCCAGGGTCTCACAAGCCCCCGACTGCACTTTTGGGGATAGTCAGTAGATGAGCCATCTAGAGAAATGACTACTTGGGAATACCCAAGTAAATATCTTTAGGGTCAACAGCTGTTTGATAGTTTAACCTTGGTTAGGACATCATGTGAGGGTGCATTGGGCTTACTCGATTGTTCCATCATTATTATGCGATCAAGCAAGACCTGGTGTATATACATATATTGATACCTGAGTAGAATCTGTCCCTGTAGAATTGTCTTGGTTCGTGCCGTTGACCAGCGACCACGATTGAACCGTCCTTGTTCCCCCAGGCACTCTCTATCGTCATCGACTTTCTACAAGAATGAATCACAAAAGGACTGATTCATGGGGGTGATTCTAGTTTTCCTCTCCTGAAGATCGGGTGATATGAGGCTGATACACCAAGCAGGGACGAGATGTGAGTCCTAGGTAGATACTTAGTAAGGACGTACTTCGTTCTCCTTGGCTATCCACGGCCTCTGCCATCCACGGGACACGCATGTTCGCATCCGGATGGCTTTCCTGGGCGATTGTCCGACATTTTCGCTGTTCGCGGTAATCGCTGCTTTTCTCTGTTCTGTCTTCGCCATACATCAACGGAGACAGGCTTATAGGCATATGTCTAGCTATCTCTTCTCTGTTTTGTACCTAACCGGAGTCCTGTTCCCAGCGTGATTTCGGCATCGAATCGCTGCGTCCGATCCACTCTCATGGGGGGCCCTTGACAACGCGTCGTGTCAATTTAACTGCTGGGTCGCGCTTTGACTGCGTTTGGTTTAGTTGAGGTCAAACTCACGGCATTCCCAGTAGCTCACTGGCTCTTTCATGCAAGAAAGACCCTTTCACCGCGCCATTATTCGTTACTTTCTATCGTCAGACCCGGACCTTTCTCATTGGACTTTCGACCCTTTCGACTCCTGGAACGGAACCAGACTCGATCCGTGGGCCAGACAGTGCACCGCCGACTTGACTTGACTCGACCATGAAAATGGGATGGGCTCGATGATTAATACAATGGAACGCTGGAAGAAGGAGGGCCAAGGGAGAGGGGAAGCAATAGATCCCCTAAAAAAATGACTTCTGGTCTTCCCTCTCCCTCAAAGGGCCTGAAGAGATTCTACTGGTTGTCTGGACTGGAGGGCCTGGAAGAGAACTCACTTGGAGACTAGGTACTTGGAACTACTGTAGGTACCAGAATCCCAGTAAGGAGTAGTATGTAGGAGGAAGTACCACCTGTAGTTCTCAGGACCGTTCCGGACTTCCAACTGGACACTCGCCATTCTGCCTCCTTATAATAATAATAATATCAATCATCATCATCATCATCATCATCACCATCATAATCATCAGCAGCAGCAGCAACAAGATTCTCCTTTTTCTTTCTGTTCTGCTTTTTCTAGCTGTGATTAAAACAATCATAATATACCCTGTCATTTTCTGTCATTCGCGTGGCCTCGCTCTTCAGACAAGGCACTGTAATTTGCATCTTATCTGAGCCTTCTGTCTGTCTGTCTGTCTGCCTACTCTTACCAGTTACTACCCATACTCCGCCGCCTCCCTCTTCCTTCATTTCTCTTCTTTCTCTCCCCCCCCAAAAGTCCCAGACTCTCCCGCTCCCAGACTCTCTCCCACACCACCCTCCCACTCTATCTCTCCCCCCCCCCTACTACTCCCGTGTCCGTACACTGGACTTCCTCTTCACTAAAACTACCAACTACTCTCTCCTCCCCTTTCCCTTCTTTTCCATCGCCACCATCCTCTTCTACATCACCTCTTCCATCCTCTTTTGATCTCTCTTTATCATCTCCATTATTCTCACCTATCATTGTCGCTTTATCGCGTATCTATCTCTCGTGCGATCCCCCCATCCTTTTTATCGTCCCTCGGTTCGTCGTCATATTGCCTCCTTTCCCGCCAAACTACCACCGGCTTGATCGCGTCCTCTTTCAACAATCAATCGGTCGCGCTCCTTGATGAGACCATAGAATCATCGCATCGCCGTTCATCCATCCTTCGGCGCGTCATATACACTCCGTTTCGGTCCGTATCTCATTCGCAGCCTATCGCGGTCATATCATACTTGTCCTTCGATCCTCGAGCGATTTTGAGGCTGTCCATCTCTTACCATCCTCCGTGGACACAGTGATCTACTCGCGCACACGTGGATAGTGAGACTCTCAGTCTTCGAGGCATGAGTGGCAGTTCGACTCAGTCTTCTCGTACGAGTCCAGCTTCCTATAGCACCACTCAGCGCACGGCTTCGATCTCTTCGGGCGCGTCGCCTCCGCAGCAGTCGCTTCCTTCCTCGCAGCCGCCTTCGACGGCCCAGAATGCGATGTCGACCGACGTGTACAGCCCTACTGCGTCGCAAGCATCGAACTCCCTCGGCGGCTCCTTTTCCTACCCCTTCTCGCCTCTCGGCTCCTCGTCCCCGTTTGATACCGTTGCGCCCGGCAACATGCGTCTGAGCGATTCCGATCGTACACCCCAGGGCCTGAGCGGCTTTGGCCGATCTGCTAATGGCAATACTGGTGGTGCGATCTTGATGCGAAAGCTGCCGAGAAATACTAGTCGCGAAGCGTTGCGCAGCATGCTGCTTTTCGCCAAAGATTTCGTGGATGCGGATTTTGTTCCTGTCGACTTCCCAGAGGACCACGGATATCTGTGCGCCCTTGCACGCTTCAATACGATGGCTGCCGCAGAAGAAGCGCAAGCCTTACTTGATGGCAAGCCAAACTCCAAAAATGATGCAAATATGATCGTCGAAATCTGCAATGGAACGGTCGTCGCGTCGTTGAATCCACCTCGGCGCAACACTATTGACCATACGGCGACCCGGACTTTGTTAGGCAATGGGCCACTATCGCGGTCCTCCCGTTTTAACGGTACATTCCAGAGTCTTGAGAAAATGACCGCGCCAAATGCATCCGTACAGTCGACTGGTGATTCCCTCGCCTCGACCGCAGAGTCAGGGTCTCGCCTGCAGAGCTTATTCTCTCCCCAGTCGCCCATTGGCAATGGTGTCCATGATCTTCCCCGCGTTAGTGGCAAGTCGATGATCGATCAAGATCCCGACGAAGACACGGGTGAGTTGCTCAAGGATCCGGTCGGCTATGCCGAAAATGGTCATTCTGCCTCGATGAATTTGCCGCGGCGCTCGACAAACCCCCAGTATCCTTCGAGCCGATTTGCCAATCTTTCTTTATCCACGAACATGACCTCTCCACCGTTGCAGACATACGCGCCTGGCAATTCGGCGCGCGTTGGAGTCCCGACCCCGTCGTCTGCTTTCCCGCAGACCATGAATGGCAATAACTTGATGGGAAACCACGGTTATCATTACAATAATCAACACACCCCGCGACATAGTCTTCCTGCTGCCAATCCGAACGACCTGAATCCGCCTTGCAATACACTTTACGTGGGTAATCTGCCTCCCGATACTTCCGAGGAAGAGCTCAAAGCTCTCTTCTCCAAGCAGCGCGGGTACAAGCGTCTGTGCTTCCGCAACAAGCAAAACGGTCCCATGTGTTTCGTCGAGTTTGACGAAGTGGCCATGGCTAGTAAGGCACTCAACGAGTTGTATGGATACAAGCTTTCCAATAGTGTCAAGACGGGTATTCGTCTCAGTTTCTCAAAGAATCCGTTGGGAGTCCGCTCAGGTCAGCCTGGCAGTATGAGCGCGTCCGGCCACCCTTCTGCTCAAGGCTCCGTCCCAGGTGGCAGCAGTCTCGGAGGTATGCACAGTCATATGTTCTCGACGGTGAGCGGTCCTCCGCCCGGGCTGGCTGCCCCTCCAGGGTTGGCAATGCCCTTGGCTCTGCGAAACAACGGGGCCATGCACCCGGCCGGAAACCTTCAAGCGCCTATCCCCATCAACGGGTCGTTTAACTCGAACTCTGGCTTGGGAATCAGGACAACCAATGTGAATGCAATGATGACTCCCACCCCTCCGCTTACTGGAGGCGTCAGCGGCCCTTCCACCACACCAAATCTGGGAGCCTTCAATTCTTATTACCCCGATTACATGATGGGTCGGTAGACTGATCAGCTTTTCTCTCTGGAATTAATGTCCGACACGTTTGATGACAATTCGAGGGTTTCACATCTGGCGCATTGGGAGTCCTGATTTTCATGAGCTAGATCAGTATTGGAGGGCTCCCTTGACCTCCTGGGAGTAAGGAATATGGGATTCTGGCTTCTTAACTACTTGCTTTGTCAATCTTTCTGTTCGAGTTTCTTGTTCTTTGCTTCGCGCAGCATGGGATTGTGGGCGCTGTGTGATGTTCTTTCTGTTGGTGAGGCTTACATTTGTTATTTTGCCCTCTTTTGTTTGTGGTTTTCAGAGCCCATGAAGCTTGCTTATGGGAAGTTCGCATTCCTCGATCACGCTCGATTTGTTACCTTTGCTACCACTCAACTTTCGTCACATACCCATTCTTCTTTTGATTATTTGTCCTACCTCTCTTCTCATGTTGCTCCTTTCCTTTCCTTTCTTCTTCTTTTCTTCTTCTCCTTCTTCTTCTTCTTCCCTTGTTATTGTATTCATTCTCCGCGTCATCTAATCCTCGATATCGACCTAAGAAAGGAACGGCGTTCTCAGTTCTAGTTATTTTGATCTACATTCACGATTCCCTCTTGCATTGATTCATTCGGCGTTTGTTCCCCCCTTCAATGAGGATCGCCGCATGCGTGACGCCGGAGCCTCTATTTGGTTCCCGTCTCGTTTAGGCGGCGAGAACTCTACCTTTTGCGCTCTTATACGATTGGCCCTTTGCTTGTTCGACTGAACAACGGAGACGACGAAACGAAGAGGGGGAGGGGGGGGGGGGAAGCAGAACACAAGGGCAATAAGACGGATTTCGAACTGAGCGGACTCTCTTGACGGCCTTCATGGCAGTCCGTGTTATGTTTCATGTCGAGACATTCTGCAAGGGTTATATGGTGTGGACACCCATATTGAGGCGTTTGCTCTACACACGGATATACATCGAGATAAATATCTGGGGATCTTCATCTCTTTTCTCGGTTCCTAGGGAGGCGCGTTCGGGTCTTCATGGTCGCTAGTTGCTGGTTCAAAGCGAAATGCTTCATCGTGCTTATGATTAACTTGCATATTATTATCTTATTCCCCCCATCACTGTCACTTTTAATTTGCTTTGCTTCAGCTGAGTTGGCTACAGTGGGATATGCTGAGGGATGGAGTACTTTTTCTTGCTGCTCACTTGCACTGGCGGTGTTTATTATTGCTTATGGTGGATTGCTTCAATTGTATTTGCTATGATTCAATGAAATCGTAAAGTCAACTCGATGCTTCCAACTACTCAGTAGCCGAATATGGCGTTGACACTCCACACTCATAAATATCTTCCGATGCCGTCGCGTCACGTGATATGCACGGACCATATCGCAAGAACCGAGAAGTTTCTTCTCTTGGAAGTTCCCGGACAACCTTTCTTCCTCCCCATTATACCCATTGCTCCTCAACACCACCAGTGCCTGTGCATATTTCTCAAACAAGGGGATTGAGCATCTCCTGGTTCCAGGCACAAGAATATATAGGTTGATGATTGCCTGATCATCAATTGGTTCACCCTTGAGGTCCTACCTACCGTTTACCAAACCACTCCCCTTGCCCTCAGTCCTTCACCTGAAAATGCCTCCCCGAATACAGAGCCAGCTGGTCTCCGGCTCCTTTCTCCCCTATGTCTCCCCCTCTACCTCTACCTCTTCCGCCTCTTCCACATGTATCTCTAAAGTCACACAATCATGCTCCTCCCGATCCTTTTCCTCCTCCCCCGCTGCTCAGACCAGACTCCGAAATGAGATGTTCTCGTGGCTCAACGGCGAAGGCGTTGCTCTGAAACAACACACACCCGGACGAACGAACTATGTGTCTCGTTTGAAGGGCATTGGCAGCAATCGGCCGTTCCCCTTGAACCCCAACTTCGTCAGTGAGCCCATCTTGAGCGAGGAGCTGCGCAAAGAGATTTACCGGCGCGTTGTGGACCGGAAGCAGAGTGTACGTGCTGTCAGTGTGGACCTCGGGGTTGATATGAGGAGAGTCGCGGCTGTTGTAAGGTTGGTGGAGCTGGAGAAGAGATGGAAACAACAGGTATGCACGCGAAGTTTTCATTTTTTTTTTTTTTGTTTTTCACCCCCTGCTTGCTTTTTTTACCCCGGTTGGTACAATGATGAGAACAACAAAAAATCGATTAGTCTTTAAGACCCCAAGCCTTATCGGTTTGGGAATGCTTACAACTCCTATATCTGAATGTGTCCAAACCTTGCACTTCTGTTGATGATACTTCGTGTCTTTTGGGTTCCGACGATGTTCTAACAGGAATATGAAGGGCAAATCATTAGCATTGCCATATGCTCGGGCCGTCCATGAGATGGTCCCAACAACACAACTCCGCAGTGACATGGACGCACGACCCCACGAATCTATCAATGATCTCCCCGTCCACCGCCTCACCGATCCTCAGATCTTCTACCCCGTCTCCGAGTCCCGGCAATTCACCCGCATGGACGCTGGTCGGGTGTTCTCTGCTGCTCCTGCCCTCCCCCACGAAGAGACAGCACACAGCGCAGCAAACCCGGCCGAGGCTGTCAGCCGCATCACACAGAATCCCTCGCGGATCGAGCGTGTCGGAAAGGGCGCAGACGAGCATGAAGTCCTGCAGCCCGCGGACGCGCGTATCCCGCACCCGCACCTGGTGGCGCACGAGCGCCAGACCTTGGCCAAGCCCAACGAGCACCGCGAGAACATGAAGCTGTATCGCGAGCGTCTGCAGAAGGAGGAGAAGGCAGAGCAGGAACGCAAGAGCCTCGCCAAGCTGCGCGCCGAGCAGCAGACCGTCCGGGTCCAGCCGGATGCCTCGCGGTTCGAGTTCCGCATCAAGGACGTCGTGGTCAGCCGGGAGACCACCGGTCCTGATGGTCGTGGTGCCCGCGCGCCTGGTCGCAGATATGGTGTGCCCACGTATGACCGTAAGAAGGGCCAGGTCAAAATACCTACCCGTGTGGAGGTTTAATTCGTCCTCCATAGGCCTGATACATGGAATGAATACCCCAACATACTTTTATTCATTATCATTGATGATGACACGTTCTCTTAGTGAGGAACTATGTACTGTACAAATATGGTGTGAAGGATTGTTGGCATTAGCATTGTATTTATATTTATTTTCCAGCATGTCTTAACAATACTGAAACCCAAAATTTCCATGGATCATACATCTCTCCTAATTCGGTAGAAGTGCAAGCAACAGTGAATCTCGAGAATGTACAAAAATTCGATCTTCTAGTTATCCATCAATCTAGGAAGACCGGATATATCGACAGAACAGAAAAAAAGATGACCCACAGTCCCTGCATGGAGACAGATAACAAAGAAACATAAAACACAATGACATCTCCTTCGTATGTGTGAGCATGTCCGCTAATAAACAGTACCAGATGTATATATATACAAATCGATGGAAAATCGGATCATGCCGCTGAAACAAACAGAAAAAAAAAAGAGGCCTGGCAAGGAAGCAACAGATGATGGAGATGGGGTGGAGGATGGAATGAAGCAAAATGGCTATGCTGGGTATCCAATAGGGAAGACACAAACTAGCTGGGACAGGTATGATATGATGTACTTAGGGTGGGAACAGAGATAGCCGACACTAGACATATGGAAACAGAAGACGCTGGTCCTTGTACAGATGGGTGTTACTGGCACACCAGATGGGGGTGGGGGGAGGGCATTAGAGACGGATAGAGATAGGTGGCAGAAGTTGGACTGTTGACTACGATGCGTTCAGAGGAACGTGAGGACCAATATCGCCTGATGGCTCGCCCGCGTCCCCGACAGGGAGGGCCAGCGGACTGGCGGGTGAGTCCAGTGTCTCGTTGCTTTCCCCACTGCCGCTGCCTGAAGGCTCCTCCGGAAGAAGGTCTGCAGGTTTGGCGAGTTCTGGGAGGAGAGGTTTCCGTTTGATTTCGCCCGGCCCGGCATCGATCTTTCGCGTCGTTGGACTGGTCGCTGACGAGGCGGTCGATGTCTTGCGCGACACGCCGTTGGCACCGATATGTAAGGGGCTCGTGTGACTATCAATCGGCGGCGATGATGATTGGGGTTCATCTGCGAAGCCTCGCCACTTGCGCCAGCCTTCAAAGTCGATTAGGGCCTGCATACAGCCCCATTCCGTCACCTTTTGTTCCAACCAGGGAAATCCGACGGGCTAAGGAAGAAGCAGGAGTCAGTCAGATATAAAGCAGTGTGGGAGGTCGCATGATAAATTCCCAATGTCATACCTTGGTCAAAAAGTCATTGCAGCCGGCAGCCAATGCCTCGTGACGATCACTTTGCAGACTGCTGGCGGTGAGAGCGACGATGATGACGGGACTCTTGAACAGCGATAGGTCGTGCAGTACATCCTCCTCCTTGAGAGTACCTTCGGAAGCTTGGTAGGTTTCCGCAGTGAGAGAGCTGGCGCTTGATCGTCCAGAGGCGGTCTTAGGAAAGACACCGATGCTGTTCAGGCGCTCCAATCTCCTGATCTCCTTCGTCGCATCCAAACCGTTCATGACGGGCAGTTGAATATCCATCAGAACCAGGTGGAAACCACCCTGACGCCATTTTTTTACCGCCTCCTCGCCGTTTGCGGCGCATTTCCATCGAACACTAAGACGCTTCATGAACGCTTCCAAGAGCTTTTGGTTGATGATGTTATCTTCGACAATGAGAACGTTAATCGGAGGGACGGTACCCTCGATCAGCCCACCAAAAGCAGCATTCAGCGACTGTGAAACACTGCCCTTTTTCGACTTTTTCGACTTTGCAGACGGACGCGGACGAGGCGAGGCAACACGTGCGGGAGGGGTGTGTGACTTGCTTTGCGGTGATTCAGGTGGAGGGACAGGCGGCGTGGGAATCGACGGGGCTGTCGGAGGTGGTTGAGGGCCTGCGGGTATCACGGAGTCTAGATTCATGTCAGTATATTGGGCCTTTAGATACAAATGGCGGAGGAGCGTTAGACGACATCACTTACCTTTCGGATTGGGCGGAGTACCGAGCATTGTGGGTGAGTTCGTAGTATGCCGAGTGAGCGGAGGACGGCGGGAATGCCGATTTCCTCGACTGCCTGGTGAAGGAAGCGGTGGCGCCATCCCCGTGGTGAGAATTGAGATGGCTGGTGCTGTGTGAGTATTCACGCTGGAAGAAGCCGATCCATGACCCGGAGGCGTTGGGACACCCGGATTTGCAGGCATTAGCGGAAAGTACTCGCCATGTTCCCCAGGTTCCGAATGATGGTAGTACACGTTGTGGCGAGGCGAAGGCTTCGGGGTGCGACGTTGAGGGATGTCGATGATCAAGGCTTCGTCCACTGATTGACCGCCAGGGTAATAGCTATCAATCACCACGCCTAGTGGTTCTTCAGGACTCAGAACCCGCTCAGGGGTCGACTGTCGATTTGAGCCTTCTCGCGGAGCAATGCGAATCACAATATCGGGCGAGTCGAAGGTTTTGCCCAGCGAGTTGGAGTACTTCATGATAACCTGATCACGGAGCTCATCGACCAACGAATCGTCCAGTGTCGGGACCAAGGTGGCTGAGCCACCTGGGCGCTTGACCCAGATCTTGCGCGGAAGCATTTCGTTGCTGACCGTGGCGATGCGACCGTTGCTTGGAGCGCCGGTCTGCGAGGATCCCAAACCCAGGAGGCCACTGATCAAGTGCTGATGGGAGGCTGGCAGAAGCGACTGCCGACGAACTCCGATACTGGGTCGTTTCGGGATGGGCGACGAGGGAGAAGAAGGGAAATATTGATGGGCGGCTTCTCCAGCAATATTCTCCGCGACGGCATCCAAGGACGGAGTCAACTGGGAGTCAAACGGGGTCGCGCTGGGACGTTCCCAGGCGGGTCGATAAGTTGGCTGGAGCGAGACGGCGCCAACAGGCCCAACGGACGTGGTTGAGGGAGGAAGAGGGGTTGCGGAAGGCGAAGGTAGTAGCAGCAAGTCGTCGCCGGCGGAAGTCGGTGGTGGGGAGGAGGCAAGATTGGATTTCGGGGTCAAGTTGGGTGGCAGAAAATCGGGGTCGTTCCGGACACGGTCGTCGTTTATCTTCGCTTCCTCCTTTTCTTTTTCTTTTTTGTTCACTTCCTCCCCGCCCGGCTCCTTCTTCTTGTGTTGCGACTGGGCTTGCGATTTTGTTTTATCCTTCCTCGCCTCTATCGGTTTTCGAGAAACTGTCCTTGCGACCGTCGGACTCTGCTGGATCGGATCGTCGTGTGGTTCCTTGTGGTGTCGATCAAAGTGGGTGGTGAAGTATTGCTCGCGACCCGTGGACGACCCAGTGGCCGGGCCGGCAATCTCTTCGGGGGAACTGGGAGGGTCAAGAGGAAGGGAAGAAACAACGCTATAGGCGCGACGTTTGGCGTCAGCGTCCGGTTCGTCGGGGGTCAAGAGATGTGGCGGCAGAGAACAAGAAAGATCGGAGGTGGAATTGGCTGGGTTGGGGTCGACGCGCGGGTCCGTTGCGGCGGCCTTTCTTTTCAGATGAACCGGTTTATGCTTCTGCCTGGGGCTTGGAGACGGCGAGGTTGTAGGAGGAGGATGAGCGGTAGTTTTAGTCGTCGTAGTATTAGTAGTGGTGGTGGTGGGCGTGGGAGAAGTCGACGTTCGCCACAGAAGTTTTGCCTTAAGCAGCTGCGACAGACGGCGGTCAGGCATGGCGAGATTCCACTGCGAATGACTGGGGAAAATGTAGGACTTTTTGGGGGAAAAGAAACCCTGGTAGATCAGCTATCCAGGCATTGAGACAGAAACGACGAGAAGGAAAAGAAGCGAGAAATGAAAAAGGGGAAAGACAGGCGACCAAACAAACGAGAGGAGAGACAGAGCGAAGGAAAGAAAGACAAAGGAAAGGACAGAGAGAGAGGAGAGAGAGAAGAGTAAGAGAAGAGAAAGAAAGAACGAAAGGAAGAAGAAGCACTGCGTTGGTCACCTCATCCTCTGCAGTCGAATCGAAACTGCAGCTCAGTCGGTCTGCAATGGTGAGAAAGGACGGCTCGAGAGCAGTGAGATTGGATGATGCAGTTCTCGTTCTTCTAAGCAATCCTTAATTTCTCCCTCAGCTCTTCATGTTATTCAGTCAGGAGAGTATGTCGTGAACTAGATACTACTACTAGATAGATCTCTAATCTCTCTCTCTCTCTCTCTCTCCCCCCTTCCCTGAGCTAAGATGCGATGCAGAGGGAAAGCTGACCGACAGGAAAGAGATGAAGCAGAGCAGAATGGATGAAATGATGATGACTGAAGAATTTGTCAATCAATCAATGAATCAATCAGACCAGATAGACTAAAATTCCAAGGGGGAAGAAGCATGGACGAAGCTGTGCGACTCTCTTTCTCTTGGTGAGTGTGTAACTCAACTCTCTCCATCCGCAGGTCGGGGAAGAAGAAGAAGAAGCAGCAGCAGGAGGAGGAGGAGGAGGAGGAGGAGGAGGAGGAGGAGGAGGAGGAGGAGGAGGGAATTCTCTCTCGACTCGACTAGACCAATCTACAAGACTGCATGCAACGAGCGATGCTTCTATCTCTACCATTTGGAGCCCACGAGGTGAGGATCATACGAGGGAAAGAGGGGCGCTTGGGCCAGAAAAGCCGTTGCACGTCAAAAATGGAGAAAAAGCGATCAGCATCAGCGTGGAATATTCCATACGGCACTTCACTAGATCGTATCTAGAATCTAGAATTCTAGATACATAGTATCTAAACAGTGTGCATGTCAATAATAATAACAATAATAACAGGTACTTAGATGGGATCCACTGGGAGCATACCAATCCCAATGTCAAAACCCATACTAATCCACCATGCTAATACGGCGCATGAACACTTGTCAAGACACCGTAGATATCCAGCTGTCGATATGTTGTTAGGTTACTACCTACCTACTAGAGATGAGAGACGGATAACGCACAACGAACGGTACCCAAGGTAGGTATACAGGGCCTGCGCAGTATGGTTGGCGGGTATACGGAGCACAGGCATCACCTAGGATTCAACAGCTTCCTTCTGGACTTGGGACTCAATCGTGTTTCTTTTGCATCTTGCACTGCTCGTTGGGCTCTCGTTCTTTTCTGATCTATCACTTGATATCTCAATTAACTTGAGAAAAATTCTCCGACATGATCTCGTGCACGTGGCATCGGCTCGTCCCAAGTGCATACTGAGATTCAGAATCCTGCCTAATTCAGGAGACCTGCTGGTTGGAGAGACTTGTCATATTCGATCTACCTAATTACCCGATACCGGCTATGGGGGGCCGTTTGGCCTGGTATAGGCCGCAACGGTCGGAAATCAAATGGCTATAGTGGATTGCTTTCACCATTACCAGGCGAGATTCGGGACTATCCCTCGACTATGCATGCAGCCTCGGATTCCAGAACCGTGCATACACAGCAAAGGAAGACTCGTCCTTCCTCACGATACACAAAGAAACGTCGAACCGTGTGTGAGTACATCCGAGACATGACAGATGAGAAGAAGATGAAAAGTAAAGCACAGCCATAATAGATCGACAGGTGCGCAGATGCCCGCTCCAAGGGAAAGTGAAAAATCAGGAGAAAAAGAAAAAAAAAAATCGGCATGAAGACACTGCCCAGATGGAGAGCCAGAAGCAGAAATTCAAGAAAAAGCCATCAGACATAACATGATCTTTTTTGCAGAACCAGAATCGCACCGAGTGATCCGACTCGAAGGGTATCAAAGATGAATCTTTTGCGACAAAACGGCGACAAGAGTAGAATGACCAGACAGAGAGAGAAAAAGGAAAATCGCGTCGCATGGAAGTTGCTCCAGCCTGCCTCACAGCAGAATTAGATAATTCGATGGAGCAATACCGGTCTCTCCGCTGGATTTTCTGGCCTGCCACCATCGGCCGCTGACATCGGATACTTCGAGGATTTCATGCTTGCTGAAACTGATTTCGTTGGCGTCTTCGGGGTTGGCATCATAAGAGTAAATCGCCTTGGCTCGGTACGGGTATTCGGTCGGCTGCGGAACTTCGTCTTGTGACTGCCCGTTATTATTTGCCGGAAGGTTGCTGGCAGATGGATTGCCGAAACGAGGTTGCGAAGAGCTGCGGTTCTCCGATCCAGGGGCGCCGCCCGGATAACCTGAAATGGGGGACGAGGTCTCGAAGCCGTTGAGTTGGGCCGAAGTATACATCTGCGGTGCGCTCGTGGAGGTTGTCTCAGGGCGATGACCAAATGCTGTCGAAATGGGTCGACCGTTTCCATACGCGTTGCCGCCTTCCTTGTTGAGCGCGAAGGAGTCGATGAAGCCGCGATGCGTCGCTTGAGGGGTCGATCCGAAGTAGAATATCCAGACGATCTGTAGGCCCGCATGAGTGGGCTGTTTGAACCGCGCGATCGCTTCCCAAACCGTGCTCGTAGTCACTTACAATGATCATAGACAGAAGAATGAATCCAGCAGCTGCAGCTTGCGCGGAGGAATTGCCCTTATAGACCAAAGTGTTGACCGACAGACTGGTCAACACGAGACCGGCAGAAAGATATCCCACAACCTGCTCATCGTCAGCGGTCATGACCAACACCGGGGACGCGCGAACCATACCGCTACACCATAGACCAGACCGGTATCTGAACCAACGACAACCGTGACTCCAATGGTGCAACAGAACATGTAGGCGATTGCCCACCACGCATGATTTGGATAATCCGCCATCTTGATGTTTGCGATGATGGATGAAATAAAAGCGATTATCCACGCGAGCTATAGACCATGGTGAACGCGATTAGCCACGTGCCCGAAACAACCTGCCAACACATTCGCGCGGAGAAGAACGTACTATCGCGATGGAGATCGTTGCGAGGGCGAAGGGGTCGCCCAGAATATTGCTTGCTCTGAATCGCGCCATTTTTCTTGGGGGTTCCGTATACGGGCTCGGTTTGTGAAACGATGGTGAATTTTCTGAATATGCCACCATGAACGTGATTGCGTATATACTGGGTCCTCGAGGGCGGCTGGATAGAGAGATATCGTAATTGTCCCGTTCGACGAAACTCGGGATTCAATCGATATCGTACGCGACAAGACAATGGCGAGACAGAAGTCTACGGCGGCACTTCCTCTTCGGTAGTATTCAAGCAGGTGGTGGTATAAGTCGTGGTGTTTGGGACCAATTGTATGGTCAGGTGAATAGTGAGGCTTCGACGCCGTAAGACAAAGGAATGGGACTAGGATGAACCGTTAGCCACGAGCAAGGTCGACGACTACGGGCGCAAGGAACAAAAGACCAGGCAGGATTAATCAGCAGTCGACTATAAAACATTGTACGGAACTAGCAACGAGGGTTGAGGGAGAAGGGGATTTGGAAACAAGATGAAGCGGGAGGGTTAGGTTGACGTGTAATCGTCGTACCTTGCGACACGATTGAGAGAAAAACGAGTGTATGATGGACGGGGCGATGATAAAAGCACCACGGGCTGAGTTTTATCGTGACAGATCGATAATAGAGATCGAGTCTCGCATGAGGCTGGTTGTTTTGAAACCGAAAACAAACGAGGCCCCCTTGCAGAGACGGAAATAGCGAAATGCAGCACCTGGCTGGAGGGAATGAAATAGATGTGTCTGAAACGGCACTGGGAAGAAAGATGGACAGAAAGGAAAGGAAGGGAAGATCGAAAGGACGATGGGGAAAGGGAAAAACGAGTGTACGTCGATGGGCGTGAAACCGATCGATAGGAGGGGCTTGGGAGGAGCCGAAGAAGAGGTGGGAGTAAGTGATGATAATAATGATGATGATGATGATGATGAAAAGAGGAATAAAGGAAGAAGGGTAAAGGCAAACGAGATTGATTAACACTAAAATGACAAGAAATAATAATAATAATAATAATAATAATAATAATAATAATGTAATGGAGGTGAATTAATGAAGAAGCCTTGACCCAGTCCCCGGTCGGAAAAGGAGGGATCAAGTTGACTGCTAACTATTTAGGACTAAGAATTGTGTTTGTTGGTCTATCTGGATCCTGTAGATAGATAGATATGCTTCTGGACAGAGCGAGACCAAGTAGTAGACCTTATTATCATTCAATGTTCGGTTTACTCTGTAGTCTCCAGGGGCGTGTATACGTATGTGTACAGCAGCTTCTAGGGCTGAAGTCTGAACACTGCCCTGAAACCTAGAAGCTAAATGCAATGATCTCTCTCTCTCTCTCTCACTCCATCTACAGAGTACGCTCTATCTTCCACAACTGGAGAAGTTTCAGGAAATGATCTCAGGGAATCTAAAATCCAAAACTAAAAGAACCCACGGTGCTGGACTGCTGGCTAGTGGAGGACTGGTCATGGTGGGCCATGCCAGGCAAGTCTGTTTGTTCCGCAACCCACGCACAACAACTGTAGTGTAGATTGTAGAATGTAGACACACAGGCAGTCAGGCACAGACGA
This sequence comes from Aspergillus clavatus NRRL 1, assembly GCF_000002715.2. Classification (NCBI taxonomy): domain Eukaryota; kingdom Fungi; phylum Ascomycota; class Eurotiomycetes; order Eurotiales; family Aspergillaceae; genus Aspergillus; species Aspergillus clavatus. The sequence continues at coordinate 1,004,337 of NW_001517104.1, read as the reverse complement.
CGTTAACTAACTGTTGAGAACTGGAGTCTGGTTCTCTCTCAGACTCTCACTAAAAGGCGTCGACTGGACTAGCCTCCCTGGCATGACCAACTTGGCCGAGGGAGATGAAGATCCACAGTTGGGTGATTGGGATAATCTAAGAGGGGCAACTGGGGTTGGTGGATGCGACAATAACCAATGTTGTTATAATTATCGCTCGGTTGGCGATGATCCTTTATTTCCCCCATCGTTGTTGCGCTTATCCGTTCTGATGATTTGTGGCTTTGTGGGATGGGATGAGAGGGAGACTACTCCTACTACTAGTTTAGTAGCAGTGAGAAAAGATGGACAGGACGACATAATACATATGGAGAGGATGTCTTGCGTGGGTATCAACCATCAACTCTTCCTTTTCATATAGTCTAATAATACCTGAGTATCCAGTCTCCACTAATCCACTGTCCTCTGCGCACTGGATTCTTCTCCGCTTTCCATTCCAGCAATAATACTATGGACTATGGAGTTTCTAATATGGAACATTGCCCATTGGATTTGGGGTGACACGCAAATTTATTGAGATTTGAGACCCGATTAGCTGAGGGAATAAAAGAGAACCACCAGCCAACCGATCCGGGTAATGAGATTATGAGACTCATTTCGGCATCGGAATTCTGCAGTTTTCCTTCAAATTATTATTGCTTGTGGAGTCGGTCGTGCGTGACTGAGGTCAAGTTCTGGAACTTCTGCCTCAGGCTGATGCATGTGGCTGACTTATCCTGTGGCTTGACTCCAAAGAGAACAATCAAGTAAGGATCAGCGCGTCCTGAAATGAGACTCATGAAGAGTGCACTATATGAAAGATGTCCACCACACCCCCCGTGCATGCCCTCGGCCCATAATGCAGCGCAAGCTGCTCAGAATCTGCCATTATTGCTGGACTTCTAAGGTTTGCGGCATGGTGATCTGAAAGATGACTGGACTGCAACAGACGCCACTGCCTCAGAATGCTTCGGACCTTCACATGCCACATGCAGCCCCGAAGTGTCTGGATCAGGCTGGCTCAGAATTTAAGTGCGAGTGCACCGAGGATGTCCGCATGTCGGGGCTGAGGCCGATAAGGGTACCCTCGAAGTTCACGATCCATGAATCATGAAATCTTCAGTCATTGTGGCTTCTTATTCTGGTCGCAAGCTGTTTCCTGTTTAGTTGTTCTCGACTTCCTTCCGGTTCTTGGGAAAAAGAGCCGTCGGATGCTGATATTGGACATATGGGAAACTGCGACCCACTGGCGGAAACTGGGAGCACCTGTGGGGAAGAGAGTATAAAGTGGTGATCCCTGCGACCCGTCTGGTTTGAATTTATCATGATGCGCCTGCTTCCCCTTGAAGAGCATTTGTTTGAATGTGCGCTTATAGATCGCTCGGGTGATCTGTTCGATCGGGAGCGGCATGCGGGTTATATCGGCTAGTGATTCAAGCGGCTCAAAGCCGAGACTCAGATACGAAACCCCCATCGGGTGCAGGAGCGCCATGGCTGCGAAGATTAATAAGTCGGTGATACCTCTCGGTGCCCCTGGAGCCGCCACGCAAGGATCGATGTGATACCCGTTGTTGGGACCCAACCGGCGGAGTGCGGCGAAGCCGTTGGCCACGCCATCTGGACCTCTTGTGTAGACATAGGTCATCATCCCCGGCATCGAAAAGGGATCATATACAGTGATGAACGCCTTTGCGCCGACAGCGTGGTTTCGCTCCTCGCGCCATGAGTCGTAAACGCCAGCCAACTCTTTCTGCAAGTCCAAATCCTCGCCCGACGACGGCACGTACACACCCAGTGAGATGTTTCCCTTGTGGGGGTTGAGGAGTTGCTTGCATTGTACGATGATCCGCTTACCGCTCCGTTCGTTCAAGACATCGTTCGTCATGGGATTGAGTACGCGCTCGGTGCCAAACTGCAGAGTTGTCCACTTATGCTGCTTGGCGTATGCGGCAAACACCTCGCTGGCGCCTATGAAAGCGACCCCCCAACGGAATTTTTTTCGATACTCTTTGAACTCTTTGAGGACTTCAGTGAATAGATCCGGCTTGCATAAGGGATCGCCCATGACCAGAGCTACTTTATTGTGGACCTTGAAGGAGAGAGCGGCAGTGCGAGTCTTGTTCACAAAAAGATTATAGTTCGGATCGAGAACACCCATATGCGAAACCCGCCCATACTGCGTCACGAGCTTCTCGATCGCTCCGACCGCCGCAATATCTTCCAACGTCAATACCGTCGCATGATTTTTGCGTCTCGCTTGTGAAGGCGATCTTGGCGCAGATTGGTCGCTCGGGAACAACGCAGGATGGGAGGGGTGGGACGTATCCATGGATCTTTTGTACGGCTGAGATTCATCGCCGAGGAAGTTGTAATGGAGAGTGCGACTGCTATCGCTACTAAAGCTGGCGGACGAAGCGTTGTCGCCGTGCTTGGAATGACCAAACTGACTGGTCAAATTCTCACTGATCTCACTCAGTAACAGGGTTTTCTTCGGGGGTGAATTCGCCTGCGCAGGAGGCTTGGATCGCTTCTCAGCCTTTGCATTCTTGCGCCCTGGATGACGTTGCACGACAGGCTGTTCGGCGAGAGGTAGATTCATCGTCAAGGCGTTCGAACGGAACGAGCTAGGAGGGAGGGAGAGAAAGTATCGTTTATTTTGCGAAATGAATACCCCGGTGAGTTCGAATGTCTATCTTTATACTTGCAACCAGTGTCCCTGCGGACAATTGCCAGAAATCCCGCGGGCGACGTGACGGAGGGCGAGACCAAGGGTCCTTCATCTGCTTCCGATACTACCATTCTGAGTTAAAGCACGTGGGGTAGACATGGTAGGCAGTTGAATTTTGCCGGTAGGGATTGGTTCATGGAAGCAGTAAGCTTTGTGGCAATAGCAGGACCTACGATTTCGTTCATTTCCTTGTCCTGTGGCGTGGTTTCTTCTCAATTGGCACAAGGGCTTTAGCCCATTTGAATGCTCTGAGAATTGCAGAATATAATAATATGCATGACAGCATGAGACGTCCGTACGGAGCTACTTGAAACCTCGGTAGGAGGCTACATTGGGCTACAGTTGGGTAAAGCGGTAGCATGAGGGTGAGCAACTGTGTGCTCCAGGCAGAAGCTATTTTACTGTCATGTTAGGTGTACCGTATACGAGAGGTGAGACCGGATGAAGCAAGTTCCGTAGACGATGCCGAAAAATGGCCGCATCGAGCTCCGTTGTTGACGTCGGACCCTATGGCGATCAGGTATGTGGAATTTGTGGATATTGCATGCCTGGAGAACATCAGAGGACCACGGTCTTGACTCTTGACTCTTGGAGTCTAGACAATCAAGCTATACCCTGCCAATCCGTTTCGGCAACTTGCTCCGGGCTCTTGAGTCTTGGCATATCCCTGAAGGCCTATTCTATACTCCGACAGAGATGAGAGTTGAGGCCCATGGCCCTTTTGATAGAAAAGACGGATTTATTTCATTCTTTGTGACGAGCAGCTTTTGGAACGCAGAAATCCCTGAGAATTATGCACTGGGCGAACACGATGTACAACCATGGATAAGACCTCACTCAATCCGTGACGGATGGATGAATAATATGATTTCCTCGAAGGGAAAATGGAATCAAATGAAATGAGATGCATGCTGAGTTGCTGACACAGGGGGGGAAACAACCGATACTTGTAGGGCTGTGCAACTCCCAATAAAATCTTTGACACCGACACCGACGTCCGGTATTTGGCTTGCGAGGGATGCAGTAGGATTATAGGTGATATCATCTCCTTGCCTTTATTTGCAATTAGCTTCTTCACAGTCGAGTGCGATCTCCCGTCATCGAGTCTTATATCCCGATTGGGCAACTCCCGCCGAAAGCCAATCTGCTGCACAATGATATAATCGACCCATGGCAGATTGGTAATTGTAGTAGTCGTAGATAATGTCACTGCAATCATGTTCATTCGAAATAGGGGAAGGAGCATATTGCCAGAGATGGACACAATAGACAATCCCTCCTCGTCCCGGCAAACCCAGCCAGCACAGAATACACCAGGAACAAACTCCCGCATAACAGAAAAAGGTATCATAAGAAGCCACAACAACCCCATAAACCCAGACACACCAGACGACAGGAACCCCTCATACCTCCTTCGCCCTCCTCTCCCTCACCACCTCTTCCCTCTTCACCTCCCTCTCCACATCCTCCAGCCGCCCCTCCCACTCCGCCCAACACTCCCCACTCCCGACCAACCCAATCTCATACCACCGCTGCAAGACCCGTGCTGTGCGCACCCGCAGCTCCGAAATCTGCGCCGCCTGCTCCTCCTGCACGCGCGCAAGCCCGTCTAGGCGCGGCTGCAGCTCGACCAGCGACGCGGACGCCTGGGCATCGGGGACCGGCAGGTCGTTCAGCGAGGTGAGTCTGGACGCGGTCTCGGGGAAGGCCGAGGCATAGGAGAGGACGATAGAGGCGATGTTCTGCGTTGTGAGGTTCTCCGGGAGGGAGTGCGGGGGTGTTGGGCGGAAGAGGTCCGGGAAGCGGTCGTCTGAGAGGGGGAAGGAGGAGATTGTTAGTATTCTAGACTCTGGAAAAGCGTCGGAAGGGTGGAGGGAAGGAACTCACGGAGCTGCAGCACGTCTCGGACAGCGGGAACGCTTCGGCTGAGTCGCTCGAGGTCCTTTTCTAGGCGGAGGAGGCGGCGCGAGACTGTGTCGTCGAGGGAGTTGGGTTTGGCGGGTGCGGTGGGGATGCCGGTCCAGCTGGCATCGCCGGTGAGGAGGTAGGTGAGTCGTTGTAGGCGGGCTTCGAGGAGCTCGATTGTTGCGCCGGCTACTGCGTCTGTTTCGAGAGTCATTTTGAGTAGTTGGGAGGGTAATTGGTGTGCTTCGTCGTTTGTTCGCAGTGTTTGTTGTTTGGTTGTTGGAGCATGATCCGCAATTCGGAGATGCAAACAGAGCATACACAACAAATATGGGGAAAGATCACCATGAGCTTAAGGGATTTTTCTTCAACTTCCTAATTTCCTACAAGTAACAATCATTGAGGTCATTGCATTCGCATGGCCATCTACGTAAGATCAAGATAGATTGGTGATGGTTTGGTTGAATACGTATCCGCAACGTCGTACTACTTTTCGTTAATCGAACATGACTCCAGGGACTGAGCGCAGTCCCTTGGAGACAAGTCTTTCAACGATGTGTTCACAGACTCTAAGATATTCTCCTTGGTGCCTCCTATCTTCTCCGAAGCAGTCATAAGCCACCTTTAGGGGAAAGACTATGGAAGCCGGCCCAAAGAGTTTCATCTCATCCCGCATGAGGTACTCCATGCTGCAGCAAATCCGTCGTGATAAAGCCAATGCCTGATCTTGCACGTGCTTCAAACTAAACTTGTCTGCAAATTTGTTTACTGCAGAAAAGGAGTCGTGGATCGTCCGCAGTGTGTTTATCTCCTTGAGACTAACTATCCGAATTGCCCACAGGTGAGTCGAAACATTCGCTATGGTGACATTCGGAAACCAGAGAGAAAGGACAGTGCTATTGGCGAAGAACATCTGCGCCTCAGAGTCCAAACATGAGAGGTCACCTAGAACTCCGTGCTCATATTGCAATGCCTTTTCCCAAGCTTCAAGTCTGCCGAGACAATCAAGAAGCGCCGATAGGAGTTCAGCAACATAGTCGGGAGAGGCCTTGCCCGCATTGCTCGTGATTTGATCGATCGCCTCGAGGTAAGATGGGATGATTGCCACTTCGCTTAGGAAGTCTTGCATGAGCGATGAACAAGAGAAAGCAAAAGGAATGGATGTCCATTGCTTTTCGGCGAGAAACGTTGATTTGCGGAATCGGAATGCGTCGATGACCTTACAGTCCACGTTAAAATCCACTAAAGCTCCCATATGAACATCTATAAATCATACTGACCAACAGCGGTCGGAATCCCACGAAAAGCGTATGTAGTAGCCCTGTTTGATAGTGGTTGGGGCCATGAGCTTTCATCAGTTGGCCAACGCCTTTGATGTGAGCTGAGATTCCTGGTCCCTGCCCCGGAAACATAGCCTATACCAGGGCCAACTGTCAGCGAGATGGCTCTCGGGAAATCAATAGTCCCCAACTGTGAGCAATCTCACCTCAGCTAAGCTCAAACACATGATAGCCGCCGCGAGTTCGGCATCAAATGGCTGACTCCCCATGGCCAACTTCTGTCTCAATGCGCGGATTGCTGCATTATAGATCCATGTTGCGTTTAGACCAGAGACATCTCGTGAATCCCTGTGTGAGACAATCGCAAGAGCCAATGCTTTCATAGAAAGGATGAATATACTCTCCGAGCCTGCGGTATTGGCAAGGCGAGGGAGGGCCTCGACCCAGGAGCCGCATATCCGTGAGCAGCCATTGCTATCTGGATTATAGAACATGAAAGGGATTTCATCTTGAGGGATGTAGCTCTCGACAATGAGTTGAGCCAATGTATCTGGCGAGGCCGACTCGAGGTCTAAAAAGGTGTTGGAAGGAGGCCCAGATTGAGCAATTGTATCAAGCGCATGTCCAGGGGCACGATCTTGCCCGGGAATGCCCCCATGAACAGCATTTCGACATGACCCACTAGCGGCTAAGGGTCCACGCCTCGAAGTCCCGATTGAAGGTATATTCTGCTGAACGAATGTCCACTCCTGCTGGTAGCCGGGACATTTCCACCCAGTCAGCGCGCATTGGCTGCACTCGGGGCTCTTTCCATCACACTGATATAGTAAGAACTGGGATTCTGTATGTAGTGACCTCAAGAGGGTTCAGACTGGCCTCACCCCTAGTTTCCGCTGTCTACAGTTTCGGCATACCGATTTCTGTTTGACCTTCATGATGGTGTCCACAAAACAAGGAAATTAGATATGTCATTTCGTCTTGGCGCAGAGTCGCTGTCGATCGACTAGACTATTGCCTTCATTCAAGCGATGTTCCAGTCTTTTGTGCCTTTCTGCTCGTCGATGTTCCCGCTCCAGACAGTACGATGCTGGGTGGAGGATTTGACGAAGAGTGAGAAGTCGACTGGAGACTTGAGCAACTGATGCTCAGCTTGAAGCTAACCGGATTGGGAGATGGGTACTGTCAAGCTGTCTTGGCGGATTATCTAACCGTATCTGGGCTAGTTCACTTATAGAGAATCATAGCCTAAACCATTCCTGGAGCTCTATCCGCGGAATCCGAGCACAGTCCATATGGATTGCATCACACAGCCCTTGGGTATCGAACTCCAGGTCAAGATGCAATGATTATCGATCCACTAACTCGTATTACAAAGCCTAATAGTTGCGTATATACGATAGCCAGCATGCAAGAAGTTCCAAGGAAAAATGGTTAAAGACCCCTGTCTCTGCCCCATTCGCGAAGGAAGTATGAACAATCCACTTTTGTCTCTCGACTCTAGTATCGTCAGATTGCCCACACCTCTAATCTTACAAGATGGCTCCCTCAAACTTTAAGAGCTCTTTGGATATCACGTTCATCGGAACTGCAACCGCCATCCTCGAAATTGATGGCGTTACCTTACTGACAGACCCTATGTTTTCACCAGAAGGCACAGAGTGGGACATGGGACTCGCTGTCCTCAAAAACACGGAATCTCCTGCCATAGGACTGGAGAATCTTCCTCCAATCGATGCCATCTTATTAAGTCACGAAGACCACCCAGACAACCTCGACGAATTGGGTCGTCGCCTACTCGACGGCCGCAGAGTCCTCACCACAGTCGATGGCGCCAAGAACCTGGCACCGCGCCCCGGTGTCAAGGGCCTGAAGCCTTGGGAGACAACCACGCTTATTGCTGGTAATAAAGAGTTCCAAGTCACTGCGACCCCATGCCAGCATCTTCCCGGTGGTGAATGCACCGGTTTTATTCTGACGAACGCGGACTTTGGAACGAGCGAGGACGGTCGCCCCAATGCTATTTATGTTTCCGGCGACACGGTATATCTGGACGAGCTGGCCCAAGAGATTCCCAAACGGTTCAGCGTTGTAGCGGCTATCATGAACTTTGGCCATGCGATTGCACCCCTTCCGACGGGCCCACAAGCGATTACCATGGATGGGAAGTCGGGTGCCCGCTTGCTGCAGGCACTTCAATCAGATGTCCTTGTTCCAATGCACTATGAGTCTTGGGGCCATTTTACTCAGTTTGGAAAGGAACTTGCGCAGGACTTCGAAGCAGCAGGTGTGCAGGATAAGGTGTGCTGGTTGACCCCAGGTCAGAGAAAAAAGGTTTTGTAGGGGTGATCGATGCCTCCACAGCATACAACCGGTTAGATTGAATTATATGCGCAGAATGCCTGGTTGACTCTTTGATGCCGCGGGTTCGAGAAGAGTAGAGCTAGACGTGGCGACAACCTGTGAGAAACCTCAAAGATCGATCTATGCCTTGTAAGCTATTGGAACTTCAGACCAATCATTCGTCGTACTGGCGTTCTCAAACATTTCCTTGTATTTCATGCCGAGTCCATGGATTGAGATGGTTGTATAGCGCCAGCTGCGCTCAGTAAGCCGGATCCCCCCCTTTCCTGCATCTCCTGCCCTGGCTCCGTGCCATCATCTAAAGATGGGATCTCATAGTCGAAGACGTTCACTTGCCGATCAGCAGTCTCTTGATTTTGTGGTTCAATAGCAGAAGATCTGCCATGATCTATGGCGATATCTGTGTCTGATACTTGATTTCCGGCCAGGCCTTCAGCGTAGGCTTCTTTGAACTCTGCTTCGAATGCCTGATTATCTGCATCCACAAAGGCCTATTCCTAGGTTAGTTCCCGTCTCCGCACAGAGTAAAAAGGCTTCTCTTACCTGAAGTTCCGACGGCACTGGGTCGACCCGAACGCTCATCGCATTGGCATTAGCATAGACAAGGAGAACATTCTTAGACTCTTCGCGAGCAGCACGGAGAACTTCCACCTCTCGAACCTTATGCGCAGTGTATCCGACGACATCGGCATTATTGGGAGCAGATCTCCCGGCCTGATTCAACTCTGCCTGGCGGGCCTTTGCGTCCTCCGTGGAAAAGCTGATTCGCCACCACTGCCAGTTATCATCGGCGGTAGGGCCATTCTGTGTGGCTATTCCCGTATCGCTTAAGGTTGCGGGCCTGAGGACATAGATTATATGTGGCTCGGTACAGACGCCTCGCAAGGTGTATCTGTGATGCGGCGACTCCGTAGGTGAGTCTGAAGGCTCGGTAAGAAATTTAGAATAGCTTCGAAGTGTCTCGACAGCTTTCTGCTTCTTATCCTCCAGCTCTGCAGCACAATTCGTCAGTATCGATACACAAAGAGCAAAATCCTGGTGCTGTACCTTGAAGCTTGCCTTCAATCCTGCTTGAGAGGCTTCTCAATTCAGTCGCTAACCTTTGCGCTTCTGCCTCTGCTGCTTCAGGGGTCAGAGCTAGTTCGCTTGCTCCATTCGCAACGCTCTTGGGCAGGGTCAATGATGTAGCAACGGCAGCTTTCTCCAGTATATCTCTTAACCCGAGGCCCTTGTGGAAGACTGATTTCGAAATCGAGAAGCGATTCATCAACTTCTCCAATTTGGAGATCTCGTCGTAGACCTGCAGTCTCCGCGCGCGAAAATCGCGCGCTCTGTCCCGGCAACTGGCAAGGTACCGATCTGGGTAGAAGACCGCAGGGATTTGCACATCCACGGACTTTGCCGGGTCGGAGCTCTCCAATTTGATCGTGAGAATTTCCGCGACATGTTCCAGCCACACATCATCCAACTCTTCCCCTGGTCTGTCTGACCAGACAGTGCGATCTAAAACATCATAGAGGGTCTGGCCATGGTTCGGCTCCACGTAGGGATCGAGGGTAAAGAATTCCTTCTGGATTGGCGTATCATAGACCGTAAGAGGGCGCTTATATGCATTTGACAAAAATACAGTAGCCAGTTGGTTTCCAGGATCTGCACGGACTGCAGATTCTTGCCACGATTCCAAGTATCTACTGATGTTGGTTTCAGCATCGTACGAAGACATTATTTTCAAAGTTGAGAGCGCATCCGCACTTCCGAAAGCGCGACTTGTCGAATCCAAAAATGCCATCAATCTCTGTGTTTCGTGAATGATGTCGTCCCAGTCAGTGTTGCCGTCTTGTACATCTTGCACAGTAACTATCTTCGGCAAGTTGATGGGTTGCCCATTCCACCATTGCGGGTCATGACCATAGTTCGGAAGTAATTTTTTTCGGAGTAATAGTGCCTCTCTTGCCAAAGGAATGGAATGCAGAATCGTCAATAAACCACCCAGATACAAATTATCATGGGATGGGCGCAAAAATGCGGGCTCATCGGGTATCCTTCTGCGGTCTGCTGGATCTGGACTGATGACAATCTCTTGCGCACTCGAATTGAAGAGAGTCATCGCCCAGGCACCTTCGTCGTAATGATCCCGCGTTGCTTTGCTGAAATTCGTTTGGCTGATGCTCGTGATCCCTGACTCCTGGTGTCCAAGATTCTGATTCAATGACATGGCCACCGCTTGTTGAAGTTCACGCTCCTCTCTTTCAGCTAGGGTCAGGCCCGATGTGTCTCCTCCGTCTAAAAGATCGCCAAGTCAGCAGACGCGCGCATTGTCTCGCCGCCCGTTTCCTTACCCGTAGCACTCGGCACAGGCCCCGGCTTATGTTCTTGAAACTGGGCTGCTTGTGCCTGTTCATTCAGATTCGACATCGATGGTGGACGCGAAGGAGGAACGGTCGAGGAAGTACCAAAAGCTGGGTCTGAATGCTCAATATGGAACGCTGAGAAGCGGAAATGTCAGCGAGGGCCGGCGATCCGCTTTATTGGAGTAGAATGGACATACATGGTAATCCGTCATCATGTTGAAAACTAGGCGGCTATGGCATTAATGTGTCAGCGCATTAGTTAATGTCTGTGATCGTCCCGAGAGTGTTGAAGAATCACCTCTATCTTAGGCGGAGTTGGATCTTCAAAGTATGCGTTGATCGCTTTATTCGAGTTGAGGTCGTTGGCCTATAGAGCGTCTCTCTATCAGTTTGCGGGTCGGCTGCGACAGTCTATTGGACTGACTGACTTTTAGAAACGCTAACGCGTGTTCGCGCGATGTACTTGTGAAGCTCACGAAGTTCGCGATGGCTTCTTCTGACGGTTCGGCAGCCATCCCGAAGCTGGGGCAGGATTCTTAAGCTGACGACGGGTATAAAAGGCGATTGGGTGAAGAATATCAGAGAGACAAGGGCAACACGCCACAGAAAACAGAAAGCAATGACTTGACCAGGTGCAGCAGGCCGAAGAGTGAAGAACGTCCGTATGAAACGTCTCTTGTTGACCCATCGAGCTTCCCCACCACATGACATCCGCCTGCCAAGCCCACTTTCATCGACATCATCGCCATTCTCTTGGAAGTCCCATTAAGCCAGTGCTTTGTTATGGAGTCAAAAACCGGCCACTACCACTACACATAACAACAATGGCTTACCAGGCCAAATCAATCAGACGATTACTCTTTTTGCAGAAAGATCAATGATCTTTCGGAAAGCTCCAGAAGACAAGAATAGCAACAAAGGAGATCTTCTTATAATCATTCTTGTAAAAAGCCCACCCGTCACCCTAATGAACAAGGGAATGAAAGGTTTCAGATCTTGCACATCCATGGGTCCTTTTCAATGCTTTACTATGATTATGGTGCTATAGTTCATAGTGGCAAACATATAATGCCTTGTGATTCTTCTCATCATCCTGACCTAGTATCTACTTACCGACTCCGACATTGCAGCAGGTGCTCAAGCCTTGTACTCGGACTGGTTACCTTTACCCTCATCTTTCAACTATACGCTGCCATCTCAAAGTTACAGGTAATAGCGAGGCGATATGGCTGGGAAAAAGCGATTGCCCAAAGACGAGGAAAGTGTTCTGATCGAACAGTCCGCAACCCAGAGGAAGAGACTGCGCATCAACAAGCAATTCCCTGAAAGGTTAAGGATTCGTGGCCGCGCTCGTGCTAAGGATCGGCCCGCATGGAAGGAACCCTCAAAGTGGCTGCTCGAACAGCTAAAACAGGAAGACGATCTGCCTGAGAAGTGGGCAACCGAAAAACAGTTGGACGATATGGTTTCCGACATTCTGGCTGCGGTGTACTTCGATATCCATTACGTCTGCAAGCTCAGAAACTCCATAAAATGGATGAAGACGAAGTCCGAACTCGCATATTATCGACAGCAAATCAGGGCGGCTGCTGCACTCGTGGATAGGGCCATCGCGCGGGAAATGCTCGTCAAGGTGAATCCGTGTTTTGATAGCAGTCAAACCCATCAGGCACAGCAGGAATCGGAGCGTGTCAGCCACTTCATTCGAATTTTGAGTTGGAAAATGTTCGCCATGTGTGCACTTGCTGAAGCCTTCCGAAGAGCACTTCACAAGGAGGACCAATTCGTTTGGGAGAGTCTGCTGCACAAGATCTATGAAAACCGTTTCAGCATTGACACCTTTGCTCAATCGCGACACTTGGATTGGCAGGGTCAGCTACTGAAGCATACCCACCATCCGATACCAGCCATTCGACGCGCATTGATCCCCACAGTTGACCTGTCTCAAGAGCATTTTCACCATTATGTCGTCCAGGATGGCCATCCAAGAAAGGCATGCCACCTAAAGCCTCAAATCAACATCGCCGATATCTCTGTGTTCAGGCCTAAACGCTTCACGGATGGAAAAGATCCCACGATCCGCGATCTCGAGCGCGACGGACTGTGTGACCTATGCGATGCCGCGCACGAATGCAATTGCATGCTGGTCTCTCTGGCAGGATGTTTAGTCGAGCTCGTTGACTACCCTCACAAGGGGGTGGGCATACGATCTCTGGCTAGGTTCAGGAAAGGTGATATTCTGGCCCAATATGTGGGCGAGCTGCAACCTGTAGATTACTATGGGGATGATGTGTATGCTCTGACGCACGAGTCCAAGATGATAAGCAAACCGCTTGCCATCATATCCGCGAAGCGTTATGGGAATTGGACACGATTTATCAGCCATTCTTGCGACCCATTAACAATATTCACCAGGAGAACCATCGGCAAACGAACCATGACGGTGGTGGAAGTCATCCGGGACATCTCTCCGTTCGAGGAGATCACGGTGGACTACGGTAGAGCGTATTGGAAATCTCGAACGTGTCTGTGCGGAGAACCCCGATGCTACTGTAAACAGAGCACGAGTTGATAATCATCTTGGTTTGAGTTGTAACTTCATCATCATGGTATCGCAATACTATCCCCTTTTCATTTCAGATCGTTTGAAGCATTTCCGTGTGCATGCTAAGGACCAGTTTTCCCCGATGATGTGTAGCGGAATCCTCGTTCCTCACCTTGGACCTGTAGCCTCGGCCACTCTCGGACCTCATCTGAACTAGTCACCTTGGCCAGAAACCGGCCAATATGTATTGTCCAGTGGCAGCTAGGAGAGCATCACGATCATTGTTGACGATGGATTCGCCGACGATGAGTTTCGGTGATCTTTCCATGCGGTCCCAGCACCCCCGCATTTGGGTTACCGACACGTGCGGGGAAGCCAAACCGGAGCTCTCAAGACTCAACCGCCATGAGACGTTTGTATTTATTCTTGACCCTTGCATGTCTCCTGGACAGGTCTCGGTTACTCAACAACAGAGTAGGAATTCGATCGCAGCCCTCAATCGGTCGGGAACCCAACTCTGGGGCGTCACAGCGTTATTGTTGCTCGCCAAGCATCCAGCAACAGGTTAGACCAGGGGAGCGTCATCAGGAATAGCTAACGAATAGCTAAGAATTGCCTCAAATATTGCCTTCGCATATCAGGTATATTATGAACGCTCGATAGTATGCGTGTCTTTTGGGTTCGTCGCGCAGGGATCGTCCCTCATAAGGTGCCCTGGGGTCAAGGTCTATCTCCAAGATTTTGTCAGAGAGTGCCCCAACTACTACAACGAGGACTGCTCACCCAAAGCTATGCTCGCGGACCTGCAGAAGTAAGTCATGTCTATTTTTGAGTGTTGCGGGGATTGTGATAATGATATCATATACAGCCTCCGTTAATTGAATCTACCGTGGGAGACCATTTCTCAAATATTGTCAGCCAATATGGCGACAGAGCCGCGTATGTGAGACCCAATAATAATACCTTGTCAACCGAACGAAAAATAAAAAAATAAAAACCCTACCTAACGGTGTTTCTGCTCTAGTGTGATTTCCAAACACCAGAATCAGAGGTTAACATACGCCGACCTTGATGCCAAAAGCAATGCCCTGGCACGCGGTTTACAGTCAGTGGGTGTGGGAAAGGGAGAGCGCGTGGGAGTCATGCTTGGGAATTCGTCCGAGTATGCCATTGTATGCTATATTCTTTCCCAAATGAGATGTCGGAATTGCTTACGATCCAAAATATAGGTGACGTATGCATTGTTCAAGCTCGGAGCTATTCTGGTATGTTGGAAGACATACACTGTATTGGTATCCTGCTGATGCGTAGGTCTCTAGGTGCCTCTCAATCCATCATTCAACGCAACACAAGTTGTTTCCGCATTGGGTCACCTTAAGGCTGCGTATTTGATAGTCAGTGCTGAGTCCAACCTGCCACGAAAAGCACCTCGAAGCAATGTTCCCCTGATCAAGAATCTCATTCGAGATCCCCATGGTAGCCGCCTCGAGTCCGCAGATGTTCCATCATTGAAGAGGGTAATACTCGTCGACAATTCTTCTGGAAGAGTCAACTGGTCTGACTACAAATGCTTGACGCCATATTCGTCTGTGATATCCGACAGCACCGCGGATGCAAGCCCACTGCCCCCTCAAGATCTATCGCCCTACGATATCGTGAACATTCAATTCACATCTGGAACGACCGCCATGCCTAAAGCAGCGTGCTTGAGTCACCGCTCTATACTAAACAACGGCGCACAGATCGGCAATCGGATGCGGTTGACCCCGGAGGACATAGTCTGCTGTCCTCCACCTCTCTTCCACTGTTTCGGGAGTATCCTCGGATACATGGCAACAGCAACCCATGGCTCAAGCATCGTATTTCCGACGGAATCATTCAATGCGCGTGCTACCCTTCAGGCCGTACAAGAGGAGAAATGCACGGCACTGTACGGCGTACCCACCATGTTCCTCGAAGAACTCGGTCTGCTGCAAGACGGCGAAGTGGCATACGAAGGGTTCGAGTTCCTAAGAACAGGCATCGCTGCCGGCAGCAGCATCCCGGCAGCGCTCATGGAGAAGCTACACAAGGTCCTCAATCTCACGGAATTGACCATCTGCTACGGCATGACAGAAACCAGCCCCGTCTCCGCCATGACCGCAGTCGATGACCCGATCGACAAACGAATCAGCTCTGTAGGCAAACTGATGCCTCACGTTGAAGCAAAGGTTGTGGACCCCGCCGACCGAAACAAGATCCTCCCCGTCGACACTAGCGGCGAGCTAGCTGTGTCCGGATACCTATTGATGAAGGAGTACTGGAATGATCCGCAAAGGACCGCCGAAGTGATGCTTGCAGACCAAGAAGGGAAGATCTGGATACATGTGAGTCATAATCCACCTTATACTTAAGATATTGAAACCAGCAAGATCTAACCAAAACTCACAGACCGGAGATGAGGCGTCCATATCGCCGGACGGCTATATCACAATCACCGGCCGCATCAAAGATCTCATCATCCGCGGCGGCGAGAACATCCACCCCCTAGAGATCGAGAACTGCCTGCTTAAGTTGCCCGGCGTGGCTAACGTATCTGTTGTCGGAGTGCCGGACGAGAGATACGGTGAGGTCGTGGCTGCTTTCGTCATCTGCAAGGAGCAGGACCGTGATACTCTGACCGAGGACAAGATTAGGGTTTGGGTCCGTGATCGTTTGAGCAATCACCTTGGTAAGTGCGGGAATGCTCCTTGTTGATTCTATGATGGCAGATTATTTAGAAAGGAAACATGCTAACCGAAGAGCAGTCCCGAAATATATCTTCTTTCTCTCACCGTCGGAGTCTTTCCCAAAGACTGCAAGTGGCAAGGTCCAGAAGGTCAATTTGAAGGAGACGGCCATCAAGCTTCTCCATGAGCAGAAACAATTCCAGCTAAGCTACGGAAGCAACTAGTCTAACTACTGCAAATACTGATTCATTAGCAACATCGCCTACAGAGGTACATAGCGGTTACAAGAGGGTAGATGTTGAATTGAAGTCTTCTCATTGGTGATCATTAAGAGTCTTCGTAAAGATGTTTGAGCAATCATTTGAAAATCAGTACAAAGTGGTATCAACAGGCAACTGGTGATCCTCGTCTGAGCAAACTCCGTGTGTGGAGGGCGAGGATGATTAAACTCTCAAGATAACAAACAGGCATTCAACTCCGAACAGGCTAAGGCAATTAATTGCAACAGGATTGTCAAACAATTGATCCAAAAAGGTAAAACTGTCATCGAAAAGTCCACAGCGTGGTATTCAAAGGGCAAATCCAAGTTTGCGCTTAATTTTGAGACGGTAAACATCCTTCTTCAACGGAGGTCGATGGTTGTGGACTTTGCGAGCGACGATTCCACCGTAATTGCTGATGCATGTGGACCGTTTGCCGGGTTCAGTGCAGCAACATTCGATTCTTTTGACCCAGCGATCGTTCATCACTTCGTCCATTGTGATCCGTCTATCTGGGTCAGGGTGGAGCATCAGGAGTACCAGACGCCGAAGAGGTCTGGCGCGGAGGCTAGTAAAGAATCTTCCATGCTTCGGATGCTTATCCCCTGTCACGGTGCCGTCAGGACTGTCCTGAATGAACTGCTCCCACCATTGGGTGTAGCGAGCATATCCGGGATCCTGTGCTTCCGCAGCTTCCCATGGAGTACCGCAGTTGATCATGGCAAGACAGGCGATGCCGCAAGACCATACATCAAGCAGCCGTGGATCATAGTCTCCTACAGTTAAGCGACAGTCAGCGATGTTAAACATGTGGCGTAAGGATAGACAGTTACTTACTATCTTCGGCCAGAACTTCTGGTGCGATATATGGTAGGCTGCCGCAAACACCAGGAGGACATTTGGGAATCTTGCCCTGTTCATTCCAATATCCATCTTCCAATGGGTCAATAAAGACTATCGAGCATCCGAAATCCGTAATCTTCAGATGACCGTTCTCGCTTAGGAGCAAATTGTCCAGCTTAATATCGCGATGTGCAACACCGGAGCGGTGCAAGTAAGCGACTCCTTGAAAGAGTTGCTTGAACAAGCACAGATAGCCTTCGAATGGAAGATACCGTTGATGTACAATAGTGAACAAGTCCCCATAGCGGCAATACTCCATGACATGGTTCCAACGCCCTGCATAGATACAAAGACGAACACTCTCCACAATGTTCGGATGATTCAAGCGCTGGGCGATGCTGAATTCCATCTTGGCTCTCCATTCATAATCTTCCTTGGATTCCCCCCGGTTCTTGTGAAACTCCTTCACAGCATAATACTGATGCTTTTTAGGACCTTTGCCATGCATCCGGCTGACGGTAGCAGTCACACCTTTGCCAATCACTTTCCCTCTTCTGCCAGGAATTAGACTGGCTCGAGCAAACTCATGTCTGAGTTTGCAGCTCTCAACCGTAGAAGGGGTTGGATATATGCTTCTGACAGGAGATTTTCCTTTCCCACTTCCTGACGAAGAAGATTCCAGGATGTCAGACGGGGGTGAAATATCACCCCAACTGTGAGTTCTGACAGGGACCAGGGAACTGCTTGAGTAAGGAACACGAGCATTTGATCTCTTCTTAATGATAATACGAGAGGATGAAGGCTCGCAAGGTATGTTGGCACCTGTAACAAAGTATTAGATCCATAGATCATTGCTCTTGAGTAATTGACCACTTACTGTAGGATGGTAGATCTTCCATGCCATTGGTGATATCCTTGGCTGGTGTGACTGGTGCCGCCTGATTAGACGACCCGTCTACCTCTGTAGCGTTTAGATGAAGGAATGCACCCTTCAGCGAGATTGTTGAGAGCTTAGCTGGCGAGCTTACTGGAGCCACACAGCTCAAAGATGAAGAAGATGAAGGAGCTTGTCGATAACTTGGATCTGACCCAGGTGAGACTGAATTCGTGGTCTCCGTATCTGCAGTCTTCAAAGTGCTCAGGGTCAAGAGGCTTCCCTTCTTTTTTGAAAGTTCGCCTTTCTTCAAAGAGAGAATGGAGGGTACAACCGGCTGATCAGCCATCTGATATGGCAATACATTTTCCGGCTCAGTGTTGTACTGAGGGATTTCACAAGGGATATCGACCATCAAGACCTGCTGAATAGAACAATAGTTCGACCCAATGTCATGGGAGCTGTCTGGCATCATTCTGTCGCCGCAAGCCGACTCAATTGCGGGTTGGAACGACTTGTCAGCCATTGCTGTACGAGGAACAAGATAGGTCCAATTAGAGTGATGACGTGACTTTCAATGAGTTAAGTATATTAAAAACAGTAGCAGAGTGTGGAAGAGTTAACAAAGCAATGGGTGATGGAGACGGAAGGAGGGAAGGATGATCTGCAGGGGAGCTTAAAGTAGGCAGATGGAGGGAAAGCAGGCAGCAACTCGCTGTTAGGCAGAATGTCGCCACAGCAAGAGAAGAAGATAGGATGTCTGGTGTCTGTTATCTCATCATTGCAGCAACATCACAAGTGAACTGGTTGCCTGCCTAGGGCATGAATATGGGTGAGTTGGCTGAGCAGTAGCCTGAGGCCTTGCATCACACGTCACCTCTTAAAAGAATGCATTTGTGTTCACAGTTTGCCTTGGATTTCTAGAGACATTGAATGTATGCGTTTTGATTTCTTGATTAGCTGGCATGCTACCATAAAGAATAGATAATTGGGACTCGCCGCACATGACAAAAGCTCCATTTATACCACTCAGCAAGCGAAGAAAGCCACGAGAGAACTGCATTGATGAATTTCTCCTGAGCAGGCAGGCAGTGCCTTCGGCTATGATAAAGTACCAATAGGCAGTAGGTATGCTTTTGCTTGGGACACTGTCGGAATGAATGCAAATTAACTGGGAATAACCGATTGAATTAGTATCACCCACAACCCAATGGCCCTTAGATAGTATCCCCATGCTCTGTTTGTTTTGCTTCAATAAGTATCTTTATCAAGAAATGTGGGATGATTGCCCATAGACTTGATACAATACGGGGAGGAGTCAATTCTTCCTCATTAGAGCTGCCGAGGGGGCATCGGGAAATGCGTGCGAGGGGAGCTTTCACGACTGGTTTGGAGCGCTTCGTTTTGCTTGTCTTGGCACGCCACAAGCTGCATCCTGCAATGTTGCTGGAATCCGGAGAGATGATACCGGAAGCCCCAGGGTCTCTGGGCCGTCAAGCTCCTTTTTCAACTCCAAAAACAATGTCGTGCGTGGATGCCCATCTTTCAGGTCCCTCAAGACGGTTTTGCAGCCACTACAGATTCAGAAGTCTTGAACACCAGTCTCCCCATGTAGACGAGACTGAATGTCCCCATTGTCTGTTCCCTCCACAATCCATTCGGGTTCTTCCTCGTCAAAGTAACGGTCTTGCTCCTCCGTCAAGTCGTCGTATTCGTCATTCTCATCAACGACAGTATAGTCAAAATCTCGATCCTCCCCTCTGAGAAACCGCATTGTCATTTCCCAACGCCAGAGCTTGTCTCCTTCTTCTTTGCTCACCGGTATCTCGTCTCGGTCTTCTGCAAGAATCTCCCCGCTTGGTCCACGGGTGTAACTGAACATCGCGTGAGGATCGGGATTGTTGAGAGCATCAAGTTTAGCCTCTGAACGGTTTATATCCGCTTGAAGCACGCCGGAGAATCCCTTCGCTTTCCCCTCGGCTTCTCTCTCCGCTGGTGATTGGAAGCGGCGAATTAATCGATCGTATAACAATGGGTCTAGAGCTGGGGTGTTAGCTTCTCGGCCATCTCCTGAGAGAAGACCATTAGCCTTTGAGAAAATGAGGATAGAGCAGCGGACCAGCTAGCTCGAGCTCAGGAGAAAAGTATTCCGGATGCAAGTCTAAATAGCGCTTGCGACGGTTCTTCACCCTGATTGTCTGGGATGGCTGCATCGCTGCAGACTTGGCGTTGTGCTTTGTGCCCTCTGATTCCATCTGGACTCCAGTACCCGTGGGGAACAAAGGCATGACTATACCAGAAATGGGCGAGAACGCAGATTTTTAGCAGGACATATAGCTGAAGAATCAAATATGAGACAATACTGTGTAATATACTGATGGAGTGCTAATTGAAGACACCAATCGAGGCTAGCCGGTTCGGGTAACCTCTAAGAAACGCTGTGGAAGACTCCGGCGACTAAGTTGTTCCCCTTCATCTCCGCCCATGACACTACGACAGTCTAGGAGCGAATAACAGGCCACCTTGGCTGGATGATGGATAGTTGGCTTTCTATCTGAAGTTGAGGACATGTAAGAACCTGCTCCTGTCTGTTTCATATTTGCTATTGTGGCCGTTGCACCGTGTCTTGCTTTTTGTCCCTGCAGATTGATATCTGCATTCTCCTTGCCATCTGCCTTTCATTTTGCTTTTCCAGAGCGGTTGCTTTACTATGGGGTTTTATTGACTTCAATCCTACAGTGAAGCCTTCCAGGCCAATTGCAGTGCACAGATCAATTGAAAGCTAGTCGCCATGTCATCTACCGGACAACTGCTCCGGCAGGTCAAGACCGAAAAACTCGTGGCAGGCGTGGCGTTGCTACTGCTCACTGCCTTCTATTCCCCTGTCTCTCTGTTGACGCTGGCTCCAGTCTATGGAGCTGCACCATCCCATATCTTCCACGGGTATGGTGTTGCAGTCGTTGCCGCTGCTGGGTGGTTCTTGAAGGATCTCGTCAACCAACTCTCAGCCCGGCGCGCGGTCTATCTGATCCCTGTTTTCGCTTTCTGGCTTCCCACCATCCAATACTTTCTGCTCCAGCAGAGCTCTGCGTTTGGAAACCCCATCGGCCCTCTGATTACTGAGATCTTCACCTTTTACCCATTAGTGTTTGTCTCCGTGGCATGTGCTGGGAAGCTAGTACAGGCGGGATTGAACCTGAGACAGCATGGGGATCTTATGGCAGAGCATATCCCCTTGCTTGGGTCTTACGTCGTGTACTCTGCCGCGGAGAGCTTCGCGAAGACGGTCATCTCAAAATGTCTTGGCTCGACCTTCTTGTTGACGCGTGCTGGCCTTCAGCTGCTGCTTGCCATTCTGTATTCAGCTGCCATCCCATCAAAATGGCTGGTATTGGCTATTCCTTCCATCATTTTCTCCTTCACCTCTAATGTTCATATGCCGCTGGGCCGCACAACTGCCGCTTTGAACTCCGCCATCCTTGATGAGGGGTACCAGCTTCTGGCTAGACAGGACTCTTCAACTGGCTACATCTCTGTTCTGGAAAACTTGGAGGATGGCTTCCGGGTCATGCGGTGTGATCACAGCCTTCTGGGAGGCCAATGGACGAAGATGCCACGGAATTACCACCCTGAGGTCAAGGATCCCATCTATGCAGTATTTGCGATGCTCGAGGCAATCCGTCTGATCGAGACTGATCAAGGCGAGGCTCGCATGGATGCCAATAGTAAAGCACTTGTCATGTATGTGTACTTGTCCATTTTCCTTGCCCGCGAATTGTCTGCGTCCTCCGATGACTGACGTGCACAGTGGGCTTGGCGTGGGCACTACACCCTCTGCATTGATCACACACGGCATCGAAACCACAATCGTGGAAATTGATCCTGTTGTTCACAAATTCGCCAAAGAATATTTCTATCTGCCATCCAACCACATTGCCGCCATTGAAGATGCTACTGTGTTTGTGCAGCGCGCCCAGGAGTCTGCGAATCCTGCTCAGTACGACTACATTGTTCATGACGTCTTCACCGGCGGAGCAGAACCGGTTGAGCTCTTCACCATCGAATTTATCAAAGGCCTCTATGACCTCCTGAAAAATGACGGCGTCATTGCCATTGTAAGTCCCATCCCTTCGAAATTGCTTCCATTTACCTCTAACTAATGTTATACGTAGAACTATGCCGGAGATATCTCCCTGTACCCAACTGCACTCGCCGTCCGCACTATCATGGCGGTCTTCCCCTCCTGCCGGATCTTCCGCGAGGACTCTGCTGAGGAGGCCCAGTTCGATTTCACCAACATGGTCATTTTCTGCAAGAAGAGCAATGACACTCCTCTCCGTTTCAGGGATGCCGTGAAGGCCGACTTTTTGGGCAGCAGATCTCGTGAGAACTACCTCGTTCCTAAACACGAAGTTGATCCAGCGATGTTCCAATCGATCCAGAAGGGTGGAAGGCGTGTCCTTGTCGCGAAGGAGACTGGCCGCCTGCACAAGTTCCAGGATCGTAGTGCAAATGGACATTGGGAGATTATGAGGACTGTTGTGCCCAAGGCAATTTGGGAGAATTGGTGAGGAGTATCTGCAACGTACCCACTATATGTATAATATTTGCGTCTATCGAAAAAGTCCGCCATCTCGACCATCGGAGCGAGATGGAGAAGAATGTTTGTATGGACAGTTGTTCCTTCGAAAATCATTGGAATCTGTTGTGAATTTAAGAGAAACTTTGAAGATTGGTTTGGTTATTGATACGGAAAGTGATTTAAATGGATCATCTGTGCTATCAATACTCCCTAATAATGCTTCAATCTATGAACCCCATAGAATTCTAGATTATATCTTCATAGCTCTACTAATCATCTCATTTAGTTAATTGAGGTAGAACATATGCTCCACAGATGAACAAAGGGAATATGTGCTAGTTAGATGTATCGCCCATATCTAAGACTCCTGGTCCAGTGTCAAAGCCATTCTGGTATCGAAAACAAAGAGCGTCGCCAAGCCGATATCCTCGATCCTTGGAGTATGTACTGCACGCAAATGATAAAAATACAATGCAACGACAGCCAATCCATTGAAACTGCTCAAGACTCAAGCGGAGGGACTTCCCCGAGGACTCGTTCCGGGTTTCTTCACCAGGCCAGCAAAGAAATTCGCTAGTGCCTGGTTGTGTGCTTTTTCATCGCCGGGTGAGGACAAGATTTCCTTCCTCTGGGATCGACTAGCCTCTCTCTCCTAGAGGGTTTAGACGTGGTCAGCACATTGGCAATAGGCGTGATAGGTTCTTGTCAAGTTTGTGGCTTACCTTGAGTTTCCTCACCATGTCATCCGCGTCGACCTGGATTCCTCCCATGTTGAACTGAACGGGCCCAATGTGCTCGTTGACTCGCGTATTATCCTCTAGAGGCGACATATCCAGCTGCGGAATTGGCATGGTTGCACGATCCTTCTCATCATCGTGTTTCAGCTGCTCTAGGACTTCTAATTGCTTCGCTAGGAAGCTCTGCATGTCCAGTGTCTCCACTTCGATCTTATTCGCACTGGTCTGGCTTCCTGCATGCACCATTGATGCGTTTCGTTTTGGGTCTGTGATTGTCTGCTCGAATATTGTGACAGCACTGGTTCCATCTTCTGCTGCCGTTGCGCCTTCATCCTGGGGCTCGTAGTGGACAGAACCAGGAAGGGGCTCAGGAGGGTCCTGGATCTCAATCGACCAGGCAGTCGATACGCCTTCCATGTCAAAGCCTTCTCTAATGATTCGAATCTTGCCCCACGAATCCCAATTCGGTGGCACTAAAATCTTATCCCGGTCAATGACGTTATGCTTAAGTGACTGTCGTTTCAGTAATGAATGGATCCCAAGGGACGAATGTATCAGGCTCTGCAGGGAGTTCGCGAGGAATGGTGTGGTGTATATTAGTGATGCGCCATCTGTTGACAGTTAGAAACGCATTCACAGGGTTTGGGTCTCGATACTCTCACGCTTCAGGAGAATAGTTCTCAAAAATTGCAAGATAAAATCAAATTCCTCTTCACGCCATCCATGGTCTTTCTCTAATTTCTCGATTTTATCAGCCTGTTCATGTAAGCAGTCAGCGAGTCTTTTCATGAACCCCACGTTGAACTTCGAATCGCACATACCCCTTGACAGACGACACAAACCGGGATTCCAAGACCCTCGTCCCATTCACCAGGCCCTAGAGGTATGGTGACTGGCCCTCCAGAGCTGGTCAACCCTTGGGCTCCGGCCGAACCGGAATCCATGCCCCTTTTCCGATCTCTCCATTCAGTCATGATCTCTTCCATCACAATCTTTGTCTCGTCATCCAGCGAAAAAAGAACGTGCCGTAGTAGACGGACCCATTCTCTGAGTCGTCGGATCCACGTCCATGGGTCCGACCAGTCGAGCAGGATCACTACTAACGTCTCTGGGACTGATTGAGGGGTCAAGAGCGGCTTGAGAAGCGGTGCAAAGGAAAGGGATGGTTCGGATAAGAGGTATGCAGAGACGCGAGCCAACGTATCTTGAGGAGCATAGTTGTTAGTAAGGACAATAGAATTTTGGCTGGCGATCAGGAGCGCCGTGGGATATGAACAAGGGAGAACGTATTACCTTCCTGGTCAGCGTCCAGGACGTCCTGATATGTGTATCCTAAAGCGAATTGATTGGCAATAGGCGGTACCCTCCCTTTTCGCTTTTCGCCAATTAAAGTAGAGTCCGATGTGTCCGCGGATAGAGTCTCCAGAAACTCGCGCTGGGTGTCCTGTGTTCCTCCTGAGATGAGTACAGTGTATTAGCGAGCTGGTCTCGTAATGAAGGCACATCCTGGCGATGATGCGACAAAGAAGAGCTTAGGAGATCGCGAACCAAGTATCAACAAGTTCTTCTCAGGCAGGCGCTTTCCATTCGCGACGCTGTCCAGCATGGACGACCAGATGTTTTTCTTAGGGCCATCTTTGCTCGACGGTCGACTGTTGTTCCCAGACATAGTGTCCAATATCGACCCTGCTCAGCCCGCGCAGACCATCTAAGCAGTTATCTAGCGGCTGTCCCCAAGTTCCGATCAGTTCAACGCGTCGATCTTGAAGCTGCTTGAATGGTGAAGCGGGACAAAAAGCGGACAGCGTCAGGGGATGCTTGAGATTGATAAGGGAGTTTGTTCGCTTGGTAGCAGATGAACAAATAGGGAGAGATGGCGGAGTATATTCACACTTATTGTTTTAACAATCACTGGAATCAAATTCAATCGTAGTAGAAAAGTATTTCCGAAGTAAGTGAGTGTTCCGTAGTTGCACGGTTGTAAACAATCGGTTCCATATTATTATGTGTCTCCCACTCCGTCTTTGCGGGTGAAACCTTGCGCGGAGCCCGCCCGTGATACAATAACCTACGACCTTTTTGCGACTGGCAAGCTATCTGAATACTCTTCTCTTCCCCTCTCAAAGGCTTTCGTCAGAACCTCAACAACCCGAAGAAATATCCCGAAGATGAATGCTATTCGTCAAACCCAAGCGCTCAATAAACGAGAACTTGAAAATGCTGTGTACGTACTTGAACACGGATCATTACCCTGCAGGGTTCGACGGGAATCGCATCACTGACATCGTCATCGTATTCTAGACCACCTGAAGCTTCATGGCATGCAGATTACCGAGACACAGCCTATATCTATATCGGCGGCCTACCGTTTGATATCTCGGAAGGCGACATCGTGACAATTTTCTCCCAGTATGGCGAGCCAGTCCATGTCAATTTGATACGCGACAAAGAAACAGGAAAGAGCCGAGGATTCGCCTTTTTAAAGTACGAAGATCAACGCAGCACCGATTTAGCCGTCGACAATCTCGGCGGAGCGACTGTGCTAGGACGGATACTGCGTGTGGACCATGCGAGATACAAGAAACGTGACGACGAGGAAGAGGGGGGCAATGTCGCGAAATTGATGGGCGAGACCGTTGACCGTGGCTCGAGAAATGATGATACGGACGACGAAAGGGAGAGAAGAAAAGAGAGGCGACCGAGAAATGATGAGCCGCGGAGCAGACCCTTGCTCAAGGAAGAGAAAGAGCTTCAGGAATTGATGGCCACTCACGACGAGGAGGACCCGATGAAGGAGTATCTGATCGAAGAGAAGAAGGAAGAAGTCGCGCGCGCGCTGGAACGCTTAGAAAAAAGTGAAAAGAAGCCTTCCCGAAGACGAGACTCGAGCCGGGAGAGATCAAGCCGACATCACCGCCACCGTCATCACCATCACCGACACGATGAGGATCGTTCTCGTTCTCGAGAGCGCAGGCATCGGCGCGACCGGTCCCCTTCAAGAGAGGAACGGTCCTATAGAGACAGACCCTCTTCTATAAAAGAGAAATCCTACAAAGACAGATCACCAGTGCGGTCGCGATCACCGGATTCGAGGAGACATCGTGATAGAGAAAGCCGTCGTCGATGATGGGCTCAAGGCCCAACCCATCATTGTCTCCTTGCTGTCATAGACCCGACCTTGTGGGAGTACTGTTGGTAAGGCTAATCTGCACATGTCAGATCCGAAATGGTCTATCTTGATAATTCAAGTGGAGATATCCAGCGGTTTGAGGAACCCATTGCTCAGACCTTCACTGAGCAGAAATAGATCATCAGGAAATATGTCCCGCTGTGAATGGATACCACTGAAGCCACATTGGATTATCCAGGGGCAGCGATTCTGACTATTAGATTACGATGTGCATATATTATTGTACTATGGGTCAACTCCAATTGCCAAATCCTGTGGGAGAACCAGCCACTTCACCCACCCCCAAGATACCGTTTCCAGCCATCTCTTACACAGTGCCGTTTACCATCATCACCATCATGAATGACAAACTTCTCCCATCGCCCGTCTCTGCCAGAACCAACCACAAGAATAGTTCGGTTGTCAGACCAACCTAGAAGGCCTTTCGTTGGCCGTGCAAACGATGTTCCCAAAGGGGGAATGTAGAGTGAGCCTGGAGGCGACTCTTCGCCAATCTCAAAATGCGCGCTAGAAAAAGAATAGACATCTGAGAACACCCTAGGGAGCAACGGGATTTTCCCGAGTATTCCCCATTTCTGGTTTTTCCCTTCTTCTGGAGGCGAAGATGGTGACTGGCTACGGTGCGACAGGTTTCGTGGGTGGGGGATGTCGAAAACATGAAGAGTAGACTTGTCAGATGTGACAGCTAATAAATTATTTGAAGGTGATATCGCAATCGAGAATATCACCGCATGGTCAACTCCGCGCCGTAGTTCAGCCATCTTGGTGCAATTGCTCGTAGAGAACACGCGTATCAACGTACCCTGAAGTGCGCCAGTTAATAATTTATAGAATTTTCGCCAAGGGATAGATTATGACTGTACCGCTTCACTTGCCGTTGCCAGCACGTCTCCATCGGGACTCAAGGCCATGGCTCGTAGAGATGTGCTATGAGCAGGTATAATGCTGACGTTACCAGTCTCAAGTTCAACGATCTGAACCTGTCCGGGAGATCGTCCTGGGAAGGCAAGTAACGTCGGTCCCAAACAGGCCAAACCTATTGGATTGTCGGTTGTCTCGAACACTGAGAGCTTCTGCGGAGGATTAGAAAATGCAAAGATGTGAATACTGTTCAGCAACGCAACAACGATCCGCGATTTGGATAGCCGGACGCCCAGTACGGATGTCTGAAATTCGAGCGTGATGACCGCTTTTTGTTTGGCGTCATCCCAGATGACCAACTACAATGAATCCAATGAGTCCAACTTGCTATGCTCGAGGAAGGCGTTGCGGAAGACGAGCTACGGACCTTATTTTGAGGGAATTTGGGGTTTCTTCCTCCTCCAACAATGGCCAGATAATTCGACTGGCCAAGCATGACCGCCAAACCGATGCCAGCATTGAAGTCTGAAAATTTCGGTGAAAGATATTAGTGAAAGGCGCAACATCCTTGGACTGGGATTTGAGCACCTCTTGATACTTTCAATTCACATGGATCCGCATTGAAGACTGGTAATTGAACTGTCAGCTCTGTTGACCACATCGACCTATGTCCTATGGGACTAGCAAAACACGTGGGAGCAGGCTCCTACCACAAAACCCGGTATCCAGCCCAATAGAGAAGCAGCTGTTATCACTGTTGAAGGTAGTGGATAGGGAATAAGGTCCCACGGACTCATCAATAGCCTGTCTGGTGTTCATCGTGATGGCGCAAGACGAGAGCCATGAAGTAGAGTCTCTATGTACGAGGATGTCTAAAGCGAACAGGCTTTCAGTTCAGGCAGACAAGACAACCACTAGCATAGAATAAGATATGAATATCTTGCACCAGTAACTGACTGGTTTAGCAAGAGGTCGATGTTGAACACAAAGGCAGTACAAACATTTTGCATGAGTTTCTGAGTGAGTCCCTTGGGCCAAGACCGCGGAACAATGACGAAAGGCTAAAGGACTCACCCCAGACGGCGGAGTAGATACTAGATAACTAGATAGATAGAGCTGGGCTGAATGCTGATAATGCCTGAGGTATCCACAGTCGAGTATCCATGGACATTGTTTGACCCTTGACCCGATCAGGAAATATGGTTATTATCACATGATTTTTATCGACAGTGCATTGGTGCCTTTCTGCCTCAGGCAGAAGATCTTGGTCAGGCAAGAATACCATACGGATTACGGAGGTCAGTACTAGCCTACTAGGTAGAGTACCTACTGAGTACACTGTTGAGAACTGAAGATGGACAGCCGCAGAGACCCACCGCCGTTCTGCGTAACGAAATTACCACCCCCTGAATTGAAACACCCCAAACAGTTATCCTTCTCCATCCTCTATGAACCAACCTCTCCTCTAGTCAGCACAATTGAGACTTCGTTCAAGCTGGACAGAGAGAAAGTATCTCAGTTAGTAGTAGTAGTATTTATTACCTGACATGTCCCCCCAGGGCTTGTTTTACCTAAGCTGTAGAAAAGAGCATCCCCAGATATCTACTGTGTAGGCTCCCATACATTGCTGGTAATCCAGATACAATATTCTTGCTGCAGGTGCCCCCAGCAGAATGAAAATCATTGAAATGTACTGTAAAGAGTGCTCGAAATGGCGTACCATGGATACGTCGATACGGTACCTGGACCTTCCCCCCTAAACTAAAAGGAACCTTAAGACTCCATCTCCAACTGGCGCTCTGTTATTCGATCTCAGGAGAGCAGCATCCATCCACCATCTATCCCATCTTTACTGCTCGAACTTGCCCGGTTCCCTTCTTGACTTCATATCCTCCATTTCTCGAGGCTTGTCGTTCGCTCTCTGCTTTCTTCTGCTCGAATCGCTCCCTGATCCTATTTCTTTTGCTCTCCCTCGCTCACTCTCTCCCCCCCCCTTAGCCCACCATGTCGTCGGCTCTCAACGCGGTATGTTGCTTGCTTCCCCTTTCTGGCCTCTGCTCCAGAAAACTATCCTACGACCACCACCACCACCCTTGTTTGTTCTACACCATTTGCTCCAGATGAAGATCACAAATCATTGCTCGACCATATTTATGTTCATTGCTTCGGCTTGGAGAATACAATCTGACATTTCAATGCCAGATCCGTCGCAAGAAAAACGTCAAGAAGGGTATCCAGTTCTGTTTGATGGTCTGTGGTGCTAGTGGAACCGGTACGTATCATGGAAATCGCCTGCCAGCTTGAATTAAGTGGGTGGTTGACCAGTCTTTTTTGTGAATGCAGGACGCACGACCTTCGTCAACACCCTTTGTGGCAAGCAAGTTCTCGAAAGCAAAGATTCCGACGATGCTGCCAGCGCTCATATCGAGGAAGGCGTCCGTATCAAGCCAGTTACAGTTGGTAGGTCATACCTCCCCGCCTCGTGACAAAGGGATTCATACTAAATCAACGATATGAAAGAGCTAGAATTGGACGATGAAGGCACCCGCATCTCCCTGACTATTGTCGACACCCCTGGCTTCGGTGACCAGATTGACAATGAAGCCAGGCATGTTGGATCAAATCCTCGCTTTGAGACCAGAACTGACCGCTTTTCAGCTTCGGTGAAATCGTCGGATACCTGGAACGCCAATATGATGATATTCTGGCCGAAGAATCGCGAATCAAGCGTAACCCCCGTTTCAGGGACAACCGTGTTCACGTCCTCCTCTATTTCATTACACCAACCGGTCACGGCCTGCGTGAACTGGATATCGAACTGATGAAGCGCCTTTCTCCCCGCGTCAACGTCATCCCCGTTATCGGAAAGGCCGATTCTCTTACTCCCGCTGAACTTGCGGAGTCCAAGAAGCTCATCATGGAGGACATTGAGCATTATCGCATCCCTGTCTACAACTTTCCCTACGACATCGAGGAAGATGATGAAGATACAGTAGAGGAAAACGCCGAATTGCGTGGGCTCATGCCATTCGCCATTGTCGGTTCCGAGGACTTTGTCGAGTTTGACGGACGGAAAGTGCGAGCCAGACAGTATCCTTGGGGTGTAGTGGAGGTTGAAAATCCTAGACACTCTGATTTCTTGGCTATCAGAAGTGCCCTTCTCCACAGCCATCTCGCCGATCTGAAGGAGATCACTCACGACTTCCTCTACGAGAACTACCGTACCGAGAAGCTCAGCAAGAGCGTTGATGGTGCTGGCGCGTATGTTTACTCGCTATATCTGTTCAAAGTTTATATGATCTTTGCAAAACTGACTGCTTTTTACAGAGGCCACGACTCTTCCATGAACCCCGAGGACCTTGCATCTCAGTCAGTTCGCCTGAAGGAGGAGCAGCTCCGTCGTGAAGAGGAGAAGCTCCGTGAGATCGAACTCAAGGTACAGCGTGAAATCGCTGAGAAGCGCCAGGAACTTCTGGCTCGTGAAAGCCAACTGAGGGAGATCGAGGCTCGCATGGCACGTGAAGCAAGCCAGAATCAGGTTGCTCTTCAGTCCGATGCTACCAATGGCGAGGCTTAGGTTCCTTTTACTGCTGTCAAAGCGGGATACGGTTTTTGCGAGTTTCAGACCATCTGTGCCAACGTAATGGAACTTGTGGCACAGTAGGTTGTAACTGTTCATGGGGTTAATATTGACCGTTTTTTTTTTTTTTTTTTTTCACGTTAATAGCTTTCGTCTTGAAAGAGAGGGCAAGGGAAAATGCAGCGCTCCATTTTCGATGACCGGGCACAGTTCCTCTCTCGGACAGGGCTGTTTCCAGGGACGGGGAGTGTGGATTGTGGCTATCACTTCTGACCGTTTCCCCTTATATTCCTTGGTCTCTTATATCTCTTCACTTTTATCAGCTGCGGATTTTGCCAATCTCCAGGATCCGTATTGCAATGCCCGGCGCCCGGAATAGCATTTTTTAATTGTTCGCAGTCGTTGCTTGTAACTCCGGCTCCATTTACCCTTTTCTTCACCTCCATTTACCCTTCTCTTTTGTGTTTGTCAAAAATGACACCCGTCCCATCTCAGCAGCGCCGCAAGATTCCCTCTGTTGTCGTTTTCATCTTTTGTGTCCTCTCTTGGCTTATGTGTTGTCTCTACTATCATTCTATGTCTTTGAGCCGAATAGTAGTACATGAGGAAGAAAAGTACCCTTTTACTGCTATCTCCTTTGGAAAATCTAGAGGTTTACTTGGATCATCTCTGCGCGCGGGAAAACCAGAAAGTCCATAAGATCGAGTAGATTGGGGGAATCAGCGCCAGCTCTCCCTACTGGGGGTAATTTGAGCTGAAATACTTGGGACATGACATGTAGGCAGGTTGCGACTTGTGAGGAGACAACCGGAAGCAGAAAGCAAGCGGAAGGGATTATATGTAGCAAAAGGAGGAAGAAGAAGAATGAAGAGAAAACAAAAAGAGGCGAAGGAAAATAAAAGAAGTATAGGGGGAAAACGAAGAATAATGACCAAACAGACAGCGGGGGTGATCAAGTGAACGGGAGCAGAACAAAATCAAGTGGTATTTGCGCTTCATTGTACAGAGGGAGAAGGAGGCAAATGCTGCTGATCTGACACAGATTTGGAAATCAAATCAACAACATGGACGGGAAAAAAAGTATTGAAGAAGTTGTTTGAATGATTCAAGAGCTAACAGCTGACGGAAAGTAATGGCCGATGCCGTGTGGGGAAGAAAGCAGTTCTACTAAAGAGACAAAAAAGGATGCCATCAAAAAGAGAACGATTGCTTTCTTTTGTTGTACACAAAGCCTGTCAGGTGGCTCAGTGTTGCTGTGGCTTGTTCCAGAAATCCAGACTGGCCACAACATCCTCGCCTCCTTCATCTTCGTAGGCGTACAGAATCTAGCATCATAGTTAGTCAATCCATGTGATCAGTCAATGTTTGTGGAGGTTCCAGACATACCTCTCTTGTGGAGGAGTGTAACATGCGAATATTCTTCCCGGTCATGATATGAATTAGCTCACTGGTCTCAATGTGTCTAATCTCGATAAAATTCGGCTCAAAGGCAAGAATGTACGGATATGACAATGCAAATGCATTAGGATTGCCCTCCCATGAGATCTTCCAGTCAGGACGAGCGCGCCACCCGTTTCGGTTGACAAAGAAGGAGAAGTCGCTGTAATTGAGCAGGAATTCTCCGTTCATTCGCTCGATGTGAATGGGCTTCACATTTTCCTTGCGTTGAACAAAATCAAGCGAGGTATCTGCCTGGTCCAGGAGAGACTGCGTCTCAGTGGTCTCAAGGCTAACGACCTCGAAGCCACGGGCACAGCCAACGCAAAGAGTCGAGCGAAGGAAATGAATGGACGATGATTCCGCAGGAATGTAATATTCCTAGACAGGACGATTAGATTAATTGAATCATGAGCGATTGGTGAACAATACGAACCTTGAAAGGTTTGAGCGTGTCCTGGCCACCCTGGAACATCTTGCTAACGGCGGACTTCTTCTTCCCTTTCGCTAGATTGTCCATAGGCTCATAGACCTTGATTGTTGAGGATAGAGCAGATGTCTTGACAGAACACACCAGATGGCGTCCCAGTCCAATCCCTGCCTTGAAGAAATTGGCGTGACCCTGGATCTTCTTCGGCCGTTTGGCCATCGAGTTTTGACCTTCTCCAAGCTCAAGTGCCTCCATCGGATAGGACGATAAGGTCTTGTTCGACAGAACAAGAAGCAATTGGTACTCTTCCAAAGTATCGATTTGAGTCACCTGACTGGCATCAAGTACACGTCGCGGCTTGGCAGACTTATCCTTAGGCCAACGCTCCGATATGAAGATACCACTGTCAGTGCCGTATACCAATTTCCTACCTCCATCTTTGGAAAATGTTAGCGTACTGACACAAATAAGAAAAGAGAGAGGATCGATGCAATGACATACCGACAGGAACAAGGCAGTTCACACGGTTCATCGACGTGAAGAAATTGGAACATAGAACGTTCTTGTTGTAAAAGTTGCTGTTCCGCTCTCTAAGCTTCCTCTGCTGTTCCTCTACCATCTCAATGAACTTCCTTCGTTGCGTTGGCGATGTGGCATAGAGTGTTTGCTCATAGCCACCCTTGCCAAGATGCCTGAAGGTGATTGGAAGGCCGTCCTTTGTGCTGGGCGGATTGACCACAGGCTTATTGGAAAGTAGACTTGATGAGGGTCTCTTGGCAATGCCAACTCTTGGAATCACTTCATCCATCTGAGCAATGACCAAAAGTTCAAGGGGGATGGGTTTTCGATAAACACGATATTCCTCCCGCTTGTTGACGACTTTGATTCTCACAAGTAAGACCGCATGGTCAAAAAGATACGCGGTCACTTCGGAGCTATCTGTCGGAGCTTTCCTGAACGCCATTTTCGTAAGCATCTGGCGGTTTTCTTCTGTCAGTTTCAGATCGACGTAGTCCCCAGGGTTGAACTTGAGAGCAGAGTTCAGCTGCACGAGATTGAAGTGATTCTCAGCCCTTCCACTCTCAGTATTGACGCGAGACAAGAAGTCTTTAATGAGTTTGACGGCCTTGGGGATGTCTTCTTTATCCATATTGTCGTCGCTCGTATTCTTCAAGACTTGTTCAAGAAGCAATGGATACCGAGCGAGACGTGTCGTAGGCTTGGTTAAGTATCCATTCAGCTCCAGCTTACGCGATTCCTTCAATCGTTCTGTTTCTTCGACGAATCTGGCAAAAGCGGGGTTGGAAGCCTTCTCCTTCTCAAACTCATATTTTCCATAAAGCTGGTTGGCACCGTATTTGATGAAGGGGTCAAAGTTCGGGACATGCTGCAGGAAGATATCACCAACAGTCTTCACTACGTGGCTCTCCTTCTGTCTGGAATTGAGCGCTTCACATAAAGCGCCGTTGACTTTCAGAACTTCCAAGCAGTTTCCAAATACCGTGCGGATGAACTTCTCTCGCCGATGTTCTGGAATGGGGGACATGTTCGCATTGCCTGCTGAGCGTAAGGGTCTCATCCAGAAATCTCGAAGGTACTCCAAATCCTTGACGAAGTCGCGTTCCGTGTACATAATCTCGAATATAATTTCCTGGCGTTTCTTTTCACGATCATCAATGGCATCAGAAATCTCCTTGGGAACCATATTGATCCAGAGTTTTTGATTGTCGTTATCCTCATCGCCATGAAGGCTACCTTTAGATGTGGACGACCGTAATCCAGGTTGCGGCTTCAGATTCAATCGTGCTTGCTGTTCCAACCGTCTGGGGCAAGCGATGGAATAGCATAGACTATCGCGCGTACATGTAGGCGAGTAACATTCCGTCAAAAGCGTGAAAACTCCGTTGACCTCTGAGCTAGGGGTTTCTTCACCCATTGTCTCCTTGAACTGATAAATCTCACCAGGGGCATCTCGTAAACGATGGTCATATGTCACGTCATGGAAAAACTTTTGCGCGTCGAGCGCCCTTCCTAATAGAAGAGCCAGATTCCGATCGTTTGTCTTGATAATGTGTGCGATCAAATCGACTGCCTCCGCACCAGAAAATGCATTTTGATAAGATAAGCCGTTCTTCTGTCGTTCACCAAGCGGAATCCTCTCACGGAAAACATCCGCCACTCGTGATAGTAGAGCGGGATACACCAGGGGCACTTTGCTTCGACGCGAATTGCTCGGGACAAGTGTGCCAGTCTGACTAGGCTTCTGCGTCAATTGACTTTGCATGCTCATAGCTCGGTCCGGTACAACAGTTGACGCCATCGACATCGAACGCGAATTGGTCGATCCATCACTAGGAGGCCGCGATCTACCATTCACGTTGTGAGCGTCCACGGGTTCGGGGTCGAAATTATTCACCGGAGATTGACTTGGTCCAGATGGCTGTCTCCTTGTAGGAATCACCCTGCCCGTGCTCGTGGTATGGGAGTGATCACGGTCTGTAGAGTAGGAAGTCAGCGACATGGCGCGTTCATTCCCGTGCCTCAACGGCACGACACGACCCTGGTCTGTAACAGGATTCGCTGGACTATAGGGCTGCTGGCGGAAAGCAGTCGCAGAAGTGTGGTTGAAGCTGCTCGGCGGTGGCTGCTGATACACTGGAGGGCCACCCATTCGCGCCATTGACCGTGATCTAAAAGCATCGGAATTCAAGGCGGGGGGAGGCATCGGCCGGCCATATCCCTTTGGATCAGGGTATTGCGGGCCGGCACTTGGTCTGGAATCCAGTCGCTGAGGTTGGGGATAGACGTAACGCCCAGGATATGGTCGAGGCGGGTTCTGAGAAGGATGTTGGGGAGGCACAGCTGAGCCTCCAGGATATGCTTGGTATTGCCCATTTGGAGCTGAAGGTGGGTAGCCATTGGGCGCTTGGCGTGCCGGCTGCGGCGGAGGTCTTTGCATATGAGGGTGCGGCACATGCGAGGACATTGTGTGGGCGCGATCCTGAGAAAATTGAGCTGTCTGCGAGGTCATTGTTTGAGAGCGTCCAGGTGGCGGAGCACCACCAAAAATCTCGGAAAATGCAGCATCGCGCTGGAAAGAGGAGGCATGGCCGTAAGGCCGGTAATTCCGGCCCTGTTGGCCTCCTAGGTCGGCCATCTTATCCCTTTCAACGATCTATCTTTGCCTCGATCAATCTGCGTGGTTGTAGACGACAGCCGCTCGCACACTCAGCTTTGTATGGTTGGATTATTCTCAGTGCGAATGTAACGGAGATTGAATCGTAGAAAGTCGTGCAAAAGCGTCGCGAGGAGGTCGTCTAAAGTCGTGGGGAACGAGAATTGGAATCGAATATTACTCCACAAGTGGCGGGTTTAAGGGCAAACAGCAAGAAGCAGTGAAAATAATGGTCAACAATAGGAGTGGTAATGGGAGTCAGGAAACGAAAGTCCTTCCAAATATCATTCCTCGACCGGGTGTTGACCCTGCAGCGGACTCAAGCCAAGAAGAAACCGCAGGATTGCGTTGTGTTTAAACGATTTAAATGCGCTAGGAGCCTTGAGCGCAATCGCAAGCCAAAGCCCCCGCTATTCATAACCTCAGCATCCTCTCTTGAGCCAGTTGGGGGTCGATATGAGCAGACTCTGGTGGTGGAGGCAAAGATGGAATGCCAGACCAGAAACCGGAGGGGGTGGGGATAACAAGAGAGGAGTGGCTAAGTGACTTGATGGTATTGGGAAAAAAGAAAAGAATAGGGGGAAATGTCGGTTGTGGCGTCTACCGTGGCCAACCAGTAGTGACTACTAACAATAAGAGCCTAGATAGATACTCCTCCGTACGCAAGCTGGAGCTGATGGGGGGAAGAACAGACAGTCCAAGAGATGATGGAAAAGCACGGGGGGTTTCAATGTTAGTTGGGTTGAGGAACAGGCACATGTCAGCCTTTACCCGGATTGGCTAAGCTCGCTCTCTCTGCGGCGATATGATTATGTACTACGGTGGTCCGCGCGAGCAACTTGGTCAACCCCAGCTATCTATCGGGTGGATAGCTACGATCACTCCATCTACACTCTTTTGAGGCTCGCATCTCCTTGATTCTTTAACCTTTTCGAGTATACTGCCGACGAGATTACCTCTCAGGTTTTCTCTTACCGATTTTTTGTAATCCGCCGCCCCATTTGCTCTCTATCTGTCATCATACACTCAACATGGCGGAAAGCGAGCTGGCTCCCAAATTCGCGCCCTTCTTCTCCTTTGTAAGTGATTTGCCCGAAGCTCCGTGGTCTTCCAAGCGCAGTATTCAGATTTACTGACTGTTTTAAGGCTGGAATAGCATCTGCAGTGAGTCCCTCTATCCCCGAGCTAAGTCCTGACGGAACACTAACAACACCTCAAAGATGATCTTCGGATGTACGTCCAGCATTCAACTGTTTACGATGCCAACAATCATATCATAAAAAGCTCACATTGTCACAGCGTTGGGTGCGGCGTATGGAACAGCAAAGTCAGGCATCGGTATCTCCGGTGTAGGAACCTTTCGACCGGATTTGATCATGAAGGTAGGACCGACGTGCACGACGATCGCTGAGCAAAACACAAGAAGGATAACTAACTGCTGTATAGTCCTTGATTCCAGTCGTCATGTCGGGTATCATCGCAGTGTACGGTCTTGTCATTGCGGTGCTCATTGCGGGAGATATGGCACCCCCTCCGACACAAAACATGAGCTTGTATACGTAGGTTCCTCTCTCGTCAAGCTCACTACAGCCAGCATGACCTTGCTTATTGATTTTCTATTGCAGAGGCTTCATGCACCTTGCTTCGGGGTTATCGGTTGGCCTCGCGGGCCTGGCAGCCGGTTACACAATTGGAATTGTCGGTGATGCGGTAAGCGGTTTCAAAACAATGGTTATCTATATGAAAGTTTTACTGATAGGCTTTCTAAAAGGGCGTACGTGCTTACATGCAACAATCCCGGGTCTATGTAGGAATGATCCTTATTCTGATCTTCGGCGAAGTACTTGGTCTTTACGGGTATGTTTGTGCAAGAGTCACATCGAGAACCTGTCGTTGCTAACGTCTGCCAGTCTAATTGTTGGTCTCATCCTCAACTCGAAGAGTAAATAAACTTTCTCAGCTGTACTCGACATTGTTTGATCCACGACATACATCATTTCAGCGACTCTTGCCACTTTATATCCGCAGGTCACAATCGTGGACTTCTCGAGACTCCTTTGAGGGAG
Source organism: Aspergillus clavatus NRRL 1 (assembly GCF_000002715.2). Taxonomy (NCBI): domain Eukaryota; kingdom Fungi; phylum Ascomycota; class Eurotiomycetes; order Eurotiales; family Aspergillaceae; genus Aspergillus; species Aspergillus clavatus. The sequence continues at coordinate 966,406 of NW_001517104.1, read as the reverse complement.
CGACGAGTGTTCTTCTCCCCGGTGAGAAGATAGTCTTGCATTTGGTGTGATCTGGAGACATGGCCTTGGTCTTCTTGTACTAGTATTCTGCCCAACAAAGGCCTGGAAATAAAGATCCTAGATGAGCCAATCTTGTTATTCTGCAATCTGCATTAGCTACGGAAAGCTCCCAGCAACCCAGGCTCTCGAAATAGCACCTATCAAAGTCATTCCTTTAACCTAGCAATCTACTAAGACCGGCTTACGGCCGACTACGCTAGTGGTGCATGCCGAGTTGTTGACAGGCTTGCCCCGCCAGTCGGTAACGTCAGAGTCTCCGTAACGCCGCCATGGACCATGGCAACTCGCGGGCAGAAAAAACGAACCTCAGCAAAGCTCTCTCCATTTCACATGGAGCATTGGTCACTGTTTTCTTTGCTTCTGAAGTAGTTTCTGCAGCTCCTCTCCATGTTCCAATTGTCTGTTTTCCTTCCCACGTTTGAGTAGTACTTGAAATTACAACTTAAACAACCTTGTCGTTTGATACTTCGGCACTCTTTCTCCCATATCTACCTACCGCTGTCGTCGAGACATGATCTCTTGCCATCGCAATGGCTACAGGAAAGGTCGAACCTTCGACACATAGAGAGACTCAGAGCTCGTCGACTACACCCGGGAAGGTCGATTCTCCTTCAGATAAAGCCCACGAAAAAGAAAAGCACATTGTGGCGTCCGTCCGACCGCCTCACCAGCGATCCTTCAATCCATTTGTTATCAAAGAACGCCCGGAAGAGAAGCAGCTAGGAATATCCTGCCACACATTGCGTCTCAGTGACTTTGTACTGCTGAAAACGCTCGGCACTGGTATGTCTTCATTACTGGCTAGGTACTGGGAATTGTGGTGTTGACTCGTTGGGGATCCCCGCAGGTACCTTTGCCCGGGTGTGGCTGGCGCAATTCAAAGACGAATCGCTTCGAAAGGGAAATGTCTACGCGCTGAAAGTATTACGGAAGGCAGACGGTGAGGACGGGCGTCGATATATCTGGTCACCAGGGCCTGGGCTGACTCGTGGGCTGCTTGGGGGAGGACACAGTCATCAAGCTGAAACAGGTGGAACATGTGCGCAATGAGCGAAAGACACTTGCGGCCGTCGCCGGATATCCCTTCGTCACAACTCTGTTAGCGACATTCTCGGACGATCAAAGCTTATATATGCTGGTATGCACGCCATCGCACCTCGTCAGGAACCAGCTTCCCGATCGTATGAAGAATCTGACCTTTACCTAGCTGGAATACTGCCCTGGTGGTGAGATCTTCAGCTATCTTCGGCGTGCGCGGCGGTTCAATGAGAATACTTCCAAATTCTATGCCGCCGAAATCACCCTCACGATAGAGTTCCTCCATGATGTCGAGGGCGTCGTCTATCGTGATCTGAAGCCAGAAAACATCCTCTTAGACGCTGACGGACATATCAAATTAGTCGACTTTGGCTTTGCGAAGCAAATAGGGGACCGCGAGACATACACATTATGCGGCACCCCCGAGTATCTTGCGCCCGAGGTGATTCAGAACAGCGGACATGGTCTCGCGGTCGACTGGTGGGCACTGGGCATCCTCATCTATGAATTCTTGGTAGGGCAGCCTCCATTCTGGGACCCAAACCCGATGCGCATATACGAGCAGATTGTGGAGGGCCGCTTGCGTTTCCCCCCGAATGTGTCTCCCGCGGCGCAGAATATCATCTCGCTACTCTGCAAGACCAACCCGAGCGAGCGACTCGGTCATATATCAGGCGGTTCAGCCCGAGTCAAAGCGCACCCTTTCTTCGAAGGCATCAACTGGGATGATTTGTACTACCGCCGGATCAAAGGCCCCATCATCCCCAGGGTTGACCATCCTGCCGACACCGGGAACTTTGAGGATTATCCTGACCCAGACGTAAGGGGTCAGGCCATCTACACCGACGACCTGAAGAAGAAATACGAACCTCTGTTCAGCGATTTCTAGATTCGCAACACAACTATCAGCAGCCAACAATACTCGCTGTAAATATTTTATTTTGTCATGAAAGTCTATGCTGATATGGAAACCCCGCCACGATGTGATGAGACCCTCCCCCTGTATTATCGTTTTGAAAGAAGGAATCCTGGCCCCACCATTTGGTTTTTTCTATATAGTAAAGCTAGCTTACATCTTGTGTCTTCTGTGTCTTTTGAAAGGCTACCTAGTCACCAACAGTGGTGGTGATTTTGGTATACAAGAATGAGCTTCTTTTGGATGGTGGCGTGGCGTCCTCTTTTCTCCCCTTCACCTGCTTTCGGTCGGCTCTTAATATATAATTCAATCTGCAAGTGTTCAATCTTCAGGCTTCCTATACGGTGCCGGTGTCTTTCTCTTTCGTAAACCATGCTCGTTTGGTTGAAATCAAACTTGGCCTTCGACAACCTTCGTTCTGATCTACCCAAGGTTCTGGGACGATGAGATTTTCCATGACAGTAGTATCTAGGTAACATTGATACCACGGTGCTATCTGTCTTAAGGAAGTGCTTGAAATATTGATTTCACAGTTGATGATTTATATGTATCAGTCAGTTTGACGGGAATATAGAGTATATGCTAGATTCAGAAATGAACAGATGGTGCTCGTTCTATACAGCGATGACTGATGGAATGCAGTGAGATCATCAAAAGTGTTGGTGTCACGGAATATTTCCGCCCTCGACCTTGTCATGTCCTCAAGCAGTCCACTGATATGATGGTGACCTCCTGGTAACGTTCAGGAGCAGTAAGCACATGCTGATGCTGTAATGTGACAAGTAATGCATAAGGAGGGGTGAGGCATATAGTAATGTTAATGAGCCATCCTCTTGGCTATTAAGAGACTTCTGTAGGCTTTGCCCCGGTGCAATCAAAAAGGTGCTCTCTGGCACGTGTATAGGTGTTGGGGCGCCTTTCTAATGGGACGACTTTTGGAGGGCCTCAGACAGGTTCCAACTTGGTACCACAAACCCCAGTTTATTCTGGAAGTTTATCGTCGGAAGGCTTTGTCCCCATTGCCTAATATTTGTATTGGCCTGCTTCGGGCAGAATATGTGGTGATTGTTGGCATAGTATGCCCTGCAACCCGTTCTCAAAGTGACGGGTCTGTTTTCCATGATCCTGCAAAAGAACCATTAGACATCTCTACTCCTGTTCAGCGGGACGAGAAGATTGCTTACCACTAAAGTCATGTTTAACGAACGCCATGGGATCATCGTAATCACCGGCACCCATCTGATTGACACCGGGGCTGAAGCTGGTGATGGGGAGAACCACTACATCACCAACCATTCTGAACCCCTGCTGGTTGGTAAAATCTTCGTATGTGACATTGTGTGTCGAATCGGGTTCAATACTGAAAAATTCAGGATCGTTGAAGTATCTGAACACGGCGTCGGTCCATGCGGCCGGCCCCGTGAACTCGACGATGGTCTTATCCATCTTGCCCTCCTTGAGAACACCCGCTTTCTTCATCCGCAGCGCCTCTTCCGTGATGTACGCGACGATGTCGCTGAGGATCGGATGGCCCGCCTTGGCCTGGATGGTCCACTGGCAAAACTGGATCCGGCGCGAATACCAATCATGCCAATCAGGCCTATCTGGATCAGCCTCGATGCCCACGACGAAGCCGATCTTCGAGAGATCCAGCTCCGAGGGCAACCAGTCGGATGCGGGTTTGAGCGCAAAGGTATCGATATCGCTGTAAATTCCTCCCCGGGCCAGCAGGATCAAGTATCGGAAGAAATCCGCTTTCAGGACAGGTAGGGGCATCGAGTCGTAGGCCTCAAACACCTCCGGCAATGAACCGTAAAGGTACTTGATTAGATGGCGCTGAGTCTCGTCCGTCACCACCTCGTGAACGAATCCTGGGTGCAGTGTCGTCCAACTTGCTTCCGCGGGGCGGAGATCCTCGCCAAACCAGACCGACGACGGCGTATATTTCCATGTCTGCCAGATGTACGCGGGGAACTTATTTTCCAGATCGTAGGGGAATTGATAACGGAGTCGGTCACGCAATGGTGCAGTTGGGGGTGGTTTCAGTGGCGCCTGCTGTGCTTCCTTCTTTTGCTCTGTTGAATGCTCGTTGCTGACAGCCTGGTTGACATCGAAGACCGCTTCGTCCGGTTTGGGAACGATGGAATGGGTGGAAGGACCGGAATGCGCGGACCGGAGGAGAACGATGAAGGTGATTAGGATGACCGCCGCGATCAACGATTTTCGAAATGTGAGCATTGTTGCATAGAATAGCTAGAAGAAGCACGGTAGAACTTGATTGGCGAGCGGAAGTGATGCCTAGCGTCTGGCACCTGGAATCTCTAAGGGGGCGCCACGAGCTTCTCCGCGGGGCTCTGGGGGGGAATCAATGATCCAACGCTGGGTGAATGATGGAGATGCCGTGCGAAGGAATGCTCGATCGTTGGGTTTTCACTTCAATGACTACCTGAGTGCAGACATAATTGCACCGGTACTGGAAAAGATTGTGAAATGTAAAGGTCTCTTTGCGCAATCAAACAATTGTAATAGTCGGTACTCTCGGAGACGGCTGGAAGACTTGGAACTGAATTCCGAACAGATTGTGTCACTCTGAGGAATCCGATACAGCGGCAGTTCCTGTACCGTAGACAGACAGACAATATAATACTTCTGGAATAAAGGAAAAAGGCGCAGCCTCACAATGTTTCCGAAAATGCAGCTCAGTAAAGTAAGAGTCGAAAAAGTTGGGAAACGTCGCTGAACTAAATGAAAACGCAGTGGAGCCTTAATGCCTTAGCTGCTGGTGGCGCCCAGTTCCGCGTAGATGCGCCAACAAGGATGACGAAGAAGATTTTGCTTTATTTTAGAGTCAATGGATCGAGGATGCTTATGAAAAAGAAGGTTTCTTGTTCACAGGGGGCCGTCACTGTCTTATAAGCTCGTATCTGACCACGAAGCCTGCTACAGACGTACGACATCTAAATTTCTAATGTACGGCGGAGGTATCACCGCAATTGGAAGCAGACTGATGATTCGCCCGCGGCGCAAGACTGTCGGTTCCCTGGATCGACAGGGAATAATTTCCAGACAGGGGGAGGATCATGGCTTGAAGAACTCCCATTATTATTGAAGAGCGGATGCTGATTGACGAGGTCACATTTTGTTCCTGTGGTCTGTCGTTGATCGCCGCTTTCGGCCACGATGGCTCTTCCAGAGAACCTCGTTATCGCTTCAACGTTGCAAGATCCACTATGTTATCTGAGATCTGGACTCCCCATGACTCTGCTGGAAGGTTACTTCAAGCTCAAGCAGGATTGAGGTACTTTTCTTTATACTATTATTTCTACCTTCACCTGTTGTTAGGACGATGGATGATATACATATCCGCAGGAGGTGTCACAGTGAGTAGTTCTGCATGCGAATGCGATATCCAAGAGGGGAACTAGCTCACTAAAATCCGAGCCGCGTCATTGCAGGAGCAAATTGACGCGAAGCTAGGCTTCAAAACTCGTAGTAAATGCAGGAGACACTTGGCGTCAGAGCATCCGGTGTTTAGTTGGTTGGTAGCTAACGGCGTGGTGACATGGTCTGTAGTAGAGTGTTTTTGATCTTTATTGGACATAGCTCCAAACCGATGACCATCAACACAATAATTAGATGCGACAGAATAGACGGGAAGATTCACTCTTCGACTGTTTCGAACTACGAAAGCAGTGGATTATCAATAGTGATATATATGCATATTGTTAGAGGACATCTTTTCCATACAGAAATGAACTACATAGTACTTGAGTGAGAACAATAAGGATCTCGCTCGGATCGACTTGCTTCTGTGTTTCATCGGACACACGAAGGAAGAAGCATACGCTCAGGGGAAAGTTTATTTAGCTCAAGTCAAAATGGAATGCCTCAGGTCACAGGTGGATGTTTCACATAGGCTGATATTAATTGACTGCCAGAAGCCCAGCTGCCCAGGACTCCCAGGAGTAGCCAGTAGTAGCTTTTGGCCAGTAGGACCTAAATGATTGGTAAACGCTCCCAGGTCGATAGCTAAGTTGCAGTCAGTTGGAATGCGGGGCCAGTAGAAGCAATGCGATGGTGAATTGAGGCCAGAGATCATTCCCTGAAGATAATTGACTTTGGGTAAATCGCTGTACTTCCGTACCTACAGCATCATATAAAGTTGCTACCGATCAGTCTTGCTACTACGGCGAGTGTTACTTGTCAGATATGTTGATAATCAGGAGTGAAGATTGTTTAACTGCCCGCTATTGCTGGAATACGGTATACTGTTCCGTCCCTATGTACTCCCTATTGAGGTCCTGAACCTTGGGTACCTAGATGTCTCCATCCTGGAGCTTTCCACCCCGAATGCTACAATGTTATCTAGACCCTTTCACACTATCTTATTGGGAGCTCAAAATAGCATCAGTGGCATCATAGACAGCAGTACAGCGTTGGAACTCCAACTATAGTACCTTTGTCTTTAATGTCCAATTGGACAATTGACAGCGTTATCTGGCCTTCACGGATGATTTCTTTCATCGGGTTCAATGATGACAATATACTCACTTCCTACTATATTTGATATTGGCTGATTTGCAAAAGAATGCCTGAAAAGGATGTGATGCGTAGTAAGGATAACTGTGTCACTTGATCCCTGTATAGGCATAGTTGTATGCTCTTCCATCTCAGTTGTATATAAACAACAGAGCTATACATTTAATATTTACAGACATTAGATCTATATCCTGTCTACACTGGCTTGTGCGACGGAGTCATATACTTAGCTTGTCTTTCAACAGTGTTTATCACTACCCTGATCAAATCCCTCTTTCAAAACACGCCATGGCTGGGCTTTATGTTGCTAGAATGAAATGATTTCTATATCCTCTTCGACCTTAACATCCAATGTTCAAGATATAGATGTAGGGGTTGCAGAGTAATCTCGCTCTATGAAGAATGACTGGGGGTCTTCTGCCCTCAAACGACAAGAAAAAGGGCCCCTTTCACGCTGTCTGCTGGTTTAACACAGCCGGAGGAAGACTCTGATGTCGTTCAAAAAACCGAATCGAGTCATCCGCCTGCGCTGCAGCTGGGGAGGATAGCCTTTCAACCATTGACACGAAAGAAGGCCACTCTGCTGGGAGTCCTAGGGTGTCTGGCCATAGCGATCATCGTCGTGGCCATAACGGTCCCGATTCTTAAACTGCGACACTCCAACTCCTTCGATGAATTGAGTTATCACAACGAGTCAAACTGACCCATCCGTGTCCTTTATAACTTTCCCGACCCTGGGTTGATCCAGGTCAGTCGCACATGAATCTCCTATGGAACCAATGCAGCTATCAATGATTCGAATGTCGCTCATGTTCCAGTTGCTACATCGATCAATCTGCAGCATTGGACGCAAATAGAGGCCTACGATGCGATGCTGACGTTGTCGGCTTGGGAGACAGGAGTCAATCATTGGGCCCCGGATGCCATTCAACGAGTATGCAATAGCCTACCCTTGTCTACAAGGGCTCAAAACTCTGATGCTGTTGCAGAATGCTGGGATATTCGTGTTATATTGCTCGGGAAAGTTGAAGGACTGAAACCGCTGCATTGGCGCTGCAATCTCAGAGAAGCAGGACCCTCTTGGGTTGTATCACCCCATAGATTAGCCGCTCGCGTGCCCTCGCGAACAGGGAGGGGCCATTGATCCGTCACCGTTTCGAGATATGGACGGGAGGTTATACATCACATACAAAGCTAATAGCAATAGCATTGGACATGGTGGTGATTGCCACAACGGCAAGAAGCCGATTGTCAAAGTGCCTATCATGCTTCACGAGCTGGCAGATGGCGGTATCACCCCAATTGGTGACCCCGTCGAAATTCTTCAGAATGAGGCAGAGGACGGGCCTTTGGTCGAAGCACCTAATATCATCCGAACCGACCAGGGCTATTATTATTTCTTCTTCTCCTCCTATTGCTTCACTTCGCCCAATTACGACATCAAGTACGCCTATTCCATGTCTTTGAAGGGTCCTTATGAGAGGGCTGTTCGACCTCTACTCAAGACTAGAGATTTCAACCTCATATCTCCCGGAGGAGCGACTGTTGCTCCTGATGGAAGAAAGATGATAGGAAGAGATGCATGCATGTCGCCGGGATTGATGTTGGAAAGAAGAACCTGATCACTCTTACAAGGGTAGAGTAGTGGAGACAGGAGAAATATGCAGAGTACATACTCTGTGATCAATTGCCGTGGCACTCTCCATGAATGTCATGTGAAGTAATCCCCATCCCTTCTCGATTACGAGACAAAAGATAACTAGGTGAGAGTCCATCTGTTCTCCATACTGGATCTTCGTGACTTGGGAAATCCCGATTACAAATCATAGAATGCTCATGGTGATCAAGCTGCAGCCAATCACGGTGCATAAAAATGACGCCATTAGCACTCCAGAGGTCGGCCGAAAGCCTGAGGCATCTATTCCCTCGCGCAATGCGGAATTGGAAAGAAAGTCGGTATAAACAAGTTGAAATGATTTCTCCACTGATTTATCTGCTGTCTCATCTCATCTGGAGCGCTCAACTATCGCCTGGTAGTTGTCTTGCTTCACGAGTCTACTGAAAATGAGCTCTCTACAGGGTGTGGTTCGCTCAGCGCCACGACGTCTCCAAGTCGCCGGAATGTGGAGACAAAGTGAAAGTGTTGCAACAAGCTTCGCTACACGCGGTCAATTTCATATCAATAATGCATCTTCACCAGGAAGTGTGAAGTATCGAGAACTACACTCCATCCCCAAGCGGAGGTTACAGACTGGCACAGCAGAATTCTCCTCAACACGCGATTCATCGAACCCTGCGCTTTCGTTCCCATGTCTTGACGCTCAAGATGCGAAGTCGGCGCTGCTAATTGCACGTTCACTGGAATCCGGCCCAGAACCCTCATACACCACCGGGCAGACTGAGAACTTCCACTGCGAGGAGCCATTGCTGCTGGATTGGGGTGGTGTGTTGCCAGAATTCAATATCGCATACGAAACATGGGGTCAATTGAACGCGGATGGGAGCAACGCGATCTTGCTACATACTGGTTTGTCGGCCTCGAGTCATGCGCATAGTACCGCGGCGAACCCCAAACCGGGATGGTGGGAGAAATTTATCGGCTCAGGGAAACCGTTGAACACGGACAAGTACTTTGTCATTTGTACAAATGTCATCGGGGGCTGTTACGGCAGCACGGGTCCCTCATCGATCGATCCTTCCGATGGGAAGAGATATGCCACGCGGTTTCCCATTCTTACACTGGATGATATGGTTCGTGCGCAGTTTCGTCTGCTAGACTCACTCGGGATACAGAAGTTATACGCGTCTGTCGGCTCGAGCATGGGCGGCATGCAAAGTCTGGCTGCGGGTGTCCTGTTCCCCGACCGTGTCGGCAAGATCGTCAGCATCAGTGGGTGTGCTCGGAGCCATCCGTACAGTATCGCCATGCGTCACACGCAGCGCCAAGTGCTCATGATGGACCCGAAATGGAACCGCGGATTCTACTACGACTCGATTCCACCCCACTCGGGGATGAAACTCGCCCGTGAAATCGCGACAGTCACCTATCGCAGCGGACCAGAATGGGAGAAGCGATTCGGACGGAAGCGCGCCGACCCTAGCAAGCAGCCAGCGCTGTGCCCGGACTTTCTCATCGAGACGTACCTCGACCACGCGGGCGAGAAGTTCTGCTTGGAATACGACCCCAACAGTTTGCTCTACGTGTCCAAAGCCATGGACCTTTTCGACCTCGGCCGCTCACAGCAAGTGGAGACAAAGCGGCGCAGAGCCGAGTTCGAAGTCCACATCGCTCTGGGCGACAAGGCTATCGGCTATAATGATGCCTCGTGTAGTCTCACACTACCCGACACCCCCTACGAAGAACAAGCTTCGACAGAGTCTTCCACCTCCGAATCTGCCGCCGGAGGCGAGCAACCCGAAGGACCCCCCGCAGATCTCGTTGCCGGACTCGCGCCTTTGAAGAACCACCCTGTCCTGGTCATGGGCGTGGCCAGCGATATCCTCTTCCCTGCCTGGCAGCAGCGCGAAATCGCCGAGACCCTTGCCGCGGCCGGAAATCAGAATGTGGAGCATATTGAGCTTGGTGACGATATTTCTCTATTCGGACACGATACATTCCTACTGGACTTGAAGAACATCGGTGGTGCCGTTAAGAGATTCTTGCGCTGAGATAGCGCGTGTATAGGCTCATCTATTTTGCCGAAGTCTAATAATGAATAATGATGCACATCTGAGCGGTTCTTCTTCTTCTTCTTCTTCTTATGTTTTATATTTTTATTACTTGGGTGTTGATATGATATACAAGCTTTATTCACCATAGGAGTCGGCATATCCAAAATGAAAATTTCTCCCCCTACTAAACTATCTCAGAGACGTATAGCATTCGGTACAATATAGACCAGCCTTCACAATCAGAGGATCTTCCCATGTGCCCTCAGATTAGCTCTCAGGTTCTCATTAATTTCCAGGCTGATGTATAGCGTGTATACATGTGTGGAGCCGGATACCATACAACTTTGGCTTTTGAATTCACTCGTCATCGGGCAGGAAGAGCCTCTGGTAAAGCATGTCGATAAGTAATAGGATACAATAGGATTTCATATTCAATTTATCGGACTTCCAACATGAGAAGGGCTGTCTTGTCAGTGCTATACTCGCCGGAACTTCTAGCTCAAGATTCATTTTCAGAGCAGATTATAGGATCAGAAGTAACGTGAGATCATAACAAGGAATACCAATTGCTGCTATTTCCATGTGTGAGATGTACACATTCATGTCTTTTCGAACACAATCAGTAGTAACGCTGTGAGAGATGAGAAGACAGGTATGTAACTGGAGTAGAAGTGGAGGTCCTCCGCAAGCCATGTTAGATTGAAAACTACCTTTTTCAGATTATTTTTTTTAACTCCTCATTGGTATGTTCGGCGATCGTTTCGTCAAGGGAAACAGACTGAGCGAATCGACCTCGGAGCAGAATTGTCATCATCGGGTCTGGCGTTGGAACGTGACTGCTCGGGGTTGAATATTCAGGGGGCGAGTCCACAAACGATGGAATGGCGTGCGATCAGTATATTAAGAAGAGATCCTGTCAGGTCTGTCTGTGAGTAGCTGTCCGTAAGTGGATGAATTTTCGAGATCATTGTGCTTCCACAACATTAGGGAAACAATGTCTTCGAGAGGTCGACAAGAAAGAGTACCCGCGCTAATGAGGGAGTATGGCTTGATAATAGAAACGAAAAAAATGCTAGATTGCGGCAATCTCTTAGATTTCTGTTCGTCTCAATCATTCACAACTGATGCCAACGTCTTCTTCCATTCGCCGAGCGAGCGCCGAAGGATGAAGTCCGTTACTTTGGACCCCGAGACTGGGATCCAGAAGTGTCATGAGTGCTCTTGTGTTTGGTTTATCGTCATTGAGATTAGGAAAATTGGACCCTCAAGTCTGTACATTACTCAGTTAGGGGACTTCATTTAGAAGGAGAATTCTCATATGACCAACGACTTACCTGTTAGCCAGATTGAGAGGAACATTTTCGAGGTTGAAAGGAGTGGAAGAATCTCGAAGCGCGATGCCTCACTTCTGCGAGGCGTGAAACTCACGTGATCATACATCATGGTACCCACATTAAGCATTGAGAAAATCGGCAGCGATATCAATGGATACGTAATGGTATGTTGATTTCCTCCCATTCATTTGTTGACTCTAGCGTGTCCCAGGGCGTTGAACTTCACGACTAACCGACTTTGATTGTGCTTAGAGCTATCTGATCATTGTCGCATATTGAGACCGACTTCGGAAGCGACAGAGTGAATCTACAGACTTGAATACTTGGAAATGTCCTCCTGGTTACAGCGCCATGTTGGTTCGCAACAGTCGCAGCTCGCTGCCACTGCGGTGATCTCGGGGGCTGCAGTTGCAGGCGCGATCCTTGGCTACCAGGCATTGCGCAGAAAAGAAGCTGTGGACTATCTGAAGGCCTCGATTCCACCGATCGACGAGAGACATCATGCAGAGAAGGTGATTCAATGTCTAGTAATAATTGGGGCTGTGATCACTGATATTCTTTTAAGCTCACAGAGTATGGCACTGCAGCTTCGTCAACACAGCTGAGTAAAGAAGATGAACGCAGTGCAGCGCTTGCGCGAAGAGCGCAACAGGGCGACTATGACGATGGTAAGTCAGTTCGTGAATGCTCTTGGGTGGCGTCTCAACCCGTGCTGACCATTTATGATTCCTTTGTAGACCTCATACTTGAACAACTAGCCCGCAACCGTGTCTTCCTTACCGACGAAGGTCTCGCAAAACTCCGGTCGTCTTTCATCGTCGTGGTGGGATGTGGAGGCGTGGGATCGCATGCCGTGGCTGCGCTCGCCCGGTCCGGTGTATCCAAAATCCGTCTGATTGATTTCGACCAAGTTACTCTGTCCTCCCTGAACCGACATGCCGTTGCCACTCTTGCCGACGTCGGTACACCTAAGGTGCACTGTATCCGGAAGCGACTGGAGCAGATCGTCCCCTGGGTCAAATTTGACTGCCGGAACCAGCTTTTTGGGGGCTCTGTCGCCGATGATTTGCTAGCTCCATGGTCGTGGGATGACAGCGACAAGGGCCAGAAGCCAGACTACGTACTCGATTGCATCGACAACATCACTTCGAAGGTCGAATTGCTGCACTACTGCCATGCGAACTCGATTCCTGTGATCTCCGCCATGGGAGCAGGATGCAAGTCGGATCCCACGCGCATCATGGTCGGTGATATCTCGTTGAGCACGGATGACCCGCTATCACGCAGCACCCGTCGTCGCCTGAAGCTCCTGGGCGTGAATTCCGGAATCCCCGTCGTCTTCTCGACAGAGAAGCCCGGTCCCGGTAAAGCCAGTCTTCTTCCACTTGCCGAGGAAGAGTTTGCTAAAGGCCAGGTCGGCGAGCTCGGAGTACTGCCTGACTTCCGTGTCCGCATCCTGCCAGTCCTGGGCACTATGCCTGCGGTATTCGGCTACACGGTCGCCAACCATGTGATCTGCGATATTGCAGGCTACCCCAACGACTACAATGTCGGTGGAAAGGGCAGAGAAAAGTTGTACGATAGCATCATGGCGTCTCTGCAAGGGCTACAGGAACGCCTGGCCAGAGCCGAGGCAGGAGAGAATATTGTCGGGCTCCGGATCCCGATCAGCAAGGACGATATCGCATACCTTGTTGAAGAGATATGGAGAGGCAGAAGCGCGATCAGTGGCCTGACCAACCGATTGATGCTGGTTCCCTGGCAACGACCGGCCAGAGGTTTCTTGCCTGATCCCGAGTGGGAGAAGGAGGGACAGAAGTTCACACCGCTTGATCTGAAAGATCTCGTGTGCATGACCAAGGAGGAAGCCACCCGCCACGAGCGAGAAGTCCTCCGCGGCGAAAAGAGCGTCGAAGAGCTATATGATGAGAAGGTCCTGCAGAAGGTCAAGAGCAGGTTGGAGGAGGTGGAGTACCATGAGAGATTCCGGTGATGTAATATTAAGTCAGTTGTGTAAAAATCCTATTCATGAATGACGGCCTACGTGAGAGTGTCTTCCTACCTACCTTGAGCCTTGAGGGATCTCCATATTTGATCAGCATAAACTCCACTACTAGTGCGGAGTATATCCAATTATCCATCGCATAAAAAAGGCAACATAGTTTATGCAATAAGGCTGAGCCTGACTAGAGCGAAAAGGGTATAGCCCCGCCGCCCGCGCCGATAAGATTCGTGGATTACAGCCTCAGGCACTCAGGGCCGACTCCACACGACCGAATCATCATCGTGAAGGTACGAGACTAATTATAAGGTATGACGAAAGGGTTTCTAGTTCTATCGGCCTGACTGGTCAGTTTCACAAGGAATTCTTGTCTTGTCTTCGTCGACTGCGCCCCCTCCCCTGGATACAACGACTTCTATTCCATGTAGGCTCATGGTTTACGGTATCTCAATTCGCAAGCCCGCCTAGCCACGGAGTCCTCGTATTGATAAATCCATGACCTCTCGCGCCCCAACTCCGCTCTGAATCTCTCGCCATGGCGCCCACCACCGACAGGTCCAGCCTCGAAATCACCGACTTCCCCGACGACGACTTCCTCCCCGCGACCACCGCCACTGTCAAATCCTACCAGCTGAACCGGTTTACGCGGCCGCTGATCGACTACGTGCACAACGAATGGCAGGCAAACACCAAGTATGTCTCGCTCTCCGGCTCGCCTGACGGCGGCGCCGACTCACCGCGATGGATGCAGATGTTCCTGTCCATGGTGACGGCGCCGCGGTTTCGGCGCTACACGCTGATCTACCTGGTGCTGCTGGCGTCGTGTCTGGCCGGGTGGACGCTGGTGCTCTCGCCGCGGCTCGAGGAGAATCAGTGGCTGGAGCATTCGCTGGATCCGCAGACCCAGGAGGAGGCCGGGGGGTGGTTCGGGACTAATACGATGCCGCGGTTCGAAGGCGTCACTCATATGAGGACGCTGGATAAGATTTTCTTGCCTGCTGTAAAGGCAGTCAAGGGCGAGGCGAGTTCGCGGCGATTAATTTTCATTGGAGATGTACACGGGTGTCGGGATGAGTGTGCGTGTCTTAACTTGCCCCCCTTTTTTTGGTTCCCTGCGGGGTTTGTTTTGAGAGCTGTGAGCCAAAGAGACTAACGGAGGCATGCGATAGTGGAGCTGCTCCTAGATGAAGTCTCGTTTGACCACGAGCGCGACCATCTCATCTTCACCGGCGACATGATCAGCAAGGGTCCCGACAGCCCCGGCGTCGTCGACCTCGCTCGCCAGTACGCCGCGTCCTGTGTCCGGGGCAACCACGAAGACCGCATCCTCCTCCTCCGCCACGACATGGCGACGACAAACACCCTGCCCGCGGCCTCGGACGGCGACATCCCGCCGGATCTGTTCTTCGGGCTGAACAGCAAGGAGCGCGCATTGGCGCGGCAGCTGAGCGACGAGCAGGTGCAGTGGCTCGACGCCTGCCCGGTCATCTTGGATGTCGGGCAAATCCCGGCCATGGGGCAGGTGCTGGTTGTGCATGGGGGCCTGGTGCCGGGCGTGGCGCTGGAGAAACAGGACCCCTCGAGCGTCATGAACATGCTGACCATTGACTTGGATACGCATGTGCCGAGTGGGAAGCGAGGCGGGATGATGTGGACCAAGGTATGTTCTCCCTGGTCTTTCCTGGGAAAGGGACAAGGCTCGTGTACTAAAACAAATTAACAGCTGTTCAACAAACACCAGTCGTTACTATATGCCAGCCAGAAGGGTGTCGTGCCAGATCCCAAGTCAAAGGTGACTACCGTGATCTACGGACATGACGCGAAGACCTCCTTGTCGCTGAAGACATACACCAAGGGCCTAGACTCGGGGTGCGTCAAAGGCGGCAAGCTGACGGCCATGATCATCGAGGACGGCGGGGAGCAGAAGGTCGTCCAAGTGCGGTGTCGTAACTACCACCACAATCAATAATTCTTGATCTATTGGGTCACCGGAGATTTTGCATTCTTTATATGTTTCATCATGGAGTTGGGGCGTTTACATTCATCTCTGTGCGGGAGATTGAGATTATCTACAAGCATGTGTATAAGCACCTGACTGATGTCTATACAAACCGATTAGACCATATCCAACTGGCCCGTATTTTGTGGCTCGAGGGCAATCGCTCCATCGTTGCTAAATCAAGAACCACTGTCCGACTGATTCCATCTCCCATCCGCGTCCCATACTACCGGCTTCGTAAAGTCCTCATACCAGATCCCGCCCAGCGCATTCACCTTAATAAACCCGAAACGGAAATACTCTGGTTCTTCCGCCCTCCACCGGGTCCAATTGAACGATTCAACAGCGCCCTCGCGCGGTTTGAAGGCCTGGAACCGCTCCACATCATTAACAAGCACGCTGATCCCGTCCGCATCCTTGTCGAGATCCGGGAACGCGAAGATGATGTTCGTCGCGGAGATGAGTAATGGGGCTGCGATGTGCGGCAGCGCGCTACCCAGCTGGGCACCGTTGAGAAGCGCGCCGGGTGTCTGCAGGATACTATCGAACCCCCAGCGCGCGATTCCGTTAATGAAGAGGCCGACGAGCAGGCCGGAGTAGAGCAGACTCGGTCGCGTCTGTAGTGTTGTGCCGGGAAGGAAGAGCAAACTGAGGATGTAGTGGTGGATTCGGAGGTTCATGTGTGGGACGGCCAGGAGGACTAGTACGATCGCGAGCAGGACGCCGTAGATGGCAAGCATAGCGGGGAGACGGCCCTCGTTGCGAAAGCCGATGGCTTGCGTGAACAAGATAACGCACAGAAGAGCGACGATGATGATCAGGGCTGGAAGAGCCCCCGGTTGCTGCTGGATGTCGTGCGGGGTGAGTCGGGAGATCGGGATCCTGTCGAAGGTGTCGTTGTTGAGGGCCCCGACCCAGCAGGGGCCGAGCCAGAGGATGGTCTTGTCCCAGTGGGCGTGGAGGTCTTTCAGGGTATGACGAACACAGAAGTAGTAGAGCGCGAATCCGACAAATGCGCAGGGCAAGAACCGGCCGAGAGCAATGGAGACGATCTCGTAGTAGTCTGGAGAATACGGGGGATCGGACGAGAGTGCCACTTGGAAGTAGACGATGAAGAACATTGAGGCGTAGAATGCTGCAGGAGAGGCAATAGAGAGCGAGAGTATTGTCGAGACAGCCACAGAGAAGCCGAACAGTGGCCAACGGATATCCTGGCAGGTGAACCCACCATTCGCAGAGGACTCATCGCCACCAAATGTGAATGACAAAGGGAAATTCGATGGAAACGCAACGCTTGCGATCCCATTTTTCTCTACAGACGGAAAATTTCTTTGTTCGCCTGTTCGACGGAGAATACCGCAGCCCCCATGGGCATCGGTGGTGAGCCCGGCATGCAATGCTGCCTGGCAGATAGCAGAGTCCCCTCGATAGACGCCGTAGTCGTCACCGTCCCCGCCGCCGATGACAAGACTTCGGTAATTGATTTCTTGGGGCCCGATGATGTATGGTTCAAGAACCATAGCGGCTGAGCAGCCAGCAGGGCATCGAAAAGCGAATGCGCCATCATCAAAGGGGCGACAATCGTCTCCATTGAGGCCGCAGTCCGTGGCATTGGACCTATGAGTGTGAGATGAGCATGTTGCGCCACCCGATTCAAAGTGATTTTGGTGGCTTACCAGAGTCGGCTGTGGCAGGAAAGCTTAATGGGGTTTCCATATCCAGATATCTCAGAGCCAGCAATCGTGGAGTTCAGCGAAGCGACAAATACGGCACCCCAGAGAATCAAACATGATAGAAGAAGCACGCCCTTGGCCACGGTACTGCGGAAGTATCGTTCAATTAGACGAGCTGGAGCCGCCTGCCAGCGAGGAAGCAGAGGCGTGATGTGATATTTCCGGGGCTGAGCTGGGCCCTTGACCCAAGCCCAAATCCCAGATAATGAAAACGAGCATTTTTTCGATGCTTTGGATTGATGATGGATGGGCAAGAGTGGTTCGGTCGTGCTCTGTTCCTGGCCGGCTCGAGCCGACTCGGCGCTCCCGCGAGCTACCGGCGAAAACTCATCTTCAGGGTCGTTGTCGGAGCCTAGGACCTCTAGTGGATATTCATGGTCATTGCGAGGGATTTTTTCGTAAGATGAAGAATCCCGGGAACTGGAAGACTCATGCTCTCCCATTGTCAATGGCACTCATAGTACGTGGGGAGCAGGGCAGAGGGACAGGGAAAGAAGATGAGTGGAGTCGTGCCGGACTTAGTCAGAATTTATATCGCCAACATTGTTACTAAGATGCTAGTTTCTCTAATGAATGCACAAGAGATAGACAACAATAATCGGGAGATATTTGATTCGTATTATCAGTAAATCACGTCAGCGGGCGAAGATATGCTATCAAAATGCGGCAGAAACGAACAAGCAAGCAAAAAAAGGGTATCAAATCCAGAGACGCGACAAATTAACACAGAAAATCATTATCATGTCTTTCGTTGCGGAAATCCCAGCCAGAAGCCATGGACGTTGAGCAGTTAATTATGATTAAGCTTCAAAAGCGCCGATCGCAGCAGGTACGGGCAGAACGGTTAAGGAACGTGTGTAGGCATGTCTGCAGGTAACCATGTTGCACAACAGCAGTGCCAGCTGGTATGGAGCCGAGTAGATTTAGACGGCAGAGCGACGACCAAAGCGACGACGGCCACTGGAAATATGTCAGTCTGTATGCCCCTCTCACTCTGAACGCTGAGACAGAGATGAACTTACTGGTACCCATCGGCATTGGCGCCTCTCACGCGGAAAGTGAACCAGAGACCCTAGCAAGAGCGTCAGCATTTGAGAAGTTGCTTTGGAGATGGGTAAAGCAATAACATACCACCAGAGCAGAAGCCATCCAGACAATCGCGGACAGAAAGCTAAAGGCCTCAGCGGCCTTCCAGCGACCACAGGTGGTATGGTCGCCGACGAAATGCCATTGCCAGATACTGCCGCAGTTCAACTTGTGGATGGCATCAACAAGAAGGCCGAAAGCCGCGAACCAGGCCAGGGAGATAATAACGTCAACTGCTAGCTGTTAGCAATTGTGCCTGGCCATCGCCACTCGCAGATCGACATACATGGCCAGGAGAAAAAGCCGGACGAGAATGGGATGAGCCAGATCAGGCCGAGAAGCATGGATAAGCCGGCGACGACTTCGGTATAGATCCATCTTGCCTGTGGCCAAGCATCGACATGGCGGAACTGGTGGAGATAGTAGCCGATGAGACCAGCGACGACCTGATCATGAGGAGATTAGTGGATGACCGGCTACATGGCGCATTTGTGTGGGGAGTGGTATACATACAGCAGCAAAGGCGATTTCTGCGACACGCAGGACGATTGAAACGAGACGCGAGACGACAGGCATGGTGGTGGTATGAGCTGTAAGTCCGGAGATGGGAGTCTGATATTCAGTAGCAGGTGATCTGAAGAGTGAGGGAGGGAGATGAGAGTATGAGAGAGAAAAGGGGGTTTACAATAGGATTATTGCTGATGCCTGGAGGGTACTTCTGAGAGACAAGAATTCTTCTAGGGAGGAGGATGCAGAGGGCATTTAAAAGCTTCGCCAGCAAGAGTCATCACACATGCTCTGTATTTGTTTTTTTCTTGACTGATTGGCTGCCTACTCCTACGTGCCCAATCTTGAGCACAGCCTGGAGAAGAAAACCTTCCGGTGCTACAGATTGACTGCCTGTCAAATTTTCAGGGAAATTCCTCTGTACTGTCATTATTATCATTATTATTACTATTATTATTGAGGAAGATCTGATAGTGCCACATTTAAGAGTGATTACTCTGGTTGACCCCGGTGATTTTGTTAGTACAGTGGGACCAGCCACCTACTATTCTATACCTTAAGCATCATAGGTGCACTTTGGTAATAGATAGCCTTCTTTGATAGGTAAGGCGAAGAAGATACCTATATATTGTGTAGTAAGAGAGCATTGGTTAGAGAGTACCTAATACATCTTTTTACATGACCCCTGCTTAGCCCATGAATAAAAAACATATGAAGCTGGTCTCCAACTGTGGAAACAGTACCTATATCCTCTGTAGGTATGGTACACTTAGTAGGAGTACTTCGTACCCTTACTCTCTATCCACTCCCACCCAGAGCATCCTTAGTTATCCTCTCCAATTCATCCCCAGACGCGATGTGAGGATAATCCCCATTGTCGACATTCTTGTGTTTCAAAAGTGATGTACAGCATTGAACATACTGTCATTGAAAATCACGAGTCAGTGACGAAATCCAACCCATCCTTGCAGGTTGACGTCATGGTCCATGTCCATCGGTCCATCATCTGATCAGCCCTAACCTTCTAAAACGCCGTCGACGTAAGGTAATTACCTATACTGAGTTAGTTACGCTGCTTCCTCCTCACCCCTAAACATGTTGCTCTTCTTAATAGTACACAGTAAAGGAATAGAAATAATATTGCAGTCGTCATTGGAATCCCAGGCAGCAGCCCATATCCATTTGGTCATTGTGACCGTTGAGAGCAAGAGAACCCCCGAGAGTCCAGGCCAGTCTCATTCTTCAGGGGTTCAGATGCCTGCAGTAGTTGTAGAAGCTTGGTGTGTCTGGGTCTAATTCACTACAGAGTACAGACCAACAGCATACTTCAAGAAACATTGGAACCCCCTATCTAGTCACAAGCACTTTTACACAAGGTATTTAGAAGGTATTATTGATAGCTTCGGCCATATCCTCGATTTGAACATACCAGTCACTCGGTTTCTACTGGGTTCCGTACACCCATTATTGTCTGCACTGTGTCACGACGAGCCTAGGCTGAGTCGAAAGTGAAGAGGACGGAGATCTGAGATGGTGACTCTTGGAATGATGCCACTAATCGGTATATTCTCATCAGGTGGCTTGAAGAGCTAGGTGGAATGGTCAGCCACTTGAATGGACAAGAATCGAGTAGAAGCATCACCTGGTTAAAATGGGTTATGAGGTTGTACAACTGCAAAAGAAAATATCTCCAAAAGGGCTTCATCGTAATTCTCTATCCCGTTGAGAGCTATCACTCATCCAACGATGGGAACATGTTCTCTCAATGACTGACCATGGCTTCCATGGACTTCCGAGTCAGTGTTGATGAGCCACTCGAGTTCGTTAACGCTGATCTCAATTTTTTCTATTATCATTATTTATCTTCATGACATCGTGATCGATGACAAGAGTAAAGTGGTAACAAGGCAGGTAGTGATACATAGCTGAGAAGGACGACATGCGATCAAAAAACAAACTCCCCTGTTTTCCGTCAGTCTGCCCTTAAATCCCCATTATCCAGGAACCACTCCATCACCGTCCGAAACACCCCCTTCGCACCACTCTCGATGATATCCCCATGGCATGGAATCAACCGATTAAAATCCCACTTATCGATCCTCCTCATCGACTCCGTGAACGCCTTCCGATCCCCCCTCGACAGAACATACCACACAAACCTCTTCTGCCACGTCGCCGGCGGCTCCGCAGACATGAACGGATTCAAGATCTTCGCAAGGATCCCGGAGGTCGCCCCGTCCGGCGTCCGCGAGTACTGCTCTCGCGCCGGCAAGTTGAACAGCAGATCCGCCTCGATGAGGGTGCGCGACCGCTTATGCAGGAAAACCAGCTCCCGCGACGGATGCCCGTACACGTACTCGGTCTCGAACTCGGCGTCGAATTCCTCTGATATCTTCTGCCGCGCGTCGTCTTTCCGGAAGATGTGCGCGAACGCCGTGTTCTTGTCCGCCGCGCTGGACTGGCGCTTCTCCCAAAGACCCTCGGGCGCAATGATCTCGGCTTCCGGGTACGCGTCCTTCCATGAGGTCAGGTGGATGTGGTGCTCCATGTCCAGCGCCGCAATGTACTTCACCCGGCCCATCTGCGAGACCATGTCGCGGACTTGCGGGGTGAGGGTGACGGGCGAGAAAACGGCGAGGGAGCCGGAGGGGAGTTTAACTGTTCATACGGGGCCGCATTAGCTAAGAGCAGCTTCGCGGAGGATATATTTTGTGGGTTGAAGCTTACCCAGTGTTCCTCGTCCGCCGAATTTCAACCACCCAAACCGGGCGAATGGTAAGCTCATCGTGATGATGTCGGAAGTGACATTTCGGATCACCATCACCTCCTCGGGGTTAGATGGGAAGAGGCGAGGCATGTCTGATATTATCTGTTGGATCTGTTTGTATGACTAGCAAAATGATATTAGAAAATTTAACTGAGTTGTCGCTTGTTGCTGAATCCTTTTGTGACGTTCCTAGATGGCAGATCAATGGTTGATAAGAAGTATCGTATGTGGGGCCACACTGAATGACGTCGATGAATCATTTTCCTCCGGAGAATTCATGACATGGACCAGAACAACAATCCTTCTACAGGCTCAAATAAAGTCGTTCCAGATCAGCAGCTCTTTGATGATCTGTTCTTGATCGTCCTTTTTGAATCTTGATAGCGGTGTCTCTAGCGATTGAAATCATGGTGGATCGTCGATCGTGGCACCGAAAGCTATTTTTTAGACAGGCTGTTTATCGTCCAACATCATGGGTATCGTTTCTAAACAACTAAACAATAACCAGACACCTCGCAAATATATGTGCAAATGAAGTAAGATAAGGGTCGTCTTAATTGTACCAACCACTCCCTGTCGACTCTGATGCTTCTTCCCGACGATGAGGAATGATCGATTCCTTGATATCATACACGTCAACGAGCTGGTGCCATGTGTCAAAGTCCAGACTGAAGATAGCCTGGTGTTTTTGAACACCTTTCTTCTGAGCTTCTCTCATTACGTATGGTTTGGACGGATCTAAAGAGATTCAGGTCAACGGCGACACATCAGGAAAGGGGCCAAGTGAGTAAACTTACGTAGCGTCGGCAGCTTCCGACTGTCGGTGGATATCCCAACAGTCCCATCTCGAACCAAGAAGCTGACATAGAACAGATTTTCCACACTCTGCCCAAATGATCTGGGGTTGATGCAGAATTGGAAAAGAGGGACTCCGCCGTCGTCCGCTACATGGTACTTGGCCATGACTTCTTGAACGAGCTCCTCTGTCGGTTCCTCCTCCATCCCAGACAGTATGCGATCTACGGTATCCTGGCCCTTGGCAGCCGTCTCCGCAAGCAATCGGTTGATATTTGTGCACATCGCCGTGAGGTTCGATGTCTCCTGCCGGTCAAGGTCTTTCTCTTCCAGCTCCTGAGGTCGAACTGCCTGTGATGGATCAATGCGCTCTCTCGCTCTCCGCTGCGTGATTTGTCGTGTGCGCTTTTGTACTGATAAGGGCCCGAGCAAAAACCCTGAAACCGACGGCCGGGTGTTATGACGAAGGCATGCAGCACGTCCAAGCCAATCCCAGTTCATGGCGTCTCCTTGTTCTTCATCGCTATCGTCAGCGTCCGCTTGGCTCCTACGAGGTCGTCGACGTTGTGTGCTTGTGAATGAGGTTTCGGGATCGCTAGGCCCGCGACGCATAAATGAGATACATTTCGAGACAAATTCATCGACGTCAATCCCGGCAGATGCGTCGCCTAGGACGAGCTGTGCTGTTTTCTTATGGCCCAGATCGGCGGCGGTGACCAGGAGACGAGAATCGATGGTCGCGTCGGAGGTTTGCTTGACGTTCTGGAAGATTTCGTTGGCTTTCTCGATTGTCTCTCGGATTCCGTTATTTCCTGCTTGCATGAATTCATTTCTGCAATCTATATCAGCGTTAGATATGAACTTCCTCTTCCTTGCCCCAAGTCCAATCAGCGCGAGTGAGAGCCAGCAATACCATGTAATTCCCGTGTCAACTCTCGAAGTTCCTTGCGAATCCGCCGTCTTTCGTTCTCATCTTGATCTGGGTCGTAAAATTTCTTGTCCTCTTCTAGTCGCTGCGATAGCGGAGCCTGTGACTGGTTGCCTTGGATATTCGAAGCGCGATGACCAAGTCGTTGCCGTTTTGCGTTGGCGCCTGACGATGCCATTGTCTGAGTCTGAGTCTGAGTCTGAGTCTGAGCTCTCTTCTGAGCACGGGCGTTCTGATGGTTTTCTTTATCCGAATAGGACCCAGGCGACACAGATCGACTAGAACTCCCACCATGCGCAATGCCTGCCATGCTTCTTGGCCGGGTAGTTATTATTCTGTCAAACGAAGCGCGATAGCGATTTGTGCACAGAGCGGTGAATGCGATCAGGCTGACAGACTTAAAAAGTTCCCAGAGAGGGGAAAAAGGTCGAGATAGTTAGTTCGAGGAAGACGGTCAATGAAAAACCCTGTCCAGTTCAGCCCAGACCTCCAAATCTAGTGCTTATCAAAATGCTATCTCGGAGAAACACCCAATACTCAAATCCCTCATTGCGCTAGATATCTATCGCTGAGAAACTCGCGCGTCACTAACACGCGTGCCTGCCAAAAAGAGTTAACCTGGAGGGGCCCTTGACTTACCTCTTTGGGCTAGTCTATCACGTGTCAAAATCATTAACCTCACGTCATTTGCTCACCATCCTGTCCAATCAGAGGCTGCATTGGATGCCTTCCCCAGCTTACCTTAGCTCCACTGTCCACAGCTCTATGTTCACCACCTACAAGAGCACAGTCGGATGGTCTTTCTTGACTTCAAGCCTCCTTGCACAAGCTTTACTGGCCATGATACAGGGACGGAACTGGAAGTCTATCTAAAATGGAGGCGTTTACATTCGCCGTCTCCACACAGGTGGACTTTCCGATCCATATCAAGATGTACGTGAGCGCACCCCCCAAATGGAAACCGGAGCTAGATGTGCCAGTGCGAAGACTACAAAGCTGACCGATATCAAGTGGCTCTCTTGAGGGAAAACAAAAGCAGCTACCTCTTTCGGTCCTTCTAAAGCGACCGGACCTGCGACACATCGGCTCCATCCAGAACCCCGTCTCCGATCTGTTCGTAACGGCTCAACTATGGTCGGATTCCAAGCCTCTTGGGGTTCCTCTGCAGACTCCTTACAAAACATTTAAGTCCGTCCGTGCGTGGAATGAATGGTTACAACTGCCTATGTCCCTCAAGGATGCCCCTCTCAACTCCCAACTGGCTGTCACCATATGGGATCTTTCACCTTTTGGCGGCAACGGAGCAGACGGTCACTATGTACCATTTGGTGGAACAACAATACCTTTATTCGATGAAGATGGTAAATTGAAAATGGGGCGTCAGAAATGCAAGGTGTATCGACATAAAGCGGCAGATGGCTTTTCGTCAACCACCACTCCTTCAACCCCACCACCGAAGCGGCGCAAGATCAACGCAGCGGATTCACTAGGCCCTTCCGTGGAGGAGTTGGAACTAGAGAGGGTTGAGGTACTGATAAAGAAGCATGAAATGGGAGAGATACCACGGATCGACTGGATGGATCAGATGGTCTTCCGCCAACTGGAGAAGTTGAAGTTGAATGCGGAAGATGCCGCGAGGAAGAGAGCATTACGTCTCAAAGCAGCGAAGCACAAGAACCCAGATACCACCGGCGCAGATGGAGAACATTCCGACGAGGAGGACATGGATGACGAGAATTTTGTCCTGTACGTCGAGTTTCCGCGTTTCGATCATCCAATTGTCTGGACCGACCATCAGTATCCCCCGCCCCCAATCTCTTCATATTCCCAAAATGCAGCCCCGAACCCCAATTCAGCCCTGAAGCCCATCCCCGAAGTTCGCTTTGGTCCGGGCATTGAGGGTGCTGATGGTGAAGGTGTCATTCAAATTTATGACCCCGAAGTGGGTCAGACCGGAAATCCATGCGAGGATAAACACAGAAGGTTGATTCGGAGTCATCGGACTGGCATTATGGACCGTGACCTGAAACCAAATCCCAAGATCCGCGACGAACTCAATGTCATTGTATCATACGAGCCGACTCAGGATCTTACAGCAGAAGAAAAGGATTTGGTCTGGCGATTTCGATACTATCTCACTCGCGAGAAGAGAGCGCTTACCAAATTTGTCAAATCGGTCAATTGGCGAGACTCTGGTGAGGCACAGCAAGCGGTGGAAATACTTCCCAAGTGGACTGAGATCGATGTTGATGATGCATTGGAGCTTCTCGGGCCGACGTTTGACAATACGGCTGTGCGTTCGTATGCCGTGGAAAGGCTGCGCAAGGCTGATGATGAGGAGCTTCTCTTGTACCTTCTCCAGCTAGTTCAAGCGCTCAAGTATGAGGAAAGTTCCCGTGACGAAACCGAGGACGTTGCTCACGACTCATCTTTGGCAAATTTCCTTATCTCTCGCGCTGCGAACAATTTCAAGCTAGGGAACTATCTGCATTGGTATCTCATGGTTGAGTGCGATGACACAAGCCCAGGCACCCTGTCGGCGCAACGCAGACTCTTTGCTCGAGTAGAGTACTACTTTATGGCTGAACTCGAACAAGCACATCCGGATTCTAGAAAGACACTGCTGCGGCAGGGTGAACTCGTCGCTGTTCTGACCAAGATTGCTAAGGATATCCGTTTTGCCCGGGAGAACCGGCCGCTCAAGATTGAGAAATTGAAAAAGTATCTAAAAGACCCGAAGAACGAACTTGTGACTATCGACCCTCCTTTGCCGCTTCCCCTAAATCCCGAAGTTATGGTCACGGGCTGCTTCCCAGACGATTCCAATGTGTTCAAATCCTCGCTGTCGCCTTTGCACATCACCTTCAAAACTTCCGAAGGTCGCAAATATCCCATCCTCTTCAAAGTCGGCGACGACCTTCGGCAGGATCAACTGGTCATTCAGATCATCATCTTGATGGACCGTCTGCTGCAAAAGGAGAATTTGGATCTCAAGTTGACACCGTACCGGATCCTTGCGACCAATGCCACCGCAGGTGCGGTGCAGTTTGTACCATCAACCTCGCTCTCAGCAGTATCCGCCAAGTATAAGTCTGTCTTGGCATATCTCCAGGCGAACAACCCCGACGAGAACGAACCTCTCGGTGTCCGCAAGGAAACTATGGATACATACGTCAAGTCATGTGCCGGCTACTGTGTCATCACCTACCTCCTCGGCGTCGGAGATCGGCACCTGGAAAACCTCCTGCTCGCGCCCGACGGCCACTTCTTCCACGCGGACTTCGGGTTCATCCTCGGGCGAGACCCCAAGCCATTCGCTCCCATGATGAAACTCTGCAAGGAGATGGTCGAGGGCATGGGCGGCACCACGTCCCCCCAGTATCTTCAATTTAAGCAGTACTGCTTCACCGCGTACACGACTCTGCGCAAGTCGGCGAACCTCATTCTCAACCTGTTCAGCCTGATGGTCGATGCCAATATCCCTGATATTCGAGTTGAACCCGATAAAGCTATTTTCAAGGTTAAGGAGAGATTCCACCTAGAGATGACAGAGGAGGAGGCCATCCGGCATTTCGAGCAATTAATCAGCGATAGTGTCAATGCCATCTTTGGGGTGGTCATTGACCGGCTGCACGAATTCGTTCAGGGATGGAGAGCATGACACTCTCCGAGTGGACATGTCTACGCTGGTTTAGTCTACGCAGGAGTTATGGATGTTTGCACGATTTATTTAGAAATGATACCCGCACGAGTTCCTACCACGATATTGGCTTTTGCTGTAATTGAATACAAAATCGCTTTGAAAAACAAATCGATAGGCGTACATGCCTCAAAGTCACTTCTTCGGCTGGCCAAGTTCCTCATCAACTTGGGATCGAACATGGAGCTCGATCCACTCATTCTCTGCCTGATTGGGGTCTTCAAAGCAGGGTTGTCTTGAATTGGAAATTGGTAAGTTCATTGATGGTTCAGAGCGCAAATCGTATGATTCACCCGTGGAATTTTCCCGAGCAAGGTCGGAAGTCATTCCATCTTCGTCCTGGCTGCGTCGATCGGGGACATCCTGGGGTGTCAGTTGCTGCTCGGCTTTCGCATCCTCGTCGTCCTCCGGTGTTCCCTCTCTGCAGGCCCAGGCATCCACGAATCTGAGGACCTCTCGCGGCCACCATCGCTTCATCACTAGTAGACGGAAGGGCACCAGGAGGATGATCAGAACCGGGAAGACGGGAGCCCCTTGGGTCAGTGTGACAATGAATATGACTACTGTGATGACGATCTGTAAAATTGTATACAGGTGGATAGGGATGTATGAAGGGCTGCGCGGAGGTTCGTTGCCAATAACCTCCTCTGGGCTATTATTGTTTTTGACAAGCGACGAAGGCAAAGGAGGAAGTTCAGACGATGGCGTGAGGAGATAAAAGGTTCGATATAGGATTGGGCTGTGGTCACCATTAATATCTTTCGAATTGGGCAGGGTTAGAATCTTACTTGACAGATAGGCTCTGCTCTCCCATGAACATGAACAGCCCCGCAAGAACACTAGTTGGTGTCAAGCCCAGTACTTTCATGAAAGGCGGGCTGACAAATAGAAGAATTGCCCCTGCATGGAGAAGGGATGACCATCGCTGCTCATACACGCGCTTAACTTCGCGTGTTGAGACTTTCTCCTCGCCGTCAACAACAATGGTCTCTTGTTCTTTCTCGACGTGCATCAAGGACTCTGAATGTAAAGGCGCTTGCGGTAGCAAGCCGTTGGCAGGTGGAATACCCAGGATCCCGCATAGAGCCGTCGTGGTACCAAGCAATACGATGTCCCATGCGAACCCACCAGGCTTCCGCGTGCCATACCGATCAATTGTGCAGATGATGGAGCTGACTTCATGGTCGAAAAAGAACAAAATTGTAATAATGATCCCTGGGATAATCGCAGCAAAAACCCATCCAATCGGTAACTTCCAGAATTCAACGAAGAAGCGTTCACGATCTGGGGAGGTAGGCCGGAACGAATCACTGACAGGTAGGGTCATCTTGTCGAGGTGGGCCAATTCACCAACGTGTGGTAAAGCAATGAATATTATGATGGATATTGCAGCAGCATATTCTGTTAGAACAAGACGAATATACTTATGGAACAACGGGCGCCAGCTTTCTGCTGTGGACAGAAAAATGGCTAGGAGCATCGTCCCCACAGCTCCAATAATCGCATATAAGAAAGCTGCGAAAGAAAGGCTGTCTTGGGCCCTCTGCAGCTCTTGTATGGCTTTATGAAAATAGATAATACTATTCAAGAGAGAGAAGATCTCTGTCGCAAAAGTGGTAACATAGCGCATTGTCCAGTCGTGGGCATTGATTATAGCCAATATGTAGTGCAACCAAGCTGCGTGAATGAGAGACCAAGCCATGAAAGGCAGGAATGGCACCTGTTTTATAATTTCATGTTAGAAAGATATGCCCAGGAAATTCTTTTGAGCACATTTGTACCTTGAAGTCTTCCTCGCATAGTGTATAGATGTTCTCCGCAAGCACTGAGAATGGCCCAGTGACTCCGAGAATTGTCAGCGGTTGGATGGAGAACCTCGAGAATTGTAAGCTTATCTTGCCTGACCCTGTGAGAGATAGATCAAAGCTCCAACTATGACCACACCAGGGAAGTAGAACGAAGAGTTTCCGATAAACTTACAATGAGAAGATGATACCGCATAATCCTGTACTCAAGACCACCTCAATTGTACCCCAACTCTTACCTGTCAAGACATAGAGATCACTGGCAAAAGTGATACCAGGCAACAGATTGGTAAAGAAGAGATAAACCGCGCTGGCAAAGATCAATTGATTGAACAGTGTCCAGTCAGACACATATCGCCGTCGAAGATTTGCCAGGTCTTGTTTCACCAGGCGGAAGGGACGGAGAGGACCGCCAGCAGCCACAGATCCGCGTAGCGCTCGAAATGCTTTTGGCGTATGTTTGGCTGGAGTTATAATGGAGTGAAAACTCTCATCCTCCACCTCAGTCTCATCCTGGTGGCGTGTTGTCCTCGTGTGTCTTTTGCGCTGTCTCGGACGCGATTCATGCTGCATTGAGGAGACTCGGGTTGAGCGCGGCCGAAAAGCAGATATCAAAGACATATTTGAGGGATGGATGAGTGTAAGAAAGACATCTTAGATGATGGATCTCTTATACGTGCGCATTCAAACACGTGCGAAGCTAAGAAAGGTAAACAAGACTCCAAGTCTCTTGACTCCTCGCTCTGGACCTTAGATGACGTCAGGGCATTGACATATCCGTTTAGGCATCTGGGTGCGTAGAGACTGGTATTTTAAGCATCGAAAAATTGCTCAAGAGATGTATAAACCCAAGGAAGTAATATCAGGATCAATACCTTAGAAATACAAGCTCCCGGTCGGTACTAGATAGAGAGGTGTCGCTGATCCAAGCCTCAATAAGATTGTTGCTGATCGCGATCTGCCAATCACCCTGACCTGACGACTTATACCGCCTGCTTGATGAGGATCTATTATCTTAGCGCGGTTTTTCTGCTTCTAATCGTTGGTGCAGCGCGGCAGAGCAATAGTATAAGACTTCGCTGGTCCAGTATCTTCACACCATCTAGAGGGGTATTTCTGTAAATCGCTTGGTTGGATTCACTAGATTCATCGTTATATCACATTGAAATGGCCTCTACGCTACCCTAGCTCTCTACCGGACCCTCACCAAGCTGCTAATCAGACATCGTTGACCCCACTGTCCGACATCCAGCAGGCCTGGGCTGACGCTGAGTACAAATATGGTGACGAAGCGGAACCTACCCAAGTCGATGTCGATGATAAGGATTATATAGACGTACCAGTATCGTCGGATATGCTCCCACCGGCCACGAACCGTATTTTCGATACCCCTGACGAGGCTCGTGGATATATACAGCACTTCGCCAGGTCGAACGGATACGCAGCCGTCATACGATGTACCAACAAACGACACGGAGTCTTGCATGTTTATCTGGAATGTGACCGGGGCCGACGGCAAGTCAATACGAATTATCGTGGCATGCGCGATACATCGGGATTTCGCCAGAACTGCCCTTTTTCAGTGGTCGTCTCGTGTTTACCAAGCAGTTCATACAAGCTTCGCCTTATCAATGGCGAACATAATCACGAAGCCAGTGACCTTTCAGCTCATCCGCAATATCGCCGCGCTCAACTCGCCGACAAAATGCCCTAGATCGTTCCAACGTTGCAAGCAGGTATCCATGTTCGACAGGTCCTGGAAACCTTGCTCCGTGATGATCCTTCTTGCAGCATTCGGCCCAAGGATCTAAAAAAACCTTCGGCGTCGGCTTCAAATAGAGCGTGATTAGATCTTTGATATCTTTGATCAGAATGTTGGGTGAATAATAGCAATCTTATCTTAAGATAAGAATACACCGCTCTCACCACCGCCTTGAGCTTTCTATGAAAAAGTGGAAGCCGAAATGGGTAAACTCAACATGGATGTCCTTGGGAATGATAATGTCCTCCCCGTTCCTATATCAACTTTCACCTCATCTCGATAATGTGTGAAGATATACCGCTATATGATCTACCACATTTACCTTTGCACTTTCACAGTTGAATGACCGATTCGAGATGGCAGCTAAATTCGTTCCGCGACTGGCGTTTCCCAGCTATGCCTCGATTCCACGATCATACTACCTTGGTCACCACCGAGCCGGGTTGAAGAAGATGCAGAATATGTTGTCTTCGATTGACTATGTTATTGAATGTCGGGACTCTAGAGTCCCAGTGACATCGGTCAACCCCATGTTTGAAGAGGCACTAGGGAAAACAAGACGATTAATCGTTTACACCAAGAGGGACTTGAGCGCGGAGCCTCGGTCAACTACACAACAGCTGGTGAGCTCAGGACTTTTTTCTTCTACAATGATCTAAGCTAATATGTCTGTTTATTTATAGGCCGAGACGACAGTGCGAAAGTTCGATTCGAAGAGTGCCGTATTTTTCGTTAGTTCGTCCTCTCGTCAAGATGTCAGTTCTATCTTGACACATCTACGAAATGATGCCGAAGGACCCGATAAGCTCATTGGATGCCGTGTGATGGTCGTCGGAATGCCAAATGTTGGCAAGTCGACCTTGATTAACAACCTCCGCAATCAAGGCGTAAGGAAGGGCAAGGCCGTGCAAACAGGTGGCCAACCAGGAATCACACGGAAGATTGGAACACCCGTCAAGATCATCGAGCGTGAGGATGGCGCGCATGTCTATGTTCTTGACACCCCAGGAGTGTTCATGCCATATGTGCCAGATGCAGAAAAAATGTTAAAATTGGCGCTCTGTGGTTGCGTCAAGGATTCAGTCATCTCTCCCGTCACCTTGGCGGACTATCTGCTATATCATATCAACTTACATAACCCAGAGCAGTACCAACGGTGGTCGCAGCCAACGAATGAGATATCGCCTCTTCTGAATGACTTCGCACGCCACACCGGTCTCCTTGCCAAAGGTGGCATTCCCAACACTGATCTTGCAGCGTTGCATTTCATTCAGAAGTGGCGATCCGGTGATCTGGGACGCTTTATCCTTGATGATTTACAAGCGGAAGAACGTGATAGACACGAAGGGAAAAGACCCGAAGTGAGCATCAGTATCTCCCAAGCGATCAAGGCGGACCGCATGGCGAGAAAACATTCGGCTTCCGGTTCATAAGTAGAGATATAATAGACATCCTTGTACATTAGAACACATACCGATGGTATCACTAGCGAGCTTTTTCTTTTGCGCGCCCTCGAATGCATGATGCTATGAAACCCGCAAGGGATAAAAGTACAAGATATAACAAAAATCGATGTGAGATGACAAAAGGAAGCTCCATGACGCCTTTGATGAAGAGGAATAGGAAAAGAAAGAAATCAGAAGACACCCAGTGTAGCAACCCAAAACCGCATGCTTTTAGGAGATTTTGTCCAGCAGTCGTCGCCGCCTTCTGTCCACCAGCTCCTCCTGCACTTCTTCCAGCGTCGGTAGCCTCCATTCAACCCCATCGCCAGCATCGCCTGGCAGAGGTTCCCACCCATCGACCCCGCCCTCATCCTTCTTCCCACGCAAGTGCTCAACTGCCTCCTTCTCTTTCTGTCTCTCATATGCAAGCAAGGTTCCATCTTCTTCATCCAATCCGTAGCCAAAGTAGTTCGCATCCACCTTCCTCGTCGCAATATCCCCACCTCGCCCGCGTCCTTCCTCCTCCTCTTCCTCAGGCGGCCGTCGGCCACGTCGCGCTGCCGCCTCAAACATCTCCTTGACACCGGGCAACTCCCTGGCGCGCCCAAAATACCGATAGCCCTTCCCACCACCGGGAATCTCCCGCCCTTCGTCGTCATACACCCGCCCAGAACCACGCATGTAGTTCGGGCCGCCCAGGTTCTTGATCTGCATTTCCCACGCCCATTTCTCGCGCATCAGCTTGTTGATCTCATCGTTGAGGTCGCGGATTTGGTAGTCGCTCAGGCTGAGTTCCTGGATGCGTGTAACCTTCCGTGAGATCTCCTTGAGGACCTGGCCCCGCCATTTCTCGCAGCTGGGGATCGAATCCACGGAGGTGATAGCCTTGGGACGACGCGTGCGCCCGATGTCGATGATTCCGAGGTCCGCGGCCTGTTGCGCCCGGAAGCGGAAGAGCATCGACTGCGCTTTCTCACTGTTTCGCGCCTGTAATGGAGGGTTGAGTGGTTAGTCTACTGATGGTGCTCGATTTTTGACAGTATGCACTGTCACCGATCGAGTGTCGGAAAGAGCTTGCTTGAACTCACCATCTTGAATGACTGGGCGATGAATCAAGTGCAATGGAACTGTCAAAAGAAATGGGAGGTAACCGAGAGCAACAAAGTACTCTGATCAGGTCGTGACAAGCTTGAGCGGAGAGTGGAGAAGGAAGTTGCTCCATCTAAGCGAGCGTCAGGCTAGGCGCGCGGCTAGCCTTGCCACGCTCTCTTCTTCCAGTGCCAGAATCCATTTCTACCCTCAAGAAGCGTGGATATCGTAGTTGACATCGAAACAGTCTATTTACAGTTTTAGGAGGAGATTTCGAGATCTTAATAGCAGAATTAAAATCAACTTTCTACACAAATACTTAAAGCAGGAAGCCACCCCACCCTAATCCGCAATAACCAAGAGGTATGAACATGTTCAATCAGTCAAGGCAAAAGGCAAATCATGTAACACATTACTCCACACATGGAGCATATACACTTGAAAAAGGGGCATCAAACTCATTGCCAAATCATGTAAACATCTTTGACCGATCTGTGACCGTTGTCGTGAGAGGCTCTCTCGAAACGACAAATACACTGGCCCAGCAGCCGAACACACCGAGACAGGCTGCGCAGCAGGATCAACCTGCCAGCCTAAAATACTCCTTACAAAAAGCCCTTGGTGTTACTGGGCATCCTCTGCGGCATTTCACTGGCCCGGAATACGCTGCTGCCTCTTCTGCTTCCAGCATCGCTGAAAGTTACCTGGGGTCTTCCAATGGTGCTTCCTCTCTCAACACGCAGATTCTTCCACCCGTCCAATTCGCGCTCCAGCCTCAAAGCCTTCTCGCGCTCCTCTCGTAGCTCTCTTTCGACTCGACGGATTTGAAGCTGTGCCTCAGAGTCACTTTGTTGGAGCTCCTCGATGTTTCCGAGGAGACGCTCGATCTTCTCACGACCTTTATTGACGTCGTCCTCGAGCTGAGCATTCATCTTATCACGTCGTTCCAGTTGTGCCTGGAAGTCCTTGACCGTACGGTCGATATTGCGCAGCGAGCGTTGCTCCGAACTGTGCTTATTCTCCTGCTCCTCCAGATGGGTTTCCAACTATTTAAAACGATATGTCAGCATTATTCTGGGCACTAGTTGCACTGCGAGATGCCTACCTCCTTGATTCGCTTATGCAGGAATCGAACATCCTGGCTGCCTGTCGAATAACTCTTCGTTTCGAGATCGACGCATCGCAGCTGGGCCTCCTTAAGCTGTTTTTCTAGTGCTGCCTTGTCCTTGAATAGTTGAGTATTTGTCTCCCTTTCCGCGGTGACCTCCTTCTGCATTTCAGTCACGAGCGCCTCGGCTCGTCTCATCTTACCAACGGCAGCAGAGGAAAGATCTTCTTGCTGTGCAAGTTTTGACTTGAGTTCCAGCAGCTCGCGGTCCATGCTAGCAGCATTACGCATAGAAGGATTATCGCCTTTGGCGAGCTCTTCCAACCTTTCGGCAGCCTCAGCCAATCGGGCTTCCAGCATCTTCTTCTCCTTGAACAAGTTGTCTCGCTCTGCCGTAACGTCGTCCACCGATGCTCGCAGGCTTCGCACCTGCGAGAGAAGTGATACAACGCGGCCCTGAGCTTCGTTGTGAGCACTCACAGCCTCATCGCGCGATGTTGTGACGTCCTGCAATGTAATCTCCATTCGAGATTTTTCCTTCGCCCATGTCGAGCTGTTCAGGACTTCGTTATCCCACTTGCTGCGCAAGTCCTCCAGTTCCCCCCGAAGACGAGCATTTTCGCTGCGACCGTTAAGCACCTTCTCTCTTTCCATCTCAAGCTCGTTGTTGAGGGTCGAGAACTCTCTTTGATACTTCATTCTCGTCTGCTCCATTGAAGTCTCCTTATCCTCGATGTCGATTGCGCGCTGGTTTCTATAGTCTTCAAGCTCGTTCTGGAGGCGTTGTTTTGTCTGCAGAGCTCCTTGGAGCTCCGCTGCCTGATCCTCCATTCGCGCTTCGAGCATCTGCGTCTGTCGTTGCAGGTCTTCCACAAGGGCATCAATCTGCTTGCGTTCAGCCATTATCTGTGCACATGTCTCCTCCGCCTCCTGAGCTTGTGATTTGGCGAACTGCTCCGCACGGGTAGACTTGAGCACAGTAATCTCTGCTTGTTCGAGCTTATTGAAGTATTCATCCGCTCGACTCTTATAGAGACTTAGACTTGACGCAAGATCAGCAGACTTGGACGTTTCCGCATCCAGTCGAATCTGCAGATCAGAAAACTCCTGGAGTAGTTGGTTTCGGCTCACGGCGTCCTGCTCCCTGGCGACCTGCAGTTCTTGAGCTTCGGAGCATGCGTCTCGCAGTTCCACCTCAAGAGTGGTCTTTGCTCGCTTGAGTTTTTCAAATTGAGCCTTTGCTTCGGTGAAGTCAGCCATAGCTTCATTGTGAACTCTGAGCAACGATCGTCGAGACTGTTCTTGGGAGTTGATCAAATCATAAAGCTCTTCATGAGATTTAGCCTGAACATCACGCAGCGACAGCTCGCCTGATTGAATGCTTCTCTCAAGGGCCGAGACCTTCTTGGCCGAGTCATCAAGCTGGTCATGCAGACGGCCGTTCTCACGTTCCAGAAGCTGCATCCGTCTGAGAGATGGACTCTCATCCTGCCACATATCTCGATGAGGATTGGCCTGCTCGAGCTGATTCTGGAGATGTCGGTTTTGCATCTCACTTATTTGAAGTTTATTCTGGAGTTCTTCAATTTCGGCCGCAAGATCCATACGCTTCTGGTAGCCAACAGTGTCAACCGTCCGGTCTGACCGACCGGAGTCCATTGCAGCGTCGTTGAGATTCAGTCTTCGGTTCGGTGTAGTCGGTGTAGCGAACTTCTTGACAAGGCCGTTCTCCGAGTTCTTTCTTAAATGCGTCGGGGTACGATTTCCGGCTACCTGGTTTTGGTCAATTTCTTCCAGTAGTGCACGCTTGGAAGAAGAGTAACGTGCATCCAGCTCTTTCATCTCGTCCTCATGGCGGCGACGCATCTCAGCCAGCTGGCTCTCCGCTCGGTTGTACTTCTCTTCTGTTACTTGCAGTTTATTCTGGACGGTATCCAGGAGCTGGGCTAGGTTCACCTTTTCAGCCAGGTCTGGTTGGATGGATTCCCATGAATCTGCAGGCTGATCTGCGACAGGCTCGACGAACTTGTGCAGCACCATCAACTGACGATGCAAGGTTTCGACTTCTTGATTAGCGTTGTCAAGAGAAGTTTGAAGTTTTCGTGTATTCGCCTGAGCTTGGTTTCGCAGCTGTCTCTCGGTCTCCAGGTTTCGGTTTGCCTCCGCCAGTTGAATACCGGCAGTGGACGCGGCTTTCTCGGCGTTGCGACTGGCCTTGTGTTCGCGATTAACCTCATGATTCAGGTCTTCGAGGCTCAAGGACAACTTTTCTTTCTGCTTTTCTAAAGACGTGATGGAGAGCTGCAGATCACCGAGTTGTCGAGTCAGTTTTCTATTGTCTTCTTCTAGTTTGGCCTTCTCCTTCTGCAAGTTTGTGATGCGAAGACGTTGGCTTTCGCTGGCCTTTGAATTAGATCTGGCAATGTCGAGGTTCTTCTGTTGAATCTTGGTCAAGAGGGCTCGGTTATCGTTCTCCGAAGCAGTAAGGCGACCCTTTAGGGTAACCAGCTCCCTTTCCAAGCGCTCCTTGTGCTGATCATGGCGAATGCGGAAGTTCTCCGATTCAGCAATCGCGTTGTCAAGCTCTTGGACTCTAGCTGTGAGACGAGCTCGCTCCGCCTCAATGTCCTCCAGGAGACGTGACTTCTCTTCGAGATCTTTTCGCAGACTGTCAAGGCGCTCATTCGCCTGTTTCTTGGCGTTTCGTTCAACTTCGGCTTCAGCATCTAAGCGAGCACTCTCTACCTTTGTGAATCTATCGCGGAGAGTTATAAGCTCCGTCTGGAGCTCTTTCCGAGATTCCTCAGCAGCGAGTCGGGCTTCAGTGGCACGGCGAAGTGTATCTTGCTGAATGTACATCTCTTTTTCTATGATGATCTTGGACTCGTTCAAGAAGGCGTATTTGTCCCTGAGTTCTTCAAGGGTGTGCTCGGCGAGCATCTGGACATCATCCCTCGATTGTCGCTCGCGGCTCAGATCGGCTTGTGCCTGGAACAATTCGTTCTTCAAGTCCTGAATTTGTTGTTCAAGCAATTTCCTGCTCTGGCCGGCTTCTGCATCCTCTGATATCTTCTCTTCCAAGAGCTTCTTTACATCTGTAACCTCGCGCTCAAGCTGACGTTTTTCCAATTTCATCGCATCTGATTCTGCCTGCAGCTCTCGCAGGCGCGTCTGCATATCATCGTGGCGGCGGGACAGAGATGCCTTCTCAGTCTGCATGGATCGCTTCTCATCTTCATACCTTCTTGCATCATTGCGCAGAACGGAGATTTCACTTTCCTTTCGCCTGAGCATTTCTTCATACCCTGTAGATGTTGAGGAAAGGTCGGAAATTTGCTGCCGAATAGATCGGTTCTCGTCGATCAAGTCTTTGATCTGCTTTTTCGATTGTTCCAGCTCTTGCGATGTTCTTGCCAGCTTGATGTCAAGATCTTGGTCTGTTTTAAGCAATTTGGCCTCTAGCTCTTGGAGTTTCCGATCTTTGAGGCTTAAGTGGCTTTCAAGCATCTTCATGTCTTGCTCTAGGTCTTTGACATGGGCTTCTTTCTCGGCGGAAGAGCTTTCAGCACCCAGCAGCCTGGAGTCCAATTCTTCGAGACGGGCCTGCAGTTCTTGCTTCTCGGATTCTAGTCGTTGAATAATCTCACCTGCCTGTTCCAGCTGTGTAATACGATGGCTAAGCTGCTCATCAGTCTTCTTTTTCGCCGCTATCAGCCCATCTAATTGATCGTCCAGGCTTTCCTGATCCGCGATTGCTCCAGCCAGCTTCTCGCTCAGTTCAATCTCGCGAAGCTGTAGTCTCTTGAAAATCTCTTCCTTGTCAAGAGCCAACGCTCGTTCGCTTTCCAGGATCTGCTGAATTTTATGTATCTCGACCTCCGTTCGACGTCTTTCTTCATCCAGCCTTTGACGTTCAACAATGTCTTGCTGCATCTTCGATTCAAGCTCCTTAATCTTCTCGTCTCTCCTTTTGACCTCATTTGCAGTACGCGTTTCTCCCAGAAGAGGCTTCATTCTTGAGAACAGCCGCCACCAGGGATTTCGTTTCATATCTAGGTAGACATGAAAATTATGCCGAATGATCCTTGTTGCCTCTGCGCGATAGAGACGTTTGTTCGAGATCCGTCGCTGAACAAATCCCCTGGCCGCAGATTGGAATCGAGTCATGATAGTGCGGATGAGCTGATCCCGTTTCTCCTCAAGCTCAGCCAAGACACCAGCACGGAAGAACACTTTTGTTCGACCGACGCGGTACCAGGCCGGGTCTAGGGCGAGTTGTTGCAGCATATTATGAGCAACGCTCTGTCCATCCATGTATCCTTTTGGCAGATTTGGACAGAGAACCTCGTATCTCTGCCTGAATTCAGTAAAGGAAAGGCGGTTTGGAAATCCTGTGCGCGCAATCCTGATACCTTCAAGCACACCATTGCATCGAAGCTGGTCCAAAACAAGAGGAGCATTTAACATCTTGGGGCGCTTCTTGTGATTTGGTATGATGCACCGAACAAAATGGGGATGAGTCTGGTGCAATTGATTCATCAGGCTGGACAACTGCTCCTTGTGTCTCTGTGCCACGGTGCGGAAAAGACCTTTCTTGACTCGACTTCGGGGGAGGTCAAACTCGTCATCAGGGCCACCGCAGTCAGAGAATAGATTGGCAACATGCTCATCCTTTGATGCTCCAAGGAGGCGGGTGACATTGTCGTTCAGAGGATCCTTGTTTTTTTCAAGCCACCCTTGCGTATCGTACTCAACCTCGGCAGCGTAGTGAGTCAGCATGAACCCTTGGCTTAGTCGAGAGGCA
Source organism: Aspergillus clavatus NRRL 1 (assembly GCF_000002715.2). Lineage (NCBI taxonomy): Eukaryota > Fungi > Ascomycota > Eurotiomycetes > Eurotiales > Aspergillaceae > Aspergillus > Aspergillus clavatus. The sequence continues at coordinate 927,317 of NW_001517104.1, read as the reverse complement.
CGGTATTTAGGTGATCTTCGATCCCACAGCGAGTGAAGCTTGTCGGTAAAAGAGCGATCTGTTGCTTTTGGCATGACGCAATCTTCGTCCAAACACGAAAATATACCAATGGGATTCGTCAGTTCGATCAAATCAATGGTCGGTTGTAAGTCTTTGCCGAAGTCAATGAATTGCCATTCGATTTGCTCTCGCGCATATTCCTCTTGCTCTAAGACGAACATGTGGTGGTTGAAAAATTGCTGCAGTTTTTCGTTCGTATAGTTGATGCAAAGTTGCTCAAAGCTGTTGTTCTCGAAGATTTCGAATCCAGCGATATCCAGAACGCCGATGAAAAAGCTATCGTCACCAGCCATCGTACTGCGGTCCAGACGGCTGTTGATACGATTGACCAGATTTCCAAAGCCGCGCTCGTAAATTCCTTTCGCCAGAGCGTCCAGCGCCAGTCGAACCTGTTCGGGGGTCTGCACCTTCTCCACCCATTCACGACCAGCCTTTACTCTCGGATGGAGCAGCCCTTTAACAAAGGACTCCGGCGCTATACCTAGCAGTTGACAGGCCCTTCCCACACTATTCAAAGAGTCGGGACCCAGAGCGGCTTGATCTGCACGGAGGCTTTCTCTGACAACAGTAATGTTCCCCAAGTGAAGGACAGCTGCGACGGTTCGCAGAATGCACATTTGGTCTTCATCAGAGAATTTCATAACATGGAATGCTTCGATCAACGAATTCCACTCATCCACGTCAGATACCCCAGCGATGCTGTCATTACCATCTCTAGTGTAGGCAAAGTCTTCGATCTGTAGGTCGTCCAGAAGCAAGCTCTCCCGCATCTTGGGATCTGCTCCTTGTAGCAACTGATAGAATATATGGTAATTTCTCTCATGGCCATTGGGTTTCACCACGCGAGATTTCTCAAAAAGATACCAGTTGATAGAAGCACCGGAGATCTGACCGGAGCGGGTGAATTCAATGCGAATAAATTTCCCGAATCGAGAGGAGTTGTTGTTCCTGACAGTTTGGGCATTGCCAAAAGCTTCCAGTATTGGATTCGCTCTCAATATCTGCTGGGACAAAGTAGACAGTTGTTTTGATCCTGAGCGAGCATAGGGAGTATCTGTAGTCGCCACCGCCGCGAGGTATTGGATGACCTTCTTCGTATTCTCTGTTTTACCTGCTCCAGATTCACCGCTGTATGATAGAGTCAGAAACAGCAACGTTACTGGTTTTCCGCCGAATGGGAACATACGTTACTAGGATACTCTGGTTCTGGCCTTCTTCAACCAAATTCCGAAATGCTTCGTCGGCGATGGCGAATATATGGGGCCGAGTCTCTTTTCTGCTGCGGCCCTTGTACATTTTCACATACTCATTTGTGTATATTGGCAACGGGCAGTAGGGGTTAATTGTTACAAGGAACAGCCCGGAGTAGGTCTAGAAGGAGCACATTAGATGGAAAGGTCGCGACACGGGGACCATTCGAGCCACTTACGTAGATCAAGTCCGACTGGTAGCGGGAGTACAGATTGTGTACCACCGAAGCTTCATTCAAATGCGTAAGTTCAGCCATATCATCGGCCTTGTCGAACTTTGCTGGATTGACCTTGTCGACTTGGTCTACTTCCACTTCCCGCTGCTGTGATGACAATCAGCCCCTCGACTTCGGCCCAAATGGCATTCCCATAAAGCTCCGTACCTCTCCATCATCGCTCTGAACCAGTAACCTTCCATTTTCACTTTCTTCTAGGACCAGGCCACGAATGAATGCTTTCTCAGGATGACGTAGCCAGACGTATTTGTTCCCCGAAAAGTCATTGTCCCCTTCCAGACCCCGAATCTCGTCCGCTCCCCGACGCAGCTCTTCTGACCTGATGAATTCGGGTGCGAATGTTCCCGAAGCGGCATCATTCCTCAATGAACTCGACCGCTGTCGAGTCGTAGTTCGTACTAGAGGTGAGGGTGACGATTGCGATATAGACGCTGAGTTGCGAAAATGATTCTTGGCTTCTTCGAACTTCGATGACGACGTTATAATGGCAGATTTTGGCCGTGGACTCCGAGTCTGCGGGCCAGATGACGGTGTTGGAGAAGGAGTTGCCCGACCAAACGGGTTGGCACGCTTCGGTGAAGCATTTAACTGAGAAGGAAGCATTTCTTCGTTAATTCAATAAAGCATTATTCAATGACTGAGGAAATTCGTGATGTAAGTGATGTAACCGAGGTCATGCAGCTCACTGGGCATTAGTACGAGTCACAAACAAAGGGATATTAATCTTCGGAATGATAAGGAAAAAGGTCACAACGTAATATAGATAAAACAAGGAAATTAAGAAGCGTTTCCTCGAGATGCAGAGGAGTTGCAGAAGAGGAGTTCGTGAGTCGCAACAAGATCAAGGCAAGACTAGAGAGGACCCTTGTATGATGGCTTGCCCACCTGCTTGGACCAACACTCTATGAGCGGTAGTATTATTTTGATTCGACCCGCTGTTTGTTTACATCTTGTGGTTCCTCAGGCTGCGGAGAGCTGATCTGGAGCTAGTCCCGACCTGGAAAGGTGCTGTCACGTGGGCTTCCGGCGGCACGAAACTCGATTTCGTCGTGGATTTTGAAGCTGGTGGACATTCGATGCGTATCACATTCTTTGCCTTCCCTATCCTACTAGCCATCACGCGTTTTTCTCGCGGATATTGCCCTCGCTAGTCTCGTCATAATCTCTACTAATAGTCACGATATAAATGCCATGTACAGGTATTAAATGTCAAAAGCCAGAAAGGCATTTGGTTCATGAATTCACAGTTCAAAACATCTCAACGCGAACAAACTTGTTATAAATCGCATGGTGTATGATTCCTGGCTGCGTGTATTCTGTACAGGCCGTGGGCTTACTTATATCAGACATTAGAGCCTCCCAGACCCGTTGACTTTTCTTTCTTTGAACATGTCTCAACATCCAACGCCATCAATGGGCGGCGGTCCACCAAACTACACCCAGCAGTGGCCATCTTCACATCTATATCCATCAACCTCCATGCCTCCTTCACTTCCACCTCATCTACCATTTAATCAGGATACCTCTTCTCCCAATCAACGGCTGGACAACGTTAACTCACCGTTTAAGTTTAATGAGACGGCTAACTTCAATCCGACACCAACTCTTCCTGGGTTAGGGATACCTGGATCCGGCGTGCCTTTCCCTCCGCCACCGCCATTTCCCTTTATGAATCCATTCACATCGACACAGTTTCCTCCGCCTCCGTTTCCGCCCATTCAAATGCCACCATTAAGATATCCTCCAATGCCGATTCACGCGGCAAATCTCCATGGTCTTAGTCGTCCTACCTCGGGTGATCCTTCTTCGCAAACCAACTCGGTTTCTCTGCATGCTGCTGAATTCGGGGCTGCCACAACCCAGGAACGCCTGCAAGATCTAGATCGAGAAGAGGGCGAGCTGACTGATATGGAGGGATCTGTATCAGCCAAACAGAAACCTACGGGTCGAACCGACAGAGGATCACGGATCTCAGCGCTTCAACCAGGAAATACCGCAACTACTTCGGAAGCTCAGCCGGCAAGTGCGGACAAGAAGTTGATAAGTGGTCCTACGGTCCAGGACCGCAATACGAGCATATCTGACCTGGAAGAGGGCGAGGCTTCCTCAACTGAGACGAGCGTATCAAGCAGAGAATCCGGGTCACGTATGGTGTCTTTGGTTTATAGTCGAATAGGAATGCGCTAATCTCGCACAGCATATAACCCTCCCATCTCTGTCGCAGCTGTGCCATCCCCGCCTCATCGCGAAACGGCGCATGGCCCTTCTCCCCCAAAGAAAACGTCTTCGCCATCTTTCAAGAACCAAAAAATTTCGCGGGACAGCCGCAAATCGCCGGCGCAGCTTCGAATTCAAGCACAAGGTGCCCTTTTGAGCCTGGCGCCTCATAATATACGGTACAGTGAACTAGTGGGAGAAGGAATCAACCCCACAGTGCTGAAACAACTGTATGAGGAGGTTGGAATTAGAGTTCTTACACCGCAACCAGACGATGTAGTATCGGCGAGCAAGCCCTCCTCGAAGCCTGTTGGCCTGGAGGGAATCATTCCCGTTGCGGAAGATGATTCAAGCTCGAGCGATAAGCTTGAGGGCCAAGGAGCCCCGAAAAGTCAAGATGACACCCGGCAACAATCGGCTGTGCCAGTGGCAGTCACCGAAACTATCTCCATCCCAGTTGTTACTTCTTTATCCACGTCTGCTGCTAAACCACTTGAAAGAAAGGAGGTTATCGCGCGAATGCTCGCAGCTAAAGCGGCTAAGGCCTCGGTGACATCTTCGACTCCTCGGAGCGAATCTATGAAGGAGGTGTCACCGTCAGAAAGCCCGACATCAACGCCTGTTGAAAAAGCTGCGGCAGTCAGCTCCGAGCGTGAAACACCCACTCTGGAGAAAGAGGTGCGAGTCAGGGAGAAGAACAAAGCTCAGACTGAATTAGCCCGACAGCGGATTGAACAACTCAGGAAGCAAGGTTTGATGAGAAGTCAGCAGAAGATACAATCTGATCCTATCCCTCTTGAAGAGCCGCGGTCAAGCAATGGGGCCAGCCCAACTCCGGTTTCTCAAGCTTCCAACGCACCGCAAATTCAGCACCCATTGCCTGATCGACCACCAGAGCCTGATACTTCTGCTTCATCCCGCATTCCAGGGTTGTTCATGACAGAGTCGGAACCACCTGTCGCCCGCGTCCGAGGCCTGGTAGTTGACTCGACCCCGCAGCCTCATGTCAATCAGCGCAAGCGCCCTAGAGCTTCCGACTTCGACGAGCCTACTCTGATGCCCAAAAGGCCTCAAAACTCTTCAGAAGATAGACTCATCATCGACATCAGTGATGATGAGTTTTATGGGGATGATGAGATTGATGACATGGACATTGATCCTTCGGGAAATACACCGGGAGAAGTTGATTCAACTGGTCCAGAAGGTTCTGTTCGAGCATTTCCTGCTTCAATCGATTTTATTCCGCAGCGGCCAGTTACATCAAACCAAACAATATCCATGTCAGCGACACCTCAAAGTATTCGGAATCATGATCAAGTCGACTTACGGAAGAGGGATCTTGAAATACAAGCGATGCACCGTCGAATTGCTGAACTCGAACAACGAAAAAAGGCGAAGTTAGTCGCAAGTAGAACAGAGTCGCCTCGTCCTTCTGATTTGGTGGTACCATCTCCTGGGGCGAACTCCGCACCAACTGACCACGAAACTCGACATATCAACACCGCTCCTGCGGAGCCTGTAGCTGCCAAAGTTCCTCCTCAGGTAGCTATCGTGCAGGCTGCGTCCGAAGCGATTTCAGCTGTTCCTGCTTCGGATTTCGATATTCCGACGCATCTTCCACCCGGTTCAACTGCCCGCATTGCGGCCATTGTGGACACCAAAGACCTTGAAGAGATGCGCTCGAAATTGTTAAGAAAGAAAGAGATAGAGTCCGGCATTCCCGTTTTGGATGCCGAAATACGAAACTATGAAGCCAGGTTGGCGGACTTCAACAAAGAAGTGGAATTGTTAATTCATGATATTGCAAGAGGGAAAGAAGGAAGACAGCAGCTTCTTGAAGAACTGCGCAGTCTTGATAACGAGTTGAAGGGGCTTACATTGGAAGAGCTACAGGTAGCGCAGCATAAGCTGGAGTCTCAGGAAAATGTCCAAACTTTGGATGAAGGTACGTTACATCTATATCACTTATTTCAGTCCTGCGTACAGGAGCACACCGCGTGCTGTAAGATTCTGAGCTCACATGACCTATAATTTATTCTAGCCTCCATACGTCGCCAAAGTCCGGGGGATGAATATACTCCGTCATTGCCAGATGCCTCCGTGGCCGAGGCGCAGAGCCAAATTGAGCCACGATCTGTTTCAGCATCTCTAGGTGTCCAGAAAGCGCCTCTGGGAGATGCTCCTCTTTCCTCAGACGTGTCGATGGATGCGGGCGAATCACCTGCCGCCATGGAAATAGAAAATGGCATGTCCTCCGCTTCGTCGTCAGATTCTCAAGGATCATCAATGGATGAATCTATCAGTGCCAACGACGAATCTGGCTCTGCTGCCGATGGGGAGGAATCCATGGAATGTGAAACGCCTGAGCTCGAGCCTATCGCGGTCCCAGCCCCTGACAGCGGACCCCCCATTGATCAAAAGACATTGAGCAACGAAAGCACAGTCAACCTTGTGCTTCCAGAGCCTATTTCTACACCACTTACCCCAACTCAGGGGGAGATGGCGCCGGATGGCGTCATTGAAGAAGTTGGGCCACTTGAGAATCACGCATCCCGCGAATCTTCGGTCTCCGAGGCGTATGAGCCTCCGGAACCTGAAGCAGACAAGAGTGACATCGACTCTGCTTATACACCTCGTTTCAGCCCTGTCTCTCCCGGCCCTATGGAGTCCAAGGAGATCTCTCAGGATTCAGAAACTGATCTGCCGCTAATTGGAACGGTCCAGGAATTGGATGCCCAACCCGCAGCTATCACCCACGAAAATGGCACTTTGGATGTGCGGATTACTTGAACTCCAACTTGAAAATAGATAACTGACACTCTTCATAGAATAAGTCTCAACCGGAGAACACTACTCCCAGGTTTACACCCTACCAGAGTCCGCTGAGATACTTCAAAGCCTACCGCTACCACCCCCGATTCACTGAGAATGTTCCAGGCGGCTTTCGATCTCTAACATACAGCCATAATATCGATTCTATGAAGTACCTCTGTCCTTATGAGGCTACAGGTGGTGTCTGCAATGATCGATCATGCGAGTTCCAGCATATCCGGGACATGACTCTTAGCGGTGCGTCGACTGATTCAGACCGAACGATTACAGCATCCCCTTGTCAAATTCCTAGCCATGACAGCCGCACTTGACCCCTTATCTTGTTGCCTTTTTTCCCCCAACTGCCTCTGGGCACATCCCTTTATCCTGCTTCGCTATATTCCTTACGTTTCTCCCCATGCTCCATGCACCGTTGAAGATCACTTTACTTCATGACTTTGGCCAGCTTGTGTTAGGCAAATGCTGACACACAGTGGTATTAATCCAACAGATGACAAGATCCTCGTGCAGATGGGATCGCTTCGAGAGGGCAAGACGCCTGAAGAGAAAGATCAATACATCGCTGGACTGAAACAGATCATCAATGAGATGCGGCGCGACAAGGTGAAGGACTTCAACACTGTGGCCACGGAGATAGCCGCATACCGTAGACGCTTCCTCCAAGATCCCTCCCGAGTTCTGCCCTTGTAATCAGGATCAACATCCTTGATCATTTGCTGGAGGAAAGCTCTTCCTCTGCCAAGGTGAGCCCGTGACATTTATCGACACAAGTGTGTCAACAACCAGCGAAATGAGGGACCGCGGATCACCCTCTTGTTTGCCGCCATTAACAAAGCTTTCATTTTACCACTTTCTGATACCCGAAACTCGCTTCCTCTGTCTTTCATCAGAGCTTTCCTTCGTTCTTTGCCTTGCACTTAATTTTCCTTCTTCTGACGAAGATAAGATGACGCATAATCTCGCTGAGCCCTTCAACCAGGGCATGATCAACATTACTTTGTCAATCTGTGATTATTTGGTCCATGAGAGAGAAGAAAACCGGAGCCTGGAGTTGGTAGGATTTTATCCTTGATTTCCCCTTTTGACGGTGGTCCGTAGGCGAGTTGACCTACGTTTTGGCGGCCCGTCCGGCATTCCCGAAACATACGAGGTCCTGGACTTCTAGCAGGACAGCATCGACCTCTGCAGCGGTGCGTGGACTGATCATTGAGTGCCTGTCTTGGTACAGCGCAGGACAGGCCAGACAAGCAAAGAGTACAGACAGCTGTCATGGGCGTTCAGGGCGGTAGAAGGTACATAGCGATAGTGAATTGTCAAACTCGTTTGCATTCTTGATAACTTTTTTTTGGAACATGGAGTCAATAGTACAAACTCCCTCGGTACACCCATCCTTGCCGTTCCCGCTTGCCGCCTTGCGCCCGGTAGACCATGGAATATCCCGAATGTCGGACCTGGGATCGGACGTCTGAAGGCGCATGGACAGACAGGAGCAGCCAGAGAGGCGCAGGAGTGCAGGACGTGCGTTTGTGTGGAGATTGTAAATCTGGGGCGGTAGGCGTAAGTCATGAGTCCCTCCAATAACACCAGCGACAACAAGAGCGAGAGCAATATCATCCAAATGATATCACGGTCTATCCTCCATCCTCTATTCAAGATATACATATATACCTATGTACAGTAAGATCGAACCCAGTAGACAGATTCTCGAAGCATGGTGCGATGATCCCACTCTGGCGCAAGGGGCTGTGTGTTGAGTACCTACAGAGTACTAGGTACCTAGTCTATCGATCTATCGCTCAGGAAAAAAGGACAAGACAAGACAAGACAAGACAAGACAAGACATCTTGAGTCATGGGCTCTGCAGCATGCAGATCTGAGTCATCGGTCATCGCGTGGTTTTTTTTTTTTTTTTCTTCTTGACTCTTACTTAGACCCTTGCAGTCTTGGTTATTTGTCTTGTCTTATCCTTTGTTGGGGTTTGTGGGGTGTATATTTGATTTGCAGGGCTACCTCTTGCGAGGTCGTATGCGGGGAGATAAAAATAATATCTGGGTATCTGCATGGATATGATACTGGGGTTGCTATTCTTAGGTGTTTTGAGGATGGGATAGTTCTGGTATTTAGGTGATACGGTGACGCTGCTTGGTCTCAAGGTAGACAGTGAGAGAGTGAGAGAGAGAGAGAGAGTGTGTGTGTGTAAGTAGGTACTGACCGTCGTACTTTTGCTATGCGCCGTGAGACGATAATCAGCAGGGTAAATATATATAGTCAACCTAGAACTATATCTTATTCTTCGGGGAGACATATACCTCTAACCTAGGAACGAAGAGAATCTCACATCATACAATTCATAATTCAGGGGGGGGAAAAAAGGATCATTTAGTGCTAACGGTTCCAACGTCTTCATCATGGTTTTCAGCTGACGATTATAGATCTGGCCCCCATCCCAGCTGAACGGTGCGATCAAAGGAAGACAGCGACCTTGGCAAAGGGGCCGACCACGTTGAGCGGCAGAGATGCAGAGACTTGCATGGTATCCTCCTGCTCGATCTATGCCATTGTAACTCATCTACTCTATCGCGATTACCTATCCAGAATAGAATGATGGTATTTAAAGATATCGGGGCAGCTGGCGAAACACCGCCTATCGCGACCCCGCGGAGGTGAGTGTCTCGTCTCGGCTGAGGCTCATGGGTCGGGGTTGGTAACTATGTCTGTGTCTTGTCAGTGTGCAGTTTGAGGTATAGAACTTGTTTCTAGAAGGGTGTTGCATATCCAAGACGATTATTACGAGTTTGGTTGATCTGCAACATCCTAAGCCATAATGATGGTGATGATGATGACGATGATTCAGCATGGTGATTCCAACTGAAACATCTGTCAGTATGAGCATTCTGATGTGGATATGGTGGATGGTTATTGCAGGCAGGACAAGTGGAGAGACTAGAGAGAGTGAATCTACCCATGAGCGGAAATAATAGTGCGTGAGACAAAGATAGACAAGGCTGATTTTCGCCAGAATAGACGGAGTTATTCCCATCCTCTTGGCTCGGATGTATGCCTTGTCCCCTAATTATTCTAATGACGGTTAGACTAGAACACTCCATTCTGATTTTGTAGGATAGCAACTAGTCACTGTATTTAGTGGTAGAGTCGAATCCGGGCGCAACACAGCCCACCCTCGTATTCCCGAACTCGACCAAGTAGGAGTATCTAGATCCACTGCAGAAGGACAAGACGACAACTCGACAAGTAGGGCTGAATCTAGACGAAGCCCGCCCTTTTCCGCCGGCCACAGGGTTGACTGCAATACAAAACCCGACAGAAAGGGCGGTGGAAGAATGGTGGAATGTGGATCGATGGGATGCATGTCATCCTTGTCAAGGATCGACTGCGGCTCGAAACGAGAAATGATGCTAAAGATGCAGTGTTGTAGTGGCTGATCTGCACGACAGGGTTGTTCAATCTTGAATTGATGTGACTCGAGCGATGGAATATTATTATCCTAGGCGATATAGGAGAGTACTGAGCATATTAGAATAATATCGACTAGATTAACCAGTGATCCTCCGTACTTTTAGGGCACGCGGTCTCCATTCTAGGCAGCCCCAGGCAACAAGGCGCCCGGCTACGGAGTATACTGAATTCGGACTACTGTACATCTGGGAAACGCTTGAGAAGCATACTGTGTAGACCATGGCATATTTCTGGCAGAGAACAATGTGATTAAACTCTCAACTCAGTCAGAAAACATCAAACATCTAACAATAAACACAAAAGAAAGAAAGAAAAAAAGGAGAAAATAAAACTGTAGAAAGAAGGAACAGATGAACAGAAGAACAGAAGAACAGAAGAACAGTAGAACAGTAGAACAGTAGAACAGTAGAACAGTAGAACAGTAGAACAGTAGAACAGTAGAACAGTAGAACAGTAGAACAGTAGAACAGTAGAACAGTAGAACAGTAGAACAGTAGAACAGTAGAACAGTAGAACAGTAGAACAGTAGAACAGTAGAACAGTAGAACAAAGAAGCAGATAGCACAACAAAATTCAACAACAAACTCCACTGCCCAAGGCGCAATGTGTTAAGACCGGCTCAACTCATTGCAGCCCCTTCTCCTGTCGCATCATAAGCAGAAGATCCATCAATAGAAACAGTCTATCCCAAGAGACAACCCAAGTCTATACAACCCAAATATGCAAAGAAAACAGAAACAAGATCAAGTGGAGAAAAGAGATCTCCTCCTCCTCGTCCACCCCCCCAAACTCCCATGCCCATGTTCGTTTCATGTTTCATGTTTATGCCGTGTCCATGTTCATTAATACTTCGCTCAAAGTGACCAACTCAAACCAAAATCCAAAATGCGTTGTACAATAGGTAGGCGCAGCCTTCCTGATATTCTGCAAGCACATTGTATGAGCATTGGCCCCCATTATATTCGGCAAAAGGAGCAGTTCTTACCTCAATGTAGTGTCATCAACAAGTCTTCATTTGACTTCACGGCAGCTGGAGCACGCAATGTGCTGGCATATAATGCATTGTGGTTGAACATTGTAGACTTTGGGTCCGTCTCCACACTGGCAACAGATGTACATGTATGTGTTGCTGTAGACTTTGCCCATGTCGATCGCTTGGCCCGCGCGGCCGTTGAAGTAGCTCTCGGGAATGCCTGTGTATGGCAGCGATGGGCTCTGTAGGCCGGCTTCATGAACCATGGGGTGGTGCAATCCTCCTGCAGCAGACGTGCAAGGATATGGAGCCACGTCGTGGCAGTTGTGTAGTGTGTTCATGTTGTTGCTGATGTCCTCAGTAGACCGGAAAGCAGACATGATTGAGATAGATGAGTTGGTTGATATGATGATATGAAATCTCAGATGGTATGAAAGCAAGTACTAGGAGCTTTAAGAGTCTTGTGTCTGTAGAGAAGTGTGGTAGATGATGTTGATGATGAAGGAAAGGAATCCCCCGTGAGGGTTTGAAGCAATCTTTTATATACAATAAGATGAGATCCTCTACAAAGATGATTCACATCAGACAATGAGCAAGGCATATCTTCAGGAGGGTAAAGCCCGTGGCTTCTCCAGGCAAAAGCCCCAGGCCTCAAAAGGCGCCCCATATTCCGCAGCGAATCATCAGTGATGGGACCAGGCAAGCAACCTAGTCAGAGGAGCTTAGCTGATCTGCCTTCGTAGGGAGTCAGAGTACGGAGGTATTCGAAAAAGCCATTAGATAGGATTGCAGTCGATCGATGTGGCTTGGCCTTAGGGCAATTTGGCCCGGAGGGGTCCATCTGTGCCTAGATACCCTCACAACATCAACGCTGAAGTCATACTTTCTTTCTTTCTTTCTTTTTCTTTTTTTATGAATCGGTGTGCAACTCATCTTAGTAGAAGATCAGGATGACCGCAAGAGACAGCATCCATGTTGACTCAGTCCCTCACAAAAGGTCAACTGTCTATGGTCCAAAAGGCGGAACTCAGCAAGGCTTGGACTAGTCGCATTTGCCCGAGTGCCCTCTGTTTCCCGCCCTTTTCACCCTCACCACTTGGCAGGATTGGTATATCTTATTTTCACCTTCATTTTGATATTTTCTTGGCTTCTTTGGTCATCATCATCATTTCGATTCTCACGTGTGTTGCCTGCTGAGATCGAGTCCCGTTTACTCCATAGTCCATCCTGTCGAGAATGCGCTCCACTTTTCGGCGCTTTTAGTACCACCATTTTCAGGCAACGATCCTCTAAGCCCATCCCAAGATTCCGTCACCATTCGGCCTTGCATGATTTGTTCTCGACCATAATACCTAATAATATAAAAGATAAAAGCAAAAAAATAAAACAATGAGAGAACAGTCATACCTGAGGCAGACAGGCTCGGGATTATCAGACCCCTGACCGTCTCTTGCACCCGTCTCCTGCACTCGGAATGCTGATTTCGCCGTAGCATCTGTCGGTCAAATCCTGCCCGGACTGCAGCAGTCAGCATAGGCTAACTCTCAACTGCTCCCCACGTGCTCCTGCTGCCTAAGCCCTCCTCACGGTTGACTGACTTAGTATCTCATCACTCTGCTCGACACTCCCGGCGATGACGTTCAATAACCTTCTGTTCAGCGTCGAAGATGACAGGAGTATGCAATGCAGTGATTCATTGTTCAATGGACATTAAAAATAGATGACTCCAGGTGCTACTGACCTGCTGTCCTCGTCTCTCTCGCATCATTGCTCCCACTTTCATTCTTTGTCTGCAACTAACTACGACTATTATTAGGAGTATGGGTCTATACTGCTACACTGCATGTTCCTGACACGCAGTTCAAACGAGTTCCCTCAACTCGTTCCTCCCCTGTCTCGATTTCTGCTGCTATGGGTATCACCGGTGTGCTTCTAGGTTTCACAATCCCTGATCAGCCACGCTTCACAGATTTTGTGATCTCAGAATACCACAGCCCACTATCAGTCATACTGGCTTAGTGGGAGGAATTACCTGGCTATCATCCGCCCTCTAGTCGTCTCGGCTTCTCCCCGGAAGATTAGCCCCGTCCGCAATAGTACGTTCTCAACAATTAACGATACTGACTGTCGTAATGGAACAAGATGTCAGCCTTAGGCCAAGCAGAGAAATCCTGTGCCTACAACTGCATATTCCAAAGTTGATCGGTTCTCGGTGTTGTTTTTGGAATTCGGAGAAGCCTAGTGCGCATGGATATATTTTGCTCTCTACAGTAGGACGGTGTTTGAGACACAGAAGAGATGCTTGAGCACCTAGGTTTGAGGGAGCCGGGAGCTACTCCGTATACTCCACAGAAAAGGGTGACGTTCAATCGAACAATTAAATGCTTCCATGAAGCTTTGACTCGAGTCCTTTGGATTCTGTAGTAGAGTGTCAACTATTCAGCCTTGCCGAGATCAGTGCACATGAGTACGTCATGTCTGATGTTTGTCATGTTTGCAATCACTGATCGTCATGTTCCTGGAACAGCCTCATCCTGACCACCGTCCTTCAGTTTGTTCCTGTCCCATCCGATTTTTTGCAGTTGTTCATCGAAAGTCATGCTCCTGGGCATCTGCCCAGTGTAGACTTTGTTATCAGTTATTTTCGAAGCTTTACCCATCGTGATATCCAGTGTAGATGTGTCTTTCGCAAAACTCTCCTGAAGCCTTCTATCTTATCTCCATTCCTCAATGCACAGACGATTGCAGGAATTTCAAAATTAGCTTCAAATGGCACCTCGGGGCGCCGATAAACGCGTAAATCTCGCGGTCGCTAGGATAATCCCTCCTATCTTACTAGGGGCCTTTGCTTATGCTAGCTATGCGATCACGAAACCCCTTTGCAGTCAGTCACTCTGTCCCCCAGTTTCATCACTATCAGAGCAATGTTAACGCGCAGTTGAGCGGCAGTCGACTACCTCCTTCATCCCGCTCGCCATTATGACCGCAAGCCCCGGACTGGCGCTGGCATCGCCATCCTGGTCGTCTATTACGTCCTCATCATTCCGGTATTGATCACATATCTCCGACTGTTGTATAACGTGGTATTCAACCCGGGCTATCTACCACGGGGTAAGCCGTCTTCCCGAGATCAGGAAGGCGACCAGAAGTCGGGCTCCCGTCATCGCAAGCATCGTGGACGGAAAAGCGGGCACCAAGAACCCCGGTCCACAGAGAAAGCGGATCGGCCCGACGAAGATGTTGAAAGAGGGCTGGAGTACAATGCCGGAGCAAAGGCATATCCGCTGGATGCAGAAGGATTAGAGAGCTTCTACACGAAAGATGTCTTTGTTTGTCAGCCAGACGGAAGACCGGCGTATTGCTCCACGTGCTGTCAGTTTAAAACGGATCGAGCGCACCACTGTCGAGAAGTCGACCGCTGTGTGCGCAAAATGGACCATTTTTGTCCTTGGTAAGTGGATTTTCTGGAGGATTTCCCCCGTGCTCGTTACGGTCGAATCCAGGCTAATACCAATCGAAGGGTGGGTGGTGTAGTTTCAGAGACATCCTTCAAGTTTTTCATCCAATTCATCGTGTATGCGATGCTTTACTGTATATTCGTCCTCATTGTATTCGCGATATACACCGCGGAGTTGAAACGGGTGAGTAAGACTTCGCTAATTCGAAAATTTCGCATGATTGACGAAATGTTGCCATGGTAGGACGGAAAGACTAATGCACATTGGATTGTTGGCATTGCATTGTGAGTATATCTCCAACTCGATCAAGAATGAGCTCCTAACCATCATCTAGGAGCGCGTTATTTGGCTTTTTCTCTTTTGGAATGACCTTAAGCTCTGTACAACTTGCCACCTACAATCTGACGACAATTGAAAACCTGAACCGTCGCTCTGCAGTCTGGTCGCTGGCAATCCGCGTGCCGAGCCACATTCTCAGCAACCTCAGCCCAGATTCCCGGTGGGCACCGACCTTCCGCACCATCACCTATCCTCTCCCTCCTCCGCCTCCTCCTGAATCAGAGGTTGCGCGAGAGTTCCCAGTAGGAGAACAGCACGTCTTCGCCATCCTGCAGACCCTGCCAGGGGAGAACCCGTTCGACCTCGGGAGTCCCCTTAAGAACCTACAGCAGGTGATGGGCTACTCGTTCCTGGATTGGCTGCTCCCACTTAAGCATAGCCCCTGTGCTGACCACAGCAATCGCGAAAGTGCTTTTGCGTTGGGACCGGTCGTGTCGAGGTTAAAGAAAGAGGCTGGCCTAGAGCCCCCTGCAGCGGCGGAGACTCTAGCGGGCACCGAGCGAAGATCTAGACATGAACGGAAACACGGGAAGCATAGACGACGTAATTGAAATACCTACCTTGACTATTACCAATTTATTTTTAATATCCCCAACAACGGGTGCTCTGAGGCCCATGTGTCTGACAAGGTTGGTCAAACTCTGTTATGATGATACGAATGTCTACACTTATGATGATTACCTGTGGACACATGCAAGCTGATAGTAATTCATAATGCATAAGAAACAAGCATCGCTAATCAATGCAGTCAAAGCAACGCTATCTATCCCTCTCACTCTCTATCTAGTTATACAATGATGCATCGGCACACCAAGAAAAAAAAACAAAAAAAAAAAAAACAAAGGGAAGGTAAATAGTATATTAATGGAGACAGTTAGGAAAGCAAACATGGTCAAAGCAGAAGCAGAAGCAGAAGCAGAAGAAGAAGAAAACAAGAACAAAGACACAAACACTGTACAGTATGGATACAATAGAACCCAGCTCACGAGCATCACCAGTCGTCACAATGGACCGAACAAGCGCCTAAACATCAGAGCAGGAATAGCACCTTCCATGATTGCAGTTGGTGCAAATGCCATCACTTAGGGCCGGATTGTTTGATTCGCCACAGCCGCAGCACTTCCACCAGCCTCTCATGGAAGGTCGGGCCATTTGATGGATAGCATGGCAGTCTGCATGTCGTGCTCTGGGTGCTGAGGAGGGCATGATGGCAGCGTGGTAGTTGTAGCTGCTACGCTGCTGAAGTGGGTGTGGTGCCGTCCTTTGGCATCGATGGGGCCGCGGAGGTGGTGATGTACGTGCTGCAGTCTGGGTTGGGTGCGACATGGCAGTGGTAGGGTAGGGAGTACGGAGCTGAGAAGACATGCTTTCGAAAGTACTGCTGAACGAATATTTGGGATTAGATATCAACGAGCTTGCAGAGAAAGACGCAGTTACTGTATGGTAGATGCCGCTGGAGTTGAGGAGCTTGCTTTATATCGATGGGGAAGCCTGAGAAGGGATTGAGAGATATCGACGATTCAACCTGCCACGACCATGCTATATATGCTACTTCCATCCCCCCCCCCGTGGAGCCCATACTCGAGCGCACCGGTGACGATATGCAGACTCAAGAGACCACTCCCTGGGCTACCGAGCACCAGTGAAGCGAATTTTGCCGTACGGGGGTGAAAAGGAAACGAAGCGAACGGATGGCGATGCGTAACCGTATTGTGGCTTGAGCCCGGGAATCGAGACAGACGATGCCCCGGCATGAGCGACGAAGACCTTCTGACTCGGTGTACCGAATTTTGAGATTTAAGGGTCGCATGCTGCCGCATGCCGGAGCAGAAGATCTTCGCATCAATGGGCATCTGGACTGGAAGTCTGGATAGCTGCCTGAACAAGATCGCGGATGTAGGGTGAAACAGGCATCGACGCAGGAGCTCTCAAATGGGGCTTGTTTCGAGGACTGAGTGAAGCAGAAGGATTTTTGCCCGGATTGACAGGCCTTCAGACGGCCAGTGGCGCAGCGATCGTTCTTCATGGTGCACCTACAAAATTATATACCTGTTATTATCGCAATGGCGACACGGATGCCGTCAACCTTCATGAGGATGAAGAGTGAAAGGCGGCTGTTGAGGATTTTCGCATGGAGTCTTTGAACCTGGCAACAATTAGCCGATGGAGAATGGACCCTTTCTAGGTAACAAAAAAAGCTTCAACTCTGAAGAGAAGCCGAATAGAGATCGACGACAAGGATTCGGTCAGTCGAATGCGCCCTGCCTGATACGGCATCAAGGGCAGGTCATGAATAACCGCATCATCACCGCAACAAACACTAGCTTGATTGATCGCCTGGTGCAAAACGTCAATACCCTGAAGATTCAGCCAGTCGTCAGTCCTTCAGGAATAAATCGCGCAACGCTTTGTTTTCGTTTTGCCCGTCTGGTGAAGAGCAGATGATCATTCGTGGCGTCTCCGAGCCACGAACGAGGCCATTCAAAGACGGATCGAGGAGCTCAGAGCTTGGACACAAGGATCTCGATAATTGACCGTCTGCACCAAGGGCCTTGGCCTGATGACATGACTGAAATACCAAGTGCGGCAATGCCTAGCGTAGTCGATCCAGGAGTACTCCGTGCTATAACATTCTGACCGAACCCTTTGCGCTGTCAGGAATGGGGCAAAAAGACCTGGGCTTGGCTGTAGGGTCAAGAGGATGACATTGTCGGACGCACAGGGTCGTCAGGATGTAGGTATAACCCAGAAAGAGATGAAAGTAGAAGGCCTCATAGGGGAAGATGGAGGTGCTCGTCAGTTCAAGTTGCTACTGTGAACAATGGAAATAAGAGAGAGGGATTTCACAGTGTTCTCAAAGGGACTGGGGAGGGGGTTTTATGGAGGGTCGTAATAACCTGCGAAAAAGGCCGACGTTGTGTGATCGCCAGCCCAACCAAAGAGCCCGACTCTCCAGATAAAATCGTGATTGAAGCACTCTCATTCCAGATTTTCTATTCAACCGGATGGACGATCTAACAACTGTTTCTTGAAATCCTCCAGTCTCCTAAAAACTTCATCATAATCGCCCGGAGATACAGCGCCATTCCAGCCCATATACACTCCTATTTCGTCGATCACCCGTGCTTCCTTCTCGACGTCCCTCTCCCACTTGGCATACTGTTGATTCTGTCCATCCAAGTCATCTTTGGTGTAGTGTCAAGGACATGGTTCACTTGGACTGCCATGTTCATCTTCCCCAACCAACTGTCTCCATACATCATCCCTCACGACATCAGCAAGAACTTAGCTTTTGAACAAGTAGCTTACCATCATTAAATGTCAACCCAATCAGACCTAGTACTGATTGTAAGGTTTCCTGATGCCGACATGCACGAAGCAAGTCGGGACCTATCGTCTTTGCAGACTTGCGTCCTCTGTCGGGGAGCAACCACCAGGCCCATTGTATATACCCTGCTAGCAATCTCGAGGAAACCCCCAGAATTTATCCAGACAGGCTAGTTCCCGCTGGACTAACGCATTCATAGTGCTCTTCGTACTCGACCTCATCCATACATGTGTGGTGTCATAAGAGATCTTACAAGGACCTCTGGTCACATTGAATTCTCCCCTTCTACCATCGGACCATGCTCGCCCCGTTGTCGGTCCGATCGCAAAGATATCGTCAATTTTGATATTCTTGGAGTTTGAGACATCTTGGCAACGGTATGATGAACCGTGAAATGGAAACTTTGCCCTCTTGCCTTGAAGAAGTT
Organism: Aspergillus clavatus NRRL 1; assembly: GCF_000002715.2. Lineage (NCBI taxonomy): Eukaryota > Fungi > Ascomycota > Eurotiomycetes > Eurotiales > Aspergillaceae > Aspergillus > Aspergillus clavatus. The sequence continues at coordinate 908,720 of NW_001517104.1, read as the reverse complement.
AGTACGCGAATCAGAACCGAAGGGCTCTTTTCACGCATATTGCATTGTTGCCATTCCGACGCAGTAGTGTAGTCACCTGGTCCTGCATTGGGATTCGGGATCTTCTGAACCAGCTCTAGCCCATCCTCCATGGTGACCAGTCACTGTTGAGAAAAAGACGCAGAATGCTGATGGTTGTACAGGAATAATCCAAAGTATCATCAGCTGATGAGTCATGTTGAGGACGAGCAATGGAATGGATCAAATGCTCCTTGAAATCTCAGAGACTTCTGATTTCCACTCCACTCAGGGAGTTGGGTGGAGATGTAGTGTTGTTGGAGGTGAGGATGGGAAAGTCACCTGATGTTGTAGCAATTGAGTTGCGGGAAACACGGATGGGCGAAGATCCATCGATGGAACACACATGGGGCAGTGGAAGGACATCCATGGGTCAGAAATGGAGATGGTAATGGGTTCAATATCAATATTATTATTGACATTGACATTGACATTGACATTGACATTGACACTGACATTGACACTGACACTGACAACTCGACATACTCCGTAGTAGTAGCATCTTAATCGTGGACCTTATCCACCACCTCTTAACAGTTCTTGATTGGCTGCAGACGGATTGCCCGATTACGATGATGACGAAACAGCGAAAGTGAAGCCATCCCCACTATTATTTGCGTCACAGCAGTTATGAATGTTTTAAGATACATTTTCATATTATTAATAATATTTATGTTCATTTAATACAATTGAAACAGCCTCAACCTTATTATTATTATTATGGAAGACTCCATTCCACCAGCAGCATCATTAATCAATGGTACTGGGGACGTAGTCGCAGCTATCTTCACTTGCCTCCAGTAGTCAGTCCACCAGGTCTCCTTTCATTTTACTTCCAGTCAACAAATAAATAATAGATAGCCATCGCCATCCTCATTGTGAGGCTTCTCCGTGCCAGCAAACGTCAGATCCTCCCTTATTTGATGTCTAAGTAAGTAGTGCTGGATCGAGTCAATCGACAATCCCCACATTTCTCTGCTTTGCGCCTTAAGAGTTAAGACAGCTTGAAATCGAGGCTAACCGTAAAGCGCTTCCGTTCTTCTTTAGTATTATTATTATTCCCCATTTTTCTTCTTCTCTTTTGCCCCTCTGCCGCCTCATCATCATCATCATCATCATCAACATCATCATCTGCATTCGTCTTCGCCTCGTGCGTGTTGGCCCGGTGCCCGAGTCATTGTTTCCTCTGGAACGAGATTTCTGGCCCTGTTGAGCAGCCTCATTTACTAATTTTATCCACCCTTCCTTCTACCCTCTTCGATCACTCTGAATACTTTCATTTTTCCTTGCTTCTCGTAAGCTTTTCTTTACTACGACCCCTCGTGCACACTAGATTGTGTCAGTCTTCTCCCTCCTCTCAGTCATTCCATCTCCTATCAACGACAGAATCAATCTTCAACCCGTTACATCCACAAACAAAGCAACGCAAACACTCCCCTTTCAGAGTCATCATGGACCCTTCTGTGCGTTACCGGCCTGGGTCGCCGAGCGGCCACCGCATGGTTGATCCCATGCGTGCCTCGACCGGAACGGTGCCATTAAGCTCTTCTTACGGCCTCTACGAATCATCCGCTAGCCGTCTGGGATACACTGGTTATCCTTCAGATGTCCCATACATGGGTGGCTACACTCCTCGAATGTCGCACGAGCCCAGACTCGAGGTCCAGCCCATTTCTTCTACCACATACCGCGATCCCGGCCACTCCACCAAGTTGAGGACCGAATATGCAATCCGCCCGAGACCGCGCAGTAGTACCACTTCCGCTGCAGATACCCATCATAGCCCCGCGCGGCTCGGCGTGCCTTCTCCCGTCAGTCGACACTCCCCCGTCGTCGCCACGAGCCACCGCCGGTCACCGAGTCCTCTACCAAACCACGGCCCCTACCTCGTTCCCGCATCCTCTTCTCGCCACGGTCGGCATCACAGTCGATATTACCCGATGGACTACGCGAGTGATACCGGTCGGATTGAGCCGCACGACCGACGAATGAAAATCCGAATGAGCCATGGGGGCCACCGAGACTACGATCACGGTCACCGTCCGCGCTATCCAGCTCCAGGAGGCTTCCGGAAAGGGGAGGACATCGATGACTACGATGCTTACTCTTACACGAACCCCAGAGAGCAGTTCGAGAAGGAATCGGTTGCCCGGTTGAATCATGGCCGATCGGCCTATAGCAGCAGGGAGAGGCCGCTGAGCCTGACTGGGCCTGACGACCCTCAACTGCTTCCAAGGAAGGACCCTCGAGCCCTGGGCCCCCCACCCTCGCATAGAGGGTTCGACAAGGTTGATCGTGACGCGAGATCCCGGCAGTCAGGATATGGATCTGTCGGCAGCGATGTGGATCAAAGGGAACCACGGCGCATGTCCTGGCAACAGAGAAGACCGGTCTCGGTGCATCAGGACTACGAAGATGGGCATCTTCCCCACCGAGATGACTACGAAGGCCGTCACCATAATACTCGCAGTCGGCGGCATGACGATGACCAGAGTAGCCGAAAATCCTACGAGGAAAGAGTGCCCAAGAGACTTACCAGCTCTGCTGACTCTGTGGCGGCCGCACCGGCAACGGGGCTTGGGACTGCTGTTCTTGCTACGGGCTATGGGGACGATCTTGATTATGACCTCACGCCTCGAAGCGACCGCCACCGCTCCCATGACCACGGCCATGATCACCACGACCATGATCGTCATCGGCGCCGTCATCGATCACGGAGACCATCGAGACGGAGAACCGAGAGTGAATCCGATGGTTACACATCCGACGAGGACTTAAAGAACTACCGTCGGGAGCCCTCAGCAGTTCGACGACGCCCTGGAGCCTCCGACTCATCCTCAACTGGTAGCAAAGACCAAGAGTTACAGCACCTGACTGTGGAAAGGGCCCATCGGCGCCGATCGTCGCACTCGCGGCACCGCGGAGAGAACGGGTCGTCGAGAAGAGAGACAAGCTCACGAGGATCAGGCAGCAGCCAGGAAGATCTCAAGCAGACCCCTCAGAAGGACTCCGATGTGCCACCAAAGGGGATCCTGAAGAAGCCGCGAGAGAAGTTTCCTGAAGAACCCAATCCAATCCGGGAAGGAGTAGCACCGTTGAAAGATGCGGGCAAGAAAGGAATCCCGCCCGGGGCGCGATGGACTAAGATCGACCGGCGACTGGTCAATCCAGCGGCGCTGGAGGCCGGTAATGAGCGCTATGAGGAGCGACCCGAGTATGTGATTGTCCTGCGGGTGCTGAGCAAGGAGGAGATCCAGGCGTACGCCGTCAAGACGCAGGAGATCCGAGGTATGGCTATTTCGTACAAGATACAGATAGTTTGCAGCAACTAACAATGAGCGCAGATGCCCGCTACCAGGAATATCTACGAGAACGGCGCAAACGCAGAGAGGAGGACCGCCTCCATGGTCGCAGGGATGGCAGTTCCAGCGACGACGAAGATGAAGATGATGAGCCACCCCGTCGACTTGAGGGACCGACGGCCGCAGGTCAATTGACCGCGGAGCCTAACCGGGCATGAGCTTCCCGTCATTTCTTGTTTAATTGTTTGAGATATGGGATGATGGCATGATTTTTACATTGGACTGGATGAGAACTTTCTGCCACCGAATGCCTTTGGGGGGGTTTGAAAAAAGTATTGAAAACAGCAATACCTATATCTAGATATGACGAAACAATCTGGCTTAGGTGGAGGTTGCATTCTTGAATACCAGAAACTCCTTCTAGCTGAAATGCGCCGCGGGTTGACGATCGCAAGCCAGGATAGACACACCGTCGCAAGTCATGGATGGTGTCCACTGCCAGTGTCAACGTCCCAATCCCGTCCAGTCCGCCTGCCGTGCGTCAGTTGCCTGTAGTCGACTGTAGTAGTAGGTAGTTAGGTACCGGACTAGCCACCTAGCCTGCCTACTAACTAAGGTACCTAATCTTCACCATCCCACACCTGGCCAATCCGCTCATGCACGAAGCAAACATTCGTACCCTTCTCATGACTCTCCCATGCATTCCCGGCCACCTCGGAATTGATTATTAGCGCAGCACTCACAATGAGGGTGGGGGAGAGAGTCATCTCAGGTAAGTGCGTAGATGGTGAGTGGTGAGTGGTGAGTGTTACACAGCGTAGAAAAGAGGGAGAAGAAGGGAATAAAAAAAGAACAAGAAAAAGAAAAAAAAAGAGAGGGAGAGAAACATTGACCTTGGATCATCAACTTCAAGGACGAAGCTGTGTTCCCCCGTTGTGCGAGATGCCCAGTTCTACTCGCCGGTCATTTTTAGCTCTGTGCAACGGGATGAATACTGAGTGGACTCTGTAGGTTGGCACCTCACTCTCTCTACTGTATGGTATCTATAGTAGGAGCTGAGTAGGGGGAGGTTTAGGTTCTCTCTCTTATCCGTGTGTCGACTGGCGACTCATTCGGACACTACTTTTTTTTTTTTTTTTTTTTTGTTCTGCCTCTCTTTTGATGGCTTGTTACACAAGACATCTGTCTCATCTCTTTGACAGGCGGTGGCATTGCTGTCTACCTTTCATGCCTGGTGTCTGACTACTCTGTCCTGACTGTCCTGTCACATGTCCTTTCTTCCTGCAGTGCAGTGTTCGCAGGAAAATCGAGAGGACGGAGAGAGAGGGCGACAGAAAAAGAAAAAAAAAATGAGAGAGAGAGCACAAGGGAAAAGCGAAGAGCACAGCCAACAGAATAGTGGATTTCCGCTGCTTGTTGGAGTCTGGACTACGCCATGCAGTAGCGGATATTACGCTGAGGCACCTTGCGGTAAAGTGTTAGATAGGAGAGACTAGGTAGAGACTAAGGAACGCAAAGGACAAGATAGATATAAATGATAGACTAGAAGGAAGTGAGGATGTGGACGACTGGACGAAGGTTGGATGGATGCGATGAACTTGGAAACTTCGGCTTGGATGGGTTACGAACTTACGAACTTGGGAACTTACGACCGGGGCGACCGAGGACGAAACGATGCATACGCCATTCCCAGCACGGGTGAAGTATTTCGAGGAGAGTGTACCCAATCAAGTCGGATGGGGGGCACTTTGGGGCTAAGTTGTTTTCTGTGCTTGATTCCGATCATGCAGAGAGGACCGTACGCGCTACTACTATCTATCTACTACCTTAAGTAGGTGTAGCGAGTAGCAGGTTGTATTCAGATTTCCAGAGAGATACTGGAGTCTGTAGACTACACAGTACGGTCAAAGTTAGAAAGGCGCAGACACGGACGCAGGTCAAAGCAGGGAATCAGCGGGAGGGGGCGGGAGTCCCTTGATCGATGATTGCCTGTCACGGAGAATTACTCGTCCCTTGATCCCCATGTCTATAACTCCGTGGACTCTTATGTGACCCCCCGTTGGCGTTTGGCTACTTAGCGATCCCCCATTCCAGAATTTCTGTAAGCTACTTTGTATGATGCCATTGGGATTTGGGAGTCGTCTGTCTGATGGGATATCCGATTTATTTATAATCAAGGATTGTTGGTGGCGTGGACTTCTCAGCCGGGAGTTCTTCGTGTCTGTTTCTTGATGGGAAAAGTACTGCGTAAGGTCGAAGGAATGATGACACGGCTACTCCTACCTACTACTCTCTAAGACTGGGAGAGGAGGAAGCTACAGAGTGCCGAAGGTAGGTACCTACGGAGTAACACCTATGTATCGATGGCCGACGATCATTTACGACTCATTCGACTGCTCGGCTCCTCCTCCATACAAGAGTGTGATATCAATGGCGCTACCTAATTCTTCTGATGACGACACAGCAATGAGGTTGATTTTCCCAATGGGAAATTGAGGGAATTTCTCAAGTGATGATTGATGGGCGCACTGGCTATATAACATAGCCATTATACCCTTAGGTAATCTTTGCGAAATCTACCAATCAATAATAGTCATCATTAGATTGTTGTTGTTGCCGTTGTTGTTGTACGGGAATAATAATAACAACAAGCAAGATCTGCCGAATTGATGCGTTCCTGAGACCGATGAAACCGAAACCAGGATCATCCCATCTTCCACACGCTACGTGGTTAACTTTAAAATGCGAGAATCATGATTCATGGACCGTGACAGGTAGATAACACGTAAAAACAGCCGCGAAGCTTTCGGATGGCTCGTATTCTGTGTGTGCCCTGGACGGTTTCAACCGTCGGTGAAATATTAGACTTTTTGCTTCGGGGATCCTTGTCTCACTCGGTATGTAGAACTTGATGCTAGATCCTAAGGTAGATAGATAGTAGTAGTTAGTATCTAGTAGGTAGTAGGTAGTAGGTAGTAGGTAGTAGGTAGTAGGTAGTAGGTACTCGTATTGGTTTGTAGGATGACCTATGAAGTGATTTTTCTTTTTTGCTACCTGACCTGGCCCAACTATCTACCTACCCACCTTCGGTCAGAGTGTTTTCCCAGATCAATAATAATGATAATCTTATTGTGTGCGTTATCCAGCTGTAGGTACCGTACCACCTACATTGTCTGTCTTGGTCTAGATAGGCGATTGCGGTAACTAATGAACTCTGAATGGCCTCGGAATTCGGAAGTCCTTCTCCACTGGGGGCCCGATTATCTGCCGATGGACCGAAGCTACCCGGTCTAGCGCGTTGATATCATACAGGATCGATTCGAGTTTCAGGGTAGGTAGAGGTCAGGTAGCTTGGAGGCTGGACCGAACGTACTTTTGAGACTCGATCTCTTATTTGATGAGCACGAGGGAAAATGAGCATTCGACAAACGCCCGTCTCATACGATTCTTTCTCGTTGCCCTCGAGGCGCTTCAACTGCGCTGGTTGTCATTGGCTGTTCGCCTCAAGTCACACACACACACAGACCTGCGTGATGCTACCTACCTACCTACACTTAGGTAAATTCCTCTGCTGTCCATTCCTTTCTCGGATCATAATTTATGATTTATGATCTCTGGTTGTCGATCATCACCAGGACCTTCTGTAGGGTTGTATTCGTTCATTATTATCTAACCAACAATAGACTCGGGTCGGTTTGGTCCAGATGAACAGTGGACTGTGGACTACGTGAACAGTCTCCTGCTAGTAAATTAGTGGCAGAAAGCGCGGAAATCTACAGGTGTGATTCTAAAATGCCTCGTTCAGAGACATCATAAACCATCCCCACTTGGCCGCAGTCACCAACGGTTGCATTAATTGACCATGGACCGACCTCGACCTCAGTTCTCGCTCTCCACCGGCCAGACGTAAAATACTAAAAAGCCTAATATCAATAGAATTATAGAATCGCTGGTCCGTAAATGGTTCTGTAATCTGTCCCCGTCTCCCCCTGTCGTGTCGGATGGTGGGGCCGTGGTACCGGTGCCTTTTCAGTCTTGAATCGTACTAACTCCATCATTTATCGAGTGCTCCGTACGGAGTACATAGTCTCAAAGTATTATGCTGTTGATATATTTCGTATGATGACTGCTGAGCCATCCATAGCCCAAAAGGTACATGTGCTGGAAGGGTAACTACTGGAAGTTGAAATCCGTATAACTGTGTACATCAGCAGCTCTTATCTAATAGAAAAGGTGGATAACTTGAGATTCAATTGAAAAAAGACTTGCCTATCATCGTCGTCAATTCAATCGACCCCTGTACCTATTATCTCCGACAATCCCCATTCAGATTGATGCCATCAGCGATCAACGCGCAAGCGGCACTGTCCATACCAAGCCTGATTGGTCGTGTGAGCAAATCAACTGGAACTTAGATCTCATAGAATCCAGCGAAGTCTTCCATTCCAGCTCCCTTTGTCGTGTCCCAAGGTCCGAACAAAAGACCTGACTGGCTCGCATTCGATTCCTACAGTCAGCGCTCGGAGAATTCCGCCTGGATGATCGGATCAGCGAGCAAGCCATAAACATTGTACCATATCACCCTTCCTGATTGATTGGCCGTAGCAGCATAGCAGCAGTAGCAATAATCACTACCTAAAACATACTCACAGTTCGCACACCCACCACCCAAAAAAAAAAAGAAAAAACAGAAAAGAAAAGAAAAGAAGAGAAAAAAGAAAAAAAAACGCCCAAGAAGCCACCATATCAGATTCCTGAGTCGTAATTTGCTAGGCCATTGACCTTTCTTCTGCTTTAGCAGGTCCAACTCGCTGACTCTGGGCAAGTTTGCCCGTGGTTCTCTTCCCTTGTCCGTTGCACCTGCACGGAGTATCTGCCTACCTGTCGAGTCTCGTCAGTGGCTCTCTGGCCCGTGTCCTGGACGGAGACTCCACCTCATACCCGGACTGTGATCGACTCCAGGTGCGGAGAACTATAACCACACCCTATTTGTTATGGGCACCAACCTGAACCACCCCCCCTTTCCATCCGTTCAGCCATTGGCTCGGTTCCTTCGAGTTGAGCTGACGGGAATTAGGTAATTGGCATGTCGATAAATTATTATTTATTATTTATTTCTTTTCAATCATCATTCATTTATTTCTTACGGAGTATTATTTTGAATAATTTTTAAATCGTTATTTTTCTCTGTCTTTTTTTTTTATTTTTTTTTTATTTTATTTTTTTTTTCCTTTCCTCCGGAGAAGACAACTTGGTCACGGCGTCGACCGGGCCCGACGTCGAATGGTCAACATTAATTGTATAATAATATCAACAAAAAGAACAGACCTTCATTTTGACAATTATTGAGCCATGGTCAAAGCCTCCAGAGGTTACCTACCACTCCGTAACTCCTTATGTACTAGTCATCAACAGCCGGAATAAAGATGACAAATAATGCAAAAACTCGATGAATAGCCTTTCTTTGTTTTTGTTCCGGGATCCAGAGAATAAAACAAATATTCCATAGGAATCCTGGCAGACAGGCACCAATACCATTAACCAGCGGCCCAGCGTAGCATCAAACAAGAATCAACCTCACCCATGTTGGTTAGCCTGTTCTCCTGCCAAGCCGCGGCCAAGACGATCAAGATTTCTGGTTGTTGGGTTGGACTGGAAATCCGACAGGGGTTATTGTGGTCCTTGCAAATGTCAATCGGCTCTCATATCAATGGAGATCCCCTTGAATCTACTGATCCAGTATAGCCTGATAGACCATGTCAGCGGGTAAATGATGATAGACTTGATGTGAGCCCGAGTAGTCGACGGAGTCACGGACTACGGAGTCGCGGACGTTAGATAGATAGAATAGGAGAGATAATATCATAATACTAGCCTAGCATTGCCGAACTGCCGAAGCATTCTGATCTATTCGATAGGATCGATAACTCGAGGTCAGGGTGTGTGTGATCGCTTAGAGTGATAGTCATGGACCAATCGCATGATAGCCAGTCGGTTGGCTACAGGGCCTTAGGTAGTTCTAACTATTATGAGTTATGACTTTGGATACCAGTGCTTTATATTGATATGCATATTAACGGACGGGATTGATAATCCTTAACATATTGCATGATTGCAGTACTGATGGCGCAACTTATAAATGTCCGTGCTATCGTCCTGTAGATCGATACTTGCCTCAATACCATTGTCAAAGAGGTAAAAGAGGTCAAGAGGAATGCTATCATCATGTTTCAATTCTGACAAAGCCGTTTATCAACATGCATGTTGCAGCGGCATGCCTGCTTCGATCGATCAGGGTTTCGTGACTCTAAATTGATCACCTGCTCAGGGATTCAACAGGATGGTTCTAGGCTGAAGGGACTTGCATGGGCCTATGGCCATGACACCTATCATCCTATGTTGATGGGGATGATCATCACCCAAAGACGTTAGTTGTATGGCTAAGTAGTATGGGAGTACAGACAAATAGATGGATAGAGCATTGAACTGCGAATCAGGCTGCCTTGAGATATAATTTATATCTGATTCGAGACTCATGAAACTTGGTTCCCACTTTCATACCCATGCATCATCAATATACTCGCTAATGACTAATCTTTAGTCTTAGGTTCTGAGACAGCAGCTGATTGTTTGGTGTGATTTTCTTGGATTTATGGGTCTGTCTTTGAGGTTTGGTCGGAAAAATACTCCTAGTGATAGATACTATGCGATCAAGTACGGGGTTAGCGACGGAGAACCACGGAATATCCATCAGGTAGTTAAGTATGGATCAGATCATCATGGTGCCTAGCTTCAGCGACTCCGCTGCCTGCGGATCCGATCATATATCTTGGGATCTATTATTTAATATGGTTAGACCATGTATCTACGGAGTAGTAAATATTGCCTTACCTCGCTACTGCTAGGTATCCTGATCCAGCTCTGAGACTTCGAAAGTTGGGTACCTAGGGTCCTAGCCCCTCAGCACGTTCGGCTGATCCGCCCAGGGGTAGTCAAACCCCTGTTGGCCTTGGTCCCTGAGCCCCCTATGAGCGGCCCTGGGCTTGGGTGCCCGGAGTCAGAAACAAAGGGCCCCCGGACTCCGAGGGACTGCGGTCTGCGGGAGGGGATTTTCGACTGTTGGATGTGAACACTAGTAGACTGAACTTAACGGCATCGCTCCCCGACGTGGTGCGCCCGAGAACTAGAAAGTCAAGATTTAATTTTATATTTCACCTGGTAAGGAATTCAATCTCCGTATATAAATCCGTAGTGCTATCAGAGATGATCCAAGACTCAATCATTTTGTCTGTTTCACTTTCATCACTACAATCGCGGGTTTTGGATATAGAGGTTATTGATAAGAACAGTGCATATCAATCTTAGAATGCCTGGTAAGTGATTCACCTGTACTGGGATTCACTGTACGGAACTATCCCATTAAATATCCAGAATATAGGTAGGTACCTTTCTGTTGTGCTCAGAGACAACCCGAAGACTTGAACGGCAGGTAGGTACTGGGTACCCACCTAGGGTCCAGGTACTGTGAGTCTGTGACCACCGAAAACTGCCGTCCCTCGCTAAAGCTTCTTCGCCCCTGTGTCTCGGATTCTCCTTTGTCTTGTGCAGGTGGACACCTTTGATGTTGACAGAAGTATTTAATAATAATGGTTGGAGTCAGCAAACAGGTCTTCCAGACTCTCACTAAACTTAGTCACTTTTCCCGAAGGCTTAGGAGTTAACTAGGACCTACTCCGGAGTATGTTCATGAGACAAACCAGGGCTATGAAGAAAGATAGCTCCGGGGGGAGACGGAAGCTATGGCTGGTGCCTCAAGCACCCTGCATCGATCATAGTAATCTTTGCCAATAGTAATTGACCGATTTACTAGGAATGAGATCGTGGATGATAGCACCGTTGCTTGCCATCAGCCAGGGGACTCCACTTCTCGGATATTGAAGCTCAGCGCGGTTTTCTTGGTCTTTGGGCCTCTTAGAAATCCATACATAACAAATCATGTAATAATTATGGGTATGGATCGCTCGATACACAGATACCAGAGCTCGTCAAGATACTCCAAACTCCAAGCCACAGAGGCCAGGCTTGTCCTGTGAATGGGGTGATAATTATGCGGCGCAGCAGACGCGAGGCTGCAAGTTGGAAAGAGAAAGCTCCGGCTTACGACGTCCTCACTAGCTTCTTCTGGAAAGTCTCCAGCGCCTACGACTAGGCTCCAAATTTGGTTGGGCTTCATCGGCCATCCAGCCTTTCTTGTTTTCGGGTCTGGCTGCTGTCGAGTTGCAAAAGGCTGTCAGTACCAAGACGTTTGTTGTGGGCGGTATTCTAGTCCCCATCTTATGACCTATAGTCAATTTGTTGTTGTTGTTGTTGTTGCAAGCCTACACCTCTACCTGTATTTGCCATGTCGAACCATTGATGTTGAATTTGGGCTGGTGGATTGAATGATCCCCTGTCAAATGGAGACTTGGGCCTGCAGCTCTCCACCTGTTAAGAAATACCTGGGAGAACTGGAGGTATGTGGCTCCTGGCATCTGATCCAAAATGACAAGTCTGCAAAACGCAAACTCTCTGAACACGCATATCTCTTATTCCGTGCTTGATTATGCACTACGAAGAAATTATTTCTTTTTTAATTTTGATCCTCTAAGTACTGACTCCGTATTTGAACGACAAAGGCATTATTATTTTGTTTCTGACACTTGGTTCGGAGCATCAAAATCCGCTCATGAACTAGGATGATTAAGCGTCCCTCGTCAATGATGTCCATTTTATTTCTTTTCCCTCTTCTGGTTCGCTCAGGTTTCCTCCGTCCCCGATCGCCAAAGGATGGAATTCGAAATAGTGCGCAAAAAATGCCTCTGTTGCATTGTGGCTGAAAGCCACGCACTCTCTTTCGGCCCTCCGTCCATTCTCTCACTCTATGTTTTTCGAGAAGGGCTTGAAGGCTTCTGTTAGTCGAGTATCGAGTATCGACTGGCCTCAAACCACCACTTCGCTGAGTTTACCTACTCGGAGCCAAGTCTCACTAAACCTCAATATTTCACTCTGATTGTACGATTGGGCAAAGTGGAGCTGCTGATGGGTCCCCAACTCATTGACAGAGATTGGCTTTTCTATTTCCTAGTTCGCGAGTCTTGTCTCAAAGAGTTGAGGGGACGGAAAGTAAACATGTATTAGCGTGGTGGCTCCGGCTCTGACGGCCTGTGGTGGGGCACCAACTCCCTTTGGTCACTCGATCGTCCGCGGAGGTTTGCCTTCTCGACGGACGCCTGGAGTCGAAGCAAAGCACGATACACATTGCAGGAGGTTAGTCGCCGGGAAGCAGCAGGACTCATCATTTAGCAACCCACAATGGGAGGAGATGATTGATCTGCCCGCTGTGCGCTTACATCCTGGGGTTACACAGTTGTTTGCAAGAGCAGCATCCGCATGGAGTGAATCATCCGAATGGGCGCCGTTAGGCTGTTTCGAGTTTATTTAGACGGGGCCGAGAAGGGTGAATTCTAACTCGATCATAGGCATCTAGACTAGATCTTGGCATGAGAAATATGAAATTCTGATTTTCGAGGAACGAGGAGCCAGTAAAGAGAAGAAATACAAAAAAAAAGCGAAAGGGAAAAAAGAAAATCAACGACTGGTTAGAAAACCCCCTCCCTCCCTCTCCGCTCTCATACTATCTAGGAGGCTAGGATGGCTCGGGAGGGGTGGATTAGGCGCCACCCGTGGAAACAAGGCTGACGGCAACAAGTCAGATCGGTTGTCTCCATACGAGTGTTACCAGATCGAGTCGTTGCTGTTTTGACTTTTTCTTTTTCGCAGAGGAATCCCCCCCTTCCCCATCCACAACGGAAAAAAGGGAAAAGGGAGGTATTTGAAAACAATATTTGGAAATAACTACTAGGTCCAACGGTGATTTAGATATCCAAGGGATTATCATCACTGAAAGCCACTGTGGCCATTTCTTGAGACCGGAGCAGTGTTGCGATATCAGGGCCCAGGCCGATCATACCTCGGACTTTGATACAGAAACACAGGTCTATGCTTGCAAGGTGGAGGCTGTCAGGGCACGGCGCAGGTTTAGTTCATGCAATGGAGGCATCAATCTATGATCAATAACCAGCATCAACAATGAGTGGAATACGGGTATATCAGTCCACTCAAGCATCTAGGTGCTAACAGTGAGACACTTACTGTGTACTCTCACATTGTGACCCAGCCAGCATTGATCATGGTATCTGTCATCCAATGCATCTCTTCCATGGCTCGTGTGAGAACTACAACCTGGGGGCCTGTCTGTTAGACCCGACATGGAACGCGACGTTAATGAAGCTAAATTCCAGACCATTCCAGTTTTGAAGTGGGCAAAGGGTGCTAAATCACACACCAGCCAGGTTGCCCACTAGCCTAGCAACTACTGTGCGGTGCTTATTCCTTCCGTCGCCAATCTTCATTATCCCAGACCATCCAAACCAACCGATCTAAACCATCCCACCGAAAACTTAAAAGGACTAAAGCAGGTGATGTGGGTATCAGAAGTCTAAAGATGCCAATGAGATTCCCTCGAGAAATTGAAGCCGAGAGGAATAAGAATGATGCCAAAAAAAAAACAAAACACAGCTAAAAAAAAAAGTCCTTGGTTGTAATTGTTAACCAAAGCTCAAACCAACAACTCGACGAGACTAGAATAGTAGAATCTAATCTATACGGGCAGCAGGTAGCACTGCCCCAGACAGGTTAATGCACAACCAAAGGGTGGTAATGTTATTAAACATCACCTCAGCTATCATCAAGTTCAACTGCTCATGCCCAACGGCATGTGCCACAGCCAAATGATACGGACACACACTCGGGCTAACGACTTTTGAACTACTTGATGCTCCGAAGCACTGGCATTATTATCATATTATCATTCAAGAAACTAGCAAAATGAGTGGCCGGTTTGTAATTACCTAGCTGCATCCGCTCTTCCATCGAGGCCATCAATACTAACCATATTATGTTCCATCATTCTCTATATTGCATTATTCGAGGTTCCCACATAGATTGTGATTACCAGCCGTTCAATCCTATGAAGTACGGTATTCGGTAGCAAACGAGCAAGACAATATCAATATGATCAAGATATTACAGTACGTCGACACTAACCTACAACAGTCTGGAGGAGGTTAGCGAAGAGATGATAGATGTACTCCGTAGGTACTTTTCTCATGCCATATCCCTCACTCTCTTATTATATTATCATCACAAGCCATCCCTCATGTCTGGTTCACCTCATTATCAAGGTTTGGCACCCTCTTTGTGAAGTCCCCAGTCAACAACAAGGAAAGAGAAGTGAACCAGCCCAGAAAGAAGCTCATCTCTCTTAGTTCTTTCAATCGTCTCATACTCCCTAGTACTAGTTTGACTGAGCACTGGCGGTGTTCTCCGATCCAAATCTGCCTTTTTTTCTTTTCTTTTTTTCTTTTCCTTTTTTGGCTTACCCTTCATATCTTTTGTGTTGCCTCAGCTGGCGGCCAGAGGAGGAAAAGAGCCAGACTGCTGTCTTTATTATTACGATTATTATTTTTTGATTATTATTATTTCTCACTATTATTATTACCAATCTTTGTCCTACACACTCGCTTCATGCCTTCAGTGACGTCGGATAAACTCTTCATTTATTTATCTTCTGATTTATTATTACCTGCATGAGTGTCATTTCTTTTTTCGATTCTCTGCCTGGAGAGAGAATATTAGACTACATCCATCTGGGATTGTATTTGTATCAGGTTGGTTTGATTTCTAGTTCCTTAATCTGCCATCGTTGTCTGTTCCTGCAAGCTGCACATCATCATCATCATCATCCGCGTCGACTCCTACCACCACCCACAACTATACTATATCGCAACTATCATATTGCTCCGGCTTCAACCCAAAACAACCCGAGCTCTTGGATTGGATCCTCTCGAGTCATCTTCCCTTATTTCTTCTTAAATCTCGATACACAAGTCCGTCACATTCTGTTTATTTCCTATCAATCATTTCTCTCCTGCATACTGCATCCATCCTGGTCAATATTACACCACCTTCCCGCTAGTGACAAGCTCATTTCTGATATACCCAGCTCCCCACCAGTCAGCGATCCCATCTGACACTCTCCTCTCCTTCCTGCCTGGTGATTTTCCTACCATATCTTTTTTTTTTTTTTTTTTTTTTTTTTTCCATTTTCTTTTAGTGCCCGATTTTCCAATTCGCCTCCATTCCCCTTCCGGGATCGTGGTCTGGTGTTGAGAGACGTCTGCCTGCCTGAAGGATGGACCTCGTGTGCAGCTAAATAACCACCCTGGACCCTCCACATTACACTGGCACCCGTTGACAAGGCCCATCAATCTTTTCGAGAGAGACAAGAGATCCCCTCGCCTCTCAGACCCCTCCCTTCCCCCCCCCCAGTCTGAGAGCCACTGGAGCCCCTCCGAACCACTCCCGCTGCCATTCAGCCTCTCTCTAGCTTCCGTTCCGTGCCAATTTTGACCATCTGTGATAGCCTCTAGGGTTATTGTTCTTGGTTCTCGAGCTAAAAGATTTCGCCATCCTCGTCCTGGCCTCTGGCAATAGCATCATCTCTTCCCAGTCTTCGTAATTGTTGACTTTTTAAACAACTGGAAGGCTACAGCGGAAGAGCAAAGGAAACAGACTCTGCATCCTTGACATTCAAACAAAAGGCCACGGGAGGTCACTTATGACCGGCATGGTTCAGACTGAACTAGGTCCTCCACCTGCATCGAAGTACAAGGACGAGCCTGTCGACGATCCTGTAAGTTGATTACTTTTTCCTGCTCTTCTTTGTCTATCATTTTCTGTGTTTTCTTCAATCCCGTCACCTCGCTCCCTTCAAGGACTACCCCAGTTCGCTGTGTCTGCTTGTCACGCCCATGGATTGTGTCGCTTCTCGCAACGGTTTACGTCGACTTCGAGCTGTATACTGGCCCCGTACTTGATTCCCGGGCCGTTCTCTTGTGCGGCATCTCATCGGAAAACATACATCATGTCAAGGGTCAAGGCATTGCCCTCGCCATTGCTCTTGTCTGCCGACTCAACTCTTCTCATCGCAGCTGCTACGGTTGTTATCATGCTATCTTCTCTATGTGAATGGAAGGTATACCACCTGGGCCCAGGAGTATCCAAAACAGATCTTGTCTCGCTTCGCACAATGACCACGTTCGGTTGCTACTGGAGGCTCTCCGATGCTTCGCGACTCCTATTCCCGTTCAACACTGGTTGCCCTCCTTTGCCAGGCCTTCGGCTCGATCGACAACGGATCCATGAGCATTGCAAATTTAAGAGACATACACAAGTTCATGGTCAGACAAACTATTATATCAAGATTGGCGTCATTCAAACTTCAGAACGCGGAATATTCGATCAGCAGTCTCCGAGCAACTTCCAGCCATCTCTCAGAGCAGGGCCTTGGGCAGCCCGTTTTATAATGCTAAACTGCTGTTGAAGTCTTGATCATTTTGCTGACTTGCTGTTGCCACCAATGTAGCTTCGTCATTCGACATCTGCACATCATATCTCCCAAAGTTCTCACCTACAACACCCTCGTTCTGTGACTCTTGCCCAACCGCAAAAACAGCCGCCTAGTTCACCTCACCAACCACCCTCGTCTTTGCCTGGTGGTTCATACGCACCCCAGCCATTGGGAAACGGCATTCTGCATCATCACGCAGCTCCCTACGGTCAATCCGCCCAAGAACAATCTTACTACTCTTCTCATCCCCCATACAGTACTGCATCTGCGCCCGGACAGTATTCATCCAGCGGTATGTATCTGTACCAATCAACTGCTCGTACATTTTGACGGTCTGCAAGCTTCAGTCAAGACGGTCACTGATTCTCGCTAGGCCCTTCAGACGCCATGGCGACCACTGCTCAAATGCAAAGGCCCTATCCTCCCATCTATCACACTCCTCAATCCAGCTCTCCAGCATCTGTCGCTTCTCAGACACACGATCAGCACAGCAGAAGTCTCTATACACAGTCGCCTCAGATCGCCTCACAGATGTACGGCTACCAACCGTATCCCTCGATCAACCCCGTACAACCTCCGCCATACTCGGGTCATACGTCTCCCCAACAACACCCACTCACCTCGCAATCCATGATTTTGCCTCATCAGACAAGCACTGCCCAGTTATCTCACCAGCCTCCGACGCCATCCGTCACTATGGCCAGTAGCCCTATTGCAGTCACAGCATCACAGCCACTGCCGCCTCAGAGAGCGGTGCTGAGTCCACCCCATCCTGGCCCAAGCGGTGGCCCTCTTTCCGCAAATAGTATTCATCACACGACTCCAAGCGTCGGTGCAAGCTCAAGTGCAGCTCCTGGCCCTATCCCGGCGACTACCCCCTTGGTTGTGCGGCAGGATAGCAACGGTGTGCAGTGGATTGCATTCGAGTATTCTCGAGACCGAGTGAAGATGGAATACACCATCCGATGTGATGTCGAATCGGTAAATGTGGATAATCTCAGTCAAGAGTTCAAGACGGAGAATTGTGTTTATCCTCGAGCGTGTTGCAGCAAGGACCAGTACAAAGGCAACCGTCTCGTTTATGAGACAGAGTGTAACGCCGTTGGCTGGGCTTTGGCAGAGCTCAATCCCGCATTGCGAGGCAAACGCGGTCTAATTCAACGAGCAGTCGATAGCTGGAGAAATAGCAACCAGGATCCTCGACTCCGAAGCCGACGTGTGAGGAGGATGGCCAAGATGAACAGGCGACATGGGCTACCAGCACAACCCCCGGCCCACATGGCTGCTACGCCGCCTGTCGCTCCCGGTCTCGGACCCGGTAGTCTCGCAGCGCCCGGACCCCGCCCTTCATTGGGGCCTCTGACCATGGGCCCTCCACAATTACACCATCACCATGCCCAGCCCGAAGGAAGCGCAAGCAATGAGGATGTTAGCGGTATGTTCCATCACATATGATGTGTTGATTCTTATTTCCAGCTGCCATCTGCCTTTTGAACAGTGGCAGCCATGACCAATAATTCTGTAACAATCTTTCTATGGAGCCCCTTTTGGATGGATGCCACTGGGTTGGGGCTCTCCTTTTTATATCTTCGATGTTATTTTCTTCTTTCTCATCTTTTTTTTCTTTCTTCATCTCTTGGGATTTCTTTTCTCATACATTTTTACTTTCTTGGGTCTAAGATATATGGAGTCCCATGTACTTTTATGCCATTTGGAGTGGTCTTTGCTCGTATACTTTGAACCCATACCCAATCATGTTGTTTGTCATTTATCATGAATGTCTTTTCCCCTTATGCCTGATATCTTTGATGTGCCATGTGCCGTTCAGTGTAGGCTAATTCTAAATATCGTCTTATTTCACATAATCTAGGTGCCGCTGAGTTTGCGAACGGTACTGATCGCCACTCTGCCACTGAGACTCACCCTTCGTCAGGGCACACAGCACCCAACATCAGGACTGCACAGGTCTTCCACGGTTACCCCACATATCCTACACCCGCCAATGCAGCTGGTGGATCAAGAGGCCCCTCGATACCGCCGTTGATCCGAGGCAGTGGGATCGGGGCTCTCGGGAGACTATCCGCTGTTGCGACTTCGGTCAGCAAGGCGGAGGCAGCCGATATGGAAGTTGACGATGACGAACGCAATCCAAGTCCCGGTGCGCTCTTCGGAGCTCAACCTGACGGCAAGCGACGCAAGTTCATCCTTGTTGATGATACACAAAGGGACTGCCGGGTTCGCGTCAAGGTGATGCTTGACCAGGTCGACATGAACGAGATTCCCGACTCTTACCGCATGACCAATTCAGTGTATCCCCAAGCCTACTTTCCCGTACAGATGAGACAACCCCGTGGCCGAGATGCCCCCGGGAAACGATACTTCAAGGATGCCAATGAGATGGAGGACGATGAAGATGCACCCCCGACGGTGGGCAGGGTTCTGGTGCCAGCACCGCACATGGACGGCGATGGCGAGATCGCTGTTCCTAGATTGACCCGAGGACAGCACAGGAAAGAAGTACTGTTGAACGACCTTGGTTACCGGATGAGCTGGAGTCAGAGTCGGGTATTCGCAGGACGGATGTTGTTTCTCCAACGATCTCGTGAGTAGGCTCATGCTCCCTTACTTGCTTGCCCCCTCTTGACCCTGCTTCTCATAACGCATCCCTTGCTTCTGAATTCCGCGTGGGTCCCTGCCAGTCAGCCGGTGATGGTCAACAGCACGACGGCCCCGTTTTCGCTCGTGGCAAATAAAAGAATGTGTCGTGGCTAACTCTAATCCCTATCTTTAATTGGAAACAGTTGACGCGTACCGCAACAAGATGCGCAGCACCATGCTCGCTGCGGGCCAAGAAGCATCTTCCATCCCTCGTCATTTCGAGACTCGGCCAGGAAAGCGAAGATTCCTAGAGCGTCGGAGAGCAGCTCTAGATCGAAGCCGCGGACATACCATGTCCGCGTCCCAACGGAGCGCGGAAGAAGTTGAAGGCTAGTGATAAGATGATTATGCTTTGGCGGGATGATGCTGTCTTTCCTTGATTACTTTCTTATACTCTCTCTCCCCAACCCAGTCCATCAACGACAATTCGGAACAACAATGCGACGGCGCAATGGGAATATAAACATCGCCGCCGCTGGAGCATCAGCCAGGTTGGCTGCGACGGAACAGAACCAGCAAATACGTGTTTTGGCGGGTATGTTCTGGTTATGAGGTGTCTCGGTTTTCTGTTTAGGGTTTGTTCTATATTCTGCTCTTTGATTCCTTTGCCATGACTTGACGACTGTGATATTGGGCATGTATGAGAATTATGAGGGATGAATGCAATGAAGGATTTGTTTCTTTTTTGACTGGTTATCATGTGTCATGAGGTGGAAAGAATGAGTCTGAGACAAGCAACGATCACATGTATTAGCACAGCCAATCAGGATACTTTGACAGTGACATTGAGCGTGGGGACTAGACCGAGAATGGGAGCGCACCGGCCAGCCCCTTACCCAATCAAGTTAGGCAGGGTTACCCTGGATCCGGTTACGCCAGCAGTAAAATTAGAACAATTCGAAAATAATACGCTGACAGTTCCATGTTACAATCAGTCATTCTAAGGTACCTAGGTCATAGGTTGTCTTGATTATTGAATACCTAGTATTTCCTCAGTCGTAGACCCGCCGTATGATTTTGTGTGGCGTTTGATAGTCTGGATGAGAACCAATATATTAAGATTGCCGGCTGCAGCAGTGCAGCAACTGCAAGTCTGCAAGTACCTCCTCCGTATCTAGATCGTTCGTAGCTAGTTAGTAGGAGTACTCCGTAGTAACTTGGTAATTTAGCCGGTAGAACAAAAGAAACGTCTGCCTGGGGCGTCCAGGTTTCTCCACGCCGGAATTTGCCGCATCCAGGGTCTCCAACGTGGAGTGTCTCAGAACCAGAATGTTCAACGGCTGCTGTCTGAACTCGGAGTGTCACTCTCGACATGGCAGAAGATGATCTGTTTCCTAATACTGGGAAAATGAAATAGAAGATAACAAGGGAAAGAAAAAAAAGTAAAGGAAAACAAGCTCAACAATCAACTATGAACAGGATTATTTTGGAGCTGGGGGGGCAACCTGCCCACTGCCCAGCACTACGTCGGGTTGTCGGGGCTACAACTACTAACTAGTAGTAACTAAACGCATCATCCGTGCTGACTAGTCCTCTACTCTGTAAGTCTACTCGAAACAAAATAATAATAATACACAAGCAAGAAGTTGCTCACCATGGCTGTTACGTTGCCATCCGCATGCAGTAGTATTGGGTTAATTATTGAATCCCCGTGCTTACTGCCTTTCCTTTCACATCTATCTATCTCTCTACTTACTCTGTAGATAGATACACTATGCTCAATAACCCCTCTGGCGAGGGTTTCCGTCTCTTTGTTCTCTCTGTTTTTCTAGAGAGTCCTTGACCGACTCGAGTCTTGAGAAAGTAGTTAGGTATTGTCATCCTTCCTCCCTCCCGCTCTCCAGAACTTCCCCTCCATCCTCACATTATTTGATCGCATCGGGTGAGTGCTTCTGTCGCCTCGAAATTGCCAGTGTCTGCACAAGCATGTCTCTAATTGAATTATTGATTCTCGGCAGATCTATTCGAACCGCCGTGTCTTTTCCCCCATTGCACACAATTCCCACTTTTTCCACGCTCTTGACGACGGTTCCTGAAGGAATTTCACGGGTACCGTGGTTCGCTACCGTTTGCCTGTCCGCTGATTTCCCTATTTTCAATTTCATAAAGAGTCGCCCTGTGGATATCTCGGTCTGGATCGAATTCTGATTTCGTTTGCGTCTCTTCGTCTCCGTCTCTTTTTAATCGTCTATTCTGTTGAAGAAGACTCTCCGGCAAATCCACTGTTCGATACCCTGATCTGATCGCGCACGTTTCTATCGGGGTACCAACAAAGCACAGACGGGATTACTAAACCAAAGACTGGGACGCCGGTCGTGGCTTCACCATGTCCGGTCCCCACCGGACATTCAGTTTCGAGCAGCGCGGTGATGGGGAAGCACATTCCTCCTTCATGGACCACGCGATGCACCCGCAGTACGACGATGTCTCCCCGATCTCCAACATGAGCTCGTCCCCGGGTCATATGAACGAAACACATCATGGACTTGCGTCGGTGCCGGAAGACAATCACCAGGGCTGGGGTCAGGCGCGAGGGCCGAGTCCGTCGAATCGGACAGGCTTCACGGCGACGCCCGAAATGGATAACCTGGGTCCAGCGTCTGTGGGAGGCGGTATAAGCGGTATTGCTCTCGGTGTTGCCAATAGTCATGATCGTCTGAGTGGGGTGGAGGCCCGGAGGGGCACAGATGGCCAGGAGGCTAATATCCCTGCAGAACGAGGATACAACACCACGGGGTCCGACAACCCGTACATCCCCGCGCCGCCGGATATGGGAGGCTATGGCAGCTCCGAGACGCTACATCCGCGACAGTCGTACGGATCCAATGTCGCCTTGGGAGCTGCGGCTGGGCCGGCCGGCCAGTTGACGCCAGGCCACTCCGCCACGCATCTCGGCACGTCGAACTCGTCGCAACGTAACCTCTACGATGCCCCGTACCAGAGTGCTGGGGGGCTGAGTGCTGGTCCCTACCAACGGCATTCTGCTTATAGCTCCAACGATCTTCCGCTCGACATTAACCCGGAAGAGATTGCCGATGATGGTGATGATGGCTTCGCGCCCGCTGGAAACTCCCGATCCAGCGCTCGTAGGTCCCAGGCCGTCCCCGCTGCGGCTGGGGGTGCTGCAGCAGGCGGAGTGCTGGGAGGTATTGGAGGGCTCTTCAACAACAGGAATCCCGCTGAAACATCATACGATCCCGTTCCTGGAGCAGGTCTTGAGGCCGGGGAGAAAAGCCAGTGGGTCAAACCGAAGCCTAGCACGGGTAGTCGAAAGCGAGGATGGATTATTGGAGCGATTCTAGCCGTCATCATTATTGGAGCCATCGTTGGCGGTGCAGTCGGCGGGACCATTGGCCATAAAGATAGCGGAGACTCCGCCTCTGGGTCTTCAGCATCCACGCAGTCAGCGAGCGGTGATACGGACACCAACGGCGATCTCGATAAGAATTCGGCCGAGATTAAGGCGTTAATGAACAACAAGGATCTTCACAAAGTGTTCCCTGGAATGGACTATACCCCGTGGGGTGTCCAGTATCCTCTGTGTCTCAAATACCCTCCTTCGCAGAACAACGTCACTCGGGACATGGCTGTGCTCGCTCAATTGACGAACAATGTCCGGCTGTATGGCACCGACTGCAATCAGACGGAGATGGTGCTCCACGCAATCGACAAACTCGACCTGAAGGACATGAAAGTGTGGCTCGGAGTGTGGATCGACACCAATGAAACCACGTCACGAAGACAGATAGATCAGCTGTACAAGATTGTCGACGATGCCAAGGACATTTCTATTTTCAACGGTGCGATCGTCGGCAACGAGGCGCTCTTCCGGGCGGGAGACAACAAGATCACAGCCCAGGCCACCCTCACTAAATACATGCAGGAAGTGAGAGACCATTTCAAGAAGCATGATATCAAAATGCCTATCGCGACTTCGGATCTCGGTGACAATTGGAACGCCGAACTGGTGCAAATAGCAGACGTGGTCATGTCCAACGTCCATCCATTCTTTGGAGGTATCCCCGTGGACCAAGCCGCAGCCTGGACCTGGCGATTCTGGCAAGATCACGATGTCATCTTGACTCAGGGTACCGACAAAAGGCAGGTCATATCTGAGGTCGGATGGCCCAGCGGTGGAGGAAACGACTGTGGAAAAGGCGCGAACTGCCCCGACGATACATCGGGCGCCGTGGCCGGCATCGACGAGTTGAATAAGTTCATGGAGGACTGGGTCTGTCAAGCCTTGGACAATGGCACGGATTATTTCTGGTAAGTCCCTTTATCCATTCGACCTTCACATCGGCCTGTTGGTGCTGGGGATGATACTAACTCGTAGTCACAGGTTCGAGGCATTCGACGAGCCATGGAAGATCGAGTTCAACACGAAGAATGAGAACTGGGAAGATAAATGGGGTCTTATGGATCCTGCTCGCAAACTCAAGTCCGGCCTCAAAATTCCCGACTGCGGTGGTAAAACCGCAGCTTGATATCGCTTACCTATTGAACTGTTACAAATTCTCCATATATCTTCCACCCTCCTTTCGACGATCCTTTCCACGACAGCATGTTTGACGATGTATAGTTTGACCCTTGTTCTGTCATACGTTTCTGGTTTCCGGCGTTGTAGGATGTTTATTTTTTTTTCTTCCCTCCTTTATATGTGTACCTTGATGACCTGGTGTATATTCTCTTTTTTTCAATTTGAGGTCGGTGATTCGATCTCGGGTCATTTGCCGGTTCGTTACGTGGTTCTCTTGCAGGTGGTTGCAGATTGTTGCAGATTGCATTACTTCGTTGGTGATATTTGACGCTATTTGTTGAGTGCATGTTTGTATATAGCATAGCAGGCCCCTTGTTGCACGGGCCTGACAGGGTCTGCGGAATGTTGAGTGGCACTTGAGGGGTAGTTAAGTCCGTGAGGCACATTGTGCCACAATAATGGTCTATCATCGACACTTGCATAAGTATGAAGTATCACTGAGATTACAAGCACAGGGGTATCTATATATATAGCGTTTTCGAGAGGTGAAAAATCAGACACCCGCTCGGCTCCGCTGATTTCACTCCTCCGATCTCTCCAGGAAATATAGCCGCATATTCCAAAACGCATGCTCATTGTTCTCAAACACAGGCACGCGGACCGACTTCCTAGCCCCAAGGAACCGCCCCACAACCTCCGACTCAATCTCCTCCAGCGGACCCCCGAAGAGAAGCGGCGGATTGGCAGGAAGCAATTGCTCGAGATGCGTCCTTTCCGCACCAGGACAGTACAAGAATGTCCTATCAGAGACCCTCGCAAACCCCTCGGGGTGCTCGAGGACAGTAAACCCCAGCGAGTCTAAAAGGGACCGGTCAAGGTCGTTGAAGACGGGGTCCTGCGCGTAGACGCGCACGGAGGGATGACGTTTCCCTTAAACCACCAGGGTTAGTCTCGCTTCGTCTCGCCCACCATGTCTTCAGGCTTTGAAAAAAAAAAAAAAAAAAAAAAAAAGAAGAAAGGAAAGAAAACTCACGCATCATATCCACCATACTCGCCAGCGCGGCGAGCTGATACAGCGATACATCCCGCCGATCCACCCACCCGCCTCGTAGGAACCCGCTTGGGCTGCCCAGCCCAACGCAGACGATATCATCGACCGCCAGCCCTGGTTGGGCGCCGGATGCTGGATCCGAGTCTGCAAATATGCCCTGTAGACCGGCGTGTGTCACGCGCCATGACTCCGAGCTCTCCCATTTCTCGCGGTGGGTGAGTAATTGCTTCTGTAGGGTTTCTAAGGTCGTTTGTGAGGGTGCTTCGGCGGGTGTGAGGGTAGGTTGTTCTTGTTGCTGTGCGGCTTGGGTGGTGTGGGGTTTGGGGTGGGAGCGGCGTAGAGCGCGGCGCACGTTCTTGGTGGTTGTGACGTGCGTCCAGCCGTCGATGTCCGTGACTTCGAGGCGCTTTTCGGCTTGAGGTTTCTTGGGCCGGTTCGTGTGCGGCATTTTGTCGGTTTCCGAGGTGGTGAGGATGGGTGGCTGAATGTCAATGATGCTGATGCTGGTGGATTTTTTGTTATCGCTATCGGGTTATCGGGTGGGGGGAGCAGCTTATCGGGATCGGGATCTTCTGGGGGCCTAGTGTCAATCCACCGTTGAGGGACAACCATCGGTCAGTCGATGACCTTCCAAGCTAGAATCTCCCATGGCTAACAATTGAAGAGGCTAGCAGTATTGCATTATCCATGGTCATGAAGCATCACGCTCGACTGAGAAGGACGTTGATCCTGGAGTATGAGCTTGTATGATACTAACATCTGGAATACGACAACCATGTTCCATCATCAATAATTGATGAAAACCAACATACAGAAATAATGAATGAGAAAACTCGGGTGAATCAGGTCATCCGTACACCATGATTGAATGTGATTTCTATCCATAAACCTGGAAGATCCGGTCGTTTGCATTGTCACAGTGATCGCCCATCTCTGCTGCAACTCACAGAGGATCTCTAAGCGCCGAGCCCTTGACAGCTCCTCTCTTCTAGCGTCGAGATTGAGGCGCTTGCACCACTCCTGCTCCGCGA
This sequence comes from Aspergillus clavatus NRRL 1, assembly GCF_000002715.2. Lineage (NCBI taxonomy): Eukaryota > Fungi > Ascomycota > Eurotiomycetes > Eurotiales > Aspergillaceae > Aspergillus > Aspergillus clavatus. Next base: position 882,631 of record NW_001517104.1, on the reverse strand, counting down.
ATCATCGTGGCCAAACAGCACGAAGCATCCTTGTGAAGACGTGATGCCACTTGCAGCCCAGCGTCTTGGGTGCACACTCGATCCAATCCCATCGCTTGACCCAAGGTCTCCTCACAGCTAACTATTACCGGATCTCTCATAGATAGGAAAGGAATTCAAATGCTGCAGCCAATGTTCAACATGATAGACTGCAGGTGTGATCACATCCGCCTTTCCTGCATGCTCACTCGTCCAATGTTAACTCTCTTCCCCGCGGTAGTCAGTGTCGAGATGTGAATTGTTGCTGCAGGCGTTGAACCACTGATCACCCTCAAAAACTCCTCAAGGCCCTCCCTATTTGGTTCCTTCCGCTGCTGCTCGTGAAGCTTATTTCCTCCCTCCTTCTGATGATGATCAATCTCTGCAGCCCGGACGGTGCAACTGTTCGCGAACTGGCTTGATTCGACTCGACCTGAATTTTCAAGAGGGAGTATCTGAACTGCGACGAAGAAGTCTGGGGATCGCACCGGCTATTTTCTACACACCGTCTCAGACCGTACTTGATCTCTCACCTTCCGCAGGAAGGCTATATTCACACCATGATGCTTCAAAGATCGATATCGCAATGGGTGGCACTCGTTGCACTTCTGTGGGCTGGGTTGGCTCACACCCACACAGTTATCACATATCCTGGCTATAGAGGGAACAACCTCCAGACCAACAGCACTGTCGAAGAGGCAGGTGGCCTAGGAGCAGCCTATATCAACAACTCCATGGTTTATCCATACGGCATGGAATGGATTTATCCTTGTACGCACTTTCCAATTCTCCCACCTCTTTCGGACTGATTCAGGCATGCTAACGAACAATATCTATAGGCGGTGGCATGCCTACTTCCACCAATCGAACCAAATGGCCGGTCAAAGGCGGCGCTGTGGCTTTTCAACCTGGCTGGTTTCAAGGCCATCAAACAGCGCTCATTTACATCAACCTGGGACTGGGGACGGTGCCACCCAACATGAGCCATCCGGTTGTCCCTCCCTTCCAGATCACCGGCCCTACAAACAACCCCTATCCTGGAACAGTTTGCCTGCCCCAGGTGCCACTGCCGCCTGGCCTTAGTTTTAACCCCGGCGACCATGCGACCATCCAGGTCATTGAAACGGCCAAGCATGGCGCTGCCTTGTACAATGTACGTTACTTTTTTCGCGATACAGAGCTGGCTGGATCTAACGTGGGCTATAGTGCGTCGATATCGAATTCGCCGAGCCAGAGGAAGTCGAGGAAGTGACGCGCGATAATTGCTTCAACTCGAGCTTTATCGGGTTCGGTGATGTCTTTACCACAACGTCTCTGACGTCGGCTGCAACTGCGTTTAAACCGACGATGATGGGCATGCTGCCAGTGTGCATGGTTGCATTGTGGAGCTGGATGATGATGTAGATAATGCTGCTGTGTCTGTTGTCTTTTTGTCTCTACATTACATACCCACAATATGAGTTTATGGCTTTATGCATGGTCCTTGGTCAACTTTGTTCGATGGAAAAGTCTCGTTTATCATGCCGTGGGTGGCCAGCCGTCGTCGCTTATGGAGTTATTGGTTACCATACGTGATGAGATTAGAACGCTGGATCATGAAAACCCAGCATTTCATCGAATTCTAGGGCAGCTCATGATCGCAAAAGCAGTTCATCCAGATTTATTATGTTCTCTTAAGATCTGAGATATATCCCATGTCTCATCTCTTTCGATTCGGGATGGAGATGGATCGACGAGAGGTTTAGGTGGATAAGGAGAGTGGGCATGGTCTTAAATATTCAATTGATTCGATATTGTGGTATTGCGGTGCCATTCTCTCTTCTTGTTGGATCGATCATCTTGCTCTTGGAGATGGTATACTGTTGGAACATGTTGGGTATGCTGTAAAGAGTAGAGAACTGTGCGAGAACAGAAATGGATACTCAGGCATTAAGGCACCGAGGCACTCATATACATCATCGATGCCTTGCATCCTGAGGACCCCCAAGTGACCAACAATTGCATTCCCCTGCAGAAGAAGAAGAAAAAAAAATACGACATTCAAGAGTCCATCTCTTCATCGTCCGTCACCATGAAAAGAGTCTGAGATCTTCTTCTTCTTCTTCTTCCTCAGCGAAAATCGAGCACAAAGAAAAGAAGAGCCGATGCTGTTGACTGATTGATCGGATCTCCTTCCAGTCCATGACGCAAAGTGTTCCCCTTCGACCCGCTCACTTTTCCTCGTCCATCTCATCATCTCTCTATTCTCATCCTCGTTTGTCCATCGTCATCGAACTGTCTGCGACGACTTGATTTTCTGCGGATTGGCATCGTCCTCCCCTTCCCTTCATCCCTTATTTCTCGCTTATTGCTACGATCGTTCTCTCCCCGCAGTACCTCCCTCGTGCGAATCCCTGTTCCCCGACTTTCTTTTTTCTTTTTTTCCCTTTCATCGAGAACACGGCATTATCGCGATAACGCACGCGGCTCAAGCTTTCGGCTGCCACGGAGTCTGCTTCTACAACGCATCAGTGCATTTTTCCATCGCTGTTCTTCCTGCCCGAACCCTCGCGCGGTAGTAACTGGAAGCGTTGGGGCTCAGACGAGTTAGTTGACATCATATCGCCGGTGTCCGCCGTTTAAGGCAGACAGACCGACATCAAAGCTCTTTCACTTGGGAACGAAAAATGTTCCGCAGAAAGAGGAGCACATCGCGTCATCAGGTGAAGCTCGCCGTGCGACTGATTGCGAAATCTGGTGATATTTGAAGCTAATCTTTAATCGTCTTTGCTCCAGCCTCTCTCTACCGCATCCTCTCAATCCGCGCAATCCGCTGCCACCCATGCCTTCCTCAAATCTCAACCCTCCTCGAGCAGCTTGTCTTCTGCTGCGGCGGCGGCGGCTCTGCGGAGCCTCACACCCACTCCGACGCCCGTGGAAAATGTCCAGACCAAGAGAATGATGCAGAGGCGCGCTTCTGTCACCTCCCAGGCCAGCATGTCCACCACTTTGCGCCCGGTCAGCAGAACGGACCTGCGTCGCTCCAATAGCTCGAGTTCGATGAGCAATAGAACTTTTCGAGAGCAGTCCCCTCATCGGCCTTTTACGAGTACCGGTCAGGTAGACGTTGTTCCGCCATTGCCATCCATGCCTCCAGGCATCATGGGAGGGAAAAATACCAGTCGGCGCTCTGTCAGCTTGGATCCCAGCATACGTCTCAGGTCCTCCCCAAAACAGCGACCCGCAGGCCGTGGGTTGAGTGTTGACAGATCTTTGAAGACTTCGGCGAGCCAATCCCCGCTTCAATCCAAACAGTTAAGTACAGTGCCTGAAGTCGAAAGATCTGGTAGTAGGAATTCTATCAATTTCTCCTATCCGATAGCCGCTCGTCCGACCTCCCCGACCGTATCGCCTCAGCTCCCTGCTCGTGACGTTTTGGCCAGCGCATCGCCGAACTACGATCTGTCACCCGCTGGATCTCCGAACGCTCGGGTAACAAAGAATCAATCAGTGAGGAAGAGTACGGGCCTCGCTCCTGGGAGTCCCGGAAGAACCGTTCCTTCTAAGGGGACTGCTGTCGCAGCTGCGCAGGCTGCTATCGTGCCAAGAGACGAGATGAATCATTCTCCTGCATCTGCTCGCTCAGGTTATATTCGAGAATCGGCTGCCCCTGCTCAGAAACACAATCAAGACGATCGGAAAATCACAACTCAGTCAGTGGTCGCAAAACAGCCACATACTGTGACCGAGAATAACAAGGGCGGAAAACTTGCGGAAGCCATTGATACAGGGAGCCACATCGATCAAGTCCCTCGCCGGAGTATCTTGCCCATCGAGAATCGGTTTCCCAAACCATTTGAACATGTCTATGCGGCGGAACCTTCAATCATCAGGACACCGGCCACACCGGATGAGAAAGACGGGTTCCAACCCACTTACCCAGATCATACCCAGGAAACAAAAGACTCGGTGAAGCTTGGGCACGGGCTCCAGCAATCTCAGAACCGCCCAACGAGTACCAGTCCAGGCAGATCTGCCCGCTTTTCATCTCAACTTGCGGTCACGGGAAATGCCGAGCATCAGCCGCCTGCACGGTCTGCCTCGCCTGTCAAATCAGCGTTGAAAAACGCGCGGAAAAGCTCATTGTCTCCCGACGGGAGAAATGGAGGCATCCTTCGCCCTGTTCCAGCGCTCAGTGAGCTCTCGGATGCTACTTCGGTGGCCTCAGACGATGGTTCCAGGCTCGGCTCCCGAAGAAAGCCCGTCAAAGTCAGTTTCGATGACGAGGCCGAAGTTGTGGGAGTTGCAGCTAGTCCACCAACGTCGCCGGAGGACATGGCGCCTGGAACCCCGGAAAGACTTAAATCCAAAAATGGTTGGTTTCCACTAGGCAAGCGAATGACTTCCCAATTGGATTCCACTACGCCGGACGAGTTCGATGAAGTCTTGAGGCCTCGTCCAGCGCTCCCTTCGTTCGGTAGTATACGAGGCTCTCGAGAAACCCCGTCTCTGTCAGCTCGCCCTGAGTTTAGTGACAATGAGTCAACAGCCTCATCTGAATACGACACAGTCGTTTCGGGCTGGTCTTATTCGGACAACCATGCTACCGGAGGAATATCATCGAATTTGCCACTAAAGGATTTGCGGCCAGTCACAGAACTTGACAGCATACCTCCACCTAAACTTCCTCACGATATTAATAGCCAATCAAATGCTACCGGGGAGATAAGGAATGGCTCTGTTCTCGAGCCAAACTCACAAGTCACACAGCCTGGAAATTTGTCGACATATGACACCCATTCGATGCTGGGGCAGAGGTTGTCCTCGAGTGCAGACATGGGCCTAGTTGCGCAGGATCTGATGGACCGAAACGATTCACCCGAGTTAGAAAAGGGGCGTTCAAGTCTCGAACAGTATACCGTACCTGGCGGATTTCCGCGGACCTCGTTGGAGCTTGATTCCAAACACCTTAGCACGAAGAAAGGAAAAAAGTCACGTGATCGGCGGGTTGATGATCGTATCTCGACTGAAGGAAGTGATAATGAATCCGAAGAAAGCGTCTATAGTGATGCGGAAGAAGTCGTCGAGGGTGACGGCTTTGGTTCCATCAATGCTATTGTGGATACGCGGTTGGCACAAGGCAAAGACAGCAGGCCTGTTGATGCTAGCAGTTCTAACGAGCTATCGACGGATATCACTCGTGAATTCCCAGTCGAGTCTATCAGACTTTCGACCGGACTCGAAGATCATCTGGGTGGTCACGCAGTGACCTCTTCGAAGGACACAGTTACCCAGCATGCCTCGGACTCACCTGCAACTTCACAAAACGCACTACCGTCTTCTTCTCCCTACCCATTATTGTCCACACCATCTACTACTCTAGGTCAGTCTACCAATGGAGATGCCGGGAATTTGTCTATGCCCTCTGGAACAGCAGAGCGTCCCATGTCGACCGTTGGCTACGGTGATTCGGAACTACGCAATGCGCCTAGCAGCGGGACCTCTGCTTTACGGAAAGCTGGCACCGAGCGGGTCAAGAAAAGACCTGTGTCATTTGTACCCGCTATTCAAAAGGAAATCGTTACAACGCCCAATAATGGTACATCCGTCAACGGAAGGGAGCCTTACACCCGTCGGAGGCGAATGTCCGATGGCAGCGACTCATCCAGCAGCTTTATACGGTCAAGCCCCCGCGCTAGGCAGGACGGACTGCATAGTATGCGACGAACCATGCGTGGCGGTCCCACGATCCGCGCTCCGCAATCTTCTGCCGCTCGGGCGTCGTCGCCCAATGAAGCTAGGCCTCTTTCTTCAGGCTCAGGCACGGGTACTATGCGCATGACGTTGCGAGCAAATGGGCCGAAGAACGAAAAGACTCCAATTTTTGCCTCCACCCGATCACCAAAGTCAAAAATCTCCAAGGCTACAGGGCCTCGCTTCATGTCTCGATTTCCGGATTCCGATGATGAAGATGCGGATTTCCGGCGACGGAGGTTGCAATATCATTATGATGATTCCAGCGATGACGATGCAGACCGGGTAATGCAGAGTTTCCGTCCAGTTCGCGGTATCCCGCGTCGCCAAGGGACGTATGACGGTGACTCGACGGAGTTAGAGGACAGTTCTGATAATGAGAGGCCTATTACACCTGCGCCAGCAGCCGCCTCGAAACCCAGACCTCTGTCACATGACCCAGGACTGGCTGCTGTGGCCAAGTCACGCGGAATGACTGAGGAAGAGTTGGACGAGTTCCTCCACCGGCAACCCAAAGGGCGAATGTCTGGAATCCTGGGCCGTTTTGCCTTGAAGAAGTCTAAGCGGCCCACGGATCATAGGATGTCCAAGTCCAACATGGGGGATTTTGGACAAGATCGTGATGAAAGCCTGCTGAATCCCGCTCGGGGTAGCACTATCACGACTGTTTCAGCCAACAACCCTGAGCCGTCGCCTTCGAAACTGACCAAAGGAGGCGCAAAGAAAACGGCCAGCGGAAGCTGGCCACTACATCCAGCCCGGAAGGAATCAGAAGCTCCTGCGAATGTAGAATCAGTCACGGAGCAGCCCAATGGCGCATCAAGATCTACGGACAGCCACGCAGTCAAGCAGAACCTGCCGGCAAATGGTGCATCTGAGAACGAGGCTGCATCAATCATCGATCAGGGACACTCTGTCGCTAAAGACTCGGCGGAGGAGGCGCAAAGCGCGCCCGACGAGGTTCAAGCCTTGCGCAGCAGCAATGATGCGAATGGTCCTAACGCAAAGGACATTGTCTTCCCGCCAGGAGGTCGAAAGAAACGATTCTTTTCTCTGCGGAAAGCATTCGGCATGCGCGACTAAGAAACACAGGATGATATTCCATTCAATTCTTCTTGATATATATTTTGAGCATGTGCTTCTAATATACTCTGATCATACGGATACCTAATCGCCATCTATCGGATGACTGCGATATATGCAGTCGTTCAATGGTTGTTGGAACTCCGGACAGTCTTACGCTTCCATGATACTATGATTTGCTACGCTAGGCAGTGTAGGATGAAGATCCTACTTCTGCTACTTAACAGATATTCTTTTTTCGCTTGACATATCTTAATCTGTTTGATACCCTCCTTTACTTTTTTTTTCTTTCTCGGCAGCCGATATACATCCAGCGATGAAGGGAAACCTGAATTTACTGATTGGATTTCTACACCTTATTTCTCTATAGCATTCTTTAATCTTTATCATTTGGAAGGAACCTGGGTTTGGAATTGTGGACAATCGTTTACCAGATCAGGACGAAGGAAATTATATTTCTTGTGTTTGGAGGACTTCGCAGGCAGAAAGATTTAATCAATAATAGACTATGGGAGAAGGAAAGGAAATCTTGTACTATCTATCTATCTATCTATCTATCTGTCGACCAACAATCTTCATAGGTAATCATAAATTCATAATGGCATTGTCACAAGGTCACCACGCATGCAACGGAGTGTTGCTATACTATGTTATCAAGATACTTACATAAGAGAGGTCAGTTCTTATTATTGACTGCCGAGTATTAGCAGTTCTGTACTCCATACATATGATGATATGACAGCAACTCCGCCAGATATCATCTCCTATCCATGGAAGTGAACTCCAGGAGTGGGCGTGATCAAGCAAGGAGGATGCAAAAGTACCCGACGATCGGCTCGGTTGACCCGCGCAACAACCTCGGGATGGGAAAAGCTGGGAGACATGGAAACGATTAACGAGGCCCTGTTGTTGTCCTCTCCACCCTGAGTCCACATCCAGTTCGAATCGTGATCATCTTGGGCGAAGGGCCCACACAGCAACCAGAAATCACAACTGACTTTCCTCCGTACGGATTGGATACCAAGTTACGGAGTACAACTTATCAAGATATACCAGCCACCTGCGCCAACCTCCTGATTAATGCGGTTGCATTTGCCGCCCATGATGCATCATATGTTCAATCGATCAATAATGACATATGCAGGAGACTGGAGCAGAGCAGGAGGCGAGTCTAGAACCGATAATTGGTAGGAGTACGAACGTAGATCGAATGCAGCTCAAACTATCTCCTCCATAGCAACTGGTCATCTCTCAAGTCTCAACAAGACAAGACACCACCAGTTCACAATCACAAACCAGTACCGCAGCTATTTCCGAAACGAAGAGGCTGGCGGCGCTTACCAACTACCAACTACCAAGGGGATCCGTGACCCGTGGGAGTTGAGACCAGAGCAATCATGGCCGAGATCGAGGGAAGAGGAGTGGATCCGCCGAATCAAATTAGTTAGTAGTGGCTGGAAGCTCAGAGCTGAGCTCAAGGTGAGCTGCGAGTTGCACTTGCAACCTTACGACGCTTGGGGAGGGGAAACGGACCAGTGAAACATGAGCTGGCGGGAAGTGGAAATGGGCAACAGCCGATGGGTGTCCAGCTCCAATGACAGAGCTCCACGAACAATTGATCTGGCGCGAAGCAATTGGTAGTCTTGCAGATGAGGTTTGGGGGCTCGTCACATTTGGCACTGTGAGATCGCATTTCGATTACAACTTCCAATGGAGCTCTTTCCCTTTTGCCCATTTTCTATGAGTTCTGTACTTGGTTACATTCTGAGAGCTCCAATGTTGACCGTTGTGCAGGATAAGAACGGGTCGCGCAAGCTGTAGCAGCCACCATCACCGTCGATCTCCTCAGCCAGGCGCCAAGGGACCCAGAATCCCGATTCGACCCGCGGAGTAAAAGCGAGGTTGCCATGGAGAATGGTGTGGTTTTTGAGTTTCAGCTGTGCAAAGCTGCTGACCAGCCTCCAGATTATTGATGGGTTGCAACTTGCAATGAATCTCCCCCAATCCCTGAATGGGTCTTTCCCACAGAGGTGACTGGATCACTAAGGTCATATTATTGACCATCCTGCATGTGAAAATTCATCCCTCTGAATGGATCAATGCTCTTTTTCCAGAGCCACTCCGGGATTGTTGTGATATGTATTGGTGATTTCGAAGCGGTGTTGACGAGAAGTTTTCTATCTAGTGCTGGGGCCCATTCGTATGCAAACAAGATGGAGTCGTACGGGGAAGAAGTATCAGGAAACGCTATAAATATAGCATTAGCTACCTTAACACCTGTCGCTTCTTAAGCATATTCATCTTACCTTCTTGGAGTTTAGGGAATCGAATATGATTCTCCTCGACAACCTCGGGATCGATCAACCCAGCATGATACTAACTATTCTTCCCGTTCGGAGGGAGGCTGGAAGAGGACCCCCAAACGGGCAAGGCGCAGTAAACAAACGCGTGGAAACAGGGAGCAGCAGTATTGGACAGAATTGATGAGATGATAATTGATTGTATTCTGAGAGAAGCTGCCGTTGCGGTTGGATGGAGGAGCAAGACAAGAACGCTGGGGAAAATTGTATATGTAAGGCGCTGTTTTTTGGTTGTTGTGGTTGTATCAGCCATAGAGAGAGAACGAGAGAGAAATCAACGCAACGCATCGTATATTTCAAGCCCCTCCTCTTCCTCCCTTTTTAATCCTCCTTTCTTCTTCTCTTCTTTTTTTTCTTCCCTCTCTCTCTTCCATTCCTCCTCCTTTCTTCCATCCATCAGTTCCCCAGAATTCCTGAGTTTATCTCACATTCCTCCTATCCCCCCTCATCATTCCTCATCATCTAGATTGATCTGATTCCGATTAGATCTATCTAATCTCTACTTCATTCCCCACGAGAAAGACTTCTCTTCAGTAAAGAGTCTTTTCTTGTCTCGCCTTTCGAGTTGTTTCGCAACAGTTCGAAAGGGATTCGAGAAGAGACGCCCAAAGGACAGCCAATCTGGACTTTGACGCCCGCGTCCCCATCCCCTTCAGTGTCTTCCCGTCGTCGTACCGGAGTGACGCTGTTCCTGAGACTACTCCGACCAGAGTAGAGGGAGAAGTCAATCTCGATCGTACTTCGCACGTCGAACGGGAAGATACTCGAACCTCTGCTCCTCTTCCCGATCCTCGTGTCTACGGAAGAGAAGAAGTCGATCTTCGTATCACCAAGGACCATCGCCCTGCGCCTTCTCACAAGGTCGACGAGTTCCAGGTTATTTCTAAGGACCGTACCCATCATCACCAGCAGCAGCAGGACTATCGCGTTCCAGAGGTAGAACTCTCGCGTCAACGGTAAGCCTTGCTTTTTTCTATTTTTCTTTCATTCTGTTTGATTTCCGAAAGATTACGTGTCCTACGTTCTCTACGTCTTCCCGCTCCCCCCCCCCGATTTCTCGATCTTCTTCGAGGTTTGTCTGGTTATTTTCGGGGATTTCCGTCGCCAGAGCCCTCCATCTTTTCAGTTGCAAAAAGTGGAGAGAGATGGCGACAGGAAGCGGAGATCCGAAGCCAGAGGCCAAAAAAAAAAAAACAAAAAACAAAAACAAAGCCAACAAGCTCCAGAAGAAGCGGTGACGCCTGCTTCTGGATGTGTCCAACGGGGCAAGGTGGCTCCATGGCTGACTCCGTGCGGATTCGAGCTATTGATTTACCAAGTGAGCCCGGCGCTTTTGTTTTTTTGTTTTTGTTTTTCTTTTTTGGCTCAGCCGGGCCTAAATCCATTAGCCTTGCCATGCAATCTATTTACGTGGCACAAAAAAAACAACAACAACAAAACAAATCCACCCCCCAAAATCAAAACAAACCCAAGAAGAAGAGAAAAATACAATAATAAACACCCAATAAGCGGTGTCGGCCCGTTCCCTGACCCTGCACCCACCTCTCCCTCTCACCCACCTCCCCCTTCTCATCCCCAATCCGTGGTTATTATCCTTTACCTTTCCCACTTCTTTTTGTCTTCTTGTTTGTCATTTGATCTCGGATAAGATCTGACGCTTCCCCATTTCCATCCACTCCAGGTACCGTGAACCCACTTCTCGTTACGAACCTCAACCTCAACCTCATCAGCCCGTCTACGACCAAGCTCTCGAGGCCCAACTCGACATCACTGAACGTGAATATCGTCGTCGCACAGATCCTGTCTACGAAGTCAATAACTCGTACGACCGTCGCTCCCAGGCTCCCGTAGACTCCTACCAAGGCTACCAGTCCTCCAACACCACCGACGTCTCGTACCAGCGGTCCAAGACCGATTACGACGTCTCTTACGACAAGGCCTTCGCTCCTAAGCCTCTTGAGACTTACAAGGCCGCCTCCTTCAGCCGCGAACACTCTGTAGAGTCTGTTCCTGCTCGCCCTTCCCCTGCCTCTTCGATCTCTCAAGTTAAGGTTCTCAAGCCTTACACCGCTATCGATCAACCCCCAGCTCGCAAAATGGGTTACTACGACGACGACGGTAACTACCACTCCTTCCGCCGTGGTGTGGAGCGTGCTGTCGACCGCATCACGCATCCCTTCCACCACAACCATCATCATCATGACCACGATCGTGAGGAAGTCATCGCTGACGAACGTGGCCCAGTTCGTTACCGTGAAGGTGTCCGTGAGGACGTCCGCATCGTCGAGCCTCGCAGCACCGGCAACAAGAATGCCGAGTCCGTCCCCATCCCCTGCCACTTCATCCGCATCGGCGACATCCTGATCCTGCAGGGCCGCCCCTGCCAGGTCATCCGGATCTCCGTCTCGCCCCAGACTGGCCAGCACCGCTACCTCGGTGTCGACCTCTTCACCCGCCAGCTGCAGGAGGAGTCCAGCTTCGTTTCCAACCCCTCTCCCTCCGTGGTGGTCCAGACCATGATCGGTCCCGTCTACAAGACCTACCGCATCCTGGACCTCCACGAGGACAACACCATCACCGCCATGACCGAGTCCGGTGATGTCAGACAGGCTCTTCCCGTCGTTAGTCAGGGCCAGCTCTTCCGCAAGATCCGTGATGCCTTCTCCGAGGGCCGTGGTAGCGTCCGTGCTCTCGTCATCAACGATGGTGGCCGTGAGCTTGTCGTCGACTACAAGGTCATCCACGGTTCCCGCCTGTAAATGCGCTAAGCCTGTCCTGGCTTAGCCTGCTTTGAAATATCGGAACAGGTCAGTCTACCCGTCTCCTCACCCATGGTCTCCCTCCCTCTCTCCCCTTGCCCATGACACTAACATATCCACCTCTAGTCACGAATCTCTACCTGTTAAGCGAAACGATAATTTAAACGATCTTGGGAATTGTTTGTACTCGAAAGACATGATGGACTCTTTGCACGATTGGAATGGCCCTCTTCGATGATCTACCCCCCGAAAATCACAGAAAATGAAAGGGAAAAAAAATGAAGACAAAAATGACAAGCATGACCCGTTCACTGTTCTGTTTTTGTTGATTCCGGCTTCTTTGTGTATCAATCTTGGCCTCCATTTTGTAACTACAGCGAGATCATAATACTACCTTGTGTTCTTTCTACCTTCTCTCTGGCACGTACACACTTGCTTGTTCATCTGTATATGCTCTTGAATACTAGAACCGTCTCCAGTTCTGTGTAAAGAAACAAAGCAATGTTCTGAGATCTGCCCTCCTCACCTAGGTAATTTACGATCACCTGAAAGCACAATGTTTCGAGCACTTCTGTTCAGAGACCTCGGAAACTGAACATCCATTCGAGATACAAGATACGCCGTAAGAACATTGATTGTTCAGATCGATACCATTCACATCAAAGCTATAGTATATACCAAGCAAACATTCTGATCCCACCAAATACATCGACGCTGTTCATCCTTCCCTATACTCCATACCCAGCCTTGCAAAACATGGAAAGCAAATCGTATAAATGACGGCGAAAAGGATCCAATTGTATACAGCCTGGGCCTTCTGCTTCCGGTTGCATGCCTGCGCTTGATAGGAAGCAGAAGGAGAAGGTCGAAGGACAGAAGCAAAAAGTAGAAAGAATTAGGGCTATCGAGGCGATGAACCAAGGCAGAATATGTATTCTGCATGGTAGCATCCGCGAATCAACCTCGGGAGAAGGAGAATATTTAAGCAGCCACTGGAGATAGAAATAAAAAGTCATCAAAAACATAATGCACCGGAACACATACCCAGTGCATGAAGTAAAAGCATTATGCGGAGCAGAGCGTGAGGCGATAAATCAAACCGTTGTCACATCCGAGGGACCAAGTCTTGAATCACATTAAAAAAAAAAAAAATAAAAGGGGACTAATGCCGTGCGACCCTGCTAACGCCGTAACCGATCGAGTTGCAAGAAACAAAGTGTTGCTCCAGAAGTCATATTGTACATGTTCAGATGTTGGTGGACGAGAGGCTCAGGGTATCGTTATTGTAACAAACTCCTCCAAGGAAAGTTGACCAAGAGAAAAGATAAGATGATGTTGGGGATGGTGACGCTTGGATATAAGTAGACAAGAACGAGATTAGAAAGGTATGTCACCTTTCCCCGAACTTGCCATATTCCTGCTGCCATTTCAGCAGATGGCGCGTGAGGACATCCATCATCTCCACGCTGCTCATTTCTCTGAAGTCTTTCTCTTTGGGGGCCTGAATAGAATCCGTTCCACTGCCGAGTATAGCTGCTCCTAACTCCACACCGTTAGTCAACGGGTGTGAAGGATGGTCATTTTGATCAGCCAACGACACGGTAAGTATGCCGTTGGGCCCATCACCGTTTCCGGGAGGGGAAGAATCTCCGGCTACCGCCATCTCGACTTGCATGCGTGAGATGAATTCAAGAATACCCGCGACCCGTCTTTTCATCTCATTCATTGTGGTTCGCTGTGGGTTCATGTACCGCGGTCTGCTCGGTTTGCCCGAGTCCACGTTCATATGTGCCCCGTTCATGCCACCCACTCTTGGCGAGTCTCCGCCAATATCGTGCGATCCCCCGCGTCGTGGGGAATTGCCCATGAAACCCAGATCGGCCCCATTGAGATCCCGATCTCTTGTGTATTGATTACGCCCAACCCGGCCTCCACGGCGTGCAGGTGGGCGACCGGACTTGCGGGTGGGTGGACGAACGGGCGCAGGTTCGGGGACCGGCACAGTGGTTTCGGGGCTGGGCTGTGGAGGTTCTACCACCTCTTCGACAGCTGGTTTTGTCGGGGAACCCATCTCATGGTCAGAGTCGGCGCCTGTAAAAGCGGGTTAGTCTCGAGAAGCCAGATGCCTAAGCCAAACAGATAAGAGATGGGCTTATAAGTCCATACCTTCACCCTTCCGTCTTTCTGGTCTCACTTTCTTGTGATTCGCAGTATCTTGAGGCTCCGTTTCAGGCTCTTCTGTGTTCTTTGCTTCCCTTTCGCGCTGGTTTCGAGAAGCCGCTGTGGGGTGTTTATCACCATTGCCATTTGTTTTTGTTGTTGATTCGTCTTCTGAGGGTACCTGAGATTCGGGATCATTGGGTTCCAGAACAGTGGTTGGAGAAGGTGAGCTCGTGCGCGGCCGCTTCGCGACTTGTTTGTGGCTGGATGAAATGGACAAAGTCAGCGCCCGGATGGACCATCTTGTACAAGGGCCAAGGTTGGGAAGGACTTACGCCTCACTGTCGCTTCGACTTCTCTTTGCGCGTCGTCCAGCAGGGTCCTCGGCGGCAGTTTGGGTGTTATCTTCCTTACTTTCCTCGATTGCTCGACGAAGCTGCTCCTCTTCGTCGTACGCAGCGTCGCGGCTATTCATCGTCGACCTTCGTTTTGGGTTGGTGAGGGACTCGCTCTGGCGGGACCTGGAATCTTTCGCGCGTCGAGAGTTATCTCGCGATGAATCGCGAGATGTTGCGGCGGAAGACGGTTCCGGGACGACAGGTAGGTACTGTGAGGAATATTGACTATGAGATCGTTAGCATGATGGCCACATGATAAACGGATGTTTGCAGGAGGCAACTGGCGAAAACTTAAAGCCATGGGATGAGTATGCTAACGAATTCAGCCCCAGCCAGTTGAACAGGCACCGTGACGGTATCTCTCAATTAGTGAAGAGGCGAAGCAGAAGCAGCGCACCAAGAAGAGTAGAGGGCAGCTCTGAAGGTAAAGGGTTGAAGAAAAGAGAAGCATCAGTGACCTACCCATTGGGCTCATTTTCTATTCTGTGAAGATCCTTCCGACACTCCTCGCAAAAGTACTCGTCGGGGCTCATGGCCTCGTCCATGATACCCACACAGCCGCCGTGTTGCCAGACCTTGCAGGAGTCACATTGGATGAACATGCTGCCAATGTCGTCGGACATCAGATCGGATGATTGTGTGGAGATGTTCAAGGCATTTTCGTCCTTGAAGCCGGCAGCCAACCCGTTGCGACCGAGTGCCTCCCGACGAGAGGGAGGCAAGCCTGGGTATTCCTGCTGCCCACAGAGACATCTGGTGATCTCTTCTTCTTCATCTCCTTCTCCTTCATCATCCTCGTCTTCTTCTTCCCCATTTAGTCTCAGTTGCTGTCCATTCTCATCTTCTCCTCGAGCGCGCTGGCGCTGCCGCGTCTGTGGGTAGTCGCTTCTCGTGCCACTGTCGGCATCGTCGATGGACTGGGACCGCTGGGTGGAAGATCGTTGGGGAGAAGAGATTTTATGATTCGATCGGGTGCTTCTTTCTCGAGTCAAGGAGTTTGAGGAGCTGGAGGAATTCGTATGCTGGAGAATGGCCGGGGACGGTTGGGAGGTGCGGGCACGAGAGGACCGACGGGGAGTCATGGTGGAGAGGACTGCAATGGCAAGGTAAAGATAAAGTTGATAACTCCTGGCGAAGAGAATGAAACAAAAATTGGGAATATAATAAGAATAAAGAGCAAACTAAGGCCGGATTGTCAGCAAAGACGGCCCATGAGCGAGCTGTCGCACGTAGACGAAGAAGCTTGCGAGATTCGGGAACGCAACGACTCGTACAGAAGGGGAAAAAACGAGAGCCCAGAGAAGACCGGCAAGATGGAGAGAATGGAAGCTGGCAATTGAGACACACGGACGAGACAATCCAAAAAGAAAAAAGAAAAAGATAATGGGCCGAGGACTACATAGTCTGCAGATTTTCACCAGGGAGGGTGGGGAGGAGCAAGAGGTGAGTTTGAGAGTCTGGGAAGAAGAGAGAGAGAGAGAGAGAGAGAGAGAGAGAAAGCAGTGATATCTTGCCAGTACTGTTGCTGGTAATAATCCATTAGTATTAGTTAGCAGGAACCACTGCTGTTAATAATAATAATAATAATAATAATAATCGCTCCGACCGAAAGCGGGTTTTTTCTCTCTCTCAACCGCCTTTTCCCCGCTCGCCGCTTTCCTGGTCAAAGCAAAAGAAACGTCGACAGTGACATTGAGGATTGATGAGGACGGCGGTGGTTGTTAGTATTACTAGCCTTCACTGACATCTCTGTCTGATCTGAATTTTCGCAGATTCCCTTTCTCGTGGGTTGTACAAATCCTGATGATGGCATCGTATTGTCCATACCTCCCGTCCATTCTTCCACCCAGAAAAAGACCCCCGCTTATCGCGATCCATGACCGTCCGTCCTCATCCTCCGTGTCGTGCCTTTTTCATAAAGCATCCCGTTGGAAATAGAAAGCAAATGGGTTCGATCACATTGACCTTCTAGACAACCTTGATAGTACTGCGGAATCGTCGCAAGAGAAACCTACGAAGAGATCTACGCCGTCCAGAGTCGAGCTCAGCTAATCCTTGCAGATGTTGTCATCATACAGGTCTGGAATTGAGAACACACTTGTCGCAGGCGATCAATGCGCAACGACTTTCCTCTGAACTGCACATGCAGGATTGTACCTGACACCCGCTCAGCTCATAGCTTTCCCAGGAGGAAGGTATACAGTAGAGCGTCTTCGTAGACATCAGCCAAACTCGAAGCTCTGCCGCTAAGTTGCGCGTAGCCAAGCTGTTGCCATGGCTGGATTTCACAGGGAGAACACTCGAAGTACAATGACCGAAACAAAGAGAATGCCCTGGTACTTCTATTATTACCTTGGGCAGTACCCAGGCACTCCTATCAGTATCAAGTGTTCACTTTGAAGCACTGTTTTCTGAATGAAAATGGATGAGTAGTCTCCTGGTAGCCTCAGGCCTTGGTTTCATAGTTGTAGCCTTAGGCTTCAGGCATAAAGGCACCAGGAAAGGCAGAAAAAAAAAAAAAAGCCCACCAACAACGGGCCAGGGCGGTAAGCAGAGGAAGAAGAATGGCACAAGTACAGTGACAGACTGACAGTAGTAGTAGTAGCAGCTGGAAGCAGCATTAAACGAACGGGGACTCTCGCCTTAGTAAGATCACCTATCAACTCCGATCAACTTGTTTGATTGTATCATACTCTTGGATGGTCAATTCCACTCCCCCCCCCCAATAGTTTACTCATCCTTTGATCTTGTCTATACTGGCTCATTCCGCCCTCCTAAGTTCTTCCTCTGAAACTCTGAAACTCTTTGTTCGTTCTGCAGTATCGAGACCCTCGTGACTGTCAGGTTCCTCTGTACTGGATCCTTTCCGAACGTCTTTTCTTGTTCGGCTATTTCTCCAAAATCTTTCCATGGGGGGTTCCGGTGCTGATTAATGGTTACTTCTTTTTCGTAAGTTGGATCTACGGTCTTCAGCACTTGCTCCTGGAATATACCCTCAAATGACGAGAGCTTTGGGGTTCTTGCTCAAAGACTTTCGGATGTTCCCCGGGTGGCTGCTAGCAGTGACAACTAACTGTGGGTGCCAAACCAGTTCGGTCTAGGTTCCCTCTCCGTTCTTATCCCACACCCCTCTCTCCTCTCTCTTTCCCGACTCGGCGTCCTTCGAAGCACCACGTGGAAAAAGCCATAGTTTTGTGATTGGTGATACCCTGTGATCCGTGTGATCTTGAAGAGGTCAACGAGGGGGGGGGAAACAAATAACAACCCGAAATAAAAGGGTTCCTGCGGCTTCGGTTTCTAAACCAACTTCAATATTTGATTGTGGGGCAGGGTGATTCAGGGGACAGAAGGGGGGAAAGGAAAGAAAGGGAAAGAAAAAAAAAAAGCGCCATTCGGCTGTGGTTGTGGAG
Source organism: Aspergillus clavatus NRRL 1 (assembly GCF_000002715.2). NCBI lineage: Eukaryota > Fungi > Ascomycota > Eurotiomycetes > Eurotiales > Aspergillaceae > Aspergillus > Aspergillus clavatus. Next base: position 864,710 of record NW_001517104.1, on the reverse strand, counting down.
GGTGATAGAGCTGGAGATACTTGCATGACGATGACTGCTACGTTGAGTATGTTCTTCTCACCAAGGGTGTCTTCTCTTCTGGACGTCTCAAACATGCGATTGCAGAACCAGCCGGATGGCGAGTTCCAGGAGAAGCGAGAATCTGCTGTCAGCTAAAGCTCAGTTGCTGATTCTGTCCGCCTGCAGATGGGATGTATAATTCCGCTCCAGATACACCGTCGCCTGTTTATCCGGACAGGCTGATCCGGCCCCTTCCCAAACGGACCCTGCGCTCTCGCCTGTCCACCGAGGCTGCCGACTCTATCCTTTACCCTCTCGCTCCTCCCGCGACTCAGCTGTTCTACGGGACCTCGCTCGATCACGCCGAAGTCGTCAACGACACCAAGGTCTACGTGCAGCAGAGCCTGGATGCAGATGCACTCGCTCAGCCTTGCGAACGAGACGCTCATCTTCCTTATGAGAACGGCATTGACTTGGAAAGTGGTGACGAAAATGGTCCCGTAGTTGTTCGTCGAAGTGCTGGTTTTCGCGGATCATCACTATCGTCGTCTGCCTCTAGCGTTCAGCCGCACGCAAGTGCCAACAAGGTTGAGGAGTCGCAGATCAAGTCATCCTCGGCGGGTCCCGACGGGTACGATGCCTTTGAGAACACTAACAACAAGAAGAAGCGCAAGATTCCCACTCCCGGTAGCCTAGGCGGCCATCATTCTACCCTTTCTCCCGAATTTTCGAATATGGGTCTGGCCAATTCTGCCCAGGCATCGTCAAACGCCCCCAGTGAACTCGGCAACGTTGGTACATATTACGGAACCGGCAGCCCGGCATCTCCCATACTCAATGGTATCTCCGGTCCCGGTAGGGGTCGTCTGGGGCGCCATCCCTCTCGCAGTGGCGCCTCGAGGAACCCTGTGTCAATCCATTCTCAGGTCGGCTGGCCAACCGGCCGAGCAGCAGGTCGTCGCGAGGGCATGTTATCAACATCGGCACCCGCTGGTACTTCTCATCCCTTCCCCTCCATCCTTCATGGTCGGCCCCCGCTAACTCGGTGTTCAGGCGATCCCACTGCAAAGCCTGACCAGGGAATCATCTCCGCCGCCATAGCGAACGCTGCGACATTTTCGTCCCCTCTTCGCGGCCCCAGCAACACTAGTCTGCTTGAACAGCAGCAAACACCCACCAAGACCCAGTTCACGTTTACCTGTGAATCCGACTCGTCAAAAGGCATGGCGATGCAGGCACAGCATCTGTACCCACCACAGCACCGATCGTCCGTTCCCCTTACCGCAGCGGCCCAGATTCAACGAGGATTCGCTACGCAAGGAACCCAGACAAGCCCGAGTATGAATGCACAGGTAGACCAACAAGGACATCTACAGCAGCAGCAGCAGCAGCAACCGCCGCTACCGCAGCAGGGAGCTCCTGGTGCCGACTCGACTGGCGCAGGCCGGAAGAAGAAGCGCTCGCCGGGAAGTATCTATGCTCTAGCTGCTCGTCAGCGCAAGATTCAGCAACAATATACCAATCTTCACCATCCCCCGAGTCTGGACGATATCTGGATTTGTGAATTCTGCGAGTACGAGAGTATTTTTGGCCGGCCACCCGAGGCTCTTATTCGACAGTATGAAATCAAAGATCGCAAGGAGCGAAAGCGACTCGCCGAGAAGAAAAGATTGCTGGAAAAAGCCAAGATGAAAGGCCGCAAGAGCAAGAAGGCAACCAAGAACGCGGCGAAAAATGCCGCGGCACACCAAGCCGTGTATGATCCCGGGTACGACCGCGCGTCTGTAGATCATTCTTCGGCCGGGGGGCATGGGGGCCACGATGACGATTATCTACCACATGAGTACGATGATGAGCCTATCCCCATGCCACCTCCCGCGCCGCCCAACGCCTTCAAGACACCGCCGGCTTCGTGGCATCCGGTTCCCGCGGTGTCTCCCCCACCGGACACCAAACCAGTTCTCGACGGGGCGAACATTCGACCACCCTGACAGTGGGCTCGAACGACTGTGTGGGCAAAGGACACATACGGAATCTTCGAGCAGTTGATGACGGACGAGACCTGGTCACCAGTTCTTTTCCATGAGGCCGTTCGGATGGTGCTGCCATGGTCCTCTTGCCCACTGGTAGCGGTCGTTGCTAGTGTTTTTCCTTCTGTTGTTACTGTTTTTTGCCTCTGGTTATTTGCCCTGGTCTTTGTCGATTTCTTGATTTGAGTTTTAGCCAATTTTCCTTTGGTCTTGTTGTGCACCTTATGAAATCCCCCCTCCAATTACATATTTTGATGAACATCACGACAGCATCATGAAGCATTGATTCCGGCAGGTAAATGGCATTTTCATCTAAGTGGATGTGTTAGTCTTGTTGGGGCTCTATTTTTGTTGCAGAGGGCTCAAGCGTTTTAGTACGCATGTTGGAAAGGCATTTTCGGACGATTTTGAATCAGTAGGGATTGTTGATGCAAATCAGGTGTTCTGGAATCTGGTTTCACGGGGAATGGAAGCAGCATAGGACGGGTTGCATATTGGACTGTGGGTTGGCGCTACAAATTGTCGGTTGCTGGGAATTGATTGGGAGTCAAACAGCAGGGTCAGTGAGAGTAGTAGTGTCAAGACTCAAGAGTGAGAGAATGGAGAATGTGAATACCTGCCATATCAGCCATTGGTTAGCACAATAAACACTGCGTCGTCGAATACATCGAGCAGCTCTTCCTCACTTCACTTTACCCCATAATCCACCATCGAGACTTTGATAATGATCATGTATTGAGCGAGTGTATTTTTTATCCTGTGAAAACCACTGAGCTTTCCGTGCAGAGTCCATAAATAGACCGCCAGCAGGACCTCCCAGCCAGTCGATTGCCATTCCTGCATGAAGATCCGCAACCGCAACGAGTTGAATCAAGCAGCTCACTCGCTTGCTTACCCGCACAACCGCCCATTTCAATCTCGCCTCTTGGATCCTGAGACCGCGGCCAATAAGCCGTTGATCGTCTCTCTATCCTTGCGGTGCCTGAAACGAGGATTCCACCCCCCCCCCCTAGGCCGCGAAGTGCGTGTTTGATGTCGTCGGGGTATTTTAGCCGCGCGCGAAGCTGAAGAATTGGAGCTTGGGGCATCAGGCGTGTTACAAGCTGTGTTTCTCTCCTCTTTCTGTTTCAGTTGAGCTTTGGCGGGATGGATCTGGTGGATGAGAGGGTCGGAAGGTGGTTCTGATTGGGATTTTGTCGGAGGACAAAGAGATGTGTGTAGGTAGGTAACACTAAGATAGAAGAATGAGGAGATCTATAAAGGCTGGTGGACGGGAGAGGGTGATTGTATTCGGACAACAGCAGCACTTCAAACATCATTCTTTTCCTTGTTCCCTTCTTTCTTTGTCTGGTCTTGGATTCTCATTCTCATCCTCATTCTCTTTTGACATTGATGTTGATCTTTGATCATTGAACTTTACTAGACTTGGGGTCGCATTCGTTCATCTTCATTGTTTGGTATACAACATCTGCATCTAGAGGTATACTCCATCCTTCCTTGGAGGCCTTGAAATACCTTTCTTTCTTCTTGCATCTGCTTGCGCTGGACGCAATATCCTGCTTCTAAATCCACATCTTTTACTATCTGCATCTTCTATCTCTTGACATCCCCGTGGAATCCTACACACTACACACCTCAAACCAGAACCGGGGTATAGCAATTACAACACACCCAAAGCAACCTAATACCCAAAAATGTGGTTCGCCATCTTCAAGCTCCTCCGCGTCGGCGTCAAAGAAGCCAAGAAGCACAAAGCAAAGAAAAACGGCGCCAACGCAGACTCCGACCCCGACTCCAATATCGATCTCTCCACAACCGCCCGCGCCCACGCCATGCCCGACTCCACCACCGCACGCAACCCCCTCAAACCCCTCCTCGAGACGCTCCTCCGCTTCATCCAGTTCGCCTTCGGGCTGGCCGTCATCGGCCTCTACGCGCAGGACCTGCACGGCCGCCACCCGCCCGCCTGGGTCTACGCCGTCGTCACGGGCTTCCTGGCCTGCGCCACCGCGCTGATTTACTTGGTCTTGCCGTTTGTGATGAAGGGGCGGGTGCCGCTGGCGCAGCGGGCCGGCTTGCACCTCCCGCTGTTTGTCTGGGAGGCGGTCATGTGTGTGCTGTGGCTGACGCTGTTTGGGATCTTTGGGAAGATGTATATCGGGGTGTATACGGAGGGCGACGGGGTGAAGCGTATGCGGCATGCAGTGTGGGTTGATCTGGTGAATTTGGGGCTGTGGGTTGGGACGATGGTGTGGGCGGGGATGAGGTGGTGGAAGGGGGTGAAGGGGGAGAGGGGAGTGAAGGAGGAGGATGTTGAGAAGGGGGTTGTGGTTTGAGATGCATGCTGGTGAATTGAGATGGGGTGGAGGATTGAGAGGAAGAGGAAGAGGAAGAGGGAAAGGGAAGAGGAGTGAGTTGTCGGTCTGGGTGGGTGTATGATTGTCCTACTTGCGTGTTTTGCATATTACTCGAGGCGTTATTCTGGTGGTGAGGGATAGGACGGGCACGGATGGAATTATTAATGAAAAGTGTCATATCCCAAATACTCTATCATCAAAACGCCCCCAACCCTGTACATACAAATACATATCCGTTTGAAGTGCCCAAATCCATGCTTTGTACAGCTCGACGAGTAACGCCATGCTAACCTTGCAGTCTGTCATGCCATATCGTAAGATCCACGCCCCCAGCACGAATTCAGGAACCCCACGAGCTCGGAGTAGACGGCAACCACTTGATGTTCCACTCGACCAGCGTATCGATATAGCTGCGGCTCAGTCTCTGTGGTCCTATGGTTTCGCTCGGGTCTGGCCTGTGGTACTCGAGGGAGTTACTCCGACGGCTCTCCTCGATCATCATGCCCAGCTGGCTCGACAAACGGGGCAACGGCAGCGGCGTGTGGTGGAAGAAGGACCGGGGTATCCCACCTGAGACGTCGAGGAACCCGTTGTCCAACCCAATTGGATTACCACAGAACTGGCCCGGTATCGACATGTGTGGCGTAGTAGTAGGTGCGGTGGATGCGTCACTATTCAACACACCAAATGTGCCTGAGAAGTCGGTTGGATCAGGGCTGGTGCCCTCGGTGTTGAAAGATTGCTGCTGCTGCTGCTGAAGCTTTTCTTTGTCCAGGAGGGAGGCTAGCTCGACCTGTTCCTCGCGCATCTTCTCCAGAAAGTGGGCGCGGAACTCGGCATTGACGATGGACGGTGGCCGTGGCATGTAGTTCTGTATGTAAAGATAACGGATGTCGCGAAAACGGTTGGGAACTTGGGACCGGAATCCCATGGTGAGAGGAGCTGTCTTCCAGCTGGCCTTGCGTGGTCGCAGGCTGAGGAGGACTTTGAGGTTCGTCACGAACTCCTCTGGCAGCTCTCGTGGTTTCTCTGGTTGTCGATCTGCGATGTGTTGAGGAAGGGCCATGCAGTCTGCTCCAACGATCAGCCAGACGTCATCAAGGCGACTGCGTCGGAGTGTCCATCGAGTTTCAAGTCTTGCTTACCTTCCAGATCTGGAGACGAACACCGAGAGATACTCCATAAGCGTTCCTCGTCTTCATCTTCGTCCTCGTCCTCTGGTCTGACGTGCTTTGGGGCCTTTCTCGAAGACAGCATACGCTTAGGGCTCTGAGAGTGGACAGCTTTAGTGGAAATGTTGGGCTGCGATGATTTGCGACGCGTGATCACAGGACGTCGCTTTGAGCTCTTCGCTGCCTTGCCTGTGACAAAGTGTGTCTTCTTGTGGCTGTGGCGGCTAATCGAGACATCTTTCACAGGCGAGACTGGCGCAGCCGGGCGATCATCTCCTGCTACAAGTAAGCGGGCTGAATTAGTCGTGTCTTTTGGAGCTGTGTTAGGTTTCTTTAGAATAGAGTGAAGAGGCGGTCCTTGATCTGGTGGCGCGTCGCGCTGAAGTGATAGTTGCTCTTCACTCTTGTTCTTTCGTATGGCCATATCCTGGTTCGACAAGGTCTTGGTCTTCGGATTAGTGGAACGTAGACACTGGAGGATTCCTGCACGCAAACCTGGTCTTGCAACTCGAGGGTTTTGGGGACACTGGATTCTGAAATGCGCATAAACAACTTGGCCACAGCTGCACCAGGTAGAGAATCGCGAAGGCAGTCATTGCTCCCAATTCTCCAAAAGAAGTTCTCGAGTCTGTATCCAAGATTGCCATCAAGTGCTGAGGGTTTGACGCTGTAGGCTGCTCGAAGCCAGATAAGTCAGCACGAATCCAAGCTGGATTGTATGAAGTCGCAAGGAGAGTATACCTTTCCATAAAGACGTAATGTCGAGGACATCCACTGGCATCGAGTCATCCATCACCAAAGGAACACGAGCTGCAGTCGACAGTAGCCCTTCAGGGAGCTGCTCCATGGTGGAGTATGTCTTTAAAGAACTGTTGAAGAGTGTGCAAAGTAATCAGGTGAGACTCTTCTTTGAAGTTCCTACATAGCCAGAAATAATCGATGAGAGAAGAGTGTATGTCAACACCAAGAGCAGGACTGGGAGAGGCAAAACTAGATAGTCACAACCAGAAATCTAGAAAGAGAGGAGCAACGTCATGCAAGACACGGTTGCAAACCCAGGTGAGGCTATGAGACCAAGTCTAGCGGTGAATAGTGAAGGGAACAAAAGCTGTGACTTGGGGGGGTTGACAAACGCCAGAAGTGAGCGAGGTTGGACTTGAGATCCAGAAGATCAATCAATAGAATCATACAGAAACCAAGATCAAGATCACAAGAACCAAAAAAAAATCTGCAAACCAATTGGGAATGCAGACAAGAGACAAGAAGAATTGCCCGGTAGATAATGGATGGTCTCTGAGGCTATCTCGCTGCAAGGGAAGACTTCTGAGTAAGACGCTGATATACCGGGAGACAGAGCAGTGAGGCTTTGATTGTAACACTGGAAGACTCCCAAGTTGGACCTACGAGGCATTAAAATGCCCCTGGGATTGATCCTTTTTTTTTATATATTGTTAACTACATGCAGTGGCCAGGGAAACCTGAATAGCTTGGGGATGACAGCAAGAAAGATCAGCCACGAGGCAGATACGATAACGACTCTGACGAACAAGATACTGAGCAGATACGACCAAGATTGCGAAGATTACTGTCAGATATTCCAACTGGGTAGTATTGAAGCATTTGGGTGACTATCAAAGGGAAGGGCGTCAGGAGAAGGCATCGGAGAGCGCCACGAATGAACAAGCTGGAAAAGAAGAAACGAGCCATCGGAGATACTTGAATATGGAAGATCGGCAGCCGTAATCCTACTATCGAGCAAAAAAACAAAGAAGAAGATCCTCAATCAGCTGTTGGGATGATTGAGGGATTAACAAGGACGGCGTCAAAAAGTGTCATCAGCGGAACCTCATCGAGGGAAGTATGCGATTCTTCATGTGTCGGAGGATTCGGGGGGAAACCCGGACAGAAGTCCATGCATTGCTAGTCTCTCGCCAATGTGATATCAATCCCCTTGTGGCAGAAGGAGAAGAAGAAAAGCGAAGAACAGATGTAAAAAAGAAAGAGACAGTTGACTGGGAGGACCATGAAGCTATTGATAGTTGTTGATATACCCCATAGTAGTATATACTAATGGACGAACCAGCGGGTGTGGATTTGTGATTATTCAGAATCCCCGGATTACTAAGGAGGATAATTGTTATGCGTCCGGCATCGGTTCGGAGGAGGAAAATGAAATTATTCCCAGTCAATTCATACTAGACTCAACTTTTTCCCTTTTTGGTTCTTCTCCGTTTTCTCTTGGAGATACCTCTTATTGTTTCTTTTTGGCCCCCTTCTAAATTGTATATTATTGAGTTCTGTCCCAATGCTTGTATGTCTCTCCCCACCAGTTCATCCTCACAGTTTCAACTCGATCTGACTCGCTCCAGAAACGCACCGGATCTTTGCTGCTTCGGTGCAGGGCATCACGCGCCCCGGTTATCGGTCGGCCCTTGATCGCAGTCTCGACCTCATCTGCTCCCCGGTCTTTGCCTCGCTCTCGTCCCTTTCTCACTACCTCCCGTCTCCGGAACGCTGAAGCCTCTTCCTCCGCAACAACCCAAACCCCGGTCTCGCCTTCGACCCGGCCTTCGCCCGATGCCGCTCCCCGCGTACCCCAGACTCTTACCGAGAAGATTGTACAAGCATACTCTCTGGGCCTGAAGGATGGTCAATATGTCAAGGCCGGCGACTACGTGATGCTGAGCCCCCATCGTTGCATGACGCACGACAACTCATGGCCTACCGCACTTAAATTCATGGCCATTGGCGCCTCTAAGATCCATAACCCCGACCAGATTGTCATGACCCTCGACCACGATGTCCAGAACAAGAGCGAGAAAAACCTCAAGAAGTATGAACAGATCGAGCAGTTTGCCGACAAGCATGGGGTGGACTTCTACCCCGCCGGTCACGGTGTTGGTCACCAGATCATGATTGAGGAGGGTTATGCCTTCCCTGGCACGGTTACCGTGGCCAGTGACAGTCACTCCAACATGTACGGTGGTGTGGGATGTCTGGGGACCCCCATGGTCCGCACCGATGCCGCCACCATCTGGGCTACCGGCCGTACCTGGTGGAAGGTTCCCCCCATCGCCAAGGTTCAGTTCACCGGCACCCTGCCTGAGGGTGTCACTGGTAAGGACGTCATCGTTGCTCTGTCGGGTCTCTTCAACAAGGACGAGGTGCTCAACTACGCCATTGAGTTCACTGGCTCAGAGGAGACCATGAAGAGTCTCTCGGTCGACACTCGTCTGACCATTGCCAACATGACTACCGAGTGGGGTGCGTTGACTGGTCTGTTCCCCATCGATTCGACTCTGGAACAATGGCTACGCAACAAGGCCACCACGGCAAGCCGCTCGGAGACCGCGCGACGATTTGCCGAGGAGCGCATCAACGAATTGTTCGCTAACCCCACCGTTGCGGACCGGGGCGCCAAGTATGCCAAGTATCTGTACCTGGATCTGTCAACCCTCTCCCCTTACGTTTCGGGACCCAACTCGGTCAAGGTTGCCACTCCCGTCGACGAATTAGCGCAGCAGAAGTTGAAGGTCAACAAGGCCTACCTGGTTTCTTGCACCAACTCGAGAGCGTCGGATATTGCGGCCGCGGCCAAGGTGTTCAAGGACGCTGCGGCGAGGACCGGTGGTCCAGTGAAGATTGCCGAGGGTGTCGAGTTCTACGTTGCCGCGGCCTCCAAGGCTGAGCAGAAGATTGCAGTGCAGGCTGGCGACTGGCAGGCGCTGTTGGATGCCGGCGCTATTGCCCTTCCTGCGGGCTGCGCCGTCTGCATCGGTCTGGGTGCTGGTCTTCTCAAAGACGGCGAGATTGGTATTTCCGCCAGCAATCGGAACTTCAAGGGTAGAATGGGTTCGCCGGATGCCAAGGCTTATCTGGCCAGCCCCGAGGTCGTTGCCGCCAGTGCCCGTAAGTCGTCATCTGGGATTCAGTTTCGATTATTGGAAACAACTCTCCATGAGAATGATACTAACATAATTTCAGTGAACGGTATCATCAGTGGCCCCGGTATCTACAAGCGTCCCGAGGACTGGTCCGGCGTCTCGCTAGGAGAAGGCGAGGTCGTTGAGTCTGGCAACCGCATCGACACGACTCTGGAGACCATGGAGAAGTTCCTTGGACAGTTGGACAGCATGATCGAGTCGTCCAGCAAGGCTGTGATGCCGGAAGAGTCGACCAGCGAAACCACTGAAATCGACATTGTCCCTGGCTTCCCGGAGAAGGTCGAGGGCGAGATCCTCTTCCTCGATGCCGACAACATCAGCACTGATGGCATCTACCCTGGTAAGGACATCTGGTATTTTCCCCCTCGGGATGAATCCGCTAACAACCACAGGCAAATATACCTACCAAGACGATGTCAGCAAGGAGAAGATGGCGCAGGTCTGCATGGAGAACTACGATCCAGCCTTTAACAACGTTGCCCGCGCTGGCGGTATGTTCCCTTGCCTTTCCTATCTGCAAAATACTAACTGCAAAATATAGACATCTTCGTCTCCGGCTTCAACTTCGGCTGCGGCTCCTCCCGCGAGCAGGCCGCCACCTCCATCCTCGCCAAGCAACTCCCTCTGGTCGTCTGCGGCAGCATCGGCAACACCTTCAGCCGCAACGCCGTCAACAACGCCCTCCCGCTCCTCGAGATGCCCCGCCTCGTCGAGCGCCTCCGCGAGGCCTTCGGCAACGACAAGCAGCCCACCCGCCGCACCGGCTGGTCTTTCACCTGGAACGTGCGCACCTCGCAGGTCACCGTCCAGGAGGGACCCGGCGGCGAGACCTGGACGCAGAGCGTGCCTGCTCTCCCTCCGAACCTGCAGGACATCATCGCACAGGGCGGCCTGGAGAAGTGGGTGAAGAAGGAGATCTCCAAGGCGTAGAACCATTTCATTTTCCTTTAGCTTGTATCATTTGTCCATTTTTGGTGTATAAAAAACAAAGTAACCTCGCCATTTTTTTTTTTGGTTGCACGGTGTGGTTAGAGCGAATCATTGATATCCCTATTAGATTGTTTGCGAGTGCCGATGAGATAGAAATCTACGAATTTTCATATCCTTGGGCCGGTGTGCTAAGTGATAACTCCCTTCACCAGACATACATCTTCCACTCCAGACGCATTGCATTGCATGATTGCAGATATAAGTCCCTCCAACCACCTGCAACGCACTCGGCACATCACACCGTCAGCTTCGCCTCCTGTCGGCACAATGCTGCTGCTGCTGCAGCAGCGGAACCACTGACACCGCCACCTCGAAGGTGGATAAACGCCATGACAGGACAGTTGTCCTGAGGAACCCTTTCACCGCAAGATTGAGACAATCAAGGATTTAATATCTAATATAAGGGTATGTCCATGACATCATGATATGGGCCCTTTGACGATAGATCAGAAAGAAAGGAGTAAAAAGATAGAAAGATCGAAGCAACGCGTCTATCCCATAGTATGCGACCGATACCTAACAAATGATTTTGCTTGCTGCTGATAATGAAGGGGAGAAAAGCATGCATGATCCCGTTTTTGCGCTTGAAATATAACAACATAGAAGAGAAAAAGAAAGAAAAAAAAAAGTACACCTATCAGAAACCTTCTGTAATATCACACGATGGGTTAAATACTGCATCAGAATAGAATCAGACCGGCCAACAAGTGGCATCTCAGAACAAACCGCTGCCGAGGGAGATGGGAAAAGAAAAACTCAAAAGAAATCTATCCAGCAGCCCGAAAGTAAGTCCCGTACATGACATCGTGAGAAAAGTTATTTTTTTTAAAGTCAAAGATACAAGAGATATTATCTTGCAGCTTAGGTCAGGGTGTAGCCTCCGTCAACACGGAGATCGGCACCGGTGATGTACTTGGAGGCATCGCTGAGGAGGAAAGTGACGGCACCCATGAGGTCTTCGGGAGTGCCCATCTTTCCGGCGGGGATTAGCGAGATCCACTTATCTCTGAGGTCAGGGTTCTCGTCAAGGATCTTGCGAGTCCTGGGGAAGAAATTTGATATCAGTCTGTAGCTCTGAATTGTAGGGGCCATGTGACTTACAAGGCAGTCAACATATAGCCGGGGCTGATGCAGTTGACCCGGATATTGTGAGCAGCCCACTCCACGGCGAGAGAGGCGGCCAGATGACGAACAGCAGCCTTGGCCGCGTTGTAGGGAGCTTGGGGCTGAGGGACGTTGACAATGGCGCCGGACATGCTACCGATCATGACAATGCTGCCGGGAGCCTTGCGCTCCATCAGGTGCTTGGCGACAGCAGTTGCGAACAAGTATGTGCCGTCAACGTTGACACCCCAGAGTTTCTGGATGCGGTCGTATGGGTAGGAGATGGCGTCGAAGTTCTCAGTGAAGCCAGCCGAGGTCACCAAGTGGTCGATCTGGTTGTGCTTGGAGAGGACTTCCTCAATGGCCGCATTCACGGAGTCAGGGTTGGACACGTCGGCATAATGGGCGGTGACGTTGGGCATTCTGTAGAAAATGACAGAAGTATGGTTAGAAGCTGCGTGCTGTTCTCCCCATCGAACTTGACCAGCGACTTACTGCTCCAATCCGGGGTTCTCCTTCTTGAACTGCTCCATGATCTTTCCCGCCTGCTCCTCGGCCTCCTCTCCTGGCGCCGAATTAGCGAACAGTCTGCTACCGTCGGTAAACACAGGCAGTGCGGACTTACTGTTTAGATCAACAATGGCCAAATCAGAGCCCGATGCAACAAGTCCCTGGGCCATCACCAAGCCCAACCCACGGGCACCTCCTGTGACCAAGCTGACCTTGTTTTCTAACGAGAACTGGGCCAGAGTTCGTTTGAAGTGCATTCCACCGCGGCCTTGGACGATGGGCGTGCGAGGCATGTCGGCGTCATCGGGGTATTCGATCACGACACTCTCATCGGTACGAGCGAATCGACCTTCCTGCTCACCAGACTCGCGTTGGGGGGCGCTGGTTGTCGCCGAGATGAGCGGATCTTTCTTGTTGTCGTTCTGCGCGCGAGGGATGGTGTAGGAGAGATGACGGGAGAATGTGCTAGAGACGAAAGCGCGAGGAGGAGCAGCAGCAAAGGCCGCGGGGCGAGAGCTCTGACGCAGTGCTCTGGCGGCCTGGCGAGCAGCTGTGGAGCTGAACATTATGTTTGTGAGGGGAGGTAGATTGGTGCAACCGAAAGACTGAGGATAGTGTACGAGGGAGAGTGATAGTATATAGTATTGATGATGTATGGATCGGGAGAAGAGAAGGAATGTCAATACAAGGGAAGCCTCGGGTCCATTAAACCCTTTTGTACTGGAGACTCGGCGGCAAAATAGAGGAGAAGGGGTTCATCTATGGGGAATGCAGGAATAGCCAGAGAGAGAGTTACTCACTACAAAGGTACAAGACTACAAGTAAATGGAACGAAGCGATCGGTATATCTCCAACAAATGCGGTGAATCTCGACCTGGCCACAAAGGGAAAGCCGAAGGAACGAACAAGTCAGACCAGCAGAATTGGAAGCGTGATCGATAATAATAATAATAATAATAATAACGATATGCAATGGAATGCTCATGCAGGAAAGTCTCCCATTCGTAGACTCCTGTTTGTAGCATCATCTGGAATTCTGGATTTCCAACCGGAAAGTGTAACCTGAGGTGTCCATGGTTCTTCTCCCATACTCCATTCCAGTGCCTAAGTACAGAGTACATAAAGAGACTTCAGAGTACCTAAACTCTCGGTAGTTACAGTACATAGTAGATAGTACCTAGTTAGATAGAGATCCTCCAGATCAGTCACTGCAGTCCAAGGCCACTAATGGAGTCTCGCCTCCCAACAGCTCCCGCGTGACTTGCACACGGCCCCTTCTAGATCTCCAGGCATGTCTTAATATTTATGGTTACTTGATAGTTAGTTGTTAGTACTTACAGAGTAGTACTCTAATAATTGTATGAGATACTGGCATGGGTCCCAGACTTGGGGAGATGTGGGGATGAAAGTGGATCAATCTATCAATATATGACAGTATCAAGCTAGTTCTTAATCTCTTGCTCTTATTCCCACCTCCCTCAAACCACCCTGTACTCCGTATATACATGGAACAATGGAAACCCCTGTGAAAGGTTCAAGTGGTATTCTGACACTAATCCCAATAAAGATAACTATAAAATAATCAGTAAAACTTGTCTTGTTGATTTATTCATGTCAACGCCTAAATCTCAGCACAATCATCTCATCATACAAACACCCACCGGCCACAGCAAGGTCATCAGCCCGATGTCTCGGCAGCCTCTTCTGCAAACTCGACGAGAGGTGTGCCACTCTTGCATTGGTCCTAGATAAAATCCATGTCAGTTGGCTGATTCAAGTTCTTAAAGTCCTCGAAGCGCAAAAGATCAAGGCTTGACACGAGGGCCCGTGCATCGACCACATCTCAGGCAGCTGTGGCGTCGCTCAAACTTCCAAAAGTCCAAACATTCAACCAGCAATCCAAGCCATGATTAATTCAATCAAAAGTCAAGTACCCCGAAGATCAAGTAATTGATCAAATTGGGACAGAGAGGAGCGATTGGCAGAAAAGGGGGGAAGGAAAGCAAAGGAAAATGCCAATAAATGCACAGAAAAAGCAAACGGTATAAAAAAAAAAAAAAAGAAAGAAAGAACCATGTGACTCACCCCTTCTTGATGTACCACCCTGGAGATGGTGCCCTTCTGCGGGCTTCGGATGATCGTCTCCATCTTCATGCTCTCAATTACCACCAAGGGTTGGTCCTTTTCCACCACGTCCCCGGCCTGCACCTCCACTCGTAGAATCTTGCACGGCATGGGAGCCAAAACACTGTTCGCGACATCCTTCATACCCAATGCCTTATCCATCCACTTGGATCGTGGGATCGTCAGACGGTACTGAGTACCTCGCTGGAACGCGACGATAGAGTCGCCGTCTTGTACCACCGTGGTATCCAGTCGCGTGTGGGGGAAGAACGATGTCACGACTTTCGAGGTCGGAGTGCTATGACTGACCACTTGTTCGAATACCCGTCCACCAACATCAACATCGAACGTGTTGTTGCCGGTCTGCGTAACCCGAACATTGAATTTTGCGCCATCCGTTCCTCCGGGAGTCGATTCGGCTAATGTCACTTCGCGTGTCTGGTAGCTGGGGCCGAAACCGACGGCAGAGCCCTCAAAATTTGCTTGCGTTCGGGAGGCAGGCTCGTTGTTGTGATGGAGACAAGCCAGTGCTACTTGTGCAAGCACTTCGTCGGCGACTGCATCCTTGGTGAACAGCTCGTCGCGGTGCTTCTCAATGTATCCAGTCTCCACCTCGCCCGCAATGAAATCCGGGCTTCGGCAGACGGACTTCAAGAACTCAATGTTGGTAATCGGTCCTGCAACCTCGTACTCTTCTAGAGCGGCAGCCAGCTTGCGGATCGCCTCCTGTCGGTTGGCGCCCCGAACAATTAATTTCGCGATCATAGGGTCATAATGAGCAGAGACTTCATCTCCTGCGACGAAGCCTGCGTCTATTCTGATGTCATCGGAAGTCGCTGGAGTGCGGACATGCAGGAGTGTACCGGAATCGGGAATGAAGCCCTGGTCGGGATTCTCCGCGTAGATTCTAGCCTCAATAGCGTGACCACGGTTGGCTATCTCGGCCTCCACTTGCTCCTGTGTCAACGGCAAAGGGGCGCCTTCTGCGACTTTGATCTGCCAGTGGACCAGGTCCTGGCCGGTGACCATCTCGGTAACGGGATGTTCCACTTGCAGCCGAGTGTTCATCTCCATGAAGAAGAACTCGCCAGTATCGTTGTCAAAGATGAATTCTACTGTTCCGGCGCCCTCGTAGCCCACGGCCAGCGCCGCTGCCCTTGCCTTTGCCCAAATGTCCTTTCTGGTCACATCGGGCAGGTGAGGAGCTGGGGACTCCTCCAAGATCTTCTGATGCCGTCTCTGGATACTGCAGTCTCGCTCCCCAAGTGCAACACAGTTGCCGTGCTTGTCTGCAAAAACCTGAACTTCGATGTGGCGTGGCGTTGTAATGTACTTCTCAACTAGGACGTGATCATCACCGAAGGAGTTCATGGCCTCCGATTTGGCAGACTGCAATTGAGCCTGAAACTCCGCTTTGGAGCTGGCAATACGCATTCCCTTGCCACCACCTCCTTTGACGGCTTTGATGAGCACAGGGTATTTGATCTTGTCCGCTTCGGCCTCGAGGAAGTTCACGTCTTGGTTAGAACCGTGGTAGCCAGGAACGCAAGGTACTCCTGCGGCAGTCATGATCTTCTTCGATTGGCTGCATGGCCATTAACATGATGTAGCGTTTGTTTTTAGCCACAGAGAAGAGCATACCTTTTGTCGCCCATATCCTCGATAGCCTTCCATGGGGGACCAATAAACACTAGACCGGCTTCTGTACATTTTCGCGCAAATTCCGAGTTCTCGCTCAGCTATCAAGATCACAGTTAGTGTCAGGTAACCGTGCTCCATGAATCGTCGTCACCCACAAAACCGTAACCGGGATGTATCGCCTGGCATCCTTCCCGCTTCGCAATCTCAATAATTCGATCGCCATCGAGGTATGCAGAAACCGACCCCAGGTTGAATGAAAATGGGGAGCTCAAGGCGTGCTGTGCTCGACGGTCGGGATCAGTGTATAACGTCGTCACCCGAATTCCGTACTGTGAGGCGGTCCGCCCAACCCGTCTACCGAGAGCTGTTAGCAGCAGTATGATACCTTATAATAGCGCAATTTGACATACAAAGCTATCTCGCCTCTGTTGGCAATAAGCACCGAATCGAGCTTTCTTTGCGGTTCCTGAGTACTGGAAATGGTGGATGCTGCTCTTCTGGACCTTCGAGTTGCCGCGGGCCCCATGCGGGAAGTAATGCGGAGAAGTGATGAGAGTGCCATTGTGACGATTGCTGCTGCTTCACAGCCTATACCGATGATGCGTAGGGAAGAAGAACACTCAGCATAACCTCCCAAAGCCAGGTAATACGTAGCTTCCCAGAGCTATCGGCCAGTTCAACCAGTCTTAAGAGAAAAAAAAAAAAAGGGTGAAGACTTGCTGGCGCTGCTCATCTTGCAGCCATGATAACCCCGACCCCCTTGTGCCGACGCAAAGCGAAACTGCGGGGAAATCCACGCACGTGATCATCGCCTGGGACTCGGCCAAGTTTCTTTTCCCGGTCGTGGTGAGCAACCGCGAACAGCCACAGAGCACGACGTCACCGTGGGAGCTTTTTTTCGACTTTGTGTTGTTGGATTTATCGATACACGGGTTTGCATGATAGATACTAATTGTATTGTGCTTGTCGAACACAGAAATTGGGTTTCCTCTTTGCTCTTGAAGCCGATAGATCGACGCAAAAAATCTCTGCTCTCCACAGCCTTGATTCACCTGAATTCGGAAGCCTCGAGCCAGCCTACTCTCGTTCAAACGGAGCGATTTATAAAACTGCGGATTCGTGTCGTACCTGCGCTTGGAATCTCTCTACGCTACGCCCTTGCAATATGTCCGACGATGAATGGGAGTATGACGACGAGGACATCTTTTGGATTGAGGAGCCAGATCCGACCCTCGCTGTTAGTCTATCTGCCCCGATATCTCTCGAGGCAGAATTGCGCTAACCAAATGCCTGATGTAGGATGACCTAGCCGAAGCCACTACATACGATGCGCTGTACTTCGACGACCCTTCCCTCGACGTAGAGGATATCTACAGCGACTGGGACGAAATGTCCGACGATTACTACGATGATGACCCCACGGAGGAACGGAGACGACGAGTCCTGAATGCCATCAAGAGCAACGAGAACGGCGCTGCACAAACACAGAAATCTCTAGTACGCCAACCATCACGCCAAGTCGTCGCCGGAGACCTTCCGCGCGTGAAAACGGACCATACCTCCTTCCAAGCTGTGGTGTGGCGAACCTTAGGCGATGAGAAGGATTCCGTTGACTTCTACGAGCCAGGCGATGGCGAGAAAGTGGCCTTGCTGAAGAACTGGCGCGAAGTGTTCCGGAACTCGCATCCTGTGATTGATCGGCTGCGGTTGCGGAAGATGGGTCATCTCGCGTCGGACACGGACCGCAGCCGGCCACGCATCATCGACGATCTCCTGCAGAGGGAAGCCCAGAAAGAGGACAGCTCCGACTCCACGTCCGGTATCACGTCGCTGGATGCCCTCCGCGAGACGGATGCTGGTTCCGACAATACACTGAGTTCGACTCCTCTGGACGCTGAGTCGCCGGCTCCGCCGCATATCGCCAAGGTGATTGATTCAGCCTCCACGGTGCTTGAAATAGCCCACGACAGGCTAAAATTGGATGATCTGGAAATGGGTGATTCGGCGAATGAGGTCGACCAGCCTCTCTCTCCCGCCAAGGGGAACAGAAAACGCAAGGCATCTGAGTCTGTCGGAGAAGGACCGGACAAGGCCGTGGATCATTCGAAGCGATTGAAGCCCCAGAACCATGTCGTAGACAAACCCGGCAGAGGGGCATTACCTGCTCAAACACGAAGTTCAACCAGACAGAAGGCAAACCAGAAGTGATGGGTTCTCACATCAAAAGTCGGAGACTGCTCCTTACATTTTCCAGTTATGAGTATATATTTATGTATTACCGCCGTTCATGAATCAGGTGGAACGTTTTAATTGAACTTGTTCATTTCCTATACCACCGTCCTAGCGACATCCATACTATCTGTCTATGAAGCATATTCTTTGTTAAAAGCACGCCCAATCACCATCCTTCGGATCTCACTGGTGCCTGCCCCGATCTCATACAGTTTCGCATCCCGGAGCAACCGGCCAGCGGGGATCTCATTGATATAACCATTTCCACCCATAAGTTGGATGGCGTCCAGCGCGCATTCAGTGGCTCTCTCGGCAGCATATAGAATGGCACCTGCACAATCCTGCGTGCGAATAGACACTTCAGCCAGGGACGCGGAGTTGTCAATGTGACGTGCCGTTGCATAGGTATAAGCGCGCGATGCCGCGAGCTTGGTATACATATCCGCCAACTTCCCTTGGATTAACTGGTTGTGGGCAATGGGGATTCCGAACTGCTTGCGGGTGTGGGTGTATGGGAGCACAAGATCGAGAGCGGCTTGCATGATTCTGAGATGATTGTTTAGCTTAAAAAAAAAGTTCTTTGTAGATAATTGGGTACCAAACGTAATGAATAAAGAAAAAAAAAAAAAAAAAAAAGACAAGAAAAGAAAAGCTTACCCTAGTGGACCAGCGCTGAGAACCAGACGCTCCAGATCAAGACCTTCCATAAGAACCCTAACACCCTTGTTCAATTCTCCAAGAAGATTCTCCTTGGGGACAAACACATTGTCAAAGACGAGCTCTCCAGTATTCGATCCACGCATTCCAAGCTTGTCGAGCTTGCGCGCGCACGAGAAGCCCTCCGTGGTCTTCTCCACGATGAAGGCGGACATTCCCTTGGACCCCTTCTCCGGCTCTGTTTTGGCGTACACGACAATGTAATCTGCGTCGGGGCCCTGTTAAGATGATGCATGATGAGTGACACAACTTCAATGAAATATGCATGTCAAGTGGCTTACGTTGGTAATCCACATCTTAGTCCCATTCAACACCCAACCGCCGTCTACGGCCTTAGCGGTCGTCTTCATGCTAACGACATCCGAGCCTGCAGAGTGCTCTGACATGGCTAGCGCGCCGATCTTATCACCAGCCAGCAAGCCGGGGAGGAACCGAGCCTTCTGGTCGGGCGTGCCGTTCAATGATAATTGGTTCACGCAGAGCTGCGAGTGTGCGGCGTATGACAGAGCGATACTTCCTGTAGGTCATGTCGGTAAAGCCTTGCATATGTGTCAAAAAAGTGTAGATAAATACCCGAAGCTCTGCTGAGTTCCTCCATCACTATGCAATGGGCTTGGTAACCCATTCCCAGACCACCATACTCTTCATTGGCAGTTATACCGAGAAAGCTACCAAGGTAAATGAGCCTGGAGCGGGTAGAATAGTGGATTCGCAGCACTTACCCAGCATCTCCCAGCTTCTTCCACATTTCAGCCGGGAACTCATTCTGCGTATCTGTCCGTGCAGCGACTTCCTCAGGTATCTCACGCCCTTGAACGAATGTGAGTAAACAACGCAGGCGAGGCATACAAGGCACTAATTGAGAAAGAAGAATCCGAAGACATACTGGTAAAGTCCTGTACCCGTTCTCTGAGCTCCAGAAGCTCGTCCTCGGTGGGCGGTACGAAGCCCTTGGGATGTTTTGTTGCCAATGACCGAATTGCGGGGGTGTAGATGAGCGGCTGTCTCAGTCTACAGAGAGTCCGCGAGGAGGTCCGAAAGAAAGATGATACAGAAGCCATTGTGTAGCGAAACTGAATCCTATCTGACTTGAGACAAGAAGATGATGAATCTCAGTAAGATGGACAGCCGAGGGAGGTTGCATTTACAATTTACAATTTACATGGCAATCGAAGGCGGAGATAGAGCAGCGGGCCTGAGGCCAAATGCGGATAGACGCGGCAATCGTCGCTGGTCTTCTCCGCAGCGGGTTTGCAGCAAACCAGCGCAGTCCGGGGGAGAGACATTTCATCGTCATGCCCAGTTCTTTTTTCCCTCCATCAACAACCGCTCATTATTATCCCTTCTGGGTGTACCCTTTCTTCTCATTTTCATTTTCATATATCCTCTTATCGTAACCCTCAAGTCAAGGTTATGCTATAAGATCCCCAGGCCGTCGTCTGTCTAACATCCTCTGTTTTGCTCCACAGCCATCCCCGCAATGCACGCCCCATCTCCGCTTCTTCGGGGCTTGTGCTCAAGAACAACCGCCCTGCCGTATCGTCGACGACTTCCGGCGCAACGATATTTGATCCCAACATGTCCCCGCGTCTCATCACGATCAGTGGCAAGCTATTCGCACCCGCACCATGCCTCCGCAATTTCCGTTCTGCCGACTGCGGTGGACACCTCCTCGGCAGAATACAAGGAGAACGCGCAGCAAATGAGTGAACTGGTCGACCGGATGACCAGCCTTCACAACACCATTGCACAAGGAGGACCACAAAAAGCAAAGGATAAACACATCGCTCGAGGGAAGATGCTTCCTCGGGATCGAGTGACAGCTCTCATCGACCCAGGCACGTCCTTCCTCGAACTATCCCCCTTGGCTGGCCACGAGGTGTATCCCGGAGAGGATGTGCCCGCGGGAGGCATCATCACGGGCATTGGCACCGTGGAGGGCGTCACTTGCATGATCGTGGCCAATGACAGTACCGTCAAGGGAGGCACATACTACCCCATTACAGTGAAGAAGCATCTGCGTGCGCAAGCGATCGCGCAGGAAAACAAGCTGCCCTGTCTCTATCTCGTCGATTCTGGTGGTGCAAATCTTCCCCACCAAGCCGATGTATTCCCGGACAAGGAGCATTTCGGGCGCATCTTCTTCAACCAGGCCAGAATGAGCTCGCTCGGCATCCCGCAAATCTCCGTAGTCATGGGCCCTTGCACGGCTGGAGGTGCCTATGTCCCAGCAATGAGCGACGAGACCATCATCGTCGAGAACCAGGGAACGATCTTCTTAGCCGGCCCCCCTCTGGTCAAAGCCGCGACCGGTGAGGTGGTGTCCGCCGAGGATCTTGGTGGTGGCCAACTTCACAGCACCATCTCCGGCGTCACAGATTACCTAGCCGTGGACGACGCGCACGCTCTTGTCCTGGCGCGCCGATCCGTCGCCAACCTCAATTACCCGAAAACAAGCATCCCGCTGAAACTGCCCGAAGACACGATCAAGGAGCCGCTATACGACCCCGCCGAATTGAACGGCATCGTAGGAACCAACCTCCGCCGACAAATCCCCGTCCACGAAGTCATCGCCCGCATCGTCGACGGAAGTGAGTTCGCTGAATTCAAGCGCGACTACGGCACCACCCTCGTCACCGGATTCGCCCGCATCTACGGCCATCAGGTCGGCATCGTCGCGAACAACGGCATTCTCTTCTCCGAGTCCTCTCTCAAGGGAGCACACTTCATCGAGCTCTGCGCTCAGCGCCAGATCCCCCTGCTCTTCCTCCAGAATATCTCCGGCTTCATGGTCGGCGCCGATGCCGAGAAGGGTGGAATCGCAAAGAACGGCGCCAAGCTGGTCACCGCGGTCGCCTGCGCCGATGTCCCCAAGTTCACCGTCGTCTTCGGCTCCAGCGCCGGAGCTGGAAATTATGGCATGTGGTAAGGACTTTGACCCCACTCCCTTCCCCCCAACACACTAAATGAAGAGTCGCCCCCGTGCTAATGTCTTGCAGCGGCCGCGCATACTCCCCACGTTTGATGTTCATGTGGCCCAACGCCAAGATCGGCGTCATGGGTTCCGAGCAGCTCTCCGCAGTCATGGAGGCCGTCGGCCGAACCGCAGATCCGGAACTGAAAGCCCGCATCGACCGCGAGTCCGAAGCGGTCTTTTCCTCTGCGCGCCTCTGGGACGACGGGGTCATTCCGCCGGCGCAGACGAGGCATGTCCTCGGTCTGAGTCTTGCGGCTGCTCTTGGTGGGAAAGTAGAGAAGGATGTGCAAACGCGGTTTGGTGTTTTCAGGATGTGAAGCAGTTGTTCACCAGATGTAGTTGATAATGTTATGTTATGATTAGCAAGTTCGGCGTCATCTTGTCTGTATCAAGGTCAAATCTCTAGGAATCCTTCTTTTAAGTGGACAACTGGTCATCGGGACTCCGTAACTTCGGTGGTTGGCTCATTGCAACAACATCCTTAGGTTGGACCTCTAATTGGAAGGAAGACTTCAGATTCAAATGTTTTAATTTGCTGCGAAGATAAATAAGGTCCAATGATGTACAAGAATGATGTAGTTGAACCCTAAATAGGTTGAATATCAATCAACCCGACCCACAAATCTCCAAGGCAAGATGCCCATTGATCTCTTTCCACTGTAGGCACACCAGATGTCAGTCAATATTTAGATCGAACTAACACTACCAGTGGATGAAGATGCGTCGAAAAGGATTAGACGAGAAAAAAGAAAAAAGATCCAAGATCTAGCAGCTTCCGATCGGGGAGAGAAAGAGACAGAGTAGATAGATGAGACGGTGGGTTTGAATAACTTTTCCATTCCTTGATGCATTGTAGCAACTTGTAAAGACGAAAATATCACATTGAAAAATTGAAACATAAGTCTATCGTTGAGCAGGGCACGTCAATGGCGTATAATGTAGCATGATAATGGAAGCATCACGAGGACAATTCTGAGGAGACCGGTGGGTATGGAGAAGGAGGTGAAAGCGCTCATAGCTGGGATGCTAGAGGTGAGATACATTGGAGTTTTCGGACAGAGTGAAGGACTTGAGAAAATAGATTGACCTTTCTCGTCGCCAGTCGTGTCGTCGGGGCCGTGGGTTCGTAACACTTGTAAATCCCGAATTCTATAGAATGACACAAGGACCCTTCCGTCGTTTCTTATCCTTCTTCTTGTCCTGACGACCAGCGCCGTCCCGCTTTCGTGTCGAGTTGTCGGAGCCGCTAGATGAACTTCCTTGCATATCTTTCCTGATGATCTGCCGACAAAGGTCAATGAAGACTTCGTTAACATTCGCTCGTCTGCGCGCTGAAGTCTCATAGTAGGGAGCGTTGCCCCAGCTCTGGGAAAGGGCGAAGGCGCGCGCGCGTGGAACAGCGCGATCTTCTTCCAGATCGGACTTGTTTCCCACAATGACAATGGGCACTTTCTCGTCATCTTTGATTCGAATGATCTGTTCCCGTAACTCGGATAACTCGTTCAAGGAGGAATTGCTGGTGATGGAAAACACGAGCAGAAAACCTTGGCCTTGTTTCATATAAAGCTCTCTGAGTAGCAAAAATATGATCAGCGAGACATAACGTTGAATAAGTCGGAAAGCATGACTGCGGTCGCACCAACAACGTGGTTGCAAGAGTGATGGCAGATTGGATTACCTCATAGCAGCTACAGAGAAAGTGTTAGCAAGAAGGTAAGTCGATTGAGACAGTGCAGTAAACTTACTAAATTGCTCGGTTCCTGCAGTATCAAGTCTGTCAAACATTCAAGATGGATTAGCACTCTTGCGGCAGGGCTCCTCGCACGCTCCACGACTAAACGTACATTTCCAGAATACATTGTCGACCCTGAAAGTGTCAGTACTGTGGATTCAGACGAACAAGGGCAGTCCACTTACATCGACCTCGATCTGCTTCCGATAGGAATCTTCAATCGTAGGGTCATAGCTTTCGATCCACACATTCTGGACGAATTGAGCTGTGATAATTAGATTATGTACCTCATTGTCGAAGCGTTCAAAGATCCTGCAGTCCGCAGATTTGACCGTGCGACGGGGGTCGTCGGGATGGAAGACCAGGAGGGGAGTATATACCAGCGAGACAGCTTTTCCCCACACCTCCTATAACGCAGAAAAGATTGGAATATTTAGCGCAGGAACCTTCTCATCGAGAGATCGTGTATGCCTACCAGCACCCAGAACCACAATGTGATATTCCCGTCTAGAAATTGTGGCACGATGCCATATCAGAACTCCATTGCGCAATAGTACTCAGGATTGAAGAATTCTCAACAGCAGGACTTACTGTGGCCGCATCGAGACTGTGCTGACTATTTCGACAAATAAAAACCCCTCCGATAAACTTCGCGTTCAGTTATAAGTACGGCTCCACCGTAAACGGGATGCTGTCCGAATTGTGTCCTTTTCCACCCGTTACTGCTGTCGCCGATATGCTTCGCGATGGTGATGAGACCCAAAGTGAGAATGAAAACCGAAGATGGATGGATAGTTGGTTCCCTTGTCAGGTTTGTCAAGAGGATTTGCTGTGTTGTGATTCCGCCGCGAATTCGCAGCTGTCCGGGGGATGGTCTGATTTCCTGGCTCCCAATGGAAGAGCAAGGGCGAAGAGACGCGATCCGTTACATCAGTTTCCGATGCGAGTTCCCGACCAAATCCTTCAAGTCCAGGACGATAATGAGCCCTTTTATTCAAAACACTTCCGTAAGATTCACCAGATGGATAGTGGAACACAGCGAGTGATCCAGAAATAATATGCTGGACAAGGTCGCGGGAAAAAAAAAAAAAAAAAAAAAGTAGGGAAAAAAAGGTTGATGTCAACAGATTGGGTCCAACGTCCGGGAGGCTAGGCCGGGCTAGTCTGCTCACTGCTGGTACGACCGAAGAACGAGTGTGGGGAGAGGGGAGGAGCGATAAGAAAGGGATCGTTCGTTTCCGAGGAAGGCTTGACTTTTTGAAGACAATTAGACACGCTGCAGAATTGTCAACTCCATGAAAGAGAGACCCTGCGGACAGAATGCAATTGCACGTAAGGGGAGAACACCAACTGACCCGGTTCACTATTTTTTTTTTCCCTTGGTTCGAACTCTCCAGAATCCGAACGTGACAACTGGGCGGCGGTGAGAATCGTCGATGAGACTAGTTGTGCGGACACGACAGGCGTTCCAATATCCGCAACCAAAACTCTAAGCCTCCAAGACAAGCGAGCGCTCGTAGGATTTCCGTGGAGGACCACGCGGTATTTCGATGAGACCTCTGTCTTCATGGCAATTGTTGTCGTCAGCATTGCAGCGAATCGATAAATCAAATGGGAGGGGGGAAAAAGGAAAACGGAAATGGGGAGGTATTTCGGCTATTGGAGTCCCCAGACAGCCTATGACAAGGAGTCTAGGTTAAAGGTAGTGTTGGCATATGTAATGATAATGATGTCTCGCTGAAACCGCCGCCAGTATAACCCTTTGTCTTTCTCTGTTCTCCTGGGAGATCTGGGAGAATTTGGGGAAGTGTGCCAGTGGCGGTGCCGGCCTGGGAGGAGGGGAATAGTCGGAGTGTCGGTCCTTAGTCCCAGTAATCGACACTCAAGAGCGCATCATCACAATGGCTTTGACAGAAGGTTTGTCCGCTTGGTTCACGAGCTGCCTTGAGCTTCCCGGGTTATACCGTACCCAGGGAGGGGGGAGGAGAGGGGTGATGGAGAGGGAGAAGAGAGTTTGCCTTGTCGGTTATATGAGGGGTTATCTCCCCTCGTGCACATGGGTGTCTTTTGAAATATACAGGGAAATGGTGCTGAATGATGGCGGGGGAAAGGGGGGGGTGAGTGCAGAGCGGGAGAAGAAAAAAAAGAACAAAAAAAGAACAAAAGAACCTACAATGGTTGAACCAAGATAGGAGATACTGAACGCAAGAAAGAGGTTGAAATAGATGACATTCAATCAAGTAGAGCAAGACCGAGCCAGCTGGGGTTTGCGTTGATCGGAGGCAGAGTCCGTGAAGATGGGAAGTTGAGACTGAGACTCTCGGTATATACCTACTTTGTGGTGTTAAAAGTAATCTTGAAATATAGCCTCATGCTATTTCCGGTGATATGAGGCATCATTCTGCTATATTGCAGCCTCGTCTCCATAGATGTCGGATGACCTGTTATCTGTGGTGGAGGAAACACCCTTCATCCCTACTTGGTGATAAGTCTTGGGTCCTGGAAACACACATCAATCTCTCTATAGACTATCTACAAAGTATTGCTTTACCAAAGTCCATTCGGAGACAAATGGATTGATGATAGCAAACATTCCTGACTCGCTATATCGGAACGGAGGACAACATACCTCTAAATCAGCTAGCTACCTGAAGAGAGCAAGGCATATCCACAGTATCTAGAGTCTAGACAATATTAGAGTGAGCTTTGACTGCTGAATGCTTCATGTGAAACTTTATCATCTGACTGACATTTGACAGGTCAAAATTCGTGGAATCGATCTGAATAATGGACAGACTGTTCTGTATATCTGTAGACACCAGAAACGAATCACCTCGCAGATGGCCACCGCCCGGCTCTCTTCTAACAACCTTCCAACGCAGCTATGACGCTCTCGCCAATCAGTTCGTCACACATGGGAGGAAGATAAACTACACATAACATACATCCCACCCCTCCGCAACATACATCTGAACTCTAATGTATATACATAGGTAGACGTGGTCGTCCCAAGTTATGAGACATGCCCCATCTTCTGGTCTTTATTC
Source organism: Aspergillus clavatus NRRL 1 (assembly GCF_000002715.2). Classification (NCBI taxonomy): domain Eukaryota; kingdom Fungi; phylum Ascomycota; class Eurotiomycetes; order Eurotiales; family Aspergillaceae; genus Aspergillus; species Aspergillus clavatus. Next base: position 838,133 of record NW_001517104.1, on the reverse strand, counting down.
GGTCCTGGACAAGGAAATGAAAGCCAGCTACAGTGGAGCTCCACAGAGACTGCCCACTATGTACCGCCATTGGTATACTCGAGCGTCTTATCCCATTTCGAGTTGCGACGCTCCTTGGAGCTGTAACAATCGAGTGCCTCAAACACATGGCCAAAGACCTGTTCATTCACATCCTTCGCCCACAGAAAGTCCAAATGCTCATACGAGGGAATGCATTTGGCTTCTGTTCCACGTGGAAGCTCTCGCAACATCGCCCCAATATCGACCAGGCTGTCGCTGCCGCCGTAGAGCAGAACGACCGGGGTCTTAATGTTCCGAGTAGGGTATTTGACCGGTTTGTAGAATCGCTGACTGGCGACAATGCTGAACGGAGCATGGATCTCGTCGTCATAGAATTGAAAGTTCTTGTGTCGAATAATTTGAAACCAATGGACCACTGATTTCGTGCTGCTGAACGAGAAAAGATGCAGGTAAGCTGCCAGTTTCTGCCAGTGGTTGATGTTCTTGCACTTCCAGTCAAAGAGGATCGACAAGGCTGTGTCAATTATGCGGACGAATATGGGTGGATAGAGGATTGTCTGCCACATTGTTGTGGAGCTAAGGATGCTGCGTCTACCGAACAGCAGAAACAGAAAATTGGGCGACGCCTTCATCAACGAGTCCACAATACGATTTCGGAGACCTGATGGGGCCATCGCCGGTGCAAGTGCGACAAAGACATTGACCTTCTGATTCAGTAAAGGGTGTATCGAGAGAGCTGCGAACGCCTGCGCCGTGCCTTGTGAGAACCCGATATATGACAGTGAATCCTGCCCTGTTACTTCGAGGATATGACTAATGCTGTCAGGGATATCATGGAATGCGAATTCATCCATAGAGAAATCCCAGAACTCATGCGTCAAGGGAGAATGCTTGACAGATTTCTTCGAATACTTGTTGCCGCGGTTGTTCCCAAGCCATACATCGTAGCCCCTTTCTACAAGCTGAAAGGGAAGACAACGCTGTTCTTCCGTCAAACACACCCAGACTTCGCTGCACATGAGAAGACCATGGTGAAGATAGACCACCTTTTTCTTGATACTTCCCTCGCCCTGGTTGACAAACAAATCTTCCTCTCCCTTTCGATAGGCCAGGCGATGTAATCCTATCAGGAAACCGTCTTTTGTCTGCACGATGTGCTCTTCGGCCTCGTAACCGAAGATGGAACAGATATCTGCAAAGTCGGACGCTTGTGCAACGGCTGCAGCAACTTGCTCTTCCCTGCGACGTTTGTCTGGCTTTTCGGCTGGCAACAAGGCGTTGAATATAGTCTTTGAGCGGTCGTAACAGAACTTGATCACCGGTTCGGCTGCTTTAATCAGCCCCTATTCCTTCAAGCTGTCCCACGACCCATATTGACAGGACGCGAATATTGAATATTGAGGGCACTCACGCAGGCAGAATGTGATTAGATGTATGACCGATTCCAACCCCACAAGAATGAAAGAGGCAAAAAGCGCTAGGTATTCGAACCAGAACAGTCGTCCGATTACAGGAACTGCCATGGTGTCGTTAGGGGTTGACCTTCTAGTTTCGCTGATGAATGTCTTTCAATGAGTCTTGAGGATGAAATGAGCCACGGTCATTATGTTATGGATTCCATAATGCGCCAAGCGAGGGGGCAGATCAAATTTCTCCATGCTTAATGAAGCCATTCCAGCGAGGGACAGAGTCGCACCCCGACGTCATGCGGTCATTGCGCCGCTCAATTTCCCATGTGATGCTTACTTAATCCGGGGACACCAAAGCGGCTAGCCTGGATTTTCGCCGCCGAAGAGATCCCGAGAGTCCAATACAGTAATCTGACATTGCGCTGTAGTTCTGTCGGGATTGTCCGTCAGCAAGCGCTCCATCACATCTCAGGATGCCGAGTTCGTGCAGAGAAATCAGTAAGTGGTATTCCGATCTATCTTATTAATCGTTGCGCAGAGCGTATAGGCATTGGCCATTGCCTGACAACCGCCGCGGGCCACCCGCACCACGATCTCGGAAACCTACGTCGGGATTCATGATGAGCGAATGCTAACGAACCTCTCAATCTTACAGGAGATGCTCTGGCGCAATGCCTCCAAGAGTCGGACTGCATCATGGTCCAGCGCCACACCCCGCGTGAGTGCCTGAGTGAACCGCTCGTCGACGAGCTGCCCATGAAGTGCCAACAATTGCGGAAAGGATTCAGCGAGTGCAAGTGAGTTCAGCAAGGCCGCAATTCATCTGCTAGCAGGTAGCGCTGACCCTATAACTCAATGCAGACGCGGCCTGATTGATATGCGGAAGCGATTCCGCGGAAACCAGCCCATCTCCGTATCGAGGGAGCTCGAAGGTGGTAAATCCAAACCCTCCCAGCAACTATATGCCGGGAAGCCCGCTTTCCAGAGCGTCAAGGAGATCAGTGGCGATGAAGTCCAGATGGACCCTGAGAAGACCAGAGGATTGTGAGCTATCGTGATAGACTGGGTTGACTCGTGTGTCGTTTCGCTACGACGCATGCGGCTTGGATTTCTGCAATTGGCATTTGGTCTTATCTCACCTCTTTAGCATGGCTGGAGTTTTACATTGGAAGGGTTACTATGATTACGAAACTTGTGTACCACTATTGCTTTAGGACATACGAATGTATATATGCATCGTGGATCTTCCGACCTATGTGTATGATCTACTGTGTTTGGCCAAGATACAGTGGTTATATAGATCAAACCTTGGCGGCTTACTCCGGCGTCTAGAGGATTCACTTTACAAGATCTGCCTAGACTGATAGACCGCAGATGCAGTTGCAAGCGTCATTTTGACCTCTCATTCAATGAAATACTACAGATTATTGTGTCTTCTTGGTGTTCAAAGCAGCAGCAGGAGGTGCTGAGTAGAGCCACGCGACGACAAAAGCAAGGAAGCCGGCAATAACGGACCATAGACCGGCGATCCAGACCCATCCGCCGCTGATCTTCCAGCTGCGGGGGTATTCGTTATGAGCGAAATGACGGACAGTCACCTCGTGTTTCTCCTCGATGTTGGTGAGGAAGGGGCGCTTGTAATTTACCCGGAAGGAGAAGATTCCATGCTGGTCCGGGGTCATGAAGCGTGTGCTGTACACTGTACTGTTTTGAGTTTTGTGGGAAGGCTCCAAGTTCAGGCGATGGAAGGGAGAGAGCATAGTGAACTCCAGCTGAACAGCATCCTCGGCTGGCACCTGGAATGGCACGTAACGATCGTAATCGTACTCGGAAATCTCAATACTGAAGACCTGCAGGGCAATCAATTAGCACAAATAAACGGGCAAGCAAGTGCGGGTTAATCACATACAGTGTCATTCTTGATCCGGTAAATCTTGGGGTTCAGGTCCTCGAGCGCAACCTCGCCAGCTTCAGCAAGGTAATGCTGAACCTTTCCCACCTTGAGGACACCAGTCTCCTTGAAAGTCCACGCCGTCAGCTGTTTAGCAAAGTCCTGGTTGACAGTCTTCGTCTCCTTCCCATCACCGGGAGCCTTGACAGTCGTGGTGAACCACTTATCCTGCAGACTCTCCGCCGAACCCAGCAAAGTGAAGCGGGCAGAATTTCTAGCCTGCATAGCAGAGACAAGTGCCAACTGCGAACCTGTAGCCTCCACATCCTCCACCGAGGGTGCGTCATCCTTCGTGTTGTAAGTGTAAGCCGTCGCAGGAGCTCGCAAAATAGGCGCGATAAGAGGGTTTGCGTCACCCAGGGTGTGAGGAACAGTCTTGGGGAAAGCCACGACACCCGGGCCATCGAAGTAAGCCTTGAGGTCAGGTCTCAATTGACCTGGCCGCTGGAGCAACAAGACATCATGCTTCTCGGGCGCAGAGAGGGTATCATAATTGAAGTGATCGACGACGACGGAGGAGCGATCGGTGGGGATATGGAAATCCAGCTCCAGAAGCAACGAGTTGATGGCGCTGGCGGTTGTCGACTTGCCAGACAGGGCGAGGAGGACATTGCCATCCTTGTTTAGGAATTCGATGATGTTCTTCGGGCTTAGAGAGGGTCCGTAGCCTGTTCGAGAGTCAATTGAGCTGTACGAGGTATGTAATGTCGCTTCTCTCCGGTGTAATGCTGACCCTTTGACTTGGGAGGGAGGAGGAGTAGGTGATCGTAAACCCGGTCTCCAAGCTCAAACAAAGAGAGCTTGTCATTCTTGGGCGATTCGAAGGTAAGCTGATATCCCCGAGCTGTTTCCTGCAGTCAGCAACTGTAAATATCATTATAGCAGTTCAAGCCTACTTTCTAGATCCCCCCAGAATGTCGTGTAAAGCTCCTTTTCTGCGGCATCTTCCAGAATTACCAGAAGGCGATTGCCCGAACTACTTAGAGCATGTACAACTGCCAAGAAGCAGAACGAGAGGATAGTGAGGCACCACCGCATGGTATATCGGATTCCGCGCAGCGGAGGGCAAATGAATGACCGAAGGATATATCACCGCGGGTCTAGGGAAAGAAAGACACGAAGAGAGGGAGGTGAATTGGTGGAGGTAATTGTCCTCTGGGAGCTTCCCTCAGCATCGGTTTAGTTGAAGGGAAACGGGCAACGTGTTTGGACCGAGAGCGCCAAGACCTCCATGCCGCTTCGAACTGCGCAATCGCCGGCATTCGTCACTTAACAACCTCCATTCTCAAACCAAACCCCCTCTCTGTCGCGACACTGGCTCTTCTGGCGCCCTTTACCTAAATTTTGAATATCCGACTCTACCAGCGTACTGAACAGTCGCGGCTTCATCTCTTTTCCAATTCCAATTGACTCGGAACCCGACGTCTCCCTCGTCCACGACCCTCTACCCGAATCCCGCAAAAACTCTTATAAACCAACAGCAATGACTACCCCTCAATTCTGGTCGACTCCTCTCCGGTACCTCCGCTGGGCCTCGCACGAGAAGCCCGCGATCTTCTACTCCCTGATTATCGGAGCTTCTGGACCTCTCGCGCTGGTCACCCTGCCCCCCATCAGACGGTTCTTCGGCGATGTTGACCCGGAACCCATCCCTTTGACCTATCCTGGTGAGGACCTCACCTCCTGCTTTTCCCGGTCTGCTGCGTCTTGCTAGACGCATACCGGCTATACCATCCTCATAACTAACGCTATCCGCCCATTGTGACAGTTCCCCAGGGTCCCCGGAACATCCCGCGAGGCTACGATGACGAATAGACGGTCCGCGGAAACAGGATCGGTGGAATTGCGTTTTGTCTTGCTCAGATGCTCGTCACTGGGAGGAAATTCGAGATACGGTAGTGTAAGGAACTGAAACGATGTCGGGCCGTCGATGACAAGGGATCCGTGATCGACGCTGCGTCAATTGGAAGGAAGGGTGTTGCGGGTGGTATCTCAGCCGTTGTTTCTGAACAATTCTGCCCCCCCCCCCCGGATCTTCCTGGTTCTTCTTCCTACCTAGGTGTCTCTATACCCCTGCACCTCCTTTGTTGAGTTTGATAGCAGGCGCTGCGGTGTATTGTACATGAAAAATGATTTTAGAGCGCAGACACTTTCTCGTCTGAACTATTTTTCCTCGGCTTGTTATGGCGCGTTCATGATCCTCGCTTCTGGTAACATGTTGGGTAACAATACCTCCTAAAGATAATTATTCGATTAGGTTGCTCGAAATGGAGTTGTTGGGAATAGATTCGAGGTGAGCCCGATTATTCATATCTCGCTATAGAAAGACGCACAGATAATATGACCCTTAATACGAGAGGATGGAAGCACATTCTTACGAGCAAACTATCAAGTCGAAGTATCGCAATACCAGAAGATGTACTCCAAGGCTGTAGGTCACTCGGCAGGAGCTGAGGAATGGGCAACAATACCTAATTAGTTGCGTTCATGCCTGAACGAAGACCAGAATAATAGCTTCGCCGAAGTCCTCCGCTATGGCAAAAGTTTGAATCGAACAGATGAGATCGACGGCGGAGAAAATTGTTTGATCTATTCAGTACGACACGGTTGGGGTAGACCATGGCTCTCCATGTACACTTGAAAAAAGGAGATAGACACTGTAGCAATGCTGGGACAGTAGATTCCGAATTAGGTACCAGATTTAGGGCTGAATCAACACGGCTTCGCAGGATCCGAAAGAACAAGTTTCTCGGGTGAGGATCGAAAATTTATAACATAGGATAGCTCCCGGATTGCCAGCGTCAACGTAATTGAATAGCCGTAGAAGTAAAAGATAACGCCGTATATGCTCATATCTACATATAGATCGTGGACAACATCAGCAGAAACATCCAAGCTCCTGCCCGGGACATGTGGAATCAATTGGATGCTCCCATCATAAATTGAAAACCGCGGGAAAAGGCCGTAACACCCCCTCAAACAGGGAAACCGGAGAGACCATGATAAAACAGACAACCACGGCCCAGTACACCAGTAAGCAACCAGATCGGGGAATATTTCTCCAAAAAAGCAAAGACGAGAAACAAGTAGATTTGAATGAGACAGTCGAAAACCAACGGAACATTGCAACGGGAAAACCACAAAGCCACCTTTTATAACTCATCACGCAGAGCTCTCACTCGGCTAGTCACATTATTATATGGTAAATCAACATCGCCAATACGATGTCAACGACCAGTCCAGAAAAAGCAGCACCGAACAGCATCAGGAGAGACGCAAAGCAAGATCTCCAGAAAAACGAATGAGGTCATCCATGGCTGAGTATCCCGGATTCCCAAGGGAAGGCTCCTCAGGCTTGTAAGTCGGCTTCCACAACATGTTAAAAGATATTCCTGGTGGGTTGGGAGCCCCCGCTGGCAACAAACAAACAGCAATTTGATCCCGCAGAACAGCCCGGATAAGGATACGCGGCACTCCAAGGAATCTTGTAGGTTTCATTATATTCCGAGGTCAAGATCAACCCAGGATAGCCAAGGGCTTGTGACGAATCCTTTGAGGTATCATAGCAAAAGAGCGAAGGAGGTATGTCATTCTTTTTTTTTGGTTTTTTTCCTTTCCGGTTTTTTTTAATTTTGTTGGATGTTCCCTTACCGGGGACGACGCGGAGCCTGGCTTTCTCTTGTTGCCTGGGGTCTAGTGCGGTCATACTCCGGGGTATATCTGGGATCCATTCCTATCCGGGGATCAGGGGCTGTGGTGGCGGGATAAGTCATTCCAGAAGTGACCGGGGAATAATCGGATTCTGCTTCATAGCCCGGGCCTGTGTAGCGTGGAGCATTATTTCTCCCATTTTCATACGCATAACCAGTGTTGCTCGTGTATGTGTATGAAGGGTGCATCTCAGCAGACACCGCAGGCTGGCCAGGGGCCGAGTAGGGAACCTGTGCAGGGTATGGGGCCTGTCCTGTCGCAAAAGGCGAGTGACTTGAGGGATAAGATGAGGGGGCAGTGTAGGGAGGGCTCTGTGTTGTGGCATATGGCGCCTGAGCATATGGGTCCACATAAGGTTGAGGAGGAGGCTGAGAGTATGTGGGTGGTGGAGATGGGCCTGTTTGTTGGCGCACTTCATGAATGGAAGAAGCTGCGTATTGTGCTGGGATCATGTTAGGCGCTTGGGAAACGCTGTAGTCGTGATTATAACTACCTCGTGGATAGCCTTGGTCAGCCCGGCGCATCACATCTGCTTCCCAACGAGCGGAATCCGCTTTGAGATCAGCAATCATCTCCTATAACAGGATGAAATATTAGCCTTTGTATCTTCTCGCTCCGACATCCTGTTGTTTTGCTTCACACTCTTCTTTTTCTCTGCACAGAGAGAGGGGAGGTTTCAACATACAGAGGTGAGATTCCGATAAGCTCGAATAAAGTATCCCTGGCGACCCTGTTCATCATGAGTCAGTGGAGGAGCACATTGGAGGTTTCAACTTGTGGTTCAAGCGGGAGATTTCTTGACTTTAGAGAAGAAAAGAGGTTGGGAAACAGACATTATGGTTTCCAGGTCTTACGAGAGCATCATTTCCGAGGTAACGGCAAATATCTGCTTGGATGACTTCCCGGCTGATACCATCGCCGGGGATGAAATACTCGTTCTGACGCTCCGGGCGTCCTTCATATCCATGGCGTCCAGTCATTTTTGTCCAGGGAGAAAAGGTCCAGTATTAAAGGATTATAGTCAATGGATCCAAGTGGCCACAAGAGGTTCCAGGTAGCCGAGGTGTCCAGTGGGGGGGGAAAAGGAGGTTAATGAGATGCGATCTCCTGGGTCGATTGGTAAAGAAACAGCACAAGTACAGTTCTATGAGGCCGAGTCCAGGGGGGAAACTCCAAGGATGATGATCAATGCTAAATCCGACTTTATTGTATCACACAAAACACACACGCGCACAATGCAGAATTGGAAGATGTGAAAAAGCCGAAGTCCTTGATGGTTTGTTGAATCACAGGAAATCCAGGGAAAGCGTTCTGTCCACAGACGGGTGTCAAAGGGCCGATTGTGAGGATCCTCTTGAGAAGCTTGTTTCCTTTCTTTTCTTTCTTTTTTTTTTTTCTTTTGCTAGTAAACTGTATCCGGAATTGCGACGAGATTATGCAAGAAAAGACTGTCGAAATCAGAAAATCGAGCCGAATGGTTGAAGGATTCGGGTGAAGTTTGCGTGGGGTTCCTCTCTCCGCTTGGGGTGGTGAGCGTTTTAATACCTTCAACGCTCCCAATAAGTGGATGTTGATTGTCCTTAGGGCTGGCTAGAATGCCAGAATGCGATCTAGGGAGCAAGGGAGGAAGGGAAAGGGAGAAAAGGAAGAAGAAGAGGAAGAACAGAAAGACGGGAGGGAGGGAGAAAAAGGATGGGGAGATAAGAGAGGCTAAAGGACAGCAGCCAGCTTAGAGACCAGAGAGACGGAGAGGGGAGGGGGTGGGAAAATGAACGAGGGCTGTGGGTTTTTGTTTGCTGGGTTGCTCTGATTGATTCGACCCAGCCCAGTACAGAGTATGACTATGTAAGTAAGCCAGTCAAGAAACAGAATGGGCGATTATCGTTTTTATTATTATTATTTGGGCTGTTGGGCCGGCTTTTTGGGCTGCCTGGCCTTGTCTGGTGCCACGATGACTCCACCTGCTATTGGTAACGAACTAGGTAACTAAAGAACCTAGGACTAAAGAGCCTAGGACTAAAGAACACCGATCGGACACGAATAGGTATGTAGTACTCTGTAGAGTGTTCTCCGTAGACTACTAGTATACAAAGAAAAGATTAAATTTCGACACACGCCAACGAAGGAGGGAGGATTGACGGTCTTGCAACCCACAGGCAGCATGATGACTGTGGTCGAGTCGCCATCGTCTGCAGGGAGACGAATGGGGCGTGCTGAGGATTTTCCTGTGTCTAGTCGCGCTTCCTGGAAAAAAAAAAAATTCTCTGAAGGGGGTACGAAGTACGTACAGTAGTGGTCTTTGCTTAGGTAGTTAGGGGGAAAGGCAAATTCATCTTCAAGAAAATTGGGAAATGAATAGACTCTCTCTACCGGTCCTGATGTCAACAGTCAAAGCTCAAGTGGAATTGCCCCCACAAATGTTATTGTTGTCGCTTGGTTGACCACCATGATCCGGCATCATCGCCGTCATTCTACTACCTAACCTGTCTGTTCACTGTCCACGCGCTCATCGAAGACATTGGAAATCTCAGCGAAACTCGCCATCATTGGAAAAGGGCTTGCATTCATGGAGGGAGGAGGGGGGGAAGGAACATGAATGTAGTAGCAGCCCATCAACAATCATTCATCATTCCCCTCGGATCAGATGTCAATGTGAGCGAGCCACTACAGACTAACCCGACCATCAATCTGGCGGTGATACTCTGTGTGACGAAGATGGGGCGACGACTCCGGCTGAGATGACAGTTTCAACTATGGCTTATATGTCCGATGCTATCAATTTGAGCAGGACGGGAATGACTCATTTGGTCTCTTGCGCAGCGGTTGAATGATAATAGGCATGTCTCCTCCATCCGGCATACATGCATGTTCAGCCCGTCCATTCACTCATTGTACTGATGCCGTCTTGGTCATTCCACCATGTTTCTAATGAAGCAAATAACATCTCATCTCATGACCAGAGAGAGCAGAGAACAGCTTGACGAAATATCCTTGACAACCAAGAACCAGGATGAGATTCGCCTCATGACAATCTTTCGAGCTCCAGTGGCAGCTCTCTTTGAGATTATCGCCACAACAGCAAGAAGTCGTCCAGCAATAGTATGTCGTAGATATGCTTGACAATGGACGAAAGGAGAAGCTGCTCTGGTCGTCAATAACAATAACAGGGCAGTCTGCAGTCGTCCGGTCAGGACTTTACAAAATAATAATACGTACCTGATACCCAGTGCTTCGCCAGTAAGAGCCCAGTCTGCCAACGGCGGGACGCTTAACGAGGGCGCTGGTGTTGCAAACTTGCAGAGAAGTTGGGCAGAAATGCGTGGTGGGCTGGAGGGGACATTTGGGTATTCAACCCAATCATTTGTTCGATCGAGCTGGACCCAAGGCTCGACTCTACTTAGAGCTGCCAATCTACGTACCCGCTCCGGGCCGCTAATCGAAATCTGGGTGCGCCAGACTCTCTTGTGCAGTTGTGCTGCTCTTCCGTGGAAATCTCTGTGCGTACTCCGTAGATAGGAGAAAAAAAAAAAAAAAAAAGGTACTTTTGAGGTACCGGATTTCCAATGAAATCCACCTCACTACCACTGGTCCATGCAAGGTAGCTATCTAGCCTTGATTGTCATAGACTATCTATCTACTACATAGATACCCAAGAGGGACTTTCTCTCGAACAACGACGACGACGACGATGATGATGTCTATATTCAAGACATCTCATTTATTTGGATGCAAATTAGCAGCATTGTCTTAAAGTACCTTCGCTCACTTGACCTCGGTTCCAGCCATTGGCATCATTGATTCATCCTTCTCAGTAGTAGTACCATGATGTGCTTATGTGACCGATAGATCTTATGCATCCATATGCACCAGTGGAAGAGGGGGATCTAAACAGCCCTGAGCCCAGAGTAGAGACGACCTACACTTGTCTCACAGTTACAAAGGCTAGGGCAATTGTTTGGTCCACACACTAAAGGTAGGTACTTAAGAGATATTATTCTACAATGCTTATCAATGATTGGACTGGACAAGATCTCATCTACCTATCTATCTGCTCTTGTCCTTCTGTCTCAAGACTCACATGACTGAGACTGCCCAGGTTCCCAATCCCACCCATGGCTTCTTCATGTCCTGCAAGCGGTGAGCGCCTCAGGCACAGACCGATCAGTTGCGCAAATGGCAGCGACCGAAGTGTCCTCTTCAACATGATCTCGCATCACTGTGCACTGTGGAGGCGTCTCTGCATCTACTCTATCCTTGTAAACTTGTGGTCCTGCTGACAAGCGCAGCTGCCGAACTGAGCACAACAATGTTGCATTTTCTTCTTCCACGTCGTAGTTATCTAAACTCTTCTTCTGATTTGGCTACAGCGTATCCGTTTCCATGCCTTATCAGGTGCTGTCGCTTGTTTAATAGAGCGTGTTGAATGGCAGACTCGGTTATTTGCGGGTGTATTTCCTGTCAGAGTTGGAGGGAGCAGTCTCTCAACCTCTTCAACACAGATCACGGATACAGCTTGATCAACTGAGTGTAAAAGAAGGGTATCTCCAGTCCCCCTGCTCCAGGTCCCTTCGCAAACTACAAATTGTGTGCATATCGCATGAAAACAAGGAGCTTATGCATTGGTCTCAGGGACCTCAAGGGCTTCATAGTGGCTAGTTGGAAACGATACAGATACACTAGGCATTCGCGAAGACGGTCCATCGACGCCAGTGTATCGAGGATTTCGAACTGAATGAATCTTCTTGCTAGAACAGGTGGTTCGAACTCGTTCTCCTTCGTCAAAACATAGCATTAGCGATTGACTCTTGTGGGTGATTTATCAGTCTCTGGCTGTTACTATGTAGAGAATATATATATATAGATTCGAATGTCACTCTATCGCTAGCATGTCTTGTCTTTGTTGATTCTGTAGCCAAGAAGACTTATTGATACAAAAGCGCATAAGCTACACAGTATCAGGCAAGCTGCTAGCATACTTGAATCAATTCCTACGGTCATCCTTGACGACCATTAATCAATAAATGATGTTTTGATCATTCCTTTGACACTGAAGAGGATATGGAAAACCAAGCTAACCGTTTCCGGTAATCATTCAGCTTCCCGCCCAAATGCCAAAGCCATATCTTTGGAATCGACCCGATAAGCGATAAGTGGGATTTTTCAAGGCCACATCGTGGTGCCGAGACAACATTCAACGAGATGAATACACGGACTTAGGCCATTGATGCTTCACCGCAGCTCGTTCCTCAAAAAACAGCCATGACTATACCACGATCTACGTTGACATGTCTCGCTCGCCCTCGGAACCCTGTGCCACACCAGCCTCGTCACCCAGCAGTTCACTGAAGCACCGTTCTCAGTATACGTACCGGCAACTACAGCTTCTTCGCCAGGGTTCCACTGCGACTCCACTAAGAGTGATCGCCCACATCGACCTCGATGCCTTCTATGCGCAATGTGAGATGGTGCGGCTGGCAAAGCCACGCGAGACACCTCTCGCTGTGCGGCAGTGGGACTCGCTCATCGCAATTAACTATCCTGCTCGATCGTTTGGAATCACTCGAATGATGTCTGCCGACGAAGCGAGAAAACACTGTCCCGAGATTGTTCTGCAGCATGTCGCGACCTTCCGGGAAGGGGAAGGCGGACAGTGGGCGTACAGGGACGACGCGTTCAAGAACATCAGCACGGACAAAGTATGCCTGGATCCGTACCGGGCGGAATCTCGGAAGATTCTGAAGTTCACAAAGGAAGAGCTGTCGAGGTGGCATGCAGACCTGGTGGACGGCGAACGCGGCGCCGGCGCGCAGTTTCAGATACAACCTGCTAGTCTTGAAAAAGCCAGTATTGACGAGGTCTTCATTGACCTGTCGCCGTTGGTCTATGGGGTTCTACTCCAGCGGTACCCGGAGCTCCGTGCTGGGTCGCAAGATGACGACCGCTTCACACCACTGCCTCGTCCTCCAACCACAGCATTGGAGTGGAATCCAGAGGATTGCCTGATAGATCTGGATGAGAACGAGACCGAGGTCGATGATCCTGATTGGGATGATATTGCCATGCTCATAGGGTCAGAGATCGTACGATCCGTTCGAAAATTTGTCTGGGATAAGCTCAAATATACGTGTTCCGGGGGTGTTGCCAGAAACAAAATGATGGCCAAGTTGGGGAGCGCTTGCAACAAGCCGAACAAGCAGACAATCGTTCGGAACCGTGCGGTCCAGAATTTCCTTGGGGGTTACAAGTTCACCAAAATCCGGATGCTTGGAGGCAAATTGGGAGACCAGATCACCGCTTCTTTTGGCACAGAGCAAGTGAGCGATCTCCTAAAGGTGTCTCATGAACAACTCCGGGCCAAGCTTGACGATGATACCGCCAGCTGGCTATATGGGATAATTCGAGGCGAGGACAAGAGTGAGGTGAATCCAAGGACTCAGATCAAGTCGATGTTATCCGCAAAATCATTCAGACCGAGCATCAATTCTGTAGACCAGGCCGAGAAATGGCTGCGGATCTTTGCTGCCGATATCTATGGCCGCCTGGTCGAGGAAGGCGTGCTTGAAAATAGACGCCGCCCGAGGACGGTTTCGTTGCATCACAGACAAGGTGCTCAAGTACGCTCCAAGCAACTCCCTATTCCTGGTTCCGCCACAATCGACGAGAGTTTGTTGTTCGAACTCGGTAGAACATTGCTTCGGCAGGTCATTGTTGATGGTCGCGCGTGGCCTTGTGCGAACCTCTCCTTGAGCGTGGGCGGATTCGAAGATGGTGTGAGCAAGAACAAGGCGATTGACAGCTTCTTGATCCGTGGCGAACAGGCCAAAAATGTTGTTCAGCCCATCAGAAATCAAGATATAATTGGAACGATGGACACACACCAGCATGACGACAAACGAAGGAAGGCCGAGGTCAACGGTATTAGACGATTCTTCAGTATTCCTCCTGACACTATCCAAGAAGCCGTCTCTCCGGATTTGAATACGATCCAGCATGATAGAAAGAAAGAGGAGGGCAGCGATCATATCCCCCATCATGAGCAACCCTCGCGGAGTGAACAGCCAGTGGCAGCTCAGGAGGCTTTATATACCTGCAATCGATGCCGGCAATCTCTTCCGATCGATGGAAGGAACGAGCATGATGATTGGCATTTTGCCAAAGATTTGGAGATTGAGGAGCGACAAGCAGCTAGAAATGATCAACAGGCCTCGCGCTCAGTGAGTGACGCTGGCTCGTCCCAACCTCGTGGCAGAGCTGCCCGCACTGCTCGCGGAAGGTCTGAAAAAGGGCAGACCCGACTCAGTTTTGGATGAGGAGTCGACTCCCTTCTCGCCGAAAACTATCTTCGCATTGATCGTCATGAATCATCATAGCTCGCAGCGTATCCGCTGAGCAGATCCGTCATAAACCGCTTCAAAGATAGAGTGTCTTTAAGTGAGTTAGCGACCAGCTGAAAATCAACCGAATTGGTCGGACAGGCTCGAAGCAATAGTGCCTCTCGTTACAATAGTGTCAACTGACATATGCTACGCATAATCAGCGTTTACCATGATGTCTTGAGCGACATCCGTCCTTGAGCAGAGATTACATCAGAACCACTATTTTCTTTACTAGGCAGGAATCTATGATAGGCGCATGTATCTCTGTGTTGTGGGTACAATTGTGATTACAGTTGTGATGAAGATTTTAGTCTAGCAGTTCTATTCAATCCAGGAATCGTTGTACGTTATACCACGCATATCCCATGTTGAGGTATCAATCGTGTTCCAGTGGACAAACTATGGCGAACCGTGGTCAGTCCAAGGCTGATGAACCACTGCAACCCACTTTATAGTTCGTTGATAACTTTGATTTCCATCTTCATATAAAATTTAGTCCGAAAAGGAAGCTCTTCTTGATTGATTTATCCTGTCGAAATATATTGTTTGCCCTTACAGTCCAACAGAGACAAGCTATCTCCTACGCGCCATGCTGCGGTGGTGACATCAGCAAACATAGCCGCGGGGTTGCGTTGGCAGTCAGGAATTTTGCCTGTTAGTGAGCCTCAGTCCATTCTTTCTCGTACCACAAGAGGCAACTCAGAGAAAGACCATCAATTCAGACGAGCCAAGATATCTGGTTGGCGAAAATCTGCTTTATCAGTCTCATGGGGATACCAGCACCGTTTTACTTTTGACTTATCTACATAGACAGTCAACCCCGCCAGCAATGGTACAGACACTGGACCGAAGCCCAACACTATAACAACACCCACCTGGCTCCCCCATAAACCAGCAATCACCGCGGTCTCGCACACACACCTTTTTCTGGCCCGGCACCAGAACAGACCCACTTCCTCAAATTGCACAGATGTCCCGCCGCGCACGCAACCATGAGTTCGTCGACGAGGATCTCTACGAAGAGGAAAGCGACACGTATCGACGACCCCGGCGGTCTCGACGCGGGCGCCACCCCGAAGACGAAGAGATTGATATAGATTACAGGCGTCGGATGTCCGTTCCGCTTCCTGTGGAAGAGCTGGAACGCCTCCACATACGGGAGCGCTCAACTCCCGACTTTATGCACGAGAGCTTCGACCCTCTGCCTCGCAACCCCGGGCCTTTGGCGGTTGCGCCTGAGAGAGAAATGCCCGATATGCTCCCGCGTGAGGTATTGCGCGGCTACGAGATGGAGAGGAGCGACATTCCGGAGCGACGTGAGAGACGTCGGCCGAGGAAAGCTCCTCGGGAGAAAGACGTTTACTTCCAGGAGGAATTGGAAAGAAGGAGACACATTGGGGACGGGTCTGATGAAGAGGAGTACACCTACAAGAAGAAAAAGGAGCGGCCGGTTCCTCGACATGACTATGACACCGAGGAGGAGTTTGTACGCTTGCACCGTGACAGGAGAGAGAAGAAGAAGGGTTCGCGACTTAGGCATTCAGAACTGGATCTGGGACAAGATGAGTTCTTCCGCGGGGCACCGGATCCCATGCAGGAGTATGCTAGAGATCTGAATGATGCGAGAGAGCCAAAGAGTGCTGCACGCCTGCGCCGAAGAGTCCAGCATCAATCCGACGACAATGAAAAGGAAGAGGAGGATATTATCGTCAGAAAGGATGAGAGGAAAAGAGGTCGAAAGGGTCGATTCAAGGAGAAAGAGGAAGTAGTCATGCGACAAAGGCGATTTTCGACGTCTCCAGAGTCTCCAAGCTCCAGAGAGCTCTCGCAAGTGCGGAGATCTCTCGCTACGCCTCGTGGTCTCATGGATAATGGTAAGTACCAATACTATCTAAAGCCCAAAACTTCGGCCAGCTCATTCTCTCAGGGGTTGAAATTCCTCGTGCACCCCGGGCACCCCGGTCAGAGGCTTCATCGCCAAGCAGCTTTGATGAGTTGGAAATTCGTCACCGGTAAGCCGCTACAAAGTCCAACTATTGTCTGGGATGTTCTGCTAAATGGATATAGGAGGCGAGGGCGCCCAACTAAGGAAAATATTATTATAGAGCGACGCAAGGAAGATTCATCTCCACCTGCCAGTTCCTCATCAGAGTCTGAAGACCAAGAAGTTAAGGACGAATTGGACACCCTCCGCGCCAAACTCAGGACTTCCGCCCGTCAAGAGGATGTCGTGATTATGGAACGTGAGCCAAAACGCCAGGATATTGATGAAGAGATCCAAGCATTTGAGGAGGAACACTATACACGACGCGATTTAAAGGGACCTCCATTGAAAAATGTACCGAAGGTCTCCATCGAAGATAAGGCAATTGTTCTGGTTGGTGCCGAAGACAACAGCCGCTCTGATCAGGATGGTAGGCGGCGACAACAACCAGCTCAAAGGTCTCGATCCATCACTGGTCCCGAAAGGTTGTCTGATGAAAATGTCAATCGTAAGCACGGCCAGATAGGACGACGGTATATCGGTACGAAGGAAAAGCGGGACCGCCTCTGGACAGAGATTACCAAGGACCTGGTGGTCAGGGAAGCCATTGAGCGGGCCGGGTATGAGTTCGAAGAAACAGAGTCGTTCTATTACATCTTCTCGTATCTTCAATATGTGAGTCGAGACCCTGTGCGCTGTCCTGAGTCCTGACCCCGGCTGACGGCACCTCCACTCAGGACGACATATCAGCCCTTGTCGCACTATCGGAAGACATCCGCCGTGCACGGCGCCGGCGTATCCAGGAGATAGAAAGGGAGCGTCAGCGAGCTTCCAAGCGTCCTGCGCCTCCTGCGCCTCCTGCCCCATTTCCACCTGAGCCAGACATAACGATCCCCATGTTGCCTGGGAGGCTGCCGTCTCCGCGGCTCCGAGCTCGGGATGAGCGGAGACTGAAGAAAGAGCGAGAGCTCATCATCGAAGAAGGGCGTTGGAGACCAGCTCCAGCTCGGTCGGACAGATGGTAAAGAAGCAACTTCACTCATGACCATCGACCTGTCTGAGTGAGCGGCACTTGATTAATCATTGATGCTTTGGTTGAGTCTCGATTTCAAGCCGGCGAAAGAACCCTGATGACAGATACCCATGTTTTTCATTTCCCCTTATTTATTCCAGCTTACATTCCTTCCAATATGTGACTCGTTTCCTCTTTCGGCCACGCGACGATCGATGAGAATCGACCGATTTTGCTGCCCTTCGTATTTATCCCTTTGGCTTGATGGCGCTCCCTAGGGCTGTCCAAAAAGTGCCGAACCCCAACATATCGTTCGGCTGTAACCCAGACCAAATTGAGGATATTCCCCTGGTCGATCCCTCTCCATCCTCAGCATCTGCCTTTCAAGCCACAGCCGACCAGGCCAGAAAACGAAATCAAATTTATTTATATGACAGATTACGTGGATCTACCACTAGTGCCATTTGATATGTTCCAAATATGCAGCACAACTGCACAAGACACCGAATGACCGATTAGTCTGTCTCAGATTTCTGTCGGCCACAGCGAGTGGGACTGGATTCTCGTATCCCGCAGTTCCCACGGCACGTATGGTATGGCTATGGGTAATAATAGTAAGTTCTGTTCTTTTCAAGTCTCGCAGTATGCCAGTAAATAAGTATCTAGCAGTCTAGCACACTGCCAGGTGGCGAATGTCTTGAAACATGACTAGGGAATGACCCACGAACGGGGCCTTAACTTGGCCAGTATCTATCGTATGGATGGTCCGTTTGCACAAACGACATGCCTTGACTCTTGAGAGACCATCATTGTTGTCTGTGTAGCTACAGGAACTTCTGTCTATTCGATTATTTTATGAGCTGGTGCGAGCGAGTTGTCATTATTCAGGGGTTCTGACCAGGCGTTTGGAGCGATCACATGTAGTCGTTCAGGGGGAGAATGAGGCAAGTCAACGAAAGTCAGGTGTCTTCTCGATCAACCGAAGCTCTCACCATTTCTGCCCTTTACCTATCGATCTATCTGTCTGTCTTTCTGTCTGTTTGCCCCAGAATCCATACTTATTTACTATGTCAGCCCTATCCAAGTCCTCCTCTGTGTGTTGAGGTCTCGGGTAGATCGCCAAGTAAGTATGGACGGAGTACTTATGTACTCCCTAGTCTAGTACGGAGCAGCTCAAAGTGCAGGATTTCAAAAATAAACCCACCCCTGTTCAAATTCAACCGTTTGTGTTTCTCCAAATATAGGAGCATACACGAAGCGATTTGCGAAGTCTTCAGCAATGCAATAACATCAAAACGCCACAAAGATATCGAGCCACGGGAATACCTTTGGCTAGTAGCTACTAGTTGGCAGTTGGATACTACTAGAAGTTAGCGTATCCGAGCTGAGATCATTCGATTTATTGATGCTATTTTCGTTCTCTTTGACTGTGGCTTTTTTTTTTTTTTTTTTTTTTGGTGCGGTTGATTCGGATCTTAGCGATCAGCAGGTTTCTTCTGCAGTGAGTTTTCACTATGAGAGGGAATCCTTGTGTAAGGTGACTTCTTTGCGAAGACATATACAAGGACTTGGGTCTTGATGGTTATGCAATGTCTGGAAATGAGGCTGGAAGCATCCCACAGAGGAGTACTCCGTAGTCCGTACTCCGTAGATATTCCATAATCCACACGGTAGTCTAGTCTCTTAGTTAGCTACTAGGTGAAGGCTGGGCTGTAAGGGGATTGGCATTGACGAATTGACGAATCAAAGGGGCATTCCACTTTGAATCATCTCAAGTGCTCTTGACTGCAATTGTTCCTTCAGCCACATTTACAAAGAAGTGAGAGAAGGATAGATTGAGGCTAGTGGGAGTGGTGAAAATTACCATTTATGAAAATACTCCAGACCAATTTATGTAGGCATGGTAGGTAGTCTGTAAAGTAAGTACTAAGTCACTGAACAATGCTGTCGCACAATCCTTACTTGAAAAGCTACATGATCGGTTCTCAATGTCTCATGGTCTTATCAAAGAGCCGAGACTGCGGTTGAATGTGAACGAGGAGGCACAAGGGCTTCGGTCAGACTGCTCGATCTGAGCAGTGTAGCGGCAGTTGTTGCTATCGACCTACCTGTTTGGGTTAATATGTTGTTGTTGTTGTTGGAGTACTTCGCATCTACTGAGTCTAACGGGCTATCAGCGTTCAGCACACACAAGCCAAGCAAGTCTCTACAAGAACTTTTCTGTAACCGAAGGGTATCAATCCCCTCCAAAGGAGGGGTTTTGCTTCTTTATCAGTCGACCCAAGCACCAATTGTCGTCACCGTACTTGAGCTCCCAGTCGGCGTGCGAGTCCTTGCGGCTGGAGACTGATTGATTGGCTGCGGCAGAGCTTGAGTAGGGCCACAATGATGCAGCCGCTGCATGATCCTTGCGGTGCACGAAGCCGAAGAGAGTGAAGTATGAAGTGCATATGTATCTTCCGTCGATGGAATTGCACATTCAAGCCCTCTCCGTGCAACCATCATCTACCAAGTAGGTAGTAGATAGTAGTTGATCGAATGTAGCCGGATAGAGCGGGGAATGGGCGGAGGTGCAACCGAGGTGACAACATGAGTTGACAGCCCACTCATGCAGGGCTCTCCCAGCGTATTCTTCGCGAGAAGTTGCACCGCGACATCGCGGAGGTTTCATCGTGACGAAGTGTAGACTGAGCGAGACTGATCAAAGTGGTTGAGGAGGGTGTTCTTCGACCAGGATGGGTTGCTGATGGGCCTGTTCCTGATCGAACTGCAGCTGTTGTGTTGAAAACGCCCGTTTCAAACCAACATGTTGATGATCGAAATCCATTGGACGGGATCAATTCTAGACCTGAAGATCAACGGGCGTATTTCGGTGTTAATGCAGCGTCTGGACTCTGGACTCCGTCTCCGACCCATCCTGCCTCGATCCGTCATGATGATGTTCCTGGTCGCTTGATGGGGGTTCTCCTCTCGTCGCCCTCTGCGAAGCACATCTGTTGCTTTGGTGAAAAGATAGGATAGATATATGTGTGTTTGTATCACTCTGGCAAAAGGCTAAAAAGAAATAAAATATCACCATGAAAGCATGGGGGACTCCAGGTGCGGACTTTGCGCGGAGTATTTATTGACATCTCTCGTTCCCATCCGGCATCCACGGATGGTTTTGTTGACCATCCTTGGATATCAGCACGGGATGAGCTGAAACCGCAAGTGCCCACCAACGTTATCAGAGGCTGTACCTTGGTCGAGGTCTATGACCCAACCATGTTACCTTAATGATGCTTAAACAAAGTGTGATGATGGAACAAGATCGAGTATATATGATCTAGCATGTGAACATCCATGAGAGTCATGAGAATGCCGGACAAGACAAGATACAGTAGGTGATTGAAGATGTATCAGGACTCATTTTCTGTTTATCTAGTCTTAGCTATCTTTGGGAGATTTTTTTTTTTTTTTTTTTTTCCTTTTTCCGAATCTCATCGCCAAGTTGATGCTGAGTACAGGTCCCACTTTTCCGGGTTTCAAGGATACGTACGCTGTATTGTGGTTTGATACAAAATACAAAGTGACAAGAAATTGGATCTGTCCAGAAATTGCAAATAGCTACAGGGATAACACCAATCCTTCCTCTCATACTCTGTAGTATTATTATTGTTATCCTCATGATGTCAAACATCAAACAGTATGGCAGTATTTTTCTCGGTTCTACCTTGAATGCTCGTTCTGTTATCACTAGGTTATCATGTTCACAGTATCTCTCCAGTCCACCAGTGAGAACTCAGAAAACCCAACTTTTGGTCAACACCGGACCATACTCGCTCCCACCAATAGCACTCTCTAGATCGCCATCCGTGTCCACGTCTCAGACACTGAGTTGCTCCCGTCGGATCGAGGGGTTGACCCAGGTAGATCCCATTTTCCAGCACCACACGGTCTCTGTTACAGGAAACATATTTTTGCTAAAATACACTTTTTGAAAGAATTACAAGAGTCATTCATGGATGACGAATGTGGTACAGACTACGTATGCTGAACAGATGTGTCTGGACTTCTGTCAGGTTGAGGGTCTTGGAACTCTTAAAGTGTTGGAGTTGTTCGTGTCAAACATGTCAGGATGGAGCATTATTAATATATTGGTAGAGCTAGAATACTTATCTGGTGGTACTCCGTACATCGGCATTCTTCCTATTACTAAGAACATAAGTACATACTAAGTAGGTACCTACGGAGTAGTCCTTATACTTCAATGTTGAACCGGCTTCATGGATCATGCAACAGCAACAGTGCTCAAATAGGGTTGTCGACAGAGGACCGTAGTACCTTGGCTACTGGACCTGTTGATCCTATCATCCTATTCATTCTGAGTGAGATCCGTGACATCGCATGGTAATGACGAGGGAGACCGCTATTCGATGCTAAAAGCCTGAGAGCAATGCGAGATCTCGGTTTATTTTTGGTGATGGCGCCATTGGCAGCATCTCCATCTTATGGAAATTTATGTAGTTTATGTAGGGGTCCACGTATCTACTAATCTGACTGATCATCATTATAGTTAATAGAGATGACAAGTCCAGCTGTACTTGAATACAGGGTAGAGATTCCTAAGCTATGGGAAAAGGAAGAAAAGAAAAAAAAAAAATACACCCATAATGGGACTCACGGGGATAAGGCTTCATGCTTCTCGTGGAATTTGATATCGAGATACGGCATGAACAGGCATCAAAGTCACGAATCATGACATTTGACGACCAGGATCTCAGTGAGTCGATGGGATCGCAAAGTTAGAAATCGCCGGAAATACTGGTAGAACAGGCCGTCTCAATCCAGCCATCAGAGCTCCACTATCATGCAGATGGGTATCAGAGGATAGTACTTACTATTTAGGAGTATAATTATTAATACCTTTTCAGTGGTTTCATCCAGAGTCACCAATCTCTTCGATCTTTCTTTTTCAGCTGCTAGGGATGCCTAGGAAGCATCTACCCACACCTATCGGAACAACTGTACTTCTACTGCGTACTATATCTTGAGATATTGGAGTACATCAACGAGCCTCCGCAAATTATCCTAAATCCAATTGTCAGAACATACTGTACCTATACAGTAGACAGCCTGTTACCTGCTGGGGCAGTACCTAAGGTGTTATCAGTTTAGCACTTCCATGGTTTATCAGTTACAGCATAGTGGAACGGTACCGGCCCACCCATCTTGGATCGGTTCCATGACTCTGCAAAGTCTGGTATTGTTTACTTCCCCAAGTATTTGGCAACCTGCCTGGTGTATTTTGCTCAGCCTATGTGTACTATTTACAATAATGTTCCTATTTATTGTCATAATGATCAATTTTTTTTTTCTTTTTTTTTTTTTTTTTTTTTTAAGTTTGCAGGCTACCCAAGATACAATACCTAGGTACCCCTCTGTATGAATGTCTTGGAGGTGTAATCCGGATTCGCAAGGTATCTAGGTAGTTAACTCCGTCGTGTGTACTCTGTACTCTGTATGGGTACCGGTATGGAATAAGTACCTGCCTAGTATTTTCCATGCTTCCCAGTTCCCACTGCTGTAACTAAATTAATTCACCCAACCAACCAATTCCTCTCTTCTCTCTCTTTAATCCTGCTCGACTCCTGTTGCGGTCGAACAAGCAAAAATATTAAGAATAGCCATAATAATCGTATCGTTCTCCGTCCTCTCTTTTCTGTCTCAGTTTCACCTCCCTTCTCTACCTCTTCCCATCTCTTTTTGGGCCATTGTCGTTGTTTTTGTTGCTGTTCTTCCCTCTCCCCTAATCTAACCCAGTAGTTCTCCAGCCATCGCTGCCCGTCACTCGCCAGTCACAAGTTTCAGTTTCCAGGCTATCATGCCAAGGAATCTCTAATCTCGCTGGTTACTCTGAGTTGTGCCAAATGCCTCGTTCGGGATCCCGCCATCACAAATGAAAGAGGATTGGATTCAGTCCCAATTGCATTGCTTGTTCCTTTGAGTCAGTTCAGGCTCAAATTAATCTGTAAGTGCTTTCCGCATCCTATGTCTGCACCCCCATCTTTCGAAGTGTCATCGAAACTGTGGCTGATACTGGATCGGCGCGGTTAGTCTGGATCCTAAAGGATTCTCATCTGCAGAATCAAGAGAGTTGTTTGACATCCAACTGTTGTAGTCTCCTAGGGGGCTCGATTCAATCTCGACATTCCATCACTTACCGAGGAGCTGGGGGTCGCGGCATTCCACGACCTGTCACGATACTTATCTTGATTCAGACGACCGTCCGCAAACTACTTGCCGACCGGCATTCACTCGACGTTTCGGTGATAGGCATATGTGCAGATCGTGCAAATCGAGAGGACGAGTGACGGAAGAGCTCTCATAGCGTCTGGGGCGGGGGTATTTTGGTGAATCTGCATAGCAGACGGACGATATACAAAGGAACGGGGTTGATCACGACATTCTCTCTTGGACGCCTTCCAGCGACTTATCGCCATGTCTCCCGACTCTACACTTCTCATACTGGCGTTGCTTGCCTCGCCGGTCTCAGCAGCTTCAGCCCTCACATACTGTTCAAGCGTGAACACTGGCGCCTCATTTTCTTCCCGTAGGTTGCGTACCATTTTTTGCTGGTCCCATCGAGT
This sequence comes from Aspergillus clavatus NRRL 1, assembly GCF_000002715.2. Classification (NCBI taxonomy): domain Eukaryota; kingdom Fungi; phylum Ascomycota; class Eurotiomycetes; order Eurotiales; family Aspergillaceae; genus Aspergillus; species Aspergillus clavatus. Next base: position 814,040 of record NW_001517104.1, on the reverse strand, counting down.
GGCTCTGATCTGTTATGTCCAGAACTTAGCATTTATCAGTCAAACGGGCTTTGCACGACCACCTGCAATTCCGATTATGCTTTTGCAATTCTCCAGGGCAAGGAGTGCTGGTGTTCTAATATCGCCCCTAATAAAGCCACCAACACCGATGTCTCGGACTGTGATGTCGGATGTCCCGGCTATCCAGATGATAGTTGTGGTGATGCCAGCAAGGGTGTTTTCGCGTACATCCAGATGTCCCTTCACAAGCCTTCGGGCACAGCAACTGCCCCATCCTCGAGCAAAACAACCATGTCCTCGGTCAGTAGTACTGGGCCTTCATATATGTCTCTGCGCAGATTCTCGCTCATCGAGTCTGCGTACATTCTTCGTTGATTGCTAATACACCCCTAGACAGATACGTCCAAGACAGACTCCACCAAGACTAGTACCACAGAAGAATCCACAACTACTCGAAACACTGTTTCGGTCGAAACAATTGCCGGTCAAGTGAAGACCGTAACAGTTTCGGACCATAAAACAGTACCAACAGCGACGCCCACTCCTACCTCCGAGCCAGATAAAGGAAGCTCCGGAGTGTCTGCTGGAACTATCGCTGGGGCTGTCATCGGCGCCGTGGGAGGCTTAGCAGCCGTCGTGGCAATCATATTTCTAGTCCTTGCAGCCAGACGCCGCTCACGAGCGCAGAGCCCAGATCCAAGCGTTAATAACAATCTTCTTGATGGAAGACAAAGCAAGGGCTCCCAAATGAGCTTTGTGAAGGGCATGCTCTCGGATGGACACAGCCATACTTTGTCTGCGGGGTCCTCGACCACACCCCAGCGTTTGCCGACATTCACTGACAACCGCATGAAAACGGACACCGTACTTTACGGAGGTCAGCGCCGAGACAGTGATCTCTCACTTCAAGACAATGAAGACTACTCACGCCCCGTGCTCAGGGTCAGTACATATTCTATGTTCTGGAGTTCTACATTTATGTCGCTAACTTCTTGCACAGTTGACGAACCCCGACTGAGTATTGGAGGCTTTGCACTACGAATTTCTTTCCTTCTTGCATCTTGGACTCTTTTGTCTTGTGAAACACTTTTGTGCAACCCGGCGAAACCAGCGGTGTTATGATACCCAATTCTCACAGAATCCTTCTTTATTTCCTTACATACGGAGCTTCAAGCTCCTCCTGGTCTCAGAGTCACCACGGCTCACAGGCATCGAATGCGTCCGCCTTGAACCGTGGCCCGAAACCCCTAAATCAAAGGGCATCCGGACACTGTTTGCTCGCTTTCGACTCGGGCCATACAGTTGTCCGTAAAAATGAGCCACGATACTCATTTCTACGCCCAGCAATTCTTTTCATTTCTGAAAGTCGACTTCAATTACCACTGAGCATTGTGTACATCATAAAAGTGCATGGCGATTGTCTTACAGGTGGGAGTACATACATACCTTAATGGATCTGCAGACTGCCATTATTGATTCTTTCCAATCCCTCTTAATTCTTAGTTGTACTCTTCTCTTCTATCTTCTCTTTGCATTATTGTTTGCCTGCATGCTGTATTCCTTAGATATCACGAGTCTCCTTTACGTCTCTTTGTTCTAATTAGAATGGTGGCCTGGATACATCGTTGATCAACCTACTCCTCTCACTTGTGAACATGCAACATCTCATTCTAACTATTCTTGTCAGAAATACATCCTCCCGTAGACCAGGCTTTAACGACATCTACAAGGTAGCTACCCTTTTAGTTGCATGGCGATACAGATACATCGTCAAGTAAGTCCAATTGAGGTAAATGCTCATTTCATTGGTATGGTTCGATAAGTGGGTGTGAGAGACGCAACGACTCTTAAAAAGGCAACACAGAAAAAAAAATCAAATCTTCGGCTCAAGTATCCAAGAATCTGACTTGGTTTATTTTAGGGGATAATTTGAGATCAGCGAGCAATGTCTCAGGAACAAAATGCTGAACAGCACGTACCTCGTATATTCATTCATCCATCAATGTCCGGCCATCGACACACTAAACTTCAGTAGAATCAGGAAAGGGACTGTGAAGAAGATCAGTCAGTCATCTCTTCGTCCGTGCTGGAATCTTGGGCTGCTTCTCTGAGGTACTCGGCCACTTCGCCCCAGAGATTGTTCTCTGCCACCTCTGCAGGCGTCAGACCATCACCGTCTTCTGCATGCACGTCTGCATTGCCCTCCTCCACCAGCAATTGCACATTTTCGAGCTGGCCGGCCGCTGCCGCGAAGTGGAGAGCCGTTTCATCATTATCGCCAGTCTGCGCCTCGACATCGATATTCCCACAGGCGAGCAGTTCGCGGAGAATTTCTGGCACTGGTGCAGCGGCCGCAAAGTGGAGCTCTGTGCAGCCTTCTTGGTTTTGCACACCTGGCTGGTACCCATTTTCGAGCATCACTTTGAGAAGTGACATTAGCTCTGCGCGCATTTCCTCGTCAATTTGTTCTCCGTCGGACAAGTCTTTCGCAATCTCAAGTGCGATATGGAAACCAGTCATGTTGACTCTGTCCGTGAAATTGACGTCGATACCAGCCTCGATGAGACGCCGTGCACCTTCCAGATTTCCTACAAAGAGAGCCGAGAGGAGAGCTGTTTCTCCGCAATCATTCCGGGCGGAGATCTGGTCGGGATACTGTTCAATGAAGAAGGCGAGGACGTCCTGATGTCGTTTGTTCTCCGCAGCAGAGTGGAATACACTGTCGCCTTCGGCAACTGGATTTCCAAAATCAGCACCTTTTTCCATAGCGAGCTTGATTGTGTCCAGCGAACAATGAGAAACAATTGCGGCCTTGACTCCGTCCGGAGTAGCCTCAGCGCCAACGGCCATGAGCTTCTGGGCCAAGTGATCAGCCCGTTCATAGGCTGCGACTTCGAGAGGTGAGGTATATGGCTTACACACGTTTTTGAGAGCAGGGCTAGCACCCTTGCTGAGCACGAGATCCACAAGTTCTTCAGACTGGGTGCGGACGGCACAGGAGAGCAAGCGATCGCCAGTCACGCTGTACGAATCTGGATCCACGCCAGCGTCCAGAAATCCTTTCACAGCATCGATTCGTTGGATGTTGACTGCGTCGAAAAGGGGTTGACGGGGCATGTTGAGCCCCCAGTCATCCGATAGTCGGGTTTCCCCGTCCTCACCAGTTATGATTCGCACCTTGTACTCAGACTCATCGGCCAAGGCGTATTCCCTCGCTTCTTCGGTCATGGCCTTTCCCAACATATCTTTGAAAGCTTTCGACGTCTCCGCAAAACTGACCAGCGAGGTACGATCCAGCCGCTTACCGACTGCATCGACCATTTCTGTAGGCAACATGTTGATTGGAGGCATTGTGGTGAATTGAGTAGAAGAATTGGGAGATACTTCCTGTGTTTTTTCGTGTGGTTGCTATCCAATATTGACTGGTCCTGGGAATGATGGGAATCAATTGTCTTGATGGACTTGGAATTCAATTTATATGCTTCTAATGAGAACTACACTGTGTGCCACCTCTTTGTTCGGACACATTGAGGATTGGAGGGTGAGAGCCAGCTAAAAGGATAGCATTTCTGATTGTCAAAGAATATGAAAGACATTCCATATCGAATATTGAAGACAAGGATCGCAAATGATAGACGTTAAGGCTCTTGCCTGGGATATTGTGAGACAGTCTCATCATACCAAGGATATCTTTCATGACCAGTAGCATGGTCTGAATGTGTTGATATTCGCTGATTAAACAAGGCTGCCTCTGTTCGTTCATTGTTAGGCTTTCCCTTGTTAGTGAAGAGATGGAATGAGCAAAACAAGAAGAGATATCTATAGCTGCGGCTGTACTTGAGATGAAAAATATCTCAGGGCTGAAACAGAGAAAGAAGTGTATTCAATGAGAAGGTATACATGGTAGATCCAGTGTCCGAGAAGAGCTTAAGACCTATTCCTTGTCCTTTGGTCAAGGAATATTCCTCTTGGGCCATGAAACAGAACATGGAAGAGTAAGCAGGAGAATATACTGGATTAAGAAATGGGTTAGTCGAACCCATCAGATAAAAATGAGATAGTTGATAATAATGAGGTTGGTGATGTTGGTGATATTAGTGATGTTGATCGCACAGGAGGAAGAGAAAGCACATGACAGCCGTTGGGACACTTTTACCCTTTTAGGCAATGCAGACTCACACTTTGTCTTTACCTCTTCAGTCAAGCTGATCCTGCAATGATTATCAGACTGAGTTCACAACTACGAATGATAAGGTCTTGAATGGATGATAGAAGGTTCATTCATTTGCGTCTTGACCAGAAATACTGTTTGTCCCCTCCCCTCTCCATGCCAGGAGGTCCTCTCGTCCCTGAAGACACTTAGAAATGGTCAGAAGTGATTTCTTGCTTCTAACATGGTGATACAAGCAGAATAAAGAAATATAGGCAATGAGCTTCGTGTTGTGATAAAGAAAGCCTGAAATATCATGGCACTAGTAATTGACAATGGCCCGCCCTACTGCGCCTCTTACCCCGAACCTACACTGCAAAGCAAGAATTCCGAGCGTATCTTGACATCAAAACAGTATCAAAGTCCGAGTCAAACAAGGAGAACATTATGCTGGAGCTTCGTATCCTGCTGTATGCCCAGCTTGACCCTTATCTCACATCTGCATATCTGCACCAAACATGGTAAACTCAAGCAGGTCATACTGCCTTGCGCAATAGACGATGCCGGCATGAGGCATCTTATCGAGTCCGAGTTGAAGGCGTCTTCTCGGATAATGTTGATCTTAAAAATGAAGGAATACCCCCTACCAGGTATCATCTCATGCGCTAATGGCAGTTGCTGTTCCAACAAGTAGCTGTTCAATCTATATCGTGCAGTCCTCACTCCCCGCCTGTAATATATGAAAGAAACGAATATGGGGATATCTGATATTCCAGACGATTGGTGCCTGATCGGCGTTTCAATGGTTGTCTTCGCAGGGCTTTATCTCGCCTTCAACCGACCACGGCGTGTGCTTGTTCTGCCAGGCATAAGTCTTCGAGGCCGGAAAACGTCAACAGCTGCCACACCCCCAAGATCGATATCGCCCGAGAAAAAGTCGTCTGTCAGTACAGGACCATCAAAGAACTATGCCGATGCTTTACCACCTCAACGACGGCATGTGCTCACTGCTGTTCAAGAAGCCTCGGCCCCACCGAAGAAGGTAGACGAAGCAGAAGTCAAACGGTTCAGCTTGCCGATGACTATGGATTATCGCACGAGCCGAGTAGAACGATACACACCCACAGGATTCTCGACGGAGGAGATCAAAGCGCTCGGGGACTTTCCAGACTATGCGAAGCTTTGCGGTGTGCCTTTGCCCCAGCCATACAATGAATTTAGCATTGATAAAGCCCGACCGAGGCCCTATCGTCCTTTCAGATGGGCATACCATCAAACAATGTGTGAGTTGGCCGGTGCAGCTCTTCAAATGATCTGGTCTAAGAGCCTAATGCAAGTGGAGCGAACGGCTAATGTTGTTTGTCTTATGAAATGCAGCATTGACAAAGATGGAAACTGACTGGTGGATCGAGCTGGAGAACACCTACAAAGCTCGAATCGCGCAGCGCAAGGCATTATACGCGCAGCATGGAAACTCAGTGCTCGGATATCTTCCAGGCTCGGAACTAGCCTGTAAGGAGCTCATGGAGATGGTGCTGCAATTCGTATGCGCTCGATATCCTCAGTATTTCTCGTTGAGAGACAATCGAGTCCTGACGAACAAGATCCTTGACACGGAACAGGATGTCACGACCAAACATCCACTCGAGGTTCTGATGGATAATGTGCCTGAGGATTTTGCAATTATGATGCGTGACGAAGACACCGGCTTCTATTTTCTTCGCGCGGGAGTCGTCTGCTCTGCGCTGGGATGGAATGTGGGCATGAAAATTGGTCTTCAGCTCCATCAGATCCACGAGCCAATCCCAGATTATAAAGAAAAGATGCAATTTTCAATGGATCGGTAGGTCAGATTTGCCATAAAAGAAGAGAGGAAGAAAAACAAAATCGAAATAGCACAGTCAGCTAATACTGCCACGGGGATAGCTTCTTCACAAAAATGCCAACGGATAAGCCGATTCAAAGAGGATCCTGGGGCCTCGAAGTGGGACAACATTTATATATGCCCCCCGGGGATCCCCACGAAAAGCTTCGCTCATTTCAAGATCCCAGCCTTCGCTTAGAAGACTGTAACTTGCGAGTCGACTGGCAGACACTCAGACGTCTGCCTCTTTCATCGGCCATTGTTTTCAATTTCAAGGCTCTCTTTACCCCCGTGTCCGAATTCAGGGACGAACCTGGAGTACCCGCTCTAGTAGCTAAGGTTCTGAAGGAGGGCAAAGAAAACCTCATGAAGTATAAGAACACATGGCACGTGCAACATGTCGTGCTTCCAAAGCTTAACGGATGGGCCAAGGAGCAAGAAGAGCAAGGGGTTGTTCCCAGGGACTGGCAAGTGGCCACATTGGACGAAAGCCCGTGGTTTAAGAATTGGGAGGAAAAGTGGCATCGCCAGCAAGGATTCTAATGATTTGGTTATGTTTCAGATAGGTATTATAGTGGCACTGTCCGGTTGCTATTGAATAATATCAATCTGCCTTGGTTATACGATACCTACAGTAACAGATAAAAAAAAAACAAATTGAGACCTTGACAGTGGGTATGAATTTGAGTGTCAAGGCGAAAAATGAGATATCCGACAACGATTTGGAAGAACTGGTGGCAACAGAGTGTCTCTGCAGGTATGCTGCCATCGCGATTTTCAGGGCCGGTCCTATAAAGAACATCTCCTGAGATAAGGTCATCCAACTCTCAGAACCTCGGCTTGATTCTGCTAATCCAGAGCTGAAGCCTTGGCCACTTGGATAGATTGCATGGTGCATCTTGTATTAGGATGCTATGGGCGAGTCTTGCCGAAGATGGAGCATAAGACCACCAATAGCTTATGCTTCGAGGGAGGAGCAATATGCCTGCTTGCTGGGCATTGACCAGCTAGTTCCTTCTCGAACTGTCTTCTCGTGCAGTCGACGACGGCCAAGGCTCGTGAAGGGACACGGATGGGCTAGAAGATGTGGTGCCGCGAAATACCAGACTGTCGCCTCACTCGTCCTCCGAGCGTCCAGTTGAACGTGCTTCGCTAGCCTGACCCTCGTCGTCACTTTCTCGATCCATTTCCTCCAGTTCATCCGCCAGCGGACTGATGCGTTCATCCAACAAATCCAAGTCCTCCAATTGCTGCCGCGAAGGCAACTTCCACAAACTTGTTCCACACACACGATCCTTGGTAAGCAGATCGTCGACAAATTGGTCCATATATGTAAGCACAAACGAGTCGCGAACTCGACGCTTGAGCTTGCGATAGTCGAGGAGCAGAGGCTCCAAGGTCTTGTACACATCGACCGCGTCGAAAGTCAGCCGGACATAGAACGCCGCCAGTGCCCGAAGGTATTTGAAGTCTCCCTTTTGTCCGGCCACACCGTTGCGAGCTTGCTCCTCCGCCGTGGCCTCAGCCTCCTCATCACTGCCGGGATCAGTGTAATTCAAGTATTCCAGTATAACGTCTCGCTCGGGATTGAGTTGTAGCAATTTGAATGCAAGACACAGAAACGGGGTAGGCTTCTCTGCAACACCATAAGTTCCACCAATGGAAGATAGCTCAACCGCGCGGTCGCATAAAGTCGCAGCATTAAGACCGAAGCATTGTTCTTTCCAGTAATAAGAGTCCGTGATGCGGTCGCGAACGGCTTTCTCGAACAGCGTGGCAGGATTAACGCCACGAATTAAGGGGCCGGAGTATCCGCGATTGTCAAGTAGGGTACTCGCGTCGGCACGGTGTGAAGACATGGCGATTGTGAAGAGAGCTGATGCCTGGAGGGAGGAACGCGATCGAGATGGATGCCGGCTGCGAACTCATAATATTTCTGCGCGCCGAAGATGAAGAAGTGGCTGTGGCGTTGCGGCTGTGCCAAGACTGGAGCTCTTATCGATAGTCGCACGGACAACCATCGCGTGGTAAATGGAGGCGCTGGTGATGTAACCGCCATGGGGAGTAATCGGCTAGAGCAGGTTTGAGACATTGAAGATACAAAATCCCCTCCATCGCATGAATTGAAATGATTGATGCTTCAATAATATATGAGTTGATGATCTAACTGCACATTCGTTGTCCCATGCGCAGTCCCGTGTATCTTGCCTTCAATTCGAGAGAAAAGTACACATATTACCAGAAAGGGAAATTCCAGACATACACGACTACCACCGACTGATGGGGACCTCGAGTTACACACAGCCATGGTGCTTCTGACATCCTCAACTGTCTCGGTCATTGTATCCTCCAGCGTTATCTGCGTATTTACGCTGCTTCTCTTCCTCTCGGGCTATGTGCTCCAACAACAATCCGTCAAGGGCATCCAGACTGCTCTACGCCCCCCGCCTATTCCAGATCCCATTGCTGGACACGGATCAGCAGATTCGACATTCCAGAAACGCGCGCAGGGAGCCCTATCAGATTTGATATCCGACCAGCAAAAAGCTGCCCGCGATCACAGCCAACCAGGAGCAGGAGGCAACTACGCTTATCTCCAGCTGCTGTCCACTCCCGATCCCTCCAATATCTGCTCTGCCATCCTCTTCTTCAAACATCTCGCCACTAATGGCACCGCCATAAACGACCGGTTGTTTATGTATCCGCAAGAATGGGATCTCATGCCAGTGGACAAACTATCCCAGCCCGTCGCGACGGCCCTATCACTCCTCCGCGCCGCAAGCTTGAAGTATAACATCTGGCTTCTCCCAATTGACATGACAGCCGCAACATCGGCGGGGTATCGCCCTACAGACACAAAGCTACTACGCCTGGGCCAGATCCAGTTCATGCAGTACGACAGCGTACTCTACGTCCGGACACCTGGCCTGCTACTCGACTCAGGCAAGCTGGATGACGTGCTGCTTTCCCAACCACTGCCCCTGAAGCATGATAAGAATCGGCGCGAGTCGTTCAACAACGAGGCGTGGATTCCAATGCCTCTGAGAGCGGACCGGGATGCGACACTTCCGCCGGTGTATTTGATCACGGTCAACAATGTGAAGAACGGCCAAATCGAAGCCCGTGGTCACATCCCGAACGTGGTCCTCCCGGGCTTTGGAGGGTTAGTATCTGGTCCCTGGGGTCTCCATTCCTCTAGGAGCAAGGCGGATCCTTCAGAAGACGGGCCGGGATATGTCTTCTTCGAAGAGGATGAAGAAGGGCAGGTCAAATGGGCGGAGAACCCAGTGTTTGGTTCTTGGAGGGCTCAGCAGTATGAAGTATGCAAAGGAATCGATTTTGATGATTCTGCACATGATAATGATTATTACCGTTAACTCTATTATGGTCTTTGTTGACTTGGAATGGTTTATCAGAAGGCGTTATTCGGACACTGGTATTGTTTTGGGGGGCATTGATTTATATATCTTGGGCAAGACCCTATCTGACTATATATATATATATACGCAGCTATGAATGTTTGATATCCACCTATTCTATTTAAGAGCCCTGGACGGGAATGACAAGACTCGACAGTGATTGGGAACAGAGGCCATCTCCACTAATCCACCATTGTACTTGAACCACTTGCTCCAGGCTAGACTACCTAGATACGATACAACTTATATAGAAATCTATAGGTGCATTGTATTAGTACCCAGATGCATAAAATCTATCCCACCAAGCGAATTCAAGAATATCGCCAAGAAATGCAATAGTTCGATGTCATGATTTGGGTCGCTTCATGGTATCTCCTTTAATCAACACCAAACACCGTATCTTGAAACTCCCAAACAGACAACAGAATCGACCAAACAGATTCCTGGCAGAATATAGTATACATTAACGAGTGGTAATCATCATCGAGGCACGTTAATCTCGTATCCCAGCAGGACTTCCGTAGTATTGCCCTCCCAGCCCCTATTACCACTAGTCGAGATCATAAAGCGACAAGCTTGGTCAATATATAGTTGTGATATTGTGCCAGTGCGGTGACCCGGGATAATGAGGAACGGGACAGTAGAATGGCGACTGACTTGCTCGTGTTTCAGGTCGTATAATCGCAGAATATCGTGTGAGGCACTGGTGGGAACGTGGTTAGCCAAATATTTATACCTTGTCTTTAACTCCAACTATCGGAGTACTGGAAGGACAGGACTCACCAGACGATATGCCGCCCATTGGGCATTGCCTTGAGAGCTGTCACCGGCCCACTTCCCTGCGGAAATTTGAAGGTTCTCTCAGGCTCCTGTAACCCTTTATGAAGACTAAATTCCTCCACGGTCCCGTTTCGGCGACCTGCATATATGTAGTTCCCATCCGGGGACCAGCATGCATTCATGCACCATGGAGGGGAATTATATGGCGTAATCCGAGCGACAGGATCAGGCTGCCGGCGGTCCCAGACTCGGATGATGCCGTCAATAGATGCGGCAAGGAAGGTATGATCTCGTACAATGTCGGACTCTGGTTGGGTGGACGGAGCGAGATCTTGTGTCTGAGATGGTGGTTCTAATTCTTCCGCGTGCGGTAGCCCGTTTGTTACTGGCTGAGGGACGACATTTGTGAGCTCAGCCTCCAGGGGCTCCGCAGGAGGGTTTGTCGTATGCACACCAGCGCTGGCGTTATTAGACACGGGCGCGGTTTGTTGATCCATCACGTCTGGTTCGCCATTCGCATCGGCGTCCGGAGCAACGCCATTGGCGAGCGCTTTACCAAACTCATCGTCTTCGTCCATTCCAAACGCATTATCTGAAGGGCCTGCACCGTCATTTCCAGCGCCATCCGCATCTCCAAATAATGAATCAGCTCCTCCAAAGAGTGAATCCGCTGGAGAACCCGCCTGCGGGTCTGGAGCGGCACCGCTCTCTCCTGGGTCGTTCGATGTATCCATCAAATTGAAGCTGTCCGTCCCACCAGCATGGTAGTTCGATGAATAGGTGCCGTTTGTCTGAGGCACTTCGGCTGTGTCTTTGGGAACCGGAAGACTGGATTCGGGCCTGATCTCAATCGCTGCGATCTGTCCAGCACTGGCACCAAAGGCACGCCTTGTCTTGCCTGTGTTCAAATCCCAGTCAAAAACACGTTTGTCCCAGCTTCCAGACAGTAGTGACTTCTCATCAGGTGTTAGATGCAGAACTGAGACAGCCGAGGTGTGTTGTTGCAGGAGAGCAATCTCCTTGCCCTCATCATGGCGCACTGACTGTAGACGAATACTTCCTGACTCCAGGCCGGATAATAGCCACTGGCCTTCGCTATGACTGGCTAGAGAGTAAACCGGAGATAGGGCGTTCCCGTCCATGCTCTCCCAGTATGTCATGAGTACACCCGCCTTGATCACGCTATCAACGAACGGATGGCGTTGCGCCACGGTCAGCATCAATTTGCTGTTGATCGAATCCACCCAGTTGAACTTTCGCACGTATCCATCCGATCCTCCGCTGAAAACCCATCGCATGTCTGCCGTCGCTGTCACGGCGTTGATCGATGTACTGTGGGGGGCAGCGGTCGTGGGTACAATATCGTAGGTGGAAGCTGTTAGACACTCGGGACGGACGCTGGGATGGAAGATGGAGGTGAGGTCGGTTGTGAGGTTTGTCGAGTGAGAAGAGGTCATGGTCATATCGGGATTCGGCTGAGAAGCCATACCAGGCCCTTCGGACGCATGACTGGTGTTCGACGGGCTATCCGCATCTTGATCTGCGTCGGCTTCTGCATCAGGATCAGGGTCGTTATCATTCCCTGCCTCATCTGCGTCTCTAAGAGTATCTTCCATTTCCTCGTCCGAGCTTCCATCTTGTGAGCCTACAAAGAGCGACCTGTCAGTTCGTCACAAACACCTGTGGAATGGATGAACGGAGACTCACCCACAAGATCTCGATCGTCGTCGTCCCCGATCGAGGCCATTGTAGATCTTGTGTCGCAAACGCCAAGTATATGAGCGGAGGCAATTCTATCCGGCGCAATTGTTTTGGTAGTGGTACTGAGCCACCCGAAGTTGTTGCGCAGAGGGGCCCCGACTTCTCTGGACTGGGAGGAGGGAGTCGCAAATTACAGGCGCAACTCTTGACTTGATAGCACGATCATTTCCGGTCAAATCCAGGGAATATCAACTGATTGACATGCACGTAAAGAATGCGACGATTGATTTGCAGCTTGTCATAGATGCGATCAAATAAGCGTTTCAGCCTCTTGATTCCCTGAGGAGACCGGCCAATCTCCGCTGTGTTCGTTCTTTTCCCCAGATGTCAGTCACGTTGACTGCCCACTTCGTGCCTCAGGCCGATGTTTCTGATCTGGGTTAGCGCCATCGAAGCTTAAAGTAAGTAATAATATCTTGGTCTATGAAGCAGACAGTTACTACTAATCGACTCCTTCAACTCGGTTTTGCTCAATTGGAAATTGCCATTATCTGAATCTCTGGTCATTCTGAAGTTTGATCTCATCAAGCGAGTGAATTATAAGCATGGATACTTATGAGTTCCACCTGAGGCATCCATATGGAAAGCCGAAGCTCATCCAACATCACGTAGATGAAGACTTGGATGATAATGTCGAAAACAATCAGATAATAATACACCGAAAAGTGGATATTGAGGGTCAGGTAACAAACAGAATGCTCGCTGACTCTTGAAGCCCATTGAGTAGTCAAGCAATATCATACCTGCTCAAGATGCCTTAGCTATCGGCTATTTGCATCAGAGTCCACGCACTTCTCATCAAGACCTCTCAGGATGGGATAATGCTATCAATCTCAAGGGACCACAAAGAAAAGCAGGCTGTTGATAGCAGGTGGAAAGTCAGACATTGAGGTGGCTAGACATCAAATGATGAGCAGCTACCCATTGGATATCCCTATGAAAGAAAGAGGATGAGGAGTCTATGAGATGTTTAATACTGAAACTTGTCTGTATCTACAGTGTCCTCCATAGAACTACATGAATTGTGCTATATTTTTTTCCAGTCAACAAGATGCTCATGAGGTTCGCCTGCCTCACTTCCCACTGGCCGGTGAATCAGACTCTCGGCGTCCTTCACATATTCACTCTCAACTTATGCCGTCCTTTGCCCTCCCCATCTCCTGTTCTGCCCATTTCCATACTCCCCTTCTTACTCTCCATCATAGTTCAAGCCCCAGTCGTCAAAGACCATCATATCCAAGATGGACTCTGAAGAGGAGCCAGTTACCTACGTTCAAGACGAAATCCATCAAGCCCTGGCGAGTGTGAGCACTGGTCCAATCGTCCTAGTCAACCCCGAGATCAAAAGTTACTTTCGCAGCTATAATCTCGAGCAGACAGAAGCCTGGCTCAAAAAGCCCGAGATCCCAGCTTCTGGCGAGATCTTGCCATTAGAGCAAGATGATGATGATTGTATTGATCTGATGCCTAATCGCATAGACGGTCCCTGGCCTTCCAAGGATACCTATCTCAGAGCTCACTATGAACTTATTCGCGAGGACGCCGTGGCTCCCCTTAGGGATGCGGTGGCGTATTTCCGCAATGATCCTCAGATGAGGGACTCCAAAGCTGTATCGGTATATGAGAAGGTCAATCTCCAGTTTTACGCTTCCCTCTGTTGTTGAGAGCTATCTAACGCGTCGGCTGTTCTAGGTTTATATAACCGGTATCACGTTCGCGAGAAGAGGCATTGCCTTCCGAATCCAGTTCTCGACGAATAGATCTGGAAGGAGGATCGTCTGGGAATATTCGAAGCGCTTGATAACTGGCTCTGTTGTTGCACTCTCTCCCAAAGATGATGCGTTTCGAACCAAGTGTTTCGTCGCTGTCGTCGCTGCAAGGCCCCTGGAGGGAGTCAAGCAAGAGCCACCAGAGATTGATATCTTCTTTGCCAGACCTGAGGACGCCAACTTTGACCCCCATCAAGAATGGGTCATGGTTGAAGCCAGAACAGGTTATTATGAAGCTTCGAGACACACCATGGCTGCTCTTCAGAAGCTGAACTACGAACGGTCAGTAGCAGGGAACTAAAGCCAGTCGCAAGCTACTAAACTTGTATTCAGGTTCCCACTAGCTGATCACATATGCACCTTGGGCAGTAACATCGATCCGCCGGACTATGTCAAACAACGTCCTATTATGGATATACAATCGGCTATTGATGACTCGGACAAAGAGGCCAAGGTCAACCTGCTGGACAGTTGGCCCAAGTCCCCAATAGGGGACCTGGACAAGTCACAGTGGGAGGCTTTGAGACAGATCCTGACCAAGAAGTTGGCTATCATCCAAGGTCCTCCAGGTACCGGAAAGACATTTGTCTCCGTGATCGCCTTGAGAATCCTATTATCGAACATGGAACCCCAGGATCCCCCCATAATCGTCTCCTCCCAAACTAATCATGCACTGGACCAACTGTTGAGACACATATCTGCTTTTGAAAAAGGCTACGTCCGGTTGGGGGGCAGAAGCAGCGACCTCGAAATCAAAAAGCACACCCTCTTCGCTATGAGGCAGAAAGAGCCTCCGCCTACGGTTCAAGGTGGCATTTATGGGCCTTCTATGAGGAAATTTAAAAGCTTGGTAGCCGCCATTGTGGAGCTTCTCCAACCGTTCAACCAAGAGGACGATGGTACACCATTGCCCTCTAATCTGTTCGTGAAGTACGGACTGCTGACCCCAGTGCAACATGATTCCCTCGAAAAAGGAGCCAAGGGCTGGATACGTCCAGACACTGGGGAAAATGCCGATCCGTTGAACGCTTGGCTCGGAGATCAGGTGTTCAAGTTCCAGGTCGCGTACACGAAAGAGAACTTTGGGTTCGATGAAGACGAAATAGATCTCGAGTATGAGCAGCTTAAAGAGGTCGAGGTAGAACAAGGAGTGGAAGAGGATGATTTTGAGAATCTCCGAGGTCAGTTTATCTTTCTTCGTGAAGCAATGTGTGGGCTGGTTCGCTCTATCCAACCGGAGAAATCTAGTCTCGACTATCTCAAGTACCCTGATATGTGGAAGATCCCGGTGAAAGCACGTGGTGCAGTTTATGATATTCTTCGAGGCCAACTCAAGACAAAGATCTTAGAACAATTCCAAGGACTGGCCGCTCGTTACGCCGGAACGTGCGCAGATCTCCAGATTGGGAAATGGGAGCGAGACTACCTCATTTTACGAAACACCAAGGTCATTGGTATGACGACCACGGGTTTGAGCAAGTACAGAGCTCTGATCTCGAGCGTCCGCCCGAAGATCATCCTGATAGAAGAAGCAGCGGAGGCCATCGAGGCACCAATCGCGGTTGGCTGTCTTGATTCAGTTCAACATCTGATCCTGGTAGGCGACCATCAACAACTCAAGGGACATTGCGCAGTGCAGGACCTCGAAGGTGAGCCATTTCACCTGGACGTGTCAATGTTTGAACGCCTTGTCAAGAACGGGATCGACTACGTCACCCTGCGCCGGCAGAGACGTATGGCTCCGGAGATACGTCGTTTGTTAGAACCCATCTATGGGAACCTGGAGGACCATCCCACAGTCCTGGAGCGCCCACATGTTCCAGGAATGGGTGAAGTCAGGTCCTTCTTCTTCTCGCATGATTGGCCGGAGAGCAGCGATAGCATGGCATCCAAGTTCAATGAGATGGAGGCAGAGATGATCGTTGGATTCTTTGTCTACCTTGTGCTCAATGGGGTCTCGATAGACACTATTACCGTGTTGACGTTCTACAATGGGCAGAGGAAGAAGTTGTTAAGGATGATTAAAAACCACTCCTATCTGCAAGGCCATTATGTCAAGGTTGTGACGGTTGACTCGTATCAGGGAGAAGAGAACGATGTTGTAATCTTGTCCTTGGTGAGAGGCTCGAATGCCAAGAGCATTGGCTTTCTGTCCGTGGCGAACAGAGTCTGCGTTGCACTCTCCAGAGCAAGGAACGGACTCTACATCTTTGGGAATGCAAAGTGCGTCTCCGCTGCCGATGATCTCTGGAGCCAGGTGATCGAAATCCTGGCCGGGGAGCACCCTTACCGTAGTATCGGGGTTTCATTGCCCTTGACATGCCAGAAACACAGCGATAAGACTTTCATACAAGGTCGGTTGGCCGGTGCAGATTCCGATGGCCTGTACGGTTCACTGACATCCAATGCTCTAGAACCGTCCGACTGGAGCCGACTGAATGGAGGTTGCCTTCGGCCATGCGGGGAGGCTCTTGAATGTGGACACAAATGTTCTCTCAGTTGTCACAGGTGAGCTATAGATAGATGCGCCCGAGCAGACGGGCAGATGTTAATCATGCCTTGTTTCAGTTTCTCTCACGAACAGGTCCAATGCCAGGAGCGGTGCAATCTCAGGATGCTCTGCGGGCATGTCTGTGACAGGCCTTGCGTGGAGAATCACTCCTGCACCTGCAAATGTGAGATGAGTTCGGCGATCTTGTCGGAACTGGAACTGGCGAACGCGGAATTGTCTTCTATGGCGCATCGGGAGCGGACCCGGGCGGAGGAGGAACTGAAAAGGCAAGCGATCAGAGGGTATCAGGAGTTTGCAAAATGGGGAGCCAAGCAGCAGGATATCCAGCTCCTCCGAAAGGCCAACCCGAGGAGCATCGCGACAGTTCAACGGGAATCACAGAGCGCGGCGGTGGCTGCCGGCCCTCGCTCGGCTCGCGACAAGAAAGGGAAGAAGAGGGTACCTGCAGTACGCGGCGAAGAGGCAGACAACACGAACAAGGAGCCAGATCACTTGGAGTTGGAGGAGAATGTGACGCTCTCGAAGCCGAGGGCGGTGCAGGTGGGCAACCTACTAGACCTACTAGATGATTGACATGTCGAGGGTGAGATCGCTCATAGCGGATGTATCATATCACTCATATCATAAGGCAGGGATATGACAGGACCTTGAATATGCACTGTGTTGATTGTCTGGGCCGCTTGAAAGAACGAAAGAGGGGTGGGAAGGGGAATCATTGAACCGAGTCAGATTCCGGGAGCATTTGACAAGAGACCTTGGAATGTAGGAGTCCTTCTTTGTATCAGTAAACGCGCGATCCACCTGATTGATACGGAGGGACTGACCTGAGCTGATTGCTGGGACTCTCAGGCACACTCTCTGCAGCTTCCTGTATCAAGATTGAAATTGACTCGGTAATAAGTCCTTTGATGCGACAGTCGAACAACTAATTCAATTAGTCTCACTGTAAATATCTGTACCTACTACGTACTCTGTAGGTAACATCCATTGTATGTATGTATGGATGGATGGATGGATGGATAAAACTGGGCCGCAGTTGTTTGTTGACTGCAGCAGAAACAGGCCCACTGCCTTGATTTTGCGCTGAGCTTTGGCATCTCGTCCCACCAATCGAATGCCACACACGAGTGTATTCCCCAGTTGGATTTCCAGGATCTCAGCTGATCGAACAGTCTAGAATCTCTTTCATCATTTCATGTTATATACACAGTATACTACCTACTAGGTACTCCGTAGACTACTACTACTACTTCTACTACCATAGGCCTCTGGAGCAACTCTAGATAGTATCTAACTACGGATAGTAGTAAATAATATATTCGGGCTGAAATTCCCGAACCTTCTTCCTGCATCAAAAATGGACGTGTGTGTGTGTGTGTTAGTTAGTAACCCTCTCGCAGTCCCATACCTAGGTACTGCCTACTGCCTACTGCCGACTCCCTTAGTCCTTACCTCTCTGTAGACTAGGGAGTATGTACAGTGTCTGTACTCTATAGTAGTACCATTCGACTCTCCCCATTCTTTCTGTGCGCAACAAAGTCACAAACCATCATTAACAAATGGAACTACCTAGACTACGACCTACCTGTCTACTACTACTATCTTCCTGAGCTCAGTCAAACCGACTAGTCACCATTCCCACAGTCCCAATCCACTGTCCACTCAACCAGACACACACATACACACATACACCCACCCCCCCCTCTCTCTCCTCGTCCCCTGTCATCGCTTCTGTCCCATCGGATCGGATTATGAGCTTTGAGACTATTGCCACCTGCGGATTTCGATTGTTACGGAGATCGCAATATCTGACCGCTTGGCCTACCCCAAGTCCCCTTTATTCACATGGCTGAGTTTGTCCGTGCTGAGATCCTGGGTACTAAATTCGAATACACCACCAGGTACGTCTGTCTTTCTGTCGGTGTGATTGTTTGTTGTTTCGTTGGTCTATTAGTCTGTTGGTCTGTTAGTCTGTCTATCCCGCTGGGTGGGTAGAGATGGATAGATAGTTATACCCTTGTTGCCCCTCGAATGTTGCCGAGGAAGGGTGCACAAAAAGAGAGAACAAAAAAAAAAAAAAAAAGCAAGCAAGAGAGAAAGAAAACAAATGAAGGCTATGAAGCTGAAGCTGACTACTACTATGACTAGATATGTGAACTTACAGCCCATTGGTATGGGATCTTTTGGTCTCGTCTGGTATGTATCTGCCACCTACTTTTTGCTTCTTCTGCTCTTCATGAGTGTACCTTGCTGTTACCGTGGATGTCGTTGACGGCATATGAACTGTAGCTCGGCGTTCGATCAGATCACCCAACAGCTAGTTGCTCTCAAAAAGGTCATGAAACCATTTGACGGCTCGTCTTTGGCCAAACGTACTTATCGTGAGATCAAGTTGCTCAAGTACCTCCGCCATGAGAATGTGTGGCGCCTGCCAGGTCAACTAGGCGACGCAAGAAGCTGACGCCTGCATATAGCTTATTTGTTTGCGCGATATCTTTATTTCTCCCCTCGAAGACATGTACGTTGCTGGTATGGAATGCAAGCTTCTGTTGATGGTACTGATATCGTGTTAGCTACATTGCAACCGAGCTCCTCGGGACTGATCTCAGTCGTCTGTTGAGCGTGAAACCCCTCGACAGCCAATTCGCGCAATACTTTATCTACCAAATCTTAGTATGATGGCTGACTTTCATACAACCTCCAGCCGCCTTGCTGACAATCGATAGAGAGGCTTGAAATACATTCACTCGGCGAATGTGATCCACCGTGACCTCAAACCAACCAACATCCTCATCAACGAAAACTGTGACTTGAAGATCTGTGACTTTGGTCTCGCCCGACTGCAGGAACCTCAGATGACCGGCTATGTTTCGACCAGATACTACCGCGCCCCGGAAATCATGCTAACCTGGCAGCGATACGGCGTGCAGGTGGATATCTGGAGCGCAGGCTGCATCCTTGCCGAGATGCTCCGGGGCAAACCACTCTTCCCAGGGAAAGATCATGTTCATCAGTTCCATTTGATCACGAATATTCTTGGGAATCCCCCTAAGTCGGTGCTTGAGAAGATTACTAGCAAGAATGTCAGTGCTTTAGCCCCTGTTGTGTTCATCACCATGACTGATCCCCATCTGCCAGACTATGAAATTCGTCCAATCATTGCCATCACGAGAGCCTCGAGATCTGTCCACTATCGTCCCGAAAGATACCGACTTTGATGGTATAGATACTCCCCGGTTCCCAACGCTCACCGAATATATAGCAGAAGCGGATAATAACCCTTGCATCTTTGACAGCTATTGACCTTCTCAAGAAAATGCTCGTCATTGACCCCGACATCAGAGTCTCCGCCCAAGATGCCCTGAGACATCCCTACCTAGCTCCATACCATGACCCTACCGATGAACCTGTCGCGGCAGGGCCCTTTGACTGGTCTTTCAACAACATGGACCTTCCGAAGGAGACCTGGAAGGTTATGATGTGTGTGCGATGTGATCCTTTCTCATCAAGACAGGGCTGACCACCGGAAAAATCTCAACAGATACTCCGAGGTTCTAGACTATCTCAGTGTTGATAGCCCTGATAGCGGAAGCATGGCGCTAGGGGGTTCTTCTCCCTTCGACCACCGTGCTCTCGACCGGGAGTTTTCCGAATTCTTCGACGACCGGGAAGGGCCCATGTGAAACATTTCAAAGACTGAAGCTTTCACGCATCAACATTGATTGCCGTCTGTCTGGTTGCCGTCCTGGGAACTCGGTAATGGTGTTCTTGGCAGAGGGTAACCCGGAACAGGTCGATGGCCAACTACAGCCTCGATATGCGGTTGTCCAACCGCTGTGCGGGGGAAAGACTGACATGGTGGTGGGATTGACTTTGCAGCAGTTCGACCAGCAAATATTCTAGCCTGTGGACTATCATGAATGATTTAATGAGCTTCATACCCAGTCCCGTTACGTATTTTCTGACTGCGTAAACAGTACTCGCTCATTCTAGAAGACAACGCCTACTAATTCGTTTCCAGACTCGTTATTTTTATAGGAGGCCATGCTTAACGGATTCGACCAGTACCTTTGAAGTGACCTCATGCTACTGGAGTTATATCTACTGTTCCTGCAGAACATCGGTGATCGTGATCCCAATATACCATCCAATTTTTTGATTCTGATTCATCCTTAGCCACCCCGCTCAATCATACGAAACCTACCTAGGAAGCATATCAGCTGCAGCAGGAATCACTTGAAATCCATAGCTCACTCCAGAACCACAAACCTACAAGATCGGGATGCCCATCAACTTCCAACCCCATCTTGATCGCAATCGCAGTCTGGATGCATAGGAGTCGACTATTTCTCTCTCCTTGACACATCATTGACCCCTCAACTCCCCCAGCGTTTAATACCTGTCTGGCCTTGCTTGGATCCTACAACGAGATACAGTAGGCACTCTGCGACGTGGCTCTTTCGCAAATAGGCGCATGGTAGCACTTCCTTGAACGTGTTAGAGAGGAGCCCTGGTCTCTTCCTGCTCTATGAACCTCCTAGGGCTAGATAGTGACCAATGCCCCGGCTTCCTCTTCCTGCTTGCATGAATTACTAACTCCACAACTCGCCCGGCGTTTCTGTTTCTGATAGAAATAGCACTTCGGCTATTTAGTGCCCATGCCATGGTTTAGAAATGCGCTTACACTATCAAGTAACAAATAGAATAATGCTTGAGGTCTCATAAATCTGATCAAGAAATACTTTCTCTGTATATGAAAGATATATAGCACACACACACACACACACACACACACACACATCTCACACATCAAAAGTACATGCGGCCGTCCAGAAACATCTGGACGGATCGTAATCGGAAAGATGAACGTTCGTACTCCCGGTGGAAGTAGTCAAAGTGATCGCGCTAGATGTCTTCGACGTCCCGCGGGTTCACGAAGCCGTGGCTGTTTGGCGCCGCTTTGATGCACATCATCGGAGGCAAATCGTCGATGTACCAGTTCGCGGGGATCTCCCCGAGCCCCGTCTTCTGGCCCTGGACGAGCGGCTTCATCCACTCCTTCGCCGTCTTGGTGTGGTCGATGTTGGTCCAGGTGTCCCCGGTCCACAGATAGTACGCTTGGCAATCCTCGTGGCTCCATGCTGTGGTCATACTCGATGCCGTAGCCCAGGAGCAGCTGTGCTCCTTCTTTTACTTGTTTCCCACCTGGGATCTCCTGTACCAGCATGCGAAAAGATCATTACGCCCCGCAAGTGGGGAAAGGAGGAAGCATACCAAGGAGCTACGCCGCCACGGGGCGGCTTCCCAGCGAACTCCGTCAGCACGCGGTACGTCTTATCGAGCACATCGCGCTGCTGCTCAACGGTCATGTCTTTCGGGTTCTCATGCGAGTACCCATGCAGGCCGATCTCGTGGCCGGCGTCGCGCACGGCAGCCATATCCTCCGTGAAGGATTCCAACGAGTGGCCCGGGACGAACCATGTCGCTTTGATGCCGTATTTGTTGAAGAATTTCAGCAGACGTCGCGTACCGACGGCGGCAGCCCAGATCCCTGTTCGCGCACTGGGTTAGCAGCGGCGTTCGAGCTTGTGCTTCGGGTATAGTGGTGACTGACCCCTGCTGATGTCGTTTGAGGAGTCCTCAGCCGGTGACTGCATCGACATCTACTCCATACGTAATAAGGACTCGTTTCTTGCCCATTTCAGCGATTATGAAGCCCCGACAATTACAAATAGATTTTCGTCAGAGGTGTAACTGGCAGTAGGCTATGTTTCTGGAAAGTAGGAGACGACAAGCACGGGGGAATCAGGAGATATGAGGGGAGTCATCGGGATCGGCTGAGGGGTTCACGGTCTAAGTAGTAGCCTACCAGCCTCCGGTCCGTCCATCAAGCTGCAGCCAACAAGGTGGGACTTGATACTTATCATGGGTCTCCATTTCTGCGGAGACAAAAGAGATGTCTGTTGGAATTGATAAGGCTGTCTTGTTGACTCCAAATCATGGTGTTGATGGTGGGCCGCGACTCCAACTCCCAAGCCTCCAATTCTCATGGTAGGACCCCGTAGATCCTGGGCAGTTGGAGTATGTTGCTTGCGCGATAGGGGCGCTGATTTCCTTCTTTCCCTCTTTTCTTCTATCTTGCTTACAGATTATGAGGGGAAAGGACATGAAATAGGGCGTCTTTTAAGTATCTGTTGCTGGGAAATTTGTGTTATCCCGCATCCACTGCCACCAGTGACTCGAGGAAACTCTATACTCCAAAAAGCCATTTCATCGGAGTGCAGAAGACCGACCACCATGTCCGTCTTGTTTACCTCGACCTCACCGTGAGTTTAGCTCCACTTGGAAATATGCTTACGGGCTCATGGATAAATACAGGGACAATCCTGTGAAGAAGGAGGATGCTCAACTTCTATTGAATGATCTCGGGTTGACGATCGCTCCTGAAGAGGTGGACGACTTCCATACGCTCCTCGCTGCTGTTCATGACTGCGCGGAGGATGTGTCAAAGCTGCCAGACTACCAGCCTGTGCCCGACATATCACGCTACCCACGACAGGACGTACGACGGCCTGGCCCGGAGGAGCAAGTCTTCGGGCAAGCCTGGGCTCATAGATTCCTCATTGAGGGCAATAAAGAAGGAGGTTCTCTGGCTGGTAAGACAGTCAGCCTGAAAGATTGCATCGCAGTCGCTGGTGTGCCTCAGCTACTTGGTAGCGACGTGATACCATCTTGGACACCCACTACCGATGCCACAGTTGTGAAGCGACTTCTGGACGCGGGTGTAGATATCCTAGGTACTTCAACATGCGAAAATTTCTGCCACTCGACCGGCTCATATACCAGTGCCCAGGGCACAGTCGAGAACCCACATGCGGCTGGTTACTCTGCCGGCGGAAGCACGTCTGGCGGCGCTGCTCTAGTTGCGGGCGGCGTGGTGGATATCACAATAGGGGGAGATCAGGGTGGCAGTATCAGGGTACCTGCGTCATTCTGTGGCTGTAAGTTCGACGAGTCTTCAAAAATTATAGCCTTGAGGTTGGTATTGATATCGTCTCAGGTGTTGGTCTCAAGCCAACTCATGGCCTGGTTCCATTCACTGGTATCACAAGTGGCGATGCTGTGAACGATCACGCGGGTCCCCTGGCGCGGTCTGTACAAGAGGTCGCGCTATGTTTGGATGCCATTAGCAGATATGATGGAATAGACGATAGATCACTCAGCAGCCCTAGGCCGGGAACAACCACATTTGCTCAGACACTCCAAACAGAACCAGCCAGACTCGAAGGCTTCAACATCGGCGTCCTCAAAGAAGGGTTCGAGCACAGTGCTGTTGACCCAACAGTCAGAAGCTGTGTCATGGCTGCCGTGCAAAGATTCAAGGAGCTTGGTGCTGTCATCGAGGAAATCTCTCTCCCCGAGCACCTGCACGGCCCCGCCATCTGGACAATCCAGCAACGCATAGCAGGATCCATGAGTCTCTTGGGGCACGCGCATGGGAGGCACGGGCTTTACATGACGGAGCTGGACGGTGCAAGGCTTCCTTGGACGGATGAAGGCTTCCAGAGAGCTTTTCCCGCGACCAAGAATGTCATAATCAACGGCTTGTACCTCGCTTCGCGCTTCCCGGGCCTTTACGGCAAGACCATGAACATCGGTCGCAGACTTCGGGACCTATACGAGAATATCTTCGAGAATCACGATGTAGTGGTCATGCCTACCACGCCTGTTATCGCATCCAGGCATGGAAAGCGTGGTCTTCCTCTGGAGTCAGTCAGGCCAAGTATGGGACTTACGATCAATACCGCCATATTCGATGTCACAGGCCAGCCTGCCATGTCAATCCCCGTTGGGTTTGCCTCTGCCAAAGATAATGTGGACGTGCAGTTGCCGGTTGGAATGCAGATTGTCGGTGGGTTGTGGCAGGATTCCAAGGTTTTAAGAGCTGGTCATGCATGGGAGACCAATTTTGATTGGAAAGACAATCGCTATACCATTAATTAAATTCTAGCCATGCAAGTCAGATGTGACTCAGGTGATCTTATAGACGTGCGATGTGTGATAAACTCTGATATCGATGCAATACTATTGCATACACTCATCCAAAGAGTAAATGCCACAGTACAAAGATTCAGTTGATTACGTATCCTCCATCAACAACGAGGGCATGGCCCTGAATGAAAGAGGCGAAGCTCGAACAGAGAAAGAGAACTGTATCTGCCACCTCTTCCGGCTGCCCCATTCGTCTCATCGGGGCAATCTCCACAGCAGGTTGCAGCTGCTGGCGTACCTCTTCACTATTAGTTGTCATGGGCGTTTCAATGACTCCCGGGCAGATGCAATTGACACGGATACCGTCTGCGGAATAGTCAATTGCATCGGCACGAGTCATTCCGATGATAGCAGCTTTAGAGGCGCAATATGCAGCTGCACATATGTATGAGGAATAATTAGCCAGCCTATCCAGTACTATTACCTTGAAGACAATCATGAATAGAGTGTCTTACGGGCACGAGCACGCGAAACAATCCCCAGCTGGCTAGCGATATTGACAATGCTCCCCCGCTGTGGCCCACGGCGGGGATCATGGCTTGGTAGCGGATCCTGCTTGAGCATTTGCTTCAGCTCCGCGCGCGAAGACAACCAGCATCCTCTGTAATTGATGTTGTTGATCTTGTCAAAGATCTCCGTGCTTGTCTCTGTCGAACGGAGGGGCTCCCCAAGTACTCCCACACAGTTTACTGCGTAATCGAGCCGGCCAAATGTGCTTACCACCTCGTCCATGAAAAAGTCGTCGAATTGCTCGTCGGTGACATCACCTGCTCTTACTACGAGGCGGATGTCGGGATAGGCGGAGAGTATTCTCGCTTCCGTCTTTCGCAACGAAGTCTCATTGATGTCTGTGATGGCAATTCTCTCGCAGCCTGCTGAGGCAAAGGCTTCTGTGACGGCTGCGCCGATTCCTGGAGAAGGCTGTTAGCAGGAGGTTGCCTTTCATGATCAGTTGGAAGTATAGAGCACCTGTTCCGCCGGCCCCAGTGATGACTGCCACGCCTGGGAATGAATAGCTTCGTACCATACTTGTTGACCTAGGCGAGGATGAACTGGATACGATTTGAAAATGCACATGTACAACCTCATCAGCTCTATAGATCATGGCAATCACTTATCAGTTGGAGTCGTGATCACATAAGCAGAGGGAGTTGGAGTCCCGTTGGAGTCACGGGGTCTGATTCCCCTCCAGTTTCGCTGGGCGCAACTTTTCCTCCTCCACTTGAAGTCTTTCTCCGATATCCAACGAGTCCACTTATTGTGATTAATCACCCCGGTTTCATTTGTCTCCAACTGGAGAGGATCCTCTACCAGTGCTCTGAAGTCTGAGTAGATATATACAAGCATTGTTCTCGTGCATCCCAAATGTCTTGATGCTGCCACAATCATCGCAACCGAACCGCGGCGGCTCTCGTCGCCCCAGTGTTGCAAAGTCCCGAGTATGCGTCCATTGCGGTCGCAACTTCCGGAGAACGGAGCATCTAGAGCGGCATATTCGCACACGTAAATCCCCTTGTTTCATGCATGATTATGCAACCATCTTACTATTCAATCAAGTACATCTTAGACATGGATCGCTGATAGCTGCGACCCAGATACCAAAGAGAAGCCATTCATCTGTTTCTGCGGGGCCGCATTCACACGCCGTGACCTTCTAAAACGACATACCCGCATCTTACATCAAGATAATGAGCTTGCTTCCCCAACATCCCAGCCTGGTCAAGAGAGCAAGGACCATGCCCAATCAACTAGTCTCCAGGCTCAAAAGCAGCCTGAAGCTCAGCCGAGCCATGAGGCTCAGTCAATCCCGCAGACAGAGGTTGCGCTTCCTGTATCATCGTCGATAGAGCAATGGCCCGGTTCGCACCCGGAACCGTATCTGGGCGATGATCATCAAAGCATGCTTCATACGCGTGGTAGCAATGCTGTTCTGGACACACACCCCGCAGTGGTTCATGACGCAGACATTCTCCAAGCTGCGCAGCTTCTTCTACCCGGTGTTTATCGCGACGCCCAACCACTTGGTAGGATATTGAATATCAGTGTGATGGCATACAATGTCTAATCCCTCTCCAGCTCAACCATTGACTTGTCTTCCCGAGGAGCTGAACCATTTCCAAGACTTTACTCACTTTCTGGATTCGATTGGACTGCCCGCGGAGTGGGTTCCTACACTCGCAGAGACACCAAACGTTCATAGTGCAGTGCCTGCCGATGTACCTGATCCTGGTGGATTGGCGAGAGAACAGCAAAACTCAAGTCGCCGCACGCAGATGGGGGGATCCCGCGATGACTCTCCATTCAGGTCTTGGTTACCATCAGTACCGCCCGGAGACGCGAGTCTAGGAACGATCTCCGACCATGGTATGTGACATGTTCACTCAAAAAAGGCCGAGTCACAGTATCTAACCATTTTCTCTAGAACCTCCTCAAAACGCGATGAACCACTCTCCTCTGAAGGTCAGCGAAGAGCAAAGACTGCGCCTCGCAACTTCCTTGGAGGAATTTCGTCAGCTAATCCCAGATTTCGTGTTGCCTTCCCGGCACACCTTGATGAGATACTTGACCTCATTCTTCGAAGGCTTTCACTTACATCTTCCCTTCATACATCTCCCGACACTACGGATCAATGAACGTGCTCCAGAACTGATCTTGGCCTTTATGGCAGTGGGCGCCCAGTATCGGCTGGAACATCGGAATGCCGAGAAGCTCTTCCATGCTTCCAAAGCGATATTACTCCATAGGCTCTCAAAGGAACCGCAACCCCAGTCTGGAGGATCATATAGCAATATGCAAATGCCATTGTATCACAATCCCGAGCCTTTTCAACAACACACCCCGGAGCCAGTTCCTTTGCCGCTCGGTAATGTCCCCGGATGGAGTGCCTGGAGACAAATAGAGAACATCCGCACGCTGCTCATTCTCATGGGATTCGCATCTTGGGAAGGAGCAGAGCTAGTACAA
Source organism: Aspergillus clavatus NRRL 1 (assembly GCF_000002715.2). NCBI lineage: Eukaryota > Fungi > Ascomycota > Eurotiomycetes > Eurotiales > Aspergillaceae > Aspergillus > Aspergillus clavatus. The sequence continues at coordinate 786,769 of NW_001517104.1, read as the reverse complement.
GAAGCCTTTGGTCTGCAGCACTTGCTAGTGCGATCATTGCGCGAATTTGGCCTGACTGAAAACATTACGGTCACTCCAAGACATTCACCTATGCACTGGCATGAGTGGGCAGAAGAGGAGTCAGTGCGCCGGACGCGACTTGTCTCCTTCTGTTTTGTTCATGTACACAGCATTGCATACAACATATACCCTGTGCTTAGAAGTAGCGAGGTGCACTTGCGCTTGCCCTGTTCGACTCAGGAATGGAAGGCCACCACGGCGAGTGAATGGGAGGTCGCACAGAAGGAGATCATTTCGCAACAATTGTTCTTTCAAGATGCATTGGCCCTTCTTCTGCAGAACTCAAGGACGCCCGTCATGTTAAATCCAATTCCTACACCTTTGGGAAACTATATACTGCTGCATGGTCTCCTTCAACGCATTCATCTGGTAAGCGAGCTATCCATACCGAACGGGGACCAAACCTTTTCTCTCCCCACAGAGGAACTTAACAAACTCGAGTAAGTCTGACGAAATCGATTTAAGACATCTGGAGAATGCAACGGTCTAATTCTTGTGTCTACAGGAGAGCCCTGCGATCCTGGACTTCCGTTTGGCAACAAGCACCCGAGTCCAGTCTCAATCCCCATAATGAGAATGGCCCTATTCCCTTTACCTCCAGCTCGCTTTTGGGCCTGGCCTACGTTCGACTTTCCCTTAACTTGGGTCCTTACCGCCAACTGGAGACACGGGATCCATATTGCATTGCTGCGGCACTACATCGCTCACCCCGTCCAGGACGAAGCTATCGGCTGACACCTGCACTGATTTATGCCGCACACGCATTAAGCATTCCTGTTCGCTTGGGCATTGACTATGTTGCACGCAGCCAAGCATTCTTCTGGAGCGTGCGCCACTCTCTCGCCAGCCTAGAGTGTGCTGTCCTTCTAAGTAAATGGCTTTTATCTTTGGCGGAGGCAGGGAGTGGGACAACGCTGAGTGGTATGAGAGCTAGTATTATTTGACACCGAAAGACCGCGGCTAATTCTGACTCAGAAAATGAAAGCCGGATCCTTCATTGGACCCGGTGCATAGTCGAGGAAGCTTATGCATCGATGGATCTCGAAGAAGGGGAGGAAACCCCGAATCTCGACCCTCGAAGTCTTGGACATGCCGTCATCAAGCTTTGGGCCCGTCTATTCCGAAAGAATACACAGTGGCCATTCATTAATGTTATGGGAGAGAGTCTGGAGAAGTACCTGGCGCTGGTACGGACAGGTTGATGATGTGGCGCCATCAGAATCGGTTCATCCAGGTATGCACATCAGACACCTGTAGCAAGGTTGCCAAAATTTTAATGGATATATGTCCTGACTGGTGATCTTCCAAGGCTGCTGGCATGCCCTCAATCATGGAGAATTTTGGTGTTGCCGGCTCTTTTGAGCGTAGCTTCAAAGGTTTAGCCAAGATCAAGGTTTGTACATCATATTGTACATATTTTCATGTCTATACTCGTTGATTCCAGTACATGTACCAAATTATTACATACGCTGTTGACCTTCGGTCTGTTTCCACACCTAGCCGGATTAACGAGTGGAGCACCAGTTGTTCGCAGGTTTCATAGAAGTCCATTCAGTCGCTCTTCGAGAACTTCTAGTCTTTCCCTCTTGTTCTCCCATCTGTGCATGACTTCCCGATGTTCCTCATGCGAAAACTAGCCATCTTGACCAACAGTATCTGCTCGCAGTCTGTCAAGCTCACTATAGATTTCTGCCCATTCTTCTACCTGTTGCCCATTCTCAATAATCTCCTTTTATGAGAAGGGGATAGGGCAGGGCACTGCTAGCCCTTTGCGGTGCAATGATCTGATCCCATTTCTTACATATTTGTATCATGAGCTCTCTAAGCAGAATTAGACTGCCTTGGAAAGTCTATCTAATAATATAGAAGATAAATGTAGTGGGATCATCATCATTGTTGTGCATCATATCCATAGCCTTAATAAGAGATAGGTTGAATTTTCTGGAAGCCAGTTTATAGAACTTCTTCAACTAAGATCTATCAAGCCTTTCTTCTGCTAGTTCCTCGGATAGAGACAGGGTATTAAAGTCCTCAGGCAATATGGGTTAAACTGCACCCCATGAGTATGGATCTTCGCAGTCAGAGACAGATGGGAACTTAGACTGCATAAAGAGCGGGGCAGTATAGATAGCTGACCAGTTGATTATGGTTGATATCTTGGTTGGGTCTGAGGAGTTCATAAAGATGTTCTTAGCGTGGAGATCATGGTGCAGGAGGATGGGGATGTAGAGGGTTTCGATGCTTGGTAGGATGTGAGGTAACACTTCTAGGAACTGTCCAAGGAGATGGATATATGTATCACGTCTCCGTTTTGTTCTTCCCAAGATGGATAGACGAGGAGGCGGGTTTCGGATTATGGCCATCTCGCGCTTTGGGATGGATGAACACGGTGTTCCTCGACCGTCTCCACTTCATTCCTTTTGTACACTGACGGGATCAATTGAAGACCATACATGTACCGTACACGGCCCCCGATCTATACCCAGCTCTGCCACTCCCTCTTCCCAGAGCGCTGGCGGAGTTGTTCAGTCCGAGGACGAATTTCGACGCAGCCTCTTGTCCTGGCCCGCTCGGGTCAAGGACCCTTCTACCATGAAGGGAACATGTCTTTGTAGTACAAGCTGCCATGAAAGGGAAAGTTGGCATTCATGAGTTTAGGTTCAATCCGGCCAACAGTCTACTGTAGACCTGAGATCGATATCGAACTTGATGCACCGCTTTTCGAGTTGTTACAGTTCATTGTACAGCCAGCGACCTGGTGTATATAGGAAGAAGGGATTTTCTTTTTTTTTTTATTCATAGAGGGGCTCTGGGTGAGGGATTGTATGCTCCTTCTGGAATCTGTAGCTAGCTGTAGAGGTCGATAGAAAAGGCTTTAGGATACTGCGAAGCCCTCCTATCGCGATGTTTCCATGTAAATGCTACAGCTGAGGATATATCTATGCTGTACAAACGCAGGGTTTTAAAAGCCAAAAAGAACTGATGAACGATGCAAACAACGATAGCGCGAGCAGTTGCTGCAAAGTGTTCAATATCTACTCGGTTGTCAGCATCCTCGCTGATATATAAAATCGTTGATGAGATGCATTTAAAGCAGCAGACAATGGAGGAAGAAACGCCAAACGTATATCGAACACACGTGAATTATCTGCGAATATGTTCTTTTTCATAAATTTCAATAGATTACTTGCATCTCTCATATCAAAATCTTTCGACGGTGCGTAGGATGGTACTGCAGAACATAGAACTAGTTCTGACAATGAAGATTAGTTACTAAAACTTTCGGGCCAGATCGAATGCATCTTCTGTCCGTCACTCCCCTTCCACAACATTATATATTCTTATTAAGTACAGTGCTGACATGATATAAATGTCCATTGAGCCCAAATACCTCACAAGGCACCGCCAACATCTATGTAAAAAGCCAATGATATACCTTGTCATTCAATGGCTTATCAAACACGGCGCTTGATTTGTAGCGAGTTTAGAAGAATCTCTTCTTGCTGGAGCCGGTGGCAGTGGCGGTAGAAGTAGCAGAGGCGTCAGAGCTGGAGCCAGCACCCGCACCAGTCGAGGAAGCAGCTGCTGAGCTGGAAGTGGTGGAGTTGCTACCGCCTAGAGAGCCGATCAGGGGCCCGATGGTGAGGTTGCCGCAAGGGGGCTGAGGCGCTGACACGCAGCCATTGATGTAGTCACCGAGTTGGCCGGGGTTTTGGCCGGAGGTGAGTACATAGTCGGGGCTGTAGGCTGGGGTCAACGAGGTAGCATTGTTGGGGAAGACAACGCCCTCCTGGGTGGTGGCGAGGTAGCCGGAGTGGGCACCATGCTGAACAGCCAGACGGGCGAGGAGGAAGGAAACCTCGGGTGCCTGGGTGTAGCCTTCGAGACCAATGAGGGCGCCGCTCACGCTCTGCTCGAGCTGCAGGGCGGTCTGCAGGAAGCTCTCGCTGTCGCTGGGAGTTTCGAAGGTGAAGTTGCACTTGGGGGAATCGAAGTTCTCAACCCGGTTGCCGAGCTGCTGCACCGCCCGCACACCCAGTCGGTTCTGACGTTGCATGCCCTGCAGGTTGGTATAGTAGTTGGCGTTGGAGCTGTTCACAGCGGAGTTAAGGAAGGTCTGGTTGAGGGGGGTCGACGAGTAGAATTGCTCAATCAAGTACTCGAGCGCCCAAGTGAGCTGAACGACCTGAACATCGCCCGAGGAGGGTGTGCAGTAGCTGTTGTTGGCAGCGGTGGCCGCGCCGGCGACAAACAGGGCAGAGAAGAAACGCATGATGAATATGGGTTTTATCTGTCTGGCTGTTGACTTGAAATGATGCCTGAAAGCGCGAAGAAGTACGGTGACCAGAGGAGGGGATTGGTGTGGAATTGGAGAAGTTCGTAAAGATCACAAGAAAGGCTTCACCTCGAGCTGCTCTCTTATAAGCTCCGTCGCGACAGGAAACCAAGTCCTTGCGGTCATCATGAACAACGCACACCACACACTTGCGGATGCAACGATATGATGAAATCAAGACAATCCCTGAACAAATTGACTTTCTATCAGACGGAAACATCTGCGGATAGTGTAAGCTCTAATTCCTCTTGATGTCCTTTGCATCATGACCCCGGCTACGGGAAACCTTGTTTGAGCGGTACCAGAGATAAAGTGAACCGGCTCGCCGAGAGCCGTTCGAACAATAGAGTTTCTCTGAATTCTCTTTCACCTAGACCCTTGGGCTCGATATCTGAAGACCAGAGGAGTTCGTGTCAGCCTCTCCCAGGCATCCGAGCGGTTGGCCACCATGATCTCATGGATGGTTTCCGTCCAGCTCCGAGGGTTCGGGACTGAGAGTCTCCGGATCAATGGATCAAGTCAAGCAATCATTCAAGTAGTCTTCCAAGTTTTTTTTTTTGAAATAGCAACGGACAGTCATGCTTTGCTGCTAACGAGGCAGGTGTCAAGAGTCTGCCCAGTTGATAGAAGAGGTACTCACTGTCAGTCAGTCAGTCAGTCAGGGATCGATGATCAGCAGTGAGGATCATCTTATGCACTAGTCTAAATGTAGGCAGTTGTCGGCTCAAGCCGCTCATCTACTACTAACGACTTGGCGCCTGAGGCAGAAGTTCGCCCAGTGCCATTATTTTAATTACACAGAGAACGCAATATTCGATATGACCATTCTTGTTGATAATCGATACGATGCTGCAGTACTGTGTATACAAATGGCAAGGGCAAAAGGCATCTCTAATTGCCATATACAGTAGAAGAATAATGATAATCAGCCCTAATAATAGCCTCCCAATAAGGAATTCGTAACTTTTGGTCCCTGTGGCCGAGGACAGGAACTCGAAACAATCAAGGGAAAGGAAAATATATGACAAGCAGTAACTGACAAGCGCGATTAATAGGTCAGTATGTACTCGGAATACTCAGCAGAGGGCTATGAGTCATCGACAAGACGTTTAGCTTCCCATGCCTTCTTCGCTCCCTCCAGGAGGGTCTCGAAATTGCCACTGTTCTCGCACATGCTCCGGAAGAGACCGTCCGGCTTATTGATGAGGGTCCAAGGATGGTCATACTCAATCACACGACCGTGATCAAGCACTAACACCTTATCGTAGTCAATGATTGTTTGCAAGCGGTGGGCGATGGTGATAATGGTGCTGTCCCGCAACTCGCGCAACGTCTCTTGGATCTTAGAATCGGTGTTATAGTCGATCGAGGCTGTCGCCTCATCCATCATCAGAACCTTGGGGTTCTTCAAAAGAGCACGGGCTAGGCAAAGGAGCTGTCTCTGTCCTTGGGAGAGGTTCGAGCCAGACTCCGAAACGGGAGACTCCAAGTTGCGGAAGACGTTCTTATTATCCTGAGCGCCAGTGACTCCCACGCCGGCTCCGTTGGTTATTGCCGGCCGAGCCTCTGCGTTGGTAGGTGCAATGGCCGTGACAGGGGTTGCTGTGCCAGATGTCTCTGGCCCAATCAGATGAACACGGCGCAGAGCTGTGAACATCTGCTCGTCGCTGAACAAATTGAATGGATCGAGGTTAGTCCGGATACTGCCAGTAAAGAGAGTGGGGTCCTGTGGAACAATGGTGATAGCCTCTCGCAAATCCCGTAACCCGATGCTGCCAATATCCAACCCGTCAATGACTATCTTGCCCTCTTCCGCTTCGAGCCCACGGAAGAGCGCAAGGGCGAGGGAGCTTTTTCCAGCACCAGTACGCCCAACGATGCCCACCTTCTCCCCAGGCTTCACTGCAAAAGACACATTTCGAAGCACAGGATCGAGATCAGACCTATACCGGGTAGTATAGTCGATAAAATCGACAGCACCACCACTAGGCCAGTCAGCGGGCGGTCTCGAGTCTGGAATTACTGCCTTGGCTTCTTGCTCCACATCAAGATACTCCTTCACTCGTTCCACCGAATTCATGCTCTGCTGGACCTCTGAGTACAGACGGACCAGCCACAGCACATTCTCTGTGAACGTGACCGCATAGGTCAATGATAAACCAGCAGCACCGGCATCGATCTTGCCAACGTTAATCAGGACGAAAGTGGCCGTGAAAAAGGAGACCAAGGCTCCGGTGATATCCACACGGAATGCTAGCCAGCGGTTACTGGCCCAGAGGTAGATGTGGGGACGGTTGTAAGCATTGATACGTCGGTGGTTGTCGATGATAAATCGTGGACCATCTCCGTACGCACGGATAGTGACAATACCGTTCAGAGTCTCGCCAAATTGCTGATACAAAGGACTCCGCTGTACTGACTCCAGTCTCTTCATGTCCCGAGATGCGTTTAAATAAACAGCGCCCAGGGCAAAGTATACCATTGTGATGAAGATCGCCGCGATAAGGAACCCAGGAGTGATGATGGAAATCAGCACCACGATCATGATCACGGACGCCAAGCAATGAAGCATACCAATCGCAACTGGCGCGACTTCTTGATCAACAGCTTCAATATCCTTAGAGAACCGATTCATCAGCTGACCCAGCGGGGTGGAATCGAAGAACTTGAATTTCGCATGCATCACGGCATCCAAAAGACGCCGATGTATTTTGGAAGAAGCGTTCAATGAGCCCCAGAAGAGAACTCCTTCCCTAAACAAGGAGATAAGAACGTAGCCAATGCCCAGGAGAGCGTATACTCCGAGATAATAGGAAACATTCACGTCGCGATCTGTAGCGGCAGTCCACCGCCCGCTGAATTGAGGAACGTAGGTGTTGGAAGTCCGGGGAACACCTCCAGCATTGAAGGACGGAAATTTAAGGCTTGTTGCTGCAGCGTAATTACCGGCATCATCCGACTCAATGTCTTTGATCTGGTAAGAGTTCGCCCATTGTCTAATCCAGAGGTTGGTAGAGACGGAGCCAAATTGCTGCAGACTAAAGACAAGTGCCGCAGTGATCCAGTAATACCAAGGACCCATCGACCGAAGATAGAGTTGAATGGTTGACCACTTGATACTGCCAACGGCTTTCGATTCTGTCAACTTGGACTGGGAATTCTCGTCGTTCTGCTTCCCTGTTGAACCATTCACCTTCCCATTCGCAGAAGGTTGATCATCAACTTGCCCTTCTTCCGAATCTGATTGCCGGCGAGATAGGTGAGGAGTACTCGCTCTTGAAGCTGGGACCGATTTGAAATAATCGTCGCCGAAGGCGCCTGAACTTGCCACATCTTCGGGGCGGCCTTGGGCACTAACCTTGCCATTGTCTAGGACAATCACAAAGTCCGCTTGTGGGACAGTCAGAGCAACATTATGAGTAACAAGGACACAAGTCCGATCCATCATCAAAGGTCCCGTAAGAGCCTCCCGAAATATATGCTTGGCTGTGTGAGAATCGACGGCGCTAAGACAATCATCCAGCAGAATATGGCGGGCTCGGCTGTAAATAGCGCGAGCCAAGGAGATCCTCTGTTTCTGTCCACCAGAAAGACTGATACCTTTCTCGCCCACTAGGGTTTGATCGCCTGCGTCGAGGATAGCAAGATCCCGTTCCAGGGCACAGGCTTTGATGACGGCCTTGTAGCGACGCTCGTCAAAGGGTGATGCAAACACGATATTCTCTTTGACTGTGGCATTTACCAGCCATGCTTCCTGCGCACAATAGGCGACACTCTCAATGAGCCCGGTTTGAGGATCAACTGGCAACTCTGTTCGATTAGCCGTACCTCCAGGAAGATGGACGTTTCCATCCAACAGCTTCATCTCTCCTAGGAGAGCCATCAGTAGAGACGTCTTTCCTGATCCGGTGGGCCCGGCAATGATATTAAGTTTGCCTACACGGAACTCCACGTCGATATTGATCAACCGGAAGGCCTCCCTACTGTCAGTTGTGCCTTGTCTGGAAGAGTCTTTTTGAGGAGTTCCCCATGACAGTGTAGCATTTTCCAGGGCAATCTTCGGAGTTATGTCAAGATTGGCGCTTCTGCTCAACTGAATGTACTTCTCCGTTTCTTCTTCATGAAGGTACTTATCTACCCGGTCCAGGGAAACCTTGGATTCTTGAACGTGAGCAACCATATCAGCCAGTTGATCCAGAGGCACGCGAAGTAGAGAGAACATCGAAAGGGCCGGAAAGGCGACCGATGGGGTTAGCTTTTTCTTCTCGACAACTGTGTACAAGAAAAACGAGGTGAAGGTGATGAGAATCGGTGTCCCATACCAGACAGTTGCCGCAAACGACCACAAAATGTAGCGGGAGCGTAGTGACTTCAACTCTGCTCTGCGCTTCTCATCGATGATATCTTCGAATCGCTGCTCCCATGCAAAGTACTTTACGATTCGGATGTTCTGAAGGACTTCATTGGTGGAATGAATCCGCGCATCCGTGCCAGCGAGGATTTGATTTTGCAGCCTGGCAAAGCCCTTGGCAATGAAGAGGTTAACGGGAAGCATGAGAACCATGAGGACGATACCAGCAAAGGAGCTGAATCCCAGGAGTCGATATAGAAGTGTTACAGCAATGATGATTTGAACTGGAACACTCGCCCACAGAAAGTGGAGGTAGGCACCCACTTCGCTGACCTTAAAGGAATCGATGGCCATCAGGTTGATAATGGTTCCAACGTTAGCCAATTTGGATGGGTCAATCTTTTCAGCCTCCGATTGGTTTGGAGTGTCCGACTCAGAGTCGGTAGTGGCCTTCTTTTTCTTGCGACCAAAGGAGAAGATTCGACTTTTCTTGCCGTCTTTGGGTGGTTCTTCGGTCGTTTTCTTCTTAGGAGCATCTAAAGATGCACCGGCTTTTCGCCGCAGGGCTTTGGCGTAAATCTCGCCAATAATAATAGCACGGAGTTTGACCCCCAGCTTTCGACCAATCCAAAGGGCTTGTCCATCAGCAACACCCTGAATAGCTCCAGAGCAGAATAGGAGAATCGCGTACAGCCAGGCTGCGTTGGCGGTGGTTGACCTGGGGTCCTCCACATACTCCAGGATGGCCTTGAGAAGGAGCGTGGGCAAATATGTAAATAGATTAGAAAAGACAGTCCATGCACCCTGCACCAACAAAGTGCCGTAGAAATAGCGCCCGAGTCTCCAGACGAGTGAGCCCTTGGTCTGCTGACGGCGAAAGTCTTCCAAGACCGTAGCAGCTTTTTGCGACGTGGTCAGGTTCCAGATATCATCTAGCTCAAGGGGTTGGCTGTACCCCTTCCAGATCAAAGGATCGAGCCAGTTGAATGTTACCAGGGACAACAGGCTAGCCTTCGGGTGTCGTGGCGGCTCCAGTCCATCCTCGTATTGCACCCAAACTGCCTTGTTCCCTCTGCGTGTGGTCAGGGCGATGAGCAATAGTAGCGTTGACAGCGAAAATTCGACAGCGCTCAGGGTTAAAGCACGTTTTGAGATCGGATGGATAACCGCAGACCGGAAAACAAAGACATTAAGTAACCACTGTATAGCGTAGAGAGCGGCCGTGTGGCTCCACAGCCTTGGAGTTGATTGCAAGTTCAAAGTCGAGAGCGTGAAGCGGACTAGCACCAGAATCATTATATAGCCCCACGAAACAAGCTTGCCCACAGCTGGAAGTGTGCCATTGTCTCCCCAAGCGTTGGTATCCAATACGATGACAATCGTGGTCAAAACACCCACTAATGCAGCCACTTCCAGAGCTACCGTAGCGATTTCACCGCGCGGACGATCGATTTCCAGGTGCGGCCGCTCGGCCTGTGTCGCCTTCAATAACATCGGGTCGGTTTCCTCCCCCTCTTCTCCATCGGCCGGTCCGACGACGTGACTGTCATCCTCAACCTCGTCCTCATTCACCAGAACTTTGTAAGCGACACCTTTCCGAGCGAGGATGAAGCGATATGCGACTCGGAGTACGATATACAAAAAGGACAGACCGCATGCTGATAACGGAAATATGAATTGCAGATAACTGTATCAGGATTCAGAGATTAGAGTCCCGATTTGCTTGAACGAGGGAAACAAAGATGGGTGAAGGCGGACATACCTGCGCTGGAAACAGCGGGAGACATCGTCAATGGCCCAGATAGGGCCATGGCATTCTACTCCCATTTTCTTAAAAGGAAAAATTGAACCCAAAGTGGTCAGAACGAAAGCTACGACGGTCCAGTCGCCTCAAATCCGAGTGCTGGGAGCCCAGCCACGGTAGATGACGTCGAGTTGAGGCTAAAAGAACGAAGATCTTGCCAAAGAGCTACTCGCGTTACTGACAGCTTTCCGACATTGAGATGCAGGAGGAACCTGGCATCGCCAGCAATCTGGTTGGAAAGGGCGAGGACAGGGGATTATCTAGGCAAGAAAAGGAAGAGACCGAAGGAATGAATACGAAGTTTCCCGAACCAGGTTATGTAGTAGGAAGAAATGAATTTGACGGGGTCCAGTCTTATTAACTAGTAATGGATGGTTATCATTGGGGCAGAAGGCGGAAGAGGAGCGGCGAGCTGATTAGGAAAAGAGAGAGAGAAGTCTTTCTTTGAGACAGAAAAACTACTACTACTACTACTACTACTACTACTACTACTCCGGAGGCCGATGCAACTGGATTTTGCACTAATAATCTCTACGTACTTGAAAACTACCCTAATCAACTAGTGGCTTCTAGGAGGATTTTGAAGTTGGAGACCAGAAGGCTCAGAAGCACCAAGCAATCAATGTACTTGGTCCAATGCTAAAAGTGGCACTAACAACGCTCTTGTCGCGGATACTGTTCAATCTGCTTTTCTTTGTCGATGAGTCAAAGGGACGAAACATTTTCCAATCTACAGTACTCCGTAGTGAGACATAAATCACCAGATGACTCTTCATAGCTGCAACGAAGACGCCCATTATTCCCCCAACTCGAGCATATCACTCTTCTCAACATCAAGAGGCTAAGAGAGCGCGTCCCTACCGTGTCAGCAACACCGCTTTAAGACCAGTCAATGCTTCCTGCACAATTCTTACAAGTTCGTCCATTACTGTATCACACCGACCCCTGCTCGACATACCTAGATGCTGCAGGGAACTGCAAGCCAACCAATAGATTGACTGGCGGCATCAACTGGGCTTCGGCGTGTGTCAGTTGCCGCGCTAGTCATGGTGGTCTCGGACATTGATGGGATGGATATTGGATACTAAATGCTAATGAGTCACTCTAACGATGCCTGTGCTTTTCTTATCAGACAGTCAGGTTAATCTCTTGTCCTATAGAAGCCGGATTAGGTAGAGGAATCTGCGAGTAGTGGACTATCGGCTATCCTCGTGAGCTCAATGAGATACGGGATAGTCATCCTCCTACGAAGCCATGGATCTCGGGCTAGATAGCAGATAATGAAGAGAGCCAGTTATTAGTTGCTGACCTACATCATCTACATGATATTATCTTTATAGCTGCATGGCAACTCCACTCGCAAAGCTTTGCTGGTTCCCCCACTGTTGACTTTTGCTGACTGGTGATCTGTCTCTTTCCGAAGATGAGGTGCTAGCAAAACTTTAGAGCCTGATCTAGTCAGCACGTTACCCATACCTTTCACTCAGTTACTACTCCAGCCTCAACCTAGATACTTTAAATCACCAAGAAATGTCGAGGCAATCCTCGAATTCAGTCCACTAGATACTTACCCATAGACCAGACTGCAGCAGATTTCCCGCTTTCGGTGTAGCGCCACCCCGGGACTTTCCGTCATGGATTGCCACGCCGGCATTGTAACCCACATTGGAAAGTCATGGCCATAACTTACTATGGCTGCATTTATGATGGAGTCTACCTAGGCGACCATCCAGTGTGCCTCAGTAGCGACTTGTATCTCTTTCTCTCTCTTTTCCTTCTGTGTTATTCCCTTGAGTGTTCCAACATTCCCTTCTCTGAACTGGGTGCCGGGATCCCTCCTGTGTCTTCCTTTTCCGACTTACCCCTTTCAAGACACTCTCTGCCACAGTTGGCTTCTCCTTCCACATCGACTCCCACGAGTCTTGCCCATTTTTGGTCCCCGCCATGGCGGAGCGTATCTTGATGAACGAATACAAGGCTTTGGCCAAGGAGGAATGGGTGAACATCGAGGTACGCTCACTCACTTGCTGACCCTATCACCCGAAGCTAACACGCTTTTTGGACAGCTCAACAACGAAGACATCTTTAACTGGAATGTCGGGCTGATCGTTCTGAATCCGGATTCGTTGTACTATGGCGGCTACTTCAAGGCTTCTATGAAATTTCCAAAGAACTATCCATATTCTCCTCCTGGTAAGAGGCATCCCCAAATCACTATCTTATCGCTTCCCCTGCTTTTAGTCCATACGCCACTAATCGCTGTAATCCATGATATCTAGAATTCCGTTTTCTCCGACCCCTCTACCACCCCAATATCTACCCCGACGGCAAGCTCTGCATATCTATCCTACACGCGCCCGGCGAAGATGAGATGTCCGGCGAGCTGGCTTCGGAGCGCTGGTCCCCTGCCCAACGCGTCGAGTCTGTCTTAATATCCATTCTCTCGCTCCTAGACGATGCAGAAGTGTCGTCGCCCGCCAACGTCGACGCTGGTGTCATGCTGCGGCAAGATCCTGAGTCGTACAAGATCACCGTGAAGAAGAACGTCGAGGAGTCTAAGAAGGATATTCCCGAGGATTTCGTTATGCCCACGCATGAAAGTTCCATGAAGAAACCCGCGGATAAGATAGACGATGCAGACTTTTGGGCCGATAGCGATGTCGACAGCGACGTGTTTGGTGGGAGTGACTCGGACGAAGACTTGGATATCGACGACCAGGATACCGGTAGCGATGACGAGGAGGATGAGGACTGATGGTCACGGGTTGGAAGAGCTATTTGGGTTTTCTTTTTCGTTATTTCATATTTCTGCGTTCATCATCTCTGGGTTCAAGATCTCATCAGCTTGTTATGCATAGCGTGGCGCATTGGTAGGCGAGGACATGGATATTTTTGACGGTTTATGGTCATATTTATCTCGAATATCATATGCTCTTTACGACTTGTTTATTCGCTTTTCGTGCTATACATTGGGTTGATCTGGATCATGTCGTTGGTCTATTACTTGTGTCGAGAACCACTAACATATATATACTACAGCAGTCACGCATATATAGAGATAGAATATTGTGTTCTTCAGCTCAAAACATACTCCTTAGGTAGTATTACATAGAGAGCTGGTATTTACCTCCTCCCCATGATATATCTACCACATACTTACTTATGCACCACACCCTCATCGCATCGCCCCTCTCAGCACAGATCGTCAATACCAAAATAACACACAGATAGCTAGCTAACTACCATACCTAGGTAGATAGCACCATCGCACCACCCACTTGCCGATCAATTCCCCAATCCCCAACTATCACTCGGATCTCCATTCCCCTCTCCTCAACCCATGACTCAAACCCAGACACATGCCCATTCCTATTCCCTGCACAGAGGGGTCACGCTATCCCTCCAAGTCTCAAGCTCCAAGGTCGGAATAAAGTTGCTAATACGCAGGTACTACCTTAAGCTCTCAGTCCCGTCCTGCTACAAGCACCGGCCAGATCATAAACCAGGCTTGTGTTACAGATCAACCGACCTGATATACGTTGTGGGAGTGGTACTGCTTGATGTTGTACGAAAAATGGTTGATAAATCACTAGGTACTCAAGTGAGGATAGGCAGCTTAGGATACTGTGCATGATTGTTGTGTTTGCTTACGCCATTTATGATCTCAATTGCGAATAGCGGGCAACAATGAAGGACAGCTGCCCCCATGATCTGAATTCGGCGTACTTATGCCATCATACCAGGTATAACCATTCTAGTTCAATAATACCTATGTATAAGTCATCAGTGGCAATGATAGCTTTCAGCCCATTTCCATTTCATTTACAACTGAGCGGGGGGTGTTGGTTATTTCTAGGATTCACAATGTCAAATTGCCAGTCTGTTGAAGCACCCAAAACGAAATCCTCTAAATCAGTTCTCAAAATGTATGGTTGTGGACATGTATACTACGATAAAAATGAAAGCAGATGAACATTCGGATGATGTGATGCAATCAATGCACCATCATCTCCTCAAGCCAGAGCAAAAAAAAGTAACCTGCGCCAGCGTGTTCTCTCCCAACGACCCATTCCCGTGTTCGATAAAAATGAAGCAATACCCTTGACCCATGAAATTTCACAATTAAGCAATAGCAGCATCATGAATCTCGCTGTAGATAGCACCAAGCTCCTCAGTGAGAAGTTTCTCGGCCTTGTGAACCAGACCCTCGAAGCGGTCCTTAACGCTAGAAGCAGCCTTGTAACCACCGCTTGTGACAATGTCAGTGTAGTTAGAGGAGCCACCACCGTTCCAGGCAAGGAGCTGCATATATGTCAGTCGTCGTCCTGCAACCAATTCATGTACAATGGCATTGAAACTTACGTTGGGAGTGTCGGATGGAACATCGCTAAGGGCACCTTGGGTGGCGATGGCAATGATATCCTTCTTAAGCTTCTTGGGAGTGAGCTCGTCCACAGCAAAGGCAGAGTCCTTGGAGGGCTGGAGGGAGACAAAGTAAGCCAACAGGCCGGCAATGTGAGGAGAGGCCATCGAGGTTCCCGAGATGGTGTTGACAGCGTGCTTGGAACCAATCCAAGTGGAGAGAATGTTGAGGCCAGGAGCGAAAATGTCAGTGCACTTTCCATAGTTGGAGAAGTACGCCCGCTCATCCTGGAGAGTCGAAGCCGCAACAGTGATAGGGTTCTCGGCAGCTGCGGGGGAGTAGTTGCAGGCGTCGGCATTGTCATTACCAGCGGCAACAGCGAAGTGAAGGCCAGCCTCGACACCAGCATTGACGGCAGCTTCAAGGGTTCTAGACTTGCCACCACCGAGACTCATGTTGGCAACACTACCCTTGAATCCCTTGATCTTACCGTCCTTAGCATCCTTGGCCTTCTTGAGATGAGAGTTGACAGCCCACTCAACACCAGCGACGACATCGGACATGGTACCAGAACCGCTCGATCTCAGCACCTTGACGGCGTAGAGGTTAGCCTTCTTGGCAACACCGTATTTCAGGCCAGCAATAGTTCCAGAGCAGTGAGTTCCGTGGCCGTTGCCATCAAGATCTTCATCATTGGTAGGTATGGTCTTTCCCCACTGGGCACGACCCTCGAAATCAACATGATCGATGTTGATACCAGTGTCAATGGTGTAAGCATCAACTCCCTCACCGCCTTCTGACGCATACAGGTACTTGTTGAATGTACCGAAAGAAAGGCCGTCACGGTGGGAGATACGAGCGAGACCCCATGGTGCACTCTTCTCCACAGTGTTGTCCTCCATTGTATGGACCTCAGAGTCTTTCTCAATGTATTCGACCTATAATCGATGAAATGGTCAGCGAGACATGCTCAAGATGTTGCATTCGGGGTTATCAAGGTACTCACGTCAGAATGTCTGCGAACTTGCTCAATCACATCTTCATGGAAGTGTCCTGAGTAGCCCACAAGGGTTCCAGCGATGTCAAAAGTGTTCTTCAGGCCAGAGAAGGTCTCCTCGGTGAAGTCAAAGAGACCCCGTTTCTTTAGCTCAAAATGCTCGTTCTGAGCACTGTGGATGTCCTGCACCCAGCTGTGGTGAGCAGCGGCCGACTCGGCTTTGACATGCTTCTTGAACACAACGATGTATGAGTCTGGAACCTCCTTGTTGTTCGAGGACGAGAGGATAGGGGCAGCTCCATTGTGGATGGAGTCAACGACCACAGGGGACGCAGCCGCGAGCAGCGGGAGCAAGGATAGGCTGAGATAGCCTTTCATGATGAACTACTAGGACGAAAGTTTGGCAAACAGATGAAATAATAAGATAAAAGGGATGGGAATAGATGGTTGAGGATGGATGGGAGAGAGAGATGGGAGGATGAGGAGGAGGATGGGGGAGGTTGGAGTAGAAGAGGAGAAGATGAGGAGAAGATGAGGACGACTACTAATGGTCTCCTCAGCAGGTAAGGGCAACGGAGGATGATGCAACCGGGGATACGGTAACTTACAGCAGATGACCTGGAGCCTGCTGGAGAAACACTGCCTGACTGGCTGTCGATCAGCCCAGATTAGCGCGGCGGGAACTTAGCCCGGAAGACCTGGGGTATGGCGGTCGGCGGATAGGCGGTATGGTAAGGATTACTAGGTAGGGATGGTGCCCGTATGATGAAACACTGCATACGAATGATACGATACGTAAGATACTCCTAAATTCGGAAAGATAAGACGCCACTTATCATGTATTCGTACCTACTCGGTACGGTTACCCTACGAAGTATGTTCCTGGAGTCCTGGCTAGGCTGGCTTGCTGAGAACCTGAGAGTTGAGAGTTGAGAGTGAGGCGTAGCAAAGTGGAGAAGGACTTATCTTACCAGTTGCCTAGGTAAATTTTAGCTCCAATCCCTCAAAATGCACTGCCTATCTCATGAATAGCTCGATACCTATCTACTCCGTAGATACTAGGTAGGTCCTCCGTGTTCGGATACATACCCCGTAGTCTGAGCGATCTACCTGGTCCTGATGGTGACTCAACGATGATAAGTCGATAAGCTCACCATGTAAAGCAATAAATAGCATTGAGATGAGGAGCTGGTATTTCTGTCCTAGCATGAAGATCAACCGCTCCTCTATTTATTGTATTATCACATAGCCTGTGGCATGCAGCATGCAACGGATATGGATTAGATAGGTCATTATCTCTGCATATCCACTGACAAAAGGTTCAGGGACAGGAGGACCGTAGGTATGAACTAGATACGGAGTGAGTGATCTGTCATCAGATTACAAACTCCATTAATTGAATCAATTATCCATAAGGAAATCAAGGTTGCCCATACCAAGTTCAGAGATGCAACATCATTAACCAAACAAGTCGCGTGCTCTGCTGGATGCTCACCTGACTCGCCTTCATAACTACCGAGGAAGGTATGCTGACGGGAAGCTTGAGGTCAATCAGTCTGGTACTATCACTCTGTATTATTGTAACCTTCCTACGTGGTACCTGGTACCTTATGTACGGTAAAGTAACCTATCTAACACCATTCTCTCAAATCTCAATAATGAGTACCTGCGGCGCATCCAACAGACGCCTCCACGATTCCACTCTCACAAACATCCTCGTCCCACAAATGCGTTCTTTTCGGATACTGTCATTCGATCCAGGCATACATTCTCAATCAAACACAATTATATTTATCAATTGATGAGAAGTCAAATCTAATCAGCATATAACCATGGCGCTGAATATACATCCTCGGTCATGAGAATGAGGGCTACTTTTCAATTCTTCAAGAAGCCCAAAAATCACTTGCGGAAATCAGGCCTTGACCAGATATCATTTGGAGAAAGAACGGCTCAATAATCCATGATTCTATATGGAGATCTTGTGTCTCTTGTACGTCTTATTCACCATGCTGACTCGGAATGACCTCAGAGCAATGAAGAGTTGGGTCCTTGCTATTGAAGGATACCATAAATATGATGCACAAGGACATGCTCAGACTCTCAGGACCCCGGTGCTGTCCTTCATCTGAACTACCTAATTGAAGGCACTCTGCCAAGACTATTTTCTAATTCGAGACCATGCTATGTGACGTTGAAATCGGCATGATATACCTGTTGGCACTTGTGCTGTTTGCAGATCTCAATGTGAATGAACAAGTATGGTGGGCATTGAGGTCGTGTCTGTGGTTTGCTAGTGACCTGGGGGATATGAATCAGAAGATAGAGAAACAACAGCCGGCAACCCTACAGCTAACTTCAATTTCGAGGCTTTGAATTCATGCTGACCGCTGGTCCCAAGGATGCTGTTCTCTCCTTTTCTAAAATGTGGTGGCTCTGGCTGAAAGTTGTGGATTGTTCTTCACCATATCGGTTGCAGGCCAGCTCTAGGGCATCCTGCTCTAAGAATGCAGAGGTCAGTCAGTGTGTCAATGTACCCGCCTTCGGATCGTACTAAAGAAACCTGCATTGCAAGTTCCTTTATATTCCCATTTCTCACGCCAATCAAGCAGTCACACAATTCTCAGGTCTTTCGTAAAAGGAGTACTAGTAGGGGATCTGATATATGTTTCAAGGCAATTCTAGATGATCATCGATTAGCTTAGCCTCCAAGATCTACGGACAGATGGAGTGTACGAAGCTATCCATACAACGTAGATATAGAATGTTTAAGATCCTATCTTTTGCATCCATTCGCAAAGATGGCAACCAATCTATATTGATATATTTATGTTCACTGATAAGTCAGTATTAGCTGTGTAGAGGACATAAGTCTCTGTTGGTGTAAATGGAATAAATATCTTCGGTCGATAGCAAAGTGATGAAGTAGTACTGTGTATACAGATAGAGTTGGAGTGTTTATCAGTTCGAGGCATGGTGGATTACGGAGTACGGTCCAGCTTGCTCATGACCCACAGGATGACTGTTACTAACAGTCTTTCAGTAGTACGGAGTACACACTTGGCCACTCTCGTCACCTGATGATCTCCCGAACCCAAGGAAGGAAGTCCGGACACTCAGCCACAGCTTTCGAAGCACTTGTACTCTTCCCCGCGGCTGTGAGGAGGGTCGATATTTTGAGTACATCGAGTGACACGGGTAGCCCAGATTCGAGGTCCAATTGTTCACGACAGGCTTTCCAGCGATGTGGTAAGTGGACACACATAGCTGTCAATCCCCGTTCTGTCGTCATGGTACTAGTCTCTAACCAATTCGCCCTACCCCTCAATAGTTCTTGATCAATGCTATCGCACTGACCAGCAGCTCCTCTTATTCGATTTCTCCGAACGTTGTCTATATCCAGCTCCGCGGACCAAGCCGGTTGTGAAGCAGACCACATACCAATGCAGACCGCCCTAATCTTAACGCCAAGTGCAGGTCTAAGGTGTCTGATGGTCACTGGCCACCAGGTTGATAGCCGGGGATAAGATTCAGCGGCGCGATGAGCCAGCCCACATTCAGTCCCTCGCCGTCCTCTTCCTCCTTAACTGAAAGATCTGCCGCCGCCGCCGAGTTGACGCCGTTGATTCGGGAGATCAAAGCTGTTTGCGACAATTGCGACCAACCTACGTTCGATTCTCAACGATTTCACACAGCGGCGGAATCCTTGCTACGTCTCCGCCATTTTTTTATCGACAATGAGCATCCAAGGGAAGCCAAAGAGGCGTTTCGTCATCTTGACGGCTTTGAGACGCTGTTGCAGCTCGCCAGGAAGCTGTCAGAGTTGTATGAACCAGCAGATCAGTTGGACGAACAGAGAAGGGCTCTATTAGTGCTCTACAAAAATGTCTTGGCCGTCCTCGCTGAGAGTTTGAAGGGAAATTTCGGGAACAAGCGGTACTTTGCAAAACGGGTGCCGGGTGGAGGGCCAGCACTTCTGCAGGAGGCTCTATCAATGATGACCTCAAAGCTGGACAATATTCCGGGTGACACGGAACAATTCTATGGCGGGATATTGGCTGCGGCTCTCTGCCAGGAAGTTGTTGCTGATATATTCGCAACAATCAACTCGAAATTGCAATCAATTATTGAATTGTCCTTAGAAGATGTCAGAGCGGAAGTCAATCGGCATATGGGAAATGAGGAGACGATTGAAGTGCCAGAGCTCCTGGGGCCCTTGATTAATGCATGGTTAACGCAAAGTGCATCTTCCTCATCTAACCTCAGAATTCAGCAAGTAGTTTTGCCAGGGTGCCTTTGCCAGCTGGCCTCGCAATCTCGCAGAAACCTTACGGCGATGCATGCTACCGGAATATTAAGCAATATCATGCCCATTCTTTTCAGCAATGACCGACCAGAGTTGGAAAGAGCACTCTATCAGGAACTAGCTCAGCTACTGTGCGCTCAAGGATTACCAGACCTGGGCGATGCCGTCACCTTGTATCGAGAAGCACATAGCTGCACTAGAATGCTCCGATTTCTCGTTGATGTTCTCAAATGTTCCAGAGAACCCCCATCAATCCAGTTCGATATGTCACTCCACGGGTATTCTTCCTTGGAATTTTCGAGTTTAGGTCGTCCGTTTCCTCCAATTACCTCCTCAGGGTACACCTTGGCGGTATGGGCCAGATTTGATAAGTTTGACCCAAGCACACACACTACAATATTTGGTGCATTCGACGCCAGTCAAACATGCTTTCTACTAGCCTATTTGGAGAAAGATACGCGCAATTTCATATTGCAAACCTCCATCAAGGGGACTCGTCCCAGTGTTCGATTCAAGTCGATAACCTTCGAACCGGATCGATGGTACCATATATGTATTGTTCACAAAAAGCCTAGGCCACCAACACACTCGCGAGCTTCCCTGTTCATCAACGGGGAGTTTGTTGAACAACTGAGAATTGATTATCCCTGTATGCCTGTATCCAACACTCCCAATCGATTACCGCGTATCCAGGCTTTTTTTGGGACACCTCAAGATCTGGCGACGAGACTCGGCAAAGCAGTATCGACATCTCGCTGGTCTCTAGCGAATGCTATTCTTCTTGAGGATGCCTATAGCGACGACATGGTTGCTGTGTTTTACAATCTGGGTCCTCGATACTTCGGTAACTTCCAGGATTGCCTGGGCTCTTTTCAAACCTATAAAGCATCAGCAACCCTCAACCTACGCAATGAACATCTGCATCCCGGAAAGGAAGATGCTTCTGATATCATCACCGCCATTCGCCAGAAAGCAAGCGCTCTGGTTCGGGAAGGGTCCATCTTGATCAACGTTTCGCCTATGTCTGTCCTGGATGATGACGATAGCAACAATATCGACGAGTCCCAACTCGTGAAGAACCTTTCTAGGAAAGCTGCGAAGAACCTGCATCAGCTGACGAAAGCCGGTGGCAATGCAGTCGCCGCGAATGGTGCCGTTCCCGCAATCAACGATGCTTTAACCCAGAGTCATGGCGTAGGCATTTTGACTGGGGATCCTGTCATTTCCATACCACACTCCCTTGATGATGCCAGTTGGCGCATTGGGGGTTGTGCGGCGGTACACTTAAGCTTAGTGCACGCCGTGAAAACCCCAGAATGTTTACTCCTTGCTGTTGAAGCTCTTTACGAAGCAGTACAGGACAATTGGCGGAACAGCGAAGCAATGGAGAGAGAAAATGGGTACGGAGTTCTCGCATCGATACTTCGAGATAAAGTAGGACTGGGAAATGCTTCTGCGCTATCTCGAGTTTCGAGTGTTTGTTCCAATGCCGAGGAGCGGTCTACTTTGGCTCTCCAACTTCTTCGACTTACCCTCGGCTTCGTTGGATATGATTTTGAGCATCCAAATCAGTCTATTATCACAAACCCTTTGGCATACAGAGTCTTGCTTGTGGACCTCGATATCTGGAGACTTGGAGAGATGTCGTTGCTTGATTTGTACTACTCTCAGTTCTGCATCTTTGCTGGCCAGAGTAATTTTCGACGATTCAATGCAAAGCGTCTTTCCCGCATGCGTAAGCCTTTCCAACAATCATACATTCCGTTCTCGCAACTGTGGCACTTCTCATACTAACCATTCCTAGGCGTTAATAAGAAATTATTGGAGGCTCTCAAAGGAGAGGAGCTCACACCTGAGGCGCTACGCCTTTTCATCTCTGCATTCAAATCTCTGATGGAGAGTTGCTTTTCGGCAGACCTGTTTCGTTCATTGGCTCTGTTCATCACCTATGCCCTCCATACTCACCGGGGGACGAGCCGACTGCAAAGAAAGAAGAGCTCGCTGTCTATGGGTAACGCCGATCAACCGATGGTACCCATTGCAGGACGAGATTTCGTACCGAACACCAAAGTAGCAGTCGAGATGCTTCGAATGTATTGCTCCATTCTTTGTGATTCTCATGATTTCGTATTCTTGAGAAAGTTTGCAAAAGCCGTTACGAACAAGGTATGTTGGGAAAGAGACTTTTTGCATTTGAGCCGCGTGGATTCTAATATTTGACTTCGTACAGTGGCTCTTGTACCTCATCAGCGAGGATGAGCCTGAGATCGTTGTTCTTGCTACCAAAATCTTAGCTCGGTTGATAGTCAGCCATGGCGACGTCTATAATCGAAAATTCGCTGACAAGACGGGTGGATATGTCATTATGCGACATCGTCTGAGAAAATGGTGGAACATTCCTGCCATTTGGTCTATCTGTTTTAACGTTTTGTTTGGTCTTGATGTTGGTAAGACTGAACTGGAGAAGCCATTCGATCGATCCAGCCTGTTGGAGAGTTTGTCTTCAAAAGGCGAACCTCAAATAATTTTTCCTGAAATGCTCCCTGTGCTCATGGAAATGATGCAAGCTGGACTCCAACGTACAGTGTCAGCGGACCGGATCCAACTTGCAGCCACAGAATCTTCAGGAGATTCTCAAGTCCAGTCCGATAAACCGCCCACATCTTCATACAAGCCAGTGACGGATGTGAAAGGACAGACTTCGCTCCTGACTGCAGTCGTTGGGCTACTTGCTGAGTTGCATACAATATCGGCGAAATTCCGCGATTTCGCGACTCAGTCTGATTACATCCAAGGCCTGATCTACTCAATTTTCCCTGTTGTTGTTGGCTTGGAGACTTCAAGCGCAGATCTTGAGCCGAATTCTCGTGATAGCGCAAGCAGTCTTCATGACCGCAAGTTTCCCATTCGACCACGTTCAAGCGGGAGAACAGAATTGCGAACTACAACAGTTGAAGGGCCCAGGAGCCGTGATGGGCATGGTGGTTCACTTCGCCGTGGCTCATCCTTCATTCTGGTTTCGTCAGATAAAGCAGCGAAGCCATCACCTTCCTCTGCGTGTGTACGCAGAGCATTCATAGCAGCTGGGCCTGTGCCTAATATGACAGCCACGGAGCATCCTTTAGTACAAGGCATCTTGCATCTAGTCCTCTCTGTTTTCTCGGACCAACTATTGGAACGCAAAGAATTCAGCGGGCTGGGACTCTATTTGAAGACGCCTTCAAGTCCTCTTGAACATCAGGCTTATTTTAACTCTTGGATACTTGGGACTCTTCTTTCGGCGCTGCAGAGGGTCACAACCTCAAGACCACAACTTCTCCTAGAACCGCGAGCACTCTCTAACTTGGGACGCTTTGCAACGCATATCGGCGAGGCGGTATTTGAAGGCTGGTTTGTGGGCGGCACCGCTTGTACACTTGAATTTGCGGGCACAATTCTCGAATACCTTCAGCAATCCGATATTTCAATCTTGAAGAGCGTCAGGCTCTGCAGCCAAGCAGTTGCAAACATTCGCTCTACTCTGTTCCGTGTTGTTCTACTCGAACTATCGGAAATTGAAGATGACAAGGCTTGCGCGTTCCTGAATCGGCTGAGCTATTGGCAAGTTGTGTTACTTTCCGGAGGCGAGGCTCATTCGGATTACCTGCAGCTGCTTTGCTATCTACTCTATACTAAGTTGATAAGCAAGAATCAGGATATTCGTCTGGCAGCGGCCAGTTTATGGAGAGTTATCCTTGTTCAAAAGCCGGCTGAGATGTCTGCAATTTTGAGTCATGCAGCGATCCCTCTGCAGAAACGGCTAATTGGAGGGTTCGAAGCACTAGTCGGCATGGAAGACAATGCTTTCATTCAATGGGTAGATGATCACGAAGAGGACCTTAATGCCTTGTTCTTTGGGCTTTTGTCCAGGTCGTGGGAGACCTTTACTCTAGAAGAGACTACAAATATCGACATCTCAGCACGGGGCCGGAGTACCAAGCGTCAGGAGAAGTTGAAACAATGGAAGCAAGCGGAGAAGCTCAGCGATGAGGTGATGCGCAAACACGAAGCAACATTTCCGCACTGGATATCGAATATATCGGCGTCTGAGTTCCTCAAGTACCAGCGAGCTCTACAGGATCAGCAGGACAATTCTATATTCATGTGGAACGCATTCTCTCGCTTGACTATGAGCCTCAAGCGCCTTGGAGGTGTGTTGGCTGAGCACAGAGAAAGCAGATGGCGTCTCGACCAGACGGAAGGGCGAAGTCGTATGCGACTCCGGATCGTCCCAGATGACTCAGGAGAGCGACAAAACTACCAACCGAAAAGGAAAGCGTCCGAACCTCCAGCCATCAAAATCGGTACGCAGGTGCAGTCCTCTGCAAATAGCGCTTCAATGGGCTTGACCCCTACGGCTTTGGCTGCGGAAACCGGTGAAGATAACCCTCAAGACACAAGCTCAGATGATAGAAGCATTCTCGAGGAGAGCTTCGAGATGATTGACGATCCTAAGGCTGGCCTGGAAGACTACGAAGACAAGAACAGGAAGGTAATGCGGAGTCTTCACCGTGGTGACCAAGTGGAGAGTGTATGCAACCTGTCTCGAATTATTGGCTTGGAAGCATGCGAAGGCCTGTTGATTTTGGGCAAAGATCACATATACATCCTGGATAACTTTTTCCAAAGATCAGATGGGGAGATAGTGAATGTCTGGCAAGCTCCCACTGAAGAGCGAGATCCCTACGTTCGCATGATCGCTGGCAGAGAATCCTTCGAACGTAAAACACAGGAACATGAAACTAGAAGCTGGAAATGGTCTGACCTCATCAGTGTCTCCAAGAGACGCTTCCTGTTCCGAGACGTTGCTCTAGAGATTTTCTTTACGGATGGCAGCAGCTATCTGTTGACGTTGATCTCGTCAAGAACCCGAGATACCTTATGCAGCCAGCTCGCTACCAAAGCCCCGCAAGTGACTGGAAGCGTTGGTCACTCGCGGCCAGAAGACATATGGAGGTTTGAAACACTGCGAAGTCAGGAAGATGCGCCGCAGTCCCTGGGTTCCAAATTTGCCAGCGTCTTCGGCCATTCTCCTGTACACCCAGCCACACGGAAATGGATGAAGGGCGAGATATCCAATTTTCATTATCTCATGCTAATCAATACACTCGCGGGCAGAACGTTCAACGATCTAACCCAGTACCCTATCTTTCCCTGGGTTCTTGCGGATTACACGAGCGAGGAGTTGGACTTGACTGACCCCAAGACCTTTCGGGATTTGTCAAAACCCATGGGATGCCAAAATCCCGAGCGCGAGGCTGAATTCAGAGAACGGTATAAAGCATTTGCTGAAATGGGAGACGATGACTCCCCGCCCTTTCACTACGGCACTCATTATTCTTCGGCAATGATTGTCTGCTCATACCTCATCCGTCTGCAACCATTCGTCAAATCATATCTTCTTCTCCAAGGCGGAACTTTCGACCATGCTGACCGTCTCTTCTATTCCATCGGCAAGGCCTGGGAATCGGCCTCCCGTGGCAACATGTCGGATGTTAGAGAGTTGACACCCGAATTTTTCTATCTGCCGGAGTTTCTGGTCAATTCCAACAAGTACGACTTCGGCCTTCTTCAGAACATGACAACTGCGATTGATGCTGTGGAGCTCCCACCGTGGGCGAAGGGCGACCCGAAAATCTTTATAGCGAAGCATCGCGAGGCTGTAGAAAGTCCCTACGTGACTGAGAACCTTCATCATTGGATTGATCTTGTCTTTGGCTGTAAACAGAAAGGGGAGGCGGCGATCGAGGCAGTCAATGTCTTTCATCATTTGTCGTACCAAGGAGCCAAAGATCTCGATGCTATTGATGATCCGGTGGAGCGACTGGCTACGATTGGCATCATCCACAATTTTGGACAGACGCCACACCAGATCTTCACTCGACCTCACCCTCAGCGAGAGGATCCCCGGCATCGGGTGCCGCGCTTAGATCGTCTTGCTGAGTCGCTCACGCAGCTTCCCCTCTCACTACTTGGTAAGATATCACGGTTTGTGATTTGGGTTTCGCGTGCTCACAACAGATATAGACATCGGGGAGCAGGTCTCCACCTTGTCCATGAAGCAGGACCGCTTGCTCTGTGCTGCTCCGCTCAGGCTGAATATCCCTCCAAACTACGATAAGTATCTAGAGTGGGGATTTTTCGATGGGAGCGTAAGATTTTACTCTTCGGGAAGTCGCAAGGTAGGACAAAAGAATCCTGGAATACTCGCCAATATGCATGTGAAGTCTCATATACTGATCGGCTTAGCTTCTTGGTCATTTCGAGCATTTGCATGTCGGGCAGTTATCCTGCACGATTTTCGCGGATTCCCGGACGTTGGTTACTTCGGGTACAGATTGCGTTGTGTCGATATGGACCTTTACTTCGACCGGCAAATCTGTGGATCTGATCCCTGCCGGCTCGCTTTTCGGGCATCGTACTGCCGTAACGGTCCTCGCGGTTTCACGATCATTTAGTGCCCTCCTCTCTGCGTCTATGGATGGCCAAATCATACTGTGGGATCTCAATCAGCAGTGTTTTGTGCGAGAGCTTCCGGCTGGCGGGCCCGTCGACGTAAGTAGCGTCTGATCTATGAGACTGAGGAAGATTGGCTGACTTGCGCTTAGTGCGCTTGCATTAATGATGTGACTGGAGAGATTGTGGTTTGCCGTGGAAGTCGTCTCAGCCTCTACACTCTGAACGGGGCACTGTTGCTGGAACAAGACGTGTGTGAGTCGCTCGATGACCATGTCATGTCTTGTGTGTTCTACGAGGGGGTCGACAACGAATGGCAGGAGCGCGAGCTGATCTTCACTGGTCACCGACGAGGGGTCGTCAATGTAAGATGGTGCAGATTATTCTCCGCCTGTTTGGTTGCTAATATGCGTCTGCCAGATTTGGTCCAAGATCATCCGAAACGGTCGATTCGAGCTGGAATTGATTCGGCAACTGCATCATATCGACAACAATCGAGACAACGGAGCCAACATCTCGGTCGGAATCAGCTGCATTCTGACTCTGCCTCACGTGGTGTATACGGGGGATGAGGCGGGAAGAGTAGTAAGTAGCATTCCAGCACACGATATGCGACAGTCGAAAGCTTATATATTCTGAAAAATTAGTATGAATGGAGTTGCGTCCAACGACGTTGAGGACAATTCACATCGGGGTTCAGGAGTTCTCGCAAAATTCCTATACAACCACACAGTGCGTCATTGGCAGGAGGAGCAGTCTTGCCGTGGTGCTTGTTTACTTACCTATAGACCAAACCTGTTTCCAGTCATCGTATCTCTTCTGTATGTGCTTTGTGTTTGTGTTTTTTCAATCCTCCTCTATCTCTGTCTGTCTGCCATGGTTGAAGGTTTTTCTCTACCATGAGGATTGTCTGTATATAGTTCGGCTCCCACATTTAGCATAGACGGGAGGTCATGGGGTCTACGGAGTGGCGGCTATTTTGAGCTTGAGCCTGTTTTTTTTTTTTTTTAAGGGGAAAAGCAAAAGTTGTTTTAACCGTCCGCTGCTCCATCTGAGTATTATTATTATTATTACTACTACTACGGAGTATCTATTTTATTTCGGTCATTGGACTCCGGTGAAGGGAAAACGGGCAGTGAACCAGTCCACCCCCGTGTGCTCAGCGATTGGGTGGGCCGAAAGCGCTGCGAGCTCTGCGGGAGTCGGAGCACTCTGGGCCGAGTAAAGTTGCTTCTTGGTGCTCCCATACATAAAATCAATATAACCGGAGGTGGTGAGAATGATGAGAGAGATCTGTCACTCAGAGTATTGGATCTTCTATCTAGACTCTAGAGCGAGGGAGAGGGAAGTGAAGGAGCATGTTTTCATTTTTGCGTGTTGATCGGGTAATAAATCATCATCATAGTAGAAATGATTAGTCGGATCTTGTTCATGGCTCACCGGGTATTATGTGAAGTCATTCCAACAGGCATAGCGTCATCAGTATACCCCACCATAGAGCTTCCCTTGGAGGGGGGAAAAGAGAGAAGAAGGCTGAAGCAGGAGGAAAAGAGTAACGAACAGTCGAACATGAGAGGAAACGGATCTCTCTCGCCCGCCAGAATCCCCTTTACAGAGTAATCTTTCCCCCCCTCCACCCCACCCCTTCA
This sequence comes from Aspergillus clavatus NRRL 1, assembly GCF_000002715.2. Lineage (NCBI taxonomy): Eukaryota > Fungi > Ascomycota > Eurotiomycetes > Eurotiales > Aspergillaceae > Aspergillus > Aspergillus clavatus. Next base: position 758,408 of record NW_001517104.1, on the reverse strand, counting down.
TCCTCAAACAAGTAGACACTAGACCCGAGGAGTAATTGCTGGTGGTTTAAGCTGGTACTCCCAAAGTACAAAGTACCCCATCTCGCCACGTCTTCCGCCTTCATAGTATTATCTTATTATTAGTAGACCCCTCCATCCTTCTTAACTTACTTACTGCTTCTCATCTCTCTCCATCTCACTTTCTATCGATTGATTCATCTTCAAACTCCTTCTTCCATCACTTCACTTCACTTCACAATGTCTTCCGCTCTCGAACAGCTCAAGGCCACTGGCACTGTAAGTGGGCAGCTCTTTCGGTGACATTTCTTGCGTCACGACAGGGAATGCAATTGGTGTTTGCTAACCACTACTTTTTTATGCGGACAGGTCGTGGTTTGCGACTCTGGTAAGTTCTATGACCCTTGATGTCTTCGCCTTTGTATAGATCTGGACTAACATGGATTGCTACTAGGTGACTTTGCCAGTATGTTCTTCCGTGCACCCCGAGTGCCCCGCTCTTGTTTTTTATTTTTATTTTGTGAGATGCGATCGGAATACTGACTCCCTCTGCAGCCATTGGCAAGTACAAGCCTCAGGATGCCACCACCAACCCCTCCTTGATCCTGGCTGCTTCCAAGAAGCCCGAGTATGCCAGCCTGATCGATGCCGCCGTTGAGAAGGGCAAGAAGGAGGTTCGTTGTGCTCCCAGAATGACCATGAGGAAACTAGTTGTCATTTTGCTAAATGTTCTCGATTTGAAATAAACAGGGTAAGACCGTCGACGAGCAGGTCGATGCCACCCTTGACAACCTCCTCGTTGAGTTCGGCAAGAAGATCCTCGAGATCATCCCCGGCAAGGTCTCCACCGAGGTCGATGCCCGCTTCTCCTTCGATACCCAGGCTTCCGTTGACAAGGCCCTTCACATCATCAAGGTATGTCATCTGCCAGGACCGACAGGATGCAAACGACGTCGACATGTGACTGGCCGACTGACTGACTTGTGCAGCTCTACGAGCAAAGCGGTATCTCCAAGGACCGTGTCCTGATTAAGATCGCCTCCACCTGGGAGGGTATCAAGGCCGCCCACATCCTGCAGTCCCAGCACGGCATCAACTGCAACCTGACCCTCATGTTCTCCCTCGTCCAGGCCATCGCTGCCGCTGAGGCCGGTGCCTTCCTCATCTCTCCCTTCGTTGGCCGTATCCTGGATTGGTACAAGGCTGCCCACAAGCGCGATTACTCCCCCGAGGAGGACCCCGGTGTCAAGTCCGTCGAGAGCATCTTCAACTACTACAAGAAGTTCGGCTACAAGACCATCGTCATGGGTGCTTCCTTCCGTAACACCGGTGAGATCACAGAGCTGGCTGGCTGTGACTACCTGACCATCTCGGTATGTTTTCAATCGCTTTATTTTTTATTTTTATTTTGAGTTTGTTTGTCCAAAGGGAGCATGAATGCTAACCACACCCATGACATAGCCCAACCTGCTCGAGGATCTGTTCAACTCGACCGCCGCTGTCCCCAAGAAGCTCGATGCCGCCGGCGCCTCCAGCCTGGATATTTCCAAGCGCAGCTACCTCAACGACGAGGCTCTCTTCCGCTTCGATTTCAACGAGGAGGCCATGGCTGTCGAGAAGCTGCGCGAGGGTATCTCCAAGTTTGCCGCTGACGCTGTCACCCTGAAGGAGCTCCTCAAGCAGAAGATCCAGGCTTAAGCTGAAAATGCGTGTTTTCTTTTTCCTTTATTAATATCTGCATTGTAAAATTGGCGACATGAAAAAATTGTCTATGGTAGATATGAGTCATGAAATGAATTCTCTCACGTCATTTGAAATGGCATGCCAGCTCTTTATTACTTTTTTTTTTCTTTTATAGGGAGGGCTTGTCTACTTGTCTAGCAGGGTAAAGCCCGGTAGAAAGGCTCTGGTCAGTGATGGCGGGCAGGAGTTGGCCGTCGATCGGAGGACTGGCTCGGGAGGGTTCAGGGTTTTGTCTGTGGTGCATACCGAGGCATGTCATCTCGGCGATGGATATCAATTACCATGCTCCAGGCCATAGGTATGATTTGGGTACTATGGTCTAGAGAAAGTAGAGCTTAACCCCTTCACTATTCGACTCAATTGATCCTTGTTCCCATGGTATCTCGATACATTCTGCCTAGGTGTATGTACGCAGAGTTGGACGTACTACGTACGTGTTCTCTGGAGCCCCATTGATCAAAAGCTTGGTGGGGGTTTCCCAACCATGCCGCAAATGCAATACAGCTTAGCAATGATTATGCAGACAATAATACAAATAAGTAGTAATAATAGATTAATGAACTACGAGGACAAGAGTCTCTTGATAAAAGGTCGAGACCAAGCGGCTTATGAATCGATCTGATAGACGCGAAGAAGGATCTTACTCTCAGGTACTCTGACTCTTGGTAATCTGAATACGAGACAATACAGTTGTACGGGGCTACCTCCGACGGAATTGACCATAATACACAAACAAAACGTCATTCCGATGGCCCCCGCCAGCTAAGGTGGGGGAGGGAGGGGGAACGGATTTGGCTGCACTGCGAATTGCAAGTCGAACAGCCAGATTTAGGGATAGACAGATAACTAGAGCCACTTTTCTTCAGTAGTAGTAGGTACTTCGGGGTCCGTAGTTGTTCGTTACCAATCGTAGGTACCTACCTGCCTTAGTACATGGATAGTAATTGTTGTTTTTTTACCCCTCGTCCCACGGTTTTCTTGTCTTTTCTTCCCCCCCTCCTCCCCCCCTCTCTCTCTCTCTCACTCTCTCTCTCCTCTTCTCCTCCCATCATCATCATTGCTTTTCACTTCTCTCTTCTAGTCCCTTCAAAAAATCTCATCATTAATAACCGTCAAAATGGTCAAGGCTGGTAAGTTGGGACTGTTTCATCTATCCTGCATCTGTCTGCTCTGTTTCATTGGTTTCTTCGTCCTTGATGGGATCCACGATCGACCGTGGCCGGGGGACCTTAGAGTGAGCACATTTGAGCACCTTGTGAATCAGCCCTCTTGAGCGCCCCGGCCTATCATCAGTCATCGTTGCATCCCAGATCCCGGGGTAAAGAGCTTATCAACACGTTACCTGTCGCTGTTTGATTGCTCGTACTGGCTGTTATTCGCCGTCTGCTCGCCTCGCTGGCTCCTCCCCCGGGGTACTCAAGATACCGGATCGAGGTGGCCATAGCTTGGGCCCATGCAGTTGAGGAGGATGCGCGCTTCTCCCGTGTTCTCGAAGCTTTTTTTTTTTTTTTTTTTTTTCTCCCCCGTCATTCCGGGTTGACTGACATGCATCGCAGTTGCTGTCCTCCGCGGTGACTCCAAGGTCTCCGGCACTGTTACCTTCGAGCAGGCCGACGAGAACTCTCTCACCACCGTCTCCTGGAACATCACCGGCCACGACGCCAACGCTAAGCGTGCTTTCCACGTCCACCAGTTCGGTGACAACACCAACGGCTGCACCTCCGCTGGTCCTCACTGTACGTCTCTCCCTTCCCGTGATGGAATCCCGTCCGTTGGGTCCGGGAATCTCTGGTACTGATCCGAATGCTACCTAGTCAACCCCTTCGGCAAGACCCACGGTGCCCCCGAGGATGCTGAGCGCCACGTCGGTGACCTTGGTAACTTCGAGACCGATGCTGAGGGTAACTCCGTCGGCTCCAAGAAGGACCCCCTGATCAAGCTGATTGGCGCCGAGAGCGTCCTGGGCGTAAGTTCCCTGTGTAAACTGGTAGGCTTGCGATTGGACCGTAAGCTGATATCTCGTCTAGCGGACCCTGGTCGTTCACGCCGGTACCGATGACCTTGGCAAGGGTGAGAGCGAGGAGTCCAAGAAGACTGGCAACGCTGGTCCTCGTCCCGCCTGTGGTAAGTCTAGCCCGTGCATTGAATGAAATATACACAAAGATGGGTGTATGCTGATTGGTTGTTCGTACTATAGGTGTCATCGGCATTGCCGCTTAAACGCAGATCACCCTGATACAAAATTCTTGGATGTGAAAAAGGCTAGGGGTAGGAGCAGGTCTGGATAATTCTGGATAATTCCCCGATGGGAAGCAGGATTGCATGAAAAGTAGTACTTCGTTTGATGGAGTAAAAACTAGAAAGCACTTGAGTCTATGGATAGGGGGGTTCTGGACCTGGCTCGTGGCTGTTCAGATCTAGATGCGATAATAGGATTCACGAATTGATATGTTTTCATGAATGACCAATGTGCCTGTGATCGTCAGTTATTCCTTTATCAATAGTAAGACTATCAATTGTAGCATTTTTTGTCACTAGACAGATACTATACTAGATGCATTGTCGCCATCAGTTGTTGGGATGGACAGAGGCATTCACAGTGATATTGCTGCCCCTGGCTAGAACAGCTAGCGGCTTCTCCACAGAGTCAGGTGGCTCCAAACTCTCTTGGAGCTCTCCTCACGGCCGCAATCAACTAATCTCAACAACCATCGATTCACTGCCTTTCGTCTTCCTCTGCTTCCCCTGTGTATTTGCTTTTTTTCATTTTCATTTTCATCTTCGATTTCTCTGGAATTAATTGATTGTTGCTTCCAACAATCTCTTTCTTCCTCTACTTCTTCTAATTTTGACCCCGTTCTGTGGCTTCTCAAGCAATGCCTCTCGAAGCCCGTGTGAAATCTGTCCTGTCGGGCGACACCGTTGTCTTGTCGAACCTCGCCAATGGACAGGAGCGCCTTCTTAGTCTTGCATATGTCTCGGCTCCTAGGTTAAAGAGAGAGGGCGATGAGGTGAGTTTGTGATTTTTATTTATCATGATACCTTGCGGGATTGTGTGATTGCTTGTCTTCCCCGGTGTCGGGATATGTGGCCTCTACTTCCAGACCGACACCCAGCTCTCCCATCACCCCAGTCTCTTCAATCCCTGCTATCACTACCTTCGCTCTGGAAGCATCCTTGTCTACATTGAAGATGTGGTTGTGGATTGTCGCTCACCCATCTTCTCACAGCCTTACGGCTTCCACTCCCGGGAGTTTCTCCGCGAGGTCCTTGTCGGCAAAGTGATCAATTTCCAGATCCTCTACACAATCCCCACCGGTGCCAAACGCGAGTACGGCACAATCAAGCTTCCAGGCTTCGACGCCTCCCTGCCCGATATTAGCGTGCAAGAAGGATGGGCACGTGTCCGCGAAGAGGCCGGCAAGCGTGACGAATCCGAGGAGACAGCATCCTACCTCGAACGGCTCCGCGCTCTGGAGGACCATGCCCGCACCGAGTCCAAGGGTCTGTGGGCTGGAGCAGAGAACGGTCGCACGGAGACCAGCTATGAGCTGACCGATGGCAGGGCTCTGGTTGACGAGTGGAAGGAGAAGCACCTCGAAGCCATTGTCGAAAGAGTCTTGAACGGAGACCGGCTGGTCCTGCGTCTGCTCCTGTCCCCCGAGAAGCACCTGCAGACCGTTGTTGCGGTCGGCGGTGTGCGTGCCCCGGCTGCGAGACGAGTCAATGCCGAGGGCAAGGAGCAGCCTGGTGAGCCGTTCGGAGATGAGGCATACCAGTTTGTCGAGTCAAGGCTCCTGCAGCGTAAGGTGCAGGTTTCGCTTCTTGGAGTGACCCCTCAGGGACAGCTGATTGCCACCGTTCTTCACCCCAACGGCAACATTGCCAAGTTCCTGCTGGAGGCTGGTCTTGCTCGCTGCTTCGATCACCACTCTGCCTTGCTCGGCCCCGAGATGGTCTCCTTCCGCCGCGCCGAGAAAGAAGCCAAGGACAACCGCAAAGGTCTGTTCACCGGATTCGCCTCGAAAGGTCCTGCTGGCGGGGCCGCCGAGCTGGACTACATTGTCTCCCGTGTGCTGAACGCAGACACTCTGTTCCTCCGCAACAAGGCTGGCGAGGAGAAGAAGATCAGCCTGAGCAGTGTCCGACAGCCCAAGCCGTCTGATCCCAAGCAGGCGCCCTTCCAGGCCGATGCTAAGGAGTTTGTGCGCAAGAGGCTCATTGGCAAGCACGTCAAGGTCACGATTAATGGCAAGAAGCCCGCAAACGAGGGTTATGAGGAACGGGATGTCGCAACCGTTGTGCAGGGTAACACCAACATCGCCCTGGCGCTTGTGGAAGCCGGCTACGCCTCCGTCATCCGCCATCGCCAGGACGACGATGATCGCTCCCCCGAGTACGATTCTCTGCTGCTCGCCGAGGCGGAAGCCCAGAAAGATGGAAAGGGAATGTGGTCTCCCAAGCCTCCCAAGCCAAAGCAATACCAGGATTACTCGGAGAATGTGCAAAAGGCCAAGCTAGAGGTTTCCGTTCTTCAGCGCCAGAAGCGTGTTCCTGCCATTGTGGATTTCGTCAAGTCGGGATCTCGCTTCACCGTCCTCGTGCCCCGTGAAAACGCCAAGTTGACCCTGGTTCTGGGCGGCATCCGGGCCCCCCGATCGGCCCGCAGCCCTGGAGAGGCCTCCGAACCCTTCGGCCAGGAGGCTCATGATCTGGCCAACCGACGATGCATGCAGCGTGATGTTGAGATTGACATTCAGACCCACGACAAGGTCGGTGGTTTCATTGGCACCCTCTACGTCAACAAGGAGGACTTCGCCAAGGTCCTTCTTGAAGAGGGTCTGGCTACCGTGCATGCGTATTCCGCCGAACAATCGGGCCGCGCGAACGAGTACTTTGCTGCGGAGAAGAAGGCCAAGGACGCTCGGAAGGGCTTGTGGCACGATTGGGATCCCAGCAAGGAGGCTGCCGAAGCCGAAGTGGAGCCAGTCAATGGTGCGGAGACTGAGGCTGTCGAACGCCGCAAAGACTATCGGGATGTGATGGTCACCTATGTCGACCCCACCTCGGCCCGCATCAAGATCCAGCAGATTGGAACCGGCACCTCTGCTCTAACAGAGCTCATGAGTGCCTTCCGTTCCTTCCACCTCAACAAGGCCAACGATACCCCGCTGCCCGGCCCGCCCAAGGCAGGTGAGTACGTGGCGGCCAAGTTCAGTGAGGATGGCGACTGGTACCGTGCGCGCGTTCGCCGCAACGACCGCGAAAAGCAGCAAGCAGAGGTTCTCTACATCGACTACGGTAACTCCGAAGTTCTCCCCTGGTCTCGTCTCCGGCCTCTGAGCCAGCCCCAGTTCTCTGTTCAGAAGCTGCGGGCCCAGGCTGTGGACGCTGTTTTCTCGTTCCTGCAGTTCCCTGTCTCCGCCGATTACCTCCAAGACGCCGTCAGCTTCATTGGAGAGCTGACTTACGATCGGACCCTGGTTGCCAACGTTGACTACGTCGCTGCTGATGGACTCATGCATGTTACCCTGCTGGATCCTTCGGTCTCGAAGAACCTGGACCAGAGCATCAACGCCGAGATTGTCCGGGAGGGTTTGGCCATGGTTCCCCGGAAGCTGAAGGCCTGGGAACGTGCTGCCAGCGATACTCTATCGCACCTGCGCAGCGTGGAGGACCAGGCGAAGCAGGAGAGACGGGGTATGTGGGAGTATGGAGATCTCACTGAGGACTAAGAGAGAAAACGTTTCTTTTATGTTTTCTTCTTGGGCTTCGGGGGAGGGGGACGATGGAATGACTGTACATTTACGTCGCACGGTGAAATGCATATTTCTAGGCAAAAATCGGGGCAGTTTGTGGTTTAGGGGCCCCTTTCATTCTGTATTCGTGTTTCTTGATGATATCCCTTAGCACACTGCATAGGATGTCCCTGAATGTGTCTTTTTATCAACTATCCAGATATCTATCAATCTCCTGCCGAAAAGCGATGGGCATCTCATGCAATTTTCTCTCTCGTATTTGTGACGCTTGGACTCCGGATCTCCGCGCCAGTGGAGGCGCTGAGATGCCGCTGACATAAGCCCTGGTTGCCAGTTCCTGTTTCTTTCTGGCTGCTGGCAAATAATAATATTAATAAGTAATCATTTCCAAAACACCACCAGGACGGAAGCAAATCCCTTCTCCTGCTTATAACCACAGCTTCTTCCCTGCTCCAACGCCGACCAGCTGTTGTCTTTTCACGTTTCCTTTGAGCTCGATTCTGCCGATTCCACCGGAATCAACTAGTGGCTTGCTGATCGGGCAGCGCTTTGACTCTTATCTCCGGCGCTTCCGCACCCCAAGGCGTAAGGCAAGCGCGCAGGGTGTCCATAGGGTCTGGGGAGGCGAAGGTAGATACCCAAAGTCCCAAACAACGAGGATTCCATCTCAGTTCATCACGTATGTCTATCTGACTATTTTGTTTCCCCTTTTTCGTTTTGTTCCATTGTCCGTATTATCTAATCAATCAAAGGGTCCAGGGGTTCGAAAAAGAAAAAAAAAAAAAGATTACAGATATAATCGCGAAACCAGGAAACGAGGATCTACACAGACTCAAGGTCCCAGCACGATCCAAAAAGAACAAAACAAACAAAAAGAAAGCGCCCCACGACGCTCGACAACAGAACCCGAAATGCCTCTCTGGGGAACCAAATCCGTGCAGAGCCAGACGGAGAGTGAGACCTCATCGCCGACACAACCAGCCGAATTCGGCCAGAATGACCCAGCTGCGTCGGCGTCTCAGGCGGCCGGCACGGCCTGGCTCGCGGGCCACCTGAATCATCTCACGGAGGACCAGGAGGAGAAGCTGAGGGAGTTTAAGGCGCTGTGTGAGCGGAATGGATACTACAAGCCTGCTGCGCAGGGGGAGGGGCCGGATACGAAGCCGAGTCATGATGATGCGACGATGCTGTATGTTTTCTTCCTTTCTCTTTTTTTTCCCCTCATCCCCTGTTGATCTTTGAGTTGTGGTAAGGGCTGTTTGTGCTGATTTGGTTGCTGTGGTGGTGTAGTCGGTTTCTGCGCGCGCGCAAGTTCGATGTGAATGGGGCTTGGGGCCAGTTTAAGGATACGGAGGACTGGCGTCGGGATAATGCCATCGAGGCGCTGTATGAGAATATCGAGGTGGAGTCCTACGATGCTGCGAGACGGATGGTGAGTCTGATACCTGGGTTGTGAAGGAGGAAAAACTTTGTTCGTCGCTGACGGCGCTCCGGTGGATTTCTAGTATCCCCAGTGGACTGGTCGTCGAGATCGACGCGGAATCCCCGTCTACGTCTTCGAGATCAAGCATCTGAACAGCAAAAACATGGCCGCGTACAATTCCACGATGGCCGACCCTGCCTCGACGGCCGAGACACACCAGTCCTCCACGGTGCCGCAGCGCCTCCTCCGACTGTTCGCGCTTTATGAGAACCTCCTCCGCTTCGTCATGCCGCTGTGCTCGCAGTTACCCCGGCCGAACCCCGAGACGCCCATCGTCACGTCAACAAATATCGTCGATGTCAGCGGAGTCGGTCTGAAGCAGTTCTGGAACCTCAAGGGACACATGCAGGATGCGAGTGTTTTGGCTACGGCCCATTACCCAGAGACTCTGGACCGGATTTTCGTACGTTGGATTTGCCCCTTCCCATGCTACAGGAGCAGTATCTCTAACAAGAACTCCTAGATTATCGGCGCCCCCGCCTTCTTCCCTACCGTCTGGGGCTGGATCAAGCGCTGGTTCGACCCGGTCACCACCTCCAAGATCTTCATCCTCTCCGCCGCAGAAGTCCAACCCACCCTGACCTCCTTCATTGACCCCTCCAGCATCCCCAAGCAATACGGCGGCGACCTTGACTGGCAATGGGGCGACATGCCGAACCTCGACGAGCCCGCGCGCGAGCTAGTCGGCGGACTCGAGCTCCCGCCTGCCGACGGCGCCTCCAAGCCCTCCTTCACCAAGGGTCCCGTGTTATTCAAGGGCGACCACGTGCAGGTCCTCGGCAAAGTCGATGGCAAGAGCAGAGAGCAGGCCGTCCCTGTCCCGTTCAAGAAGCAAGAGAACATCACGCAGCCGCCGCCGGCTGGGTCCGTCGCAGGCAAATCCGCCGAGCCCGCGACGCCAACACCGCCAGCAGCGCAGTCCGACGTCCCCTCCGAGAATGAAAAAGTTGATGTGGAGCTGGAGCACGTCACCGTCGCGAACGGGGGGACTCAGACAGTCTCTGCGTAGTCTTTTCTTTTTTTCTTTTTTTTTTTTCCTCCGGTTTCACTTCACTTCCCATTCATCCATCACGTCCGGCACAAAATACATTAGTAGTTAATCATCATGCAAGGTACACGGCGTCAGTGGGCGATTTCATAGAACATTCTACATTTCACATTCCGGCTGCGCACGTCATAGAAAAGACGGAGACGATTGCATCTGTTTGGTTTGTTTGTTTGTTTTGTTTCCTTATCCATCGTTTTTACGGTACGGATATATAATCAATATTTACTACCAGGAGCACCAAGGAGCAGCATCCTGCATTGTGAGAAACCTCCATCGTAGATAGTCAAAGTCGATTAGACAATTTACAGTGTCTATGAGTTCCGCTGATCTTCATTTCATTTCAATTCTCCGTAAGAAAGCGCAAGCAGTGCAATAAATACATTTCATGAAGGAGAAAAGGACAATATTATATATGTTTAGTTTCTTTTTTTCTTCCCGTCTTTCGTTCCTACGTTGCCTTCCACAGGTTGTTGATCTGTTTGCTCCGTACCTGTGTATGCGTTAGTAAACGACCGCATTAAGGATTTTGTCTGATGAGACGATGAAGGGGGGAAAGAGGGGGCATACCATCGGTGCCAGGATGGCGACTCCCACGCCCAAAGCGACCACGGTCATGATAAGCTGCAGCTTGGAGAATCCCTTGCCGAGCACGTCGAAGGCCTGGCTGGGCGTGGCGCGGGTGCCGAAGACGTCTCCGCCGAACGCGAAGATCAAGCTTGTGCTCTCGAGCAGGGTGGGGCCCGACAGAACGGTCTTGATGCCTGCGACGTCGCGGCTGTGCGTGAGGTACCATTTGCCGTCGAACTCGAGGTACGGGTTGTACTTGAAGAGACCCTCTTCGGCCTCGGTGGCGGTGGGGTCCCGGTCGACGGGTCGTCGGGGGTCAAGGACGGGACGTGGGATGCCGATGATGGCGTTTGTGGCGGGGAGCGTGCAGAGGAGCTGGCGCGTGGTGATGCCTTGGCGGGTCTGGGTGACGGCCATGTGCGAGATGGGCTCGGGGATGATAAAGGACTGCGAGACCACGTGAGGCAAGGGGAGGGTGTCGGCGCCGCGGATGCTGGAGTAGTTGGCGGCGGAGCCCAATGCGCCGCGGTCGTTGGGGATGGGCGATTCGTAGAGTTCGGAGATCACAAGCTGATAGCCCTTGGCGTCCGAGCCGCTGACTGGATCGCTGTAAAAGGAGTAGGCGAACCAGTTCTCGGAGATGGCAGATGCGATGGGCTGGCTGGTGTCGACACCAGTCTGGGTGCTGCTGTAGAGGATGTTGCCTGAGATGGCGTCCAGCAGGTAAAATGTGGCCGAGTTCTCGCCAACCGCCGTGATTAAAGCCAGATTCGAATCCAGGTACTTGTACAGAACCGACCGATCACCGAGAACCTTGCCGATCGAGGCTACGGGATCGTGGGGTGGACGCGCTGTGGCACGGATGATTCTCTCGCCGTGCGCAGGCAGAAACTCCCAGACGGGGGTTTTGTTGTCCTTGGCACTCCATCCCAACACACGACCATCACCGCTGAGGGTTACAAAGAATCCAGGCTTATCCGTTAGTTCCACGGGCGCACCGTTCTCCTTGATACCGATCGTGATTGGGCCAGAGGCATCGTTGATGACAGCGATGGAGCTGATCTGGCCTGAAGGTAGCGTTCGTCTGATAACAGTTCCGGAGGTGGTGTTCAACGTCACGGAGCTCCCGTCGTCGGCGTACACAGTAGCGGACCCAGCCTGAGGGATGATGGCCTTTACATTCCACTTGTCGGACTCGGCTGCCTTAACACTCCAGGAGACATCACCATGGTTTCCAGTATCAATGCCATACACCCGTCCATTCTCCGTAGCAACAAGAGCTAGCTTGGTGAGTCCGAACCCGTCGAGGCTAGATACTTCGTCGGTGAGAATGCTAGTGATGATACGCTTAGGCAGTCCCTTCAGCCATCCTGGAAGATATTGTAGATCGTGAGTGTGGCGCTTGACGCGATGAACATATGCTTTGTACAAGCTCTCATGTCCCTCAACTTCCAGTTGATGTACGAGATCTTCCTGGTAATCTTCTTCAGCCCAGGTAGCGGCAACTGCATCAATCAACGCTTCATATCGAGTCCATTCGATCCGGCCATTGCGGATGAGCTGCCAGTCACCCGACTCCAGGACAGCCGCAGATCGAACAGCGACGGTGTCACCCTTGGTGACAACTTCAGACACGGCGTGGATGGCGCGTTCAGTGGTAGGGGGCAACAGAGGCCATCTGCCCAACACTCCGTGAGAAGCAGACGAAACGACTGTGGTCTCTGACTGCGTAATGCGGGTGAAGTAAACATTCGCATCGATGTTACTCGTCGCGAAGACAGACTTCTCGTGCAGCCGGGGGAGGGCATATGCTTTGACTGCGGTCGCAGAAGTCAAGTCAATGTGGTACACTTCCGCCCAGGAACTGGAGTCGGTCTCATAATGCACCAGGAAATGCGGCAAAGAATTCAGTTTCTTGGGGGTATGGACTTCAATCGACCGGATCTCCTCGCCGCTGGTGTTGTCGATGTTGAGTGTGTCCACTTGCTTCAGACCAATGTGATTTATCTTCAGAGTCTTCCGTGCCTTATCGGTCCAAACGATCACGGGCGCCGCAGTGTTGGCCCCGACGAAGTGGATGGACTCGGGCCCGGTCACATCGGTATCCGAGTTCAGGATGTGCTGCCGCGTCTGCTGGCCCGTAATGGGATTCAGAGAAGCAACCTTGATCTTGTGGCCCTTGAGCAAACCCGGCTGCAAAGAGATGTAGAAGACCTCAGTTGAGGAGGAGGACACTTGGAGGGGGAAATCACCACTATTTCAACACAAGCCAGAGACGTTAGTGAATGCCAACAAAATCCTCACAAACGGAACCTTACCTATCATCGTTAAACTCCCACTTGACATTGCCAGTCTCAGCATCCAATCTCCGGACAACCCCCCTTTTATCTCCGTACAGTGCGATCGCGTCTCTCATCAATGACGCCGCGCTGGCATCTTCAAGCTCTAGAAGCTCAAGATCCGCAACGGGCTCACCAAGAAACCAATTCTCCCAAATCAACTTGCCATCCGACGCACTCCACGCGGCAATATAGTCGCCTACCGCGCTGACCATTGCATTGGTTCCGTCCGAAGCACGAAGGAAAGATTGCAGCTGGCCGTCTTCATTCGACACCGACGACCGCGAGACGTTCTGTCGCCATACCAGCGAGCCGTCTCTTGGATTTACCGCACCGAGAAGATGTTTCTGCGAAAGAGTATAGAGGAGTGAGGCATTGGAGGATGCGGAGGGCTTCAGGAAGAAGGTCGAGTGGGACGAGGGAGTGCCGAGCAGCGCATGGTGGAAATCGATGTGGTCGACCTCGTCAGAATAGATGGCCACCGTTGAAGGAACGCACGAGGCGAACAGCAAGATCGCTGCCCGTAGCCACATTGTTTATATCCCCAGCTCCAAAGCGATCATTGGAGGGTTGAGGGAGGCAGCTAGAGAGCGAGGTGGTTGTATCCTGATGGCGGAGATGATGTTGCGGTTGATTGGTGGTGCAGGCGGTGGACACTAAGCTACATAAGCTAAGTCTCCGTAAGAATAACAACATTCGACTACAATCCACGCTTGAAGTACATTTGGTTGGCTCTTGATCAGGAATCATTGGTGTTAAGACTGTGTCTCTATTGTCTATCACTTCATATCTATCAATACGTAATCCCGCGCTTTCTGCTCGACTGGTTCTACCATGTCGAATCAAAGAGAAATGAAGTCGGAAAAAAAAAAGCTATATATACATTCTGATCGTTACCGAAGCTCTTAGGATTGCCCAAAGCAAGCTTTGTTCGCAGCTTCCACAGCCTTCCGCTCCCCCTCTGTCATGTCTTCTGTGACTTTCCAAGGCCGGGTGCCCATACCCATGGCCTGCAGACCATTGGAGTTGACAGAAGACCAGTCCAGCGCACCAGTGAAGCCTGCTTCACCTGGACCACCAGCACCGGGGAAATCCCAAGGCGGAGAGTAAGCAGCGGCTGCTGCTCGCTGTCTGAGCAGATAGTCCACATTCATCTCGCACATCGGCGTGGCAGGGATGTAGAGAACACTGGAATCTCCCTTGCCATTGTGTTCCTTATCCACGGAGTGCAACGAGTCGCAGTGCCAGGCGACATAGTCACCAGGTTCAACCTCTGGGACAGAAACCATCGTCGTCTCCAAGTCAAGGTGAGGATGTGTGACTGGATTGTACTCTTGGCAGGCACCGGGCACGGCTCCTGGGAAAGTGGCATCCAGGCTGGGTTCCTGTGTCTTCGGGTCGAAGAACGGGCGTAAGATAGTATAAGCAGTGCTGTGGGTAATCATGGGACAGACATGCAGTGTGCCTTCGCCGGGGCCGGTCTTGGACATCGAGAGCCAGCCCTGGAAGAATCTCAGCATAGAGCATGCACCGGCTCCGTTGTACATATCCATCTTGGCCGAGACACGGTGCTTCGCATCCCAGGGATCGTATTCTTCCCACTTGCCCTCTAGGATCTTGGTGTAGACGCGCGAATACTCGGGATCCTCCCACCGCTCGAGCGAACCGCCATCAATGTGAGGTCCGAGGGTAAATTTGCCATCTCCTGGCTGTCTAATGCGTAAACGGTCTGCGTATGTCAATGGATATCTCGTGGAAATCGGAGTCGCGGCATCCGATGAATGCCAGAGACGCTGCATAAACCGTTGAGTTTCGACCATGTTGGGGTGCGCTCGAGCTTCAACTTGCGATGGGGTCCAATAGAGCTCGAATACTGCGGGCGAGTCTGGTGGGAAAGCCCTGACGCGGTCTTTGTTGGCAGCGATGTATTCCTCAATACGGTCTTTCCACCCTCGAGCTTCCTGTTTCTGGATCACATTTCGAACTACGGCAGTTCCACGGTGGCGAATCTCAGCAAGAAGCTCATCCGAGACTCTGCCGGATACAATATCCGCATACTGAACGGATGGGATGATCTGTCCCTCGTAAGCATTCGCTCCTGTAGACATGAACTTTGTGTGAATTGACTTACATCACTCCCTTTAGACTTGATCTGAGAAATCTCCTTCTCAAGACTTTCAAGCAATCTCTTCCAGCTCTGCGAGAGCGCTTTCGCATTCTTCTCAAAAAATCTCAATTTCAGATCTTTGAATCGCGGGGGGAGAGGCTCTGGTTGATAGTCTGGTCTCAAGCTTGGGAACACACTCGATATATCCCCAGCGGCCTTGGTCATCGGCGATGCCGATGAGGACGTAGAAGCAGCCCGAATGGCCGTTCTTGAGAGGATTTTCGAAGCCGACATTTTTGATGCAGTTCTTGCTAATCGCTAACTGATGTTCCAAGCCCCAACGCCAGATCCCAGGATATTCCCTGTTTTATGTGCTGCGCTGCCCTTACCATGACTCTATAGTTCAAGTGGAGAAGCGAGCGGAATTGCTGTTTTGGGAGAGCGGCACGCTTTCTGTTTTCGGTATGGTTCCGCTCCATTGGCATCTTTGGAATTGGACTGCTCTTGAACGAAGCAGAGAAAACGGCCAGGTCATACGGAGTCACTCGGTACAGGCGAGTCTTTGGTAGGCTCAGCATGGAACCTATCCTGGTACTCTGATGAAGACATTTGAGATATTCTGCGCTTCACCGGAAGAGGCATTTGAAGATATGATGTCATTGTTTGGCAGATTGAGCTTAACCAGGGGCCAATATCTCTTCCGATGAACCATGCCTAGGTACACTTTACTGATTCAACAAAGTCCTCATATTTATCTCATCAGGTAGTAAGGTTATGCTCCACGTGAGGAAGCAAACGGCAGCCATAAATTTGATCTAGCCCTGTGCAAGGTTTGCTGACTTGTGCTCAGGACTGTCTTATAGTTCCATTGAAAAAGAACTCCCAGCTGCTGCAGGTGCCTGTTCTTGTTCTTGAAGAAGCTGCAAATGTCCCCTGGAGGAAAGCTTAGTGGTGCTCGAAAATAGCTCTTGAAAGGAAGATCAAACTACATCGGCATGCTCAAGGATTCGATAGAACGTGGCAGTGGAACCGTTGAGGCTGCGCTTCAGAGTTGGAAAGCAACGCAATCGCGAGCGCCACTATCAATCAGGCCAGGGAGTGTTCGATGTGCTATGAGAGATTGTCTGAAACAGGCCAGACTGGCAAGATCTTATCCAAGCCCCTCAAAGACTTTCCACCGCTTCCACCTAATGGTAAAGATAGTTTAGTGAGAGACATTGTAGCTCGAGATGATAGACAGCTTGAAGTGCATGCTGGCGAGTATCACGCGGAGAGGCGGTGCACACCCTAGAGGTATATAGACCGCATCTACAGCCTAAATACCCCAACACTGATGGTGAGTGGATGGCAGAGAAAGCCCAAACTTGGGCATTTCTGCATCGGTATTTCCCGATGTGGGAGACGTGGTGGGTTACATCTTCTTGAACCTCTCGACGACCCGAGAAAAGCCATGACTGTTTCCGAACCGCTCCATAGAGCCTTGGGAAGCTTTCTAGTCACCCTTGTGTACCAGGAGGTCTGGTTTGAATCTCAATCTGATACCGTACCAGGGGCCGTAGGATAACACCTTTAACAGGCCCAGATGTATCGGATTTAACTCTATCGCAGTGGTCTAGTTGATTCAGTTTGCCGCTGTTTCAATGATAGTTAATGTGAAGAGCTTCAAGCTATACAGTTGGCATTCTGATCGAGTTGAGGATATGATCATCGGGGTAATGGATTCAGTGTAACCAACCCCGCGTAGCCCCTCAGTCGACCCCATAAGAGGTGCTCATATCCCCTAGCCGCTGCGTGTTCTCATAAGAATGCGAATCTCTCATCATTTGGAGATTTCTCTTCTCTTCAACAACAATTATCTACACCCTAGTTCTACCACGATGGCGTTCTCCGTCAAGGGAAAATCGGCTATTGTAACAGGTGCAGGTTCAGGTATGTAGGCATTAGACTCCCGTCAGAGAGCAGGGAACATCTCACTGATACCAAATAGGGATCAACTTATGCTTTGCCAAACTTTTGCTCGAGAATGGATGCAATGTCCTAATCGCAGACTTGGCCCTCCGACCTGAGGCACAGGCGGTGGTAGAGAGATATTCCGGTCAGTCAAATTCATCCAACCGGGCCGTCTTCCAGAAGACCGATGTTGTCGATTGGAGACAACTTGAGAGAATGTTTGAGGTTGCGGTCAAGGAGTTCGATGAGGTGGACATTGTATGTCCAGGTGCTGGAATCTTCGAACCTGTATGTCTCCTTGTCCTCGCGCTGTTTGAGGGCAAAGAATGCTCCCCTGGGGGGCTTTGCTAACGGCGTCCACAGCACTGGACGAACTTCTGGAGACCACCCGGTACTCCAGACAGCCGGGACCCACCCGATGGAGGCCGCTACGCCTTACTAGACATCAACTTGACCCATCCGATCCGCACGACCCAGTTGGCCATATCTCATTTTCTCCGCGCTCGGGGTCACAAGAATCCCAAACATATCATTCACATCTCGAGCATCGCTGGCCAGAATGCTTTTCTGGCATCGCCCATCTATGTCGCTACAAAACACGCCATCAATGGTCTGGTGCGGTCGCTTGCCAAGCTTGATGGGCAATATGGCATCCGGGTGACGGCTGTCGCGCCGGGCGTCATCAAAACCCCTCTATATACGGATAATCCTGAGAAGATGAAGATGGTTGATGATAAGGCAGACGAATGGGTGACGCCTGAGGAGGTCGCTGAGGTGATGCTGGCCCTTATCCAGCAAGACAAGGTCAGTGAGACCATTGGCGATAAGACAGGACAAGGGCCTCAATGTCTAGTGCAAGGGGGAACCATTTTGGAAGTGTCCAAGACTGTTCGCTCCGTTAGTGCATTCAACGATCCTGGACCGGCAGGAAGACCCGGGAACACTATATCGGATATGAACAAGGTGGAGGACGAAGTGTATGATTTGTTATCGACGGAGGGGTGGGGAGAGTCGAGAGTCAAGTTGTAGATATTCAAATCATACAATAAGAATGGCTACAAATGAGGAGACAGGCATCTTCAAGATGTCTTGAAGTCTTGAGGATGGCTCGGAACAAATGCGGAAAGTCCCCTTTGCTTATGTAAGGATGGCGATAAGTTGATAAGCACACGAATCACGATACGCCCAACCACGCTAAACCGCTTCTGGGGCCAGCCAGGCTTGTCCGCCTTTTCTTGCCGCCCGTTCTGGCTGGCTGGATCAGGCACACCATTTCCTCTTGGTCTCATCTCATTTCATCTTCATCCTCCCCGACATTCTCCCATGTAGCCACACCTCCTCCCTTAACAGAAATTGCTCTTTTTCCATCCCTCAACTTTCGCTCACTCGTTCACTCCTTTCTTCAACTTACCTGATCATTCCGCTGGTACCGGACGCTATTATGACTGACGCACTCGCTGCCTCCTCATTTGATCGATAACAATAGGTTCTACAAGTGCCCTCGTGCCCACTACCCTTATCAGTCCACAACGTCACCCTACCCACATCCACCGAAGATGTTGGAAGATGATGTTGTTGTCGGGGTTGGCCCCGTTGATGGCCTCCGAAATCCATCTCGCAGGTATTATCGATTGAATATTCATTTGTTCCTGTCTCGCTATAGGACGTCTCGCTGATGATATGGCAATTGTCGATTAGACGTGGAATGCGAGGCAAACGGGCTTCGGGGTACCAAGGCGAGGCCAGTTGGGTCAGCTGTGTGATCAACCTGGTCAATACAAGTGAGTAATGCCGATGATGTGATCGGGTTCGTTTCTCCCCAGTAGCTGACAAGATGGTGATTCTACAGTCGTTGGCGCTGGTGTTCTAGCAATGCCTTTGGCTATCTCCCATATGGGGATTGTTCTGGGTGTATGTGTTATTTTTTGGTCCGGAATGACTGCTGGATTCGGTCTTTACCTCCAGTCTCGATGCGCACAGTATCTCGATAGGGGCAGTGCGTCGTTCTTTGCCCTATCGCAGCTGACATACCCCAATGCCGCCGTGGTATTCGATGCGGCTATTGCCATTAAATGTTTCGGAGTCGGTGTCAGTTACCTCATAATTATCGGCGACTTGATGCCGGGAGTTGTACAGGGTTTCGTCGGTAGCACTCCGGCGTACGACTTCTTGGTGGATCGGCATTTCTGGGTTACTGCTTTCATGTTCGTGCTTTGGAGTGATAAGGTTGAGTTGAGTTGGAATCTTGCTAACGGCACGGCCCAGGTTAATTGTCATCCCTCTTTCTTATCTTCGACGTCTTGATTCCCTCAAATATACGAGTATCGCTGCTTTGGTGTCCATGGGCTACCTGGTCATCTTGGTTGTGTATAACTTCGTGAAGGGCAATACAGTGGCGGACCGAGGTCCTGTTCGTGTGATCCAATGGGCTGGCCCCATCCCGACTCTCAGCAGTCTTCCGGTCATCGTCTTTGCGTTTACATGCCACCAGAATGTTAGCTTGCATCCCCGTCTTCCCCACGACCATCTGGAAGTACCATAAGTGATGCTGATACAGTGACAGATGTTTTCTATCCTCAACGAAATCAGCAATAACAGTCATTTCAGAACAACTGGTGTCGTTTTGGCTAGTATTGGAAGCTCAGCAGCCACATATATTCTCGTGGCCATCACAGGTTATCTCTCCTTTGGGGACAACGTTGGCGGGAATATTGTGAGCATGTATCCTCCGGGGCTATGGGCCACAATTGGACGTGCCGCTATCGTCATGCTTGTCATGTTCTCCTATCCACTTCAATGCCACCCATGCCGAGCCTCCGTCGATGCAGTGCTACGCTGGAGACCCAAGCCCGCCGCTGGCAGCGATAATTCACCCCATCGTCAAGCTCTACTGGGCGCGAGAGGAAACCGCGGGCCGGAACCAATGAGCGACCTTCGTTTCTCTATTATAACAACAACCATCCTTATTCTTAGTTACATAGTTGCCATGACCGTCTCGTCGCTTGAAGCTGTACTCGCCTACGTCGGCAGCACTGGAAGCACCAGTATCAGCTTCATCCTTCCGGGCCTATTTTATTACAAGATCTCGTCTCCTGATTCCCCCTCTCATCAACGACTCATGAAAGAAGACGATGAAGCAGTGGACGATATGCTTTCCGATGACGACGACGATAATAATGACCTTGAGGGCGGCCAGAACCGCCCACTCACGGAGAGTGCAATTTTGAAGCTTACCAACCGTCACTGGCGCCGCGGTCTGCTACGGAAGCTGAGTCTTGGGCTCGTGGTATACGGCTTCCTCGTCATGTTCGTGTGCCTGATTGTCAATACGTTCTTCATAGCGTCTCATTGATGAGCGTACTCGATCACGATGATGGACATGGCGTCCGTGGGTGCTCGCTTGTCTCGAAGACCTGCATAAAGAATGCGTTTCCTGGCTTTTCTTTTTGATCATTTCCCTTCTTCTGCAGCCACTATGTCTGCACTGTCTTTTCCCTCTTACTTTTTAAAGTGCAACCCACCTCCCCGACTCTCTTTCTACTATTTTCTTGTTTACTTTATTGGCACCTTTTCCATACCGCGATACCATCCATAGGCGTTGGGAGAGTCTGTTCCATTTTGGTTTTGACGATATTACACAATTCCTCAGAGGTTCCTCACATAACTATCTTTCTTCATCATTCTAATAGAATTTACTAAGGGTGTTCGTTGTGTCCTGCATCTTGTTTTTTTTTTTCAAGGACTATACTGCGGTTACCACTATTTTATTACTTCTGATCCTTGAAGGGCTATGAATTGGCTGGGAATTATATGTACTGAGAAATTAACGTAGCTCGAAATATGGGAAGAACACGTTTGCTATTCAGATACAACAAGCCAAACTAGTGTGACAGCATATATTGCCTTGCGGAATAATTGGAAATATCGAACCTCATTAGCAGCTAGTGACAATGGAAAAAGAAGGGGCAGTAACAAAGAAACGAAGTCCATATTTTGAGTGAAGCACCAAGATCAGATCATGTGTCACTTGGGATATTGTGATATGGGACCACTGGTGATTCTGTCTGATTTGTAGTTTTTTTTTTTTTTTTTTGGAAATTCAAAGAATGGCCCATGTTTTCATCGTGAATTTAAATGTACTAACTTGCAATCCGGAATCCTGGACACCTGGCTATATTATCATATCCACTTACTGGCTGTTCTGATTGTTGAGGATCCGCAGGATAGCAAGGAACAAGTTGAGGATGTCCAGATAGAGGGAGATGGCAGCCGCAATCTCCTCCTCGACGTGGTAGTGGCGCATCACGAGCTGTGTACCAACGAGGATGTATGCCGAGAAGATGAGCGCTCCCAGACCGCCATAGATAAGCTCCGCGGTGCTGTTGCGCGGGAAGAAGGCGGCCATGAAGCCGAAGAGGATGAGGAACCACAGCCCGCCGAAGAGGTAGGGCATCCAGTGGGTGAAGTCGTACTTGGTCTGGCAGGCGAACAAGGTGAGGGCGACGAAGATGCCGAGGGTGAGAACGAGGGCCTGGATGACGATGCGCGCGTCGTAGAAGGAGGTCACCACGCTGACGGAGTAGGCTTCAAGCAGGGTGAAGCCGCCGAGGAAGAGGAGGTTGGCCGGATAACTCTTGCGCTTCCAGTAGGTGACGAGCATGAAGCCGAGGGCGCCGAAGACCGAGACAATCATCAGCCAGAAGTTGGACTGGATCCAGAGGCGGTAGCTGTCGCTGAAGAAGGAGATGGAGCTCATGATTGTTGTGAGGAGGAGCTGGACGGTTCTGGGTTGATAGGACGTGGTCAGGTATTGCTGCATTGGGCTGGGGTAGGTACCCCATGGGGTTCTTTGGGGTGTTATACTTACAGGATCGCATAGACCTTGCGGATGAACTGCATACGGATAGGCAGGGTGCCCTCCGCAACGGTACCGCCGAACTACATGGACAAGTCAGTAGTGAGCAGGGCAACGGATTGGGAAAAATTGTATGCGCATACTTTGAAATCATCGGGAACGTTGTCGTCCTCGCTGCGAGGCGCATCGTTGCTCGCGGTTGCCTGATAAGACGGTGGGGCCTGGGTGAAGGGGTGGTCCTCCAAGGAGTCCCTCTGGGGGGCAGGTTCGTATCTGGCGTTGGCAGCCATTTCGCTGCTGTGTCGACTATGATGCAACTCGCCAGGAGTAGGATTCAGAAGAAAATCTCGATGAAATCGAGGATGGATGAGGATGGAAGGAGACAGATGGCTTCGATAACCGTGAGCCTGGGGAGCACTTCTTGACCATGTGACGTCTACCAGTATCACGTGATGCCACCGCAGTCAACTATGGGGTAAGATTGAGGTCACAGCAGTGTCAAAAATGGAAAGAAAGAATAAAGCCAATATTATGATGATCTGTACTCCGGGTACTATCTATATCTAATTATATATTCGTGACACATGTCGTAAATCAAGATTGTGAAGTAGATCATCGCTCCAAATATGCCCGCTCTGGCGACGCCAATTATGTCCAAAAAAAAAAAAAAAAAAAACAAAGCTTCATTTATGGCTCAATGATTCATCAATTGGGCAATCTCTGAGACTCTGCACGTGGAGAGGAGCCTTCCGTCGCAGCCTCATCTGTGTCCGTATCTTGTCGAGAATTCACCTGATCTTCCTCCTCTTCGTCAGTAGAATCATCAGCACTCGTTGGCCCATGCGTAACAGAAGCCACAGTCAACTGTCCCGGCCGTTTCCTGCGCTCAAAGTCCTGGGCGTGAGCCGCAGCCACGAGCGATCCAACACGAGAAAGACCGCGTGGCCGAACAGAAAGACTAGGCGTTGTTGGCGGTCCATGTTCAACGTCTGCTGGTGCGGACCTAGGTGTGGTTGTTCGCTGCCGCCGAAGCTGCAGCTCCTCTCCCTCTTGCTCGCCTTCGGCCTCTGGAGTGGTCACCTCGTATGGCAAGGGAACGTCCCGGGACGCTCGGAAAAGAAGCACGTTCGTACAATGCTCATTCTCCACACGGAAAATTGTCCAGACGCCTCTTCGGAAGATTTCAGACAGCGCCACAATAAAGCTCAGCAGCGCAGAGTGTTGCATATCGGCAGCGAAGATGGCGTAGTAAATCCAGTTGAAACGGATGATTACGTCAAAGACCATTGCCACGTAATAAACCCACACCTTGCGGAATGCCAGCACTTCACGCAATAGAGGATGTTTGGCGTAGGGATTTCCCAAACTCCAGTCCATGATTAGGTCCCAAACTGAGGTATAGACAGCGTTGAGTAGAGCAAAGGTGACAAAGGGAGCCTGGAATCGTGTCATCTTCTCAATGCGGTACATGCTCAAGGTTGCATAGTAGAGGACTCCGAACATGTATTTTCCAAAATTCAGGAGGTGTGGAAACATGTTCTTTGTATCCGCATAACGGCGAAGACATTGCAACGCACGCCAAATAGATGGCAGACATTGGAAGAAACCCAATAGTCTGGAATGACTAGAATTGCACTGTGGAGCATTGTCCCAATGCTGTGCATATAGACAGAAGAATAGTTCGATATTCTTGTAAACCATTAGCAGGGCAAACCGCTGGGATCTTGATGGAGTGGACTTACCCCCATAGCATAGGTTTGAGAGCAATACATATCCCCAAGAAAGAAATCGCGAAACTCGACGGGATATAGTCCAGCAAGAAGCAAACGCCACTGCTAGCTGTGAGCCTCAAGCTCGATTAAACGGGGAGGGTGATTCACTTACATTGGAATATGCCCACCATTTTCGGCTCCGATGATAGAGCACACGGGCAGGCAGAAAAAGAATAAACACCGTGAGTCCTATCAGCACAACAGGCCAATAGATATATATCGAGTTAATGGTCAAAAAATTGAGCCACATAAATAAGCCAAGCATAAACATGAAGACGCAAGGAAGCTGCTTGGTGTTAGAAGTGAGATGTCCAAAACAAGGCAAAGCAAGGCAAGGAGTCCTACCTCGGATAACTGGCGCCAATCCAGGGCATGTCGCGTGTCATATTCAAAAACGAAAGCATAGTTGATTTTGGATTTTGTCCAAACCATGCAATCCAGGCAGAAGAGCAGAAAATGGAAAACTATCAGGAAATAACCAGCGTATATCTACTGACGTTAGTTCAATCTCCCCGCGAAAATTCTTGAGGATCACTAGAGCAGTCTACTGACCTGAAGTAGATAACTTGTTCGAACCTGGACATCGTCGTCCTCATGCTCGAGGTGCTGGCCCGCATATATCAACGATTGAATTCCGAATAGGACACCAGCCATTGAGAGCAATCCAGCGCGGAAGGTGTTTGGAGAATAGTCTCCCGATTTGTTGATGGTGTGGCGCAATTTAGAAATGGCAATCTTGCGGTTGCCGCGTTCGAAATAACGAGCGTACAGGTCTTCCGTCGCGGCCATCAGATTCTCGGTGACTTCACTCTGAACAAACCAAGATTTATTGACCTTTTCTGACATGTATCGCATGGTCGGGCGAGCGTGGACGACCTTGTCATATTTCTTGTTGATCTTTCGGAAAGCCGTTCGATTAAGGTAGGCATAGGCTTTGAGCAGCTCGAGACCGCGATAGAATTCTTGAAGGGCATATTTCAGCTTCCGTTTTGCGGAACGATAGGTAACATCGCCATGCTGTGCATCCTCTGGCCGGCGCATGAAGTCTCGACGATCCATGACTGTGTCGGGATTCTGCCCTCCGGTTGCTGCCACCGTATTCATCTGTGCCAGCGCTTCGGAATTCTTCCCAAAGCGATTCCGGCCCATCAGTGTCTCTTTGAGGCGGAGACCGCTGAAGCCATTCAATTTGACGAGTCCGTTAGATTGATGTCCATCAATGTTCCGGGAGCGTGATTTTTTGGCACTCAAGACTTCCTGGATTCGTCTGTCTCGCATGATGTGCAGCTGTTCTCGGAGCACCTGTAGGCGCTGGGTGGCTTCATTTTCCTTCATCTGGTAGAAAGACTCGATCTTGGCCAGCTCGCCGTCCAGAAACCCGAAGAACTCATCCTCTCGGCGCTCCACTTCTGACATGGAAGTGGTCGTCTGCGGGCGTTTCTCGGGCTGTTCCCAATCGGGATACGAGAACACTCGCTTGAGGAGCTGCGAGGTCCTCGTGGCGGAAGGTCCTGCATACGTATTTCTCAGGCTTGACTTGCCCCCTTCCGACGGTTGTGCCAAGGGGCTCCGGTTGTGAGAGTCGAGGGGACCCTTCCTACTACTGCCGTTCCGAGAGATGTCAGGAGACGGAGCCTTCAGTCTGTTCCCACGATTGGTATCTTTTGGAGGCGAGTAAAAAGCATCATCCTTGGGGTCAAGTGCCGGGTCAGGCAACTCAAGAGAGGCTATATCGGAAGTGGCGCCGTGATGTGGAGGCGACGGAATAATGCTGCCATAGCTTCCAACGACGGCGGAGAACCGAGATCCCGGTACTCGCAACGGCTGGCGTTCATTACGTTGGCCGGTTGTCGAGCGTGAAGGGGTTGCCGCAATGCCACCGGGAGTTGAAGGGTTATAGAACGAGCCAGGAATCTCAAGTCTTCTGTTGTCTGAACCACGAAGAGATGAGGAGAGAAAGGGATTGGAGGGGGTGGCGGCTGGATCGTCCAGCCCAGTGTTGGCACGTCGAAGGGACGGGTAACGAGGGCTTCGATGGGTCTTTTGAATGGCGCGCGCAATGGCTTTAACTTTTTTCTTGCCCGTCTGCACGCAGGAACAGACGATCAGCATGAGTGCGTTGCCATACACAGCGGAGAGAAAAGACTGAAAGAGGTCAGCCGAACATTGGGACTCACCTTATAATCCAAGTATTTGGCACGCCATTCAGGAACCAATTCCTGTTCTAATTCTCTATTGACAGAGAGCCAATGTCAGTGTTTACTCCGGGGTTGTACAGCTTATAGGCTGTGCGGGGGGCAATGGGAGATTCGGGGGTCACAAACTTGGCGAACTTCATCCTGGAAACTCAACGGGATTGTGCATGATAGTAAGAGGCGGACGAAGGCAGGGGCCGAGTATGTTCAAACTTGATTGGATCTAGATCATCAGGAGGATCGGCTGAGGGAGAAGAAAGTGAAGCCGATGGTCTCTGCTCTGGGGATTCAAGCTAGTGATATCAATTATCGATCGATATACCGCGGCTAACGTCTGTCGCTCAAATCCGAGTTGCTAGCTCAGTTGACTCTAAGGATAACTGGGGGGTCTAGGAATGAATGAAAAATGATTGCAAGATAAGTACCAGATCACTGGTATCTGGACTGATAAATGAGACTGCGACAAGAGATGACGAATTCGATCTGTGCAAAAAAAAAAAAAAAGGATCAAAGAATGGAGATCGAACAGAGCAGAACCCCAGAAGAGAGCAATATTAGCACAGATACAGAATCTAGGAAGCAGAAAGGGGGAAAAAAATAGAAAACAGAGAGAAAAAAAGAAAAAAAAAACAAGGAAAAAGAAATTATCAACGCAGACAAGAAGAGGATCACCAAGTCTCGTCCTCCACCAGAGTCATGCCTGATTCAGGTTGCCAAGCAGTAAGTCGAAGGCTATTAGGCGATATCCTCTGGTCTCTGCAGGCTCACGGTGCACAGGGCACGCCAAACTAGGACAGAGAGCATCGACCAAATTCCCTTAAGGCTGAGAAAAGTGGTCTTCTCCAAAGGCATGAGACCGATGCTCAGACTGAATCCATGAAGCAATAATTCTGAACTCTGGATGCTGGTTGGCCAGTCAGCAACCAGATAGAAGCACGTGCAGCACGCGATCAGTTCAATTGCGCATCCGCTGCATCTGGTGCATGCCATTGCAGACCCCAGGGTAACTAGTTCTCACCAATTGACCTTGGACTCGGTATCGGAGGAAATATCCATCAATCAATGGCTTCTCATCTGGTCATAGCCGAGAGTCTCGATTGTACAGCTTCAAAAACAAAACACTCCCCCCTCCCCATACAACCGAGTCCACGGATCCAACAGCGGGCAGAACCTCTGCTGTTGTCATGCTACGGTAATCACCACCCAGTCGTCCAGGCATGTGACTTGTCTACTTGCCCCTCTTCCACGGTGAGAGCATCGATATAATTTGCTACAAACCTATTTCTACCGAGATTCAACGCTGAAGGGATCTGTGCCACCTGTTCCAGGATACCTATCGATATGGATGGTTCATATGTGTTGCTGGACTGGGATACTGCTAGGTTGACTCCTACATACCAATCTCTGCACACCGCTGCCAAGACTAGGTGGCGTCAGTTAGAAAGCACCTATTATTGAGTTTGTTTGTCCTTGACTGGTAATGTGCCAGTTATCATCATATCAAGGCAAATTTGTGATTCATGCTAATTATATTCAATGGTCATCATGGCAATGCGGAGCTAAACACAATCCTCCCCAGCTAACTAAGATACAAGCAATCTCTCAGTCCCCTTCCAATCAAGGCGTTTACCAGCGATCAGACTGCGAGAAGCGCTCGTGAGGTGGGTAGCGGTTGGGATCGTACTCATCAGCACGACGATTCTCAATATAGTGCTCGTCGTACATCTTCTGGGCATTCTCCTTGGCGTGGTGGTGCGCGCGGATCTTGTCGACTTCATCGAGGCCCTTGGTTTCCGCCAGCTTGTCGACCTCCGCACCCACAAAGGCTGCAAGAGCTTCCTTGGCAAAGGCGTGGCTGACAGGCTTACCTAAATCGACGGGTAATGTGATGAGTAACTGACCGCTCCGGAGTAGGGTCCGATAGGCTTACCTTCGCTGCGTTGGTGGTCCTCCCAGGCCTTCATACCAGCGAAGGATGCAGCTCCGGCGATGAGCTCGTGAGACAGGCTGCTTTCGTGTCTGCGCTCGCCGTACACCTCGCGGTGCGCGTCATCGGATTGGTCTAGATAAAACACAGCATTAGCGGGATTCTTGCCATTCCCACTTGCGGTAATTGCAGTCGGGCGAGCTGACGAGGGTACCCCATTCATAGTCGGGCTCCCTTGAGTTGTATCGCGGGGACGGGGGAAACGGGAGAGAATGACTTACCCCAGCCCCAAGCCATATCGATCTATGCAAATTGATTTGTTTGAAGGGAAGAAAAAGTCACAAAATGGAGTTGGTCGATTGAGAGGTATTTTGGTGGTTTCTAGCTACGTTGGAGACTCTGAGCGAGATATCGGTCGTTCTTATATCCTTGCAATGGCGGGGTTTTGTACATCTCTCACCCTAGCGCCCCTCGACGTAGTCAAATGGCCTCATTGCCCCTCATTTGGCTTCGCCTCAGGTCTCGAAAAGGGTCTCTTCGGCCTTCGCGGGACCAAGCTAAACCTTGTGAAGATGGACTTGAACTATCAAGTGAGACTAACTCAGGCTGCAGCCTGCACCTTTGCGACAGTGGGGAAAGGAGATCGCAACCACTCTTCCTAAAACTACTCGACTACTACTGACTACTGAGCGCATCACTATCAGTAATAGTTTTTTCAGCCTGTGGCTGTGGGGATCCGCCTGGTAAATCAGTCCACCTTCAGTACTCGAGACTCAAGATAATTGATTTGAATGCGCCACGGCGTCTGTCCTTTTCAGGGGACGTGCTGCATGGACTCGCAGTTGGCTAATGTTCCAGAAAGCTGAAACCTTGAACCAATCACTGGGGACAACGTGCACCAGAGGCCTTTTGAAGAGAGATCCATGTACGTATCATTCGACTCCATTCCATTGCTGTGGAAATAGGCAGTACCATTACCGAAGGTGTAAGTCGGTAATAATCATACATACAATCACCCTCATAGCTGAGCTCGGAACAATCAATCCTCTTCACTGAGTCCGTTGTACACCACATCAATGCTTTCAGTGGAGACTGGAGTACTCCGTAATCAAAGATGATGCTCACTGGCATAAGCCAAATTCAAGCTATACAGGCGTAACTATTGTGAGAATGCCACATTGATTAGTGACTGTCTTACCGTCTTACGTTCCGCCAGCCAGTATTACTCCGTAGGTCATCAATGATCGATCCAACTTGGTGATCGGTTGAGAAATGGGTCTCTCACTCAGCCTTACTTAATCGAAAGACTTAGGGTGTTAGATAATTAGACTGGCATTGGTTATTACTCGCTAGCCATGCATTACTAATTGATTAGTGGTATTGCTGGCGAGAATCGGGAAACCCGAAGGTGCAATATCAGATATGGCGGTTTGACCGAGAAATTCGCATCGCCAAGCTTCTCTTGTCCAAGGCTTGTCTTTGCCCTATGACCGGATCACCACTGCAACTACGGAGTTATCTAGACAGATACGGCGCAGAATCGCTCTCTGCAGTATACCTTCTCTCAGAAGGCATAGCCACAACCCAATAACCCAGCTACGGCAATTCCCTCAGTAATCAGTATTTTTTTTTTCGAGTGGAGTGGTATTTTTGTACCTGGATACTCCCCACTTGAGATGAAGTGATGTCTGAGCGAATCAAAAGAAGGCTCTCTTCGTGCGCACTGTGCACTGCCACTGCGCAGTGCCACAGCTATCTTATAGGCTGCTTGGGTTCTATTTTCATTGCTGGAGAAGTGGCGAGGAAACGAGCTATTCCATTTCCACAATACCTGGGACACATTGTGTGGCTGGAGCTGGAGCTGAAACTGGAGCTGGAAATCTACTACGTAGGCAACTCATAGTGGAGAGGGAAAAATGAGACTGTCCATTGTTTCGCGTAATGGTATCTACTATCTACTGGTAGGATCTGATCCCTCTGCCATGAAGCTGTATTCTCTTTCTTTTGTATTCTTGATGGTTAGATAGTTGCGTAGTATGAGAAGCGATGAGATCGAGAAACGTACCTACATACATCAATGTCACAGTTGGAACGGGCTTGTCCGTACCGACTGCCGAGCCATGCATGGTGTCGCGTTTTGGAACTTCCTCATGGGGATCAATTGCATGGTCTCGAAGATGTATTCCAGGTACAGAGTATAGGGAGTAGAGTAGTGTCGTAGAGTGGTGTTCACTGTATTGGTGATACACTCGCTTACCATGCATATTTAGGCATAGTGCGACGCACACTGACTAGCGTGGTCCATCCCCTTGTTTGTATCTACTAGGGAGTAGCCAGGATAGGATCCTTATCCTGTATACTGTGTATATCTGGTATATTGAGGCTCTTTCTCCCTCCCTACCCTTAGCACTATGACCACCTCCCGGGCTCATAACTGTCGTAGAACTGAAATCTGTGTAATACCGCTACACTAAAAAGGTATCCGAATTCTAGTTAGTGGGATACATTATTTCATCTACGTCGACACACCTCCTCAGGATAGGATCCTTATCCTGTATATATCTTCGTTTTATATCGAGGCTCTTTCTCCCATTGCCACGCTGATTAGGGGATCTCTAGCTCAGCATCCAGCTCGCCAAATCGAGGGAGTCCTGGAAGCCAGGGAGATGTTGGAAGAGCTCCAAAAGCACTATGGTGCAAAAGAGGAAGATGAGAAAAGAGACATGCAAGAGGAATACGACCACCTGCGTGAGGGCCCGAGATTCAACACACTCGAGGCTTTCCAGGCCTAGATGAATGAGTTTGAGCTCGTTCAGAGGAGGATGGCCCGCCTGGACAAGGAAGCATTCAGGAATGGTCAAGATGTCCTTGATCTACTGAGGATCCTCGACGAATATGACCGAACGTTCTCCAGGGAGATCAAACGCGAATGGAAAAGGGACGCGGAAAGGTGGCCATTCGGAACAGTGGTACAGACCATCCGTGAAGAAGTGCGGGAGCAAATCCAGATCAAAGCTCGTCACGCGAAACGACAGGCCCCGGGCTCATAGCTGTCGTAGAAAGAAGACCTTGTGCAGAAGGTATGTCGCTGGCCTGATTCGTCAGGCTGTCAAATGGCCGATGTCAAACCAACAACTCTACGAACTCATACTGCGAAGAACAAGGTCTCGGAACCAAAGAAACAATTCAGAATGATTTTCTCGAGCAGAGCCATTTGAAAGATCATAAATTTTCTCAATCCCTCGAGACATCTATCAAATCTCAATTGAGAATCTATCCTTCCCACCCACAAGCTCTCTACCCCACCAATAGAAACATCACCACCTCCAACTCAACCCTCCCTACCACAAAACACACACACTTACTTACACACCTCAACAAGAAGTCTCCCTCCCCAAGACCTGGAAATCCACTACAATGCCACCCAAAAAGCCCCCATCACCGCCCGACTTCCCCTCCACCCTCACCGTAACCATCACCCCGCCCTCCTCCTCCTCCTCCTCCCGTCCATCCCCCGCCCCCGCACCCCCAAACATCCTCCTCCTGCTGCACGGCATCGGCGACACCGCAGCCGCATTCACCTCCTTCGGCCGCGCCCTCAACCTCCCCGAGACAGCCGTCGTGACCGTCCAAGCGCCCACCCCGCTCCCCTTCGACCTCGGCGGCTTTCACTGGGGCGACGACGTCTCCTTCGACTCCAGCACCGGCAACCTCGACATGGACGCCGGGTTCACGCGCACCACCACCCTAATGGTCAACGAGCTGATTGAGGGCGTGCTGGTGGGCAAATGCGGGTATGCGCTGCGCGAGATCCTGGTGCTCGGGCTCGGGCAGGGCGGGATGGCCGGGTTGGTTGCCGCGAGGGAGATTGCTGTGCGGGCCGGGCGCGGGGGTGAGGCCGCGCTGTCGGGGGTCATCTCGATCGGGGCGCCGTATCCGCTGTCTGGGAGCACGGTGGGCGCGAAGAGCCGAACGCCGGTGTTGCTGGTGGGAGGGCGCGAGCCGTCGGCTGTGAGTGATGGGGCGGTGCGGAGGACGAAGGAGGTTTTTGAGTTTGTGGAGGTGCATCGGTATGCGAGGAAGGGGGATGGGATGCCGCGCAATCGGGACGAGATGATGCCGGTGATGCAGTTCTTTGCGCGGCGGCTGCGTAGTTGGCAGGGTGTGCCGGAGGGGAGTGTGGAGATTACATAGAGGGAAGGGAAGGGAATACAGGGGACCAAACTTGGTATTGTACAGTAGGATCTAGAGCTAGGGTCTATGTAAATTTAATCGAGCTCGTCAAGAGCTTTTCTGGCTGTGCCAATGCGCTCGCGGGCATCGGTCTTGGCGATCTCCTCGACGTGTCTGCCTCCCTGCTGTGTGATTGTGCGTAACTCCTGTTCCGTTTCCAGCAGGGCGGTTCTTCCATTCTCACGGACCTCCTCTTCCCAGAATGCGCGGGCGGCATCCCATTTCTTTTGCTGGTTTCGCAGGGAGTAGATCAAGCCCACCGCGGCCATGGTGCCCGTCTCGTAGATAGAGGTAGTCGGCCAGGAAACGTACGTCAAGGCTGATAGAGCCGTTGTCAGCGTCGTCGTGGACACACTGAAGAGCACAAGCCGCTGCGCCAAAGCATGCAAAGACGGCACCGTGGTTCCCAGAAGTTTTGTCCGGCTCTGGGCGATCTGAGTGGGCCAAGGTGCTTGCGGTTGTGAAGGTTCCATCGGCGTAGAGCTGTTCATGTCCGGTTCTACAGACTCGGATACCACGTCCTCGCTCGCAAGAGGGGATCCTTCAAGCACGCCGGCCTGCTCAAACTTCCCTGCCGTCCAGATCACCTCCTTCTCCGCCCGGCAGAGATACTTCTTCTCCAGAATCTCAGAGGTAACCATGCTGATATCATCCACCCGCCAGAATAGCTTCCACCACGCCAGATCCTTCCAGTCTTTGCTGGCGAATCCTTCTTCGAGCGAACCCCGTAGCTCAATGTGTGCTCTCTCCGCCCATGCGGATACGAGTCGAGCCAGCTGCTCCCGGACTTCCTCAGGAATGGATTCTGCCTCTTGCTCTAGCATTCTCCTGGTCTCCTCAGTGACCACACCTGTCTCCGCAGAATCAATCAGTGCCTCTATCAGAGTCCTCAAGGAGGGGTTCAACGTTCCCGCCTCCGTCCGCAGCGACGACAGCCAATCCACAACTGGCTGAACTCCGCTCCGACTCCAACCGCGCTCGTACAGAGACGCATTTTGCACGGACTCACGGAATTTGGCCAGCGCTTCGTCAGCCTGGTGGATATCCACAAAACTTATGCGATCGCTGGTCGATTCCGTCGCGGCGCCGGGGATTTCGATCACGCCGTGGACGGAGCGCGCTTCTTTCTTCAGGTTCGAGCGAGCAATCAAGCCGCTGTATGCGAGTAAATCGTCGGCTCCGCTACCACACACGATACTCCTGTGAACTGGGTATCGCACGACGTTGTGCCGGCCCGAGTGCGATGTTCGGATTGTCACGGTGGGTACGAGGAAGGTATCCGCTGAGAGCCGGGAGGTCGAGAACTCCGTCTCCGCACCGAGCGTGCTGACCAAGATTTCGATATTTCCCTTCTTCAAGATCGAGGAGGGCACGGAGATGGTAGGTAGCAGGTCATTTGGGATCGTTTCAGAGACTTCTCCATATCTATCACCATGGTTAAGAACTCATCCTGTGTGTACTTCGCGGGGACATCATACCGGATCAGCAGACCCCGCGACATATCCGCATCGAAAGAATCTAGGATATCCTCCCAGGACTCCCGAGGGCTCAGCGGATCGGCGAGGAGCAGGCGAACGAGTTTGCGAGCGGCAGTCGCGTCATTCAATCCGAGAACTTGAAAATTCAATGCATCAGTCCGTGTGGTCTTTTGGAAAATACAAGAGCATCAAACTCACCAGCAACGCGAACAAGCGGAACCTCCGACTCCAACCCTCGCAACGCGAGCTGTAATCGACTGACGTTGACTTGTTCCGGCGCAGCCTCCCTCGCGCGATTCAAGGCTTCATAGAGCTCCTTATACTGGGCTGGGACATTTCTCCCCGCGCTATTTACGGGTACTGTTGCCAGCTGACGGCGCGAAGCGTTCGCTGACACGGTTGACGGTGATGAGGGAATGCGATTTTCTTGCCGACAAGCGTTGCCATTCCGGGAACGCGTGGACAATGTTCGTCGCCAGGTAGAGCAGGACGAGCAGTAAAAGACCGATCCATTGTCCAGCGGGCGCGACAGGGTCTTTGCGACCGAGCCGCGGAGTTTGGCAGGCATTGACTAGAAGAGATGGTTGGTGTGTCTGTTGAGCCGTTGGAAGGGTGGAGGAGGAGCTCCGAAAGCAAGTATTCCGCAAAGCCGATAGAGATGGGATTGTCTTGGCGGAATGACCCGATCTCTCGTTGTAATAATCCACGCAAGACCAACAGAATAGGTTTTGTTCTACTACATTTTTTAGGAGAAATCGTGTACTTTAGGATACAGTTCATTACCATTTGAAAAGAATCGCAGTATTTGTAAAGATGGCATGAATATAAGCTCAAATAAATCATGGTGTATCATTCATCAGCTCGTAGTCGAGGCGTCACGGACGCCTACAGAACTCTGTCCAGGAATTACAGATATGCCTCCCTCTTCCAAACAGGCCACATTATTCGCTCATCCTTGAGACTGGGTATCGCAGTAGGTCAAATGAGAATCAACACATGCGAAATGCTTTCGATACGCATTGATCCCTTTTGTCCAAGGGCCATGCAGACCCAGAGACCTTGTCGACATCTATGTCGACAAGATTCGAGCACCAGGGTTGGGCGGATACTTCACCAGCATTGGAAAGATGTGCGGTATGAACATGGCCCACAGTTCTTGATTTTATATGCAACTCAGGCCTCCCGAGACTCCCGGTTGGGATCCTGTTGCTGCCGGCGACTCTTGCCAGAACCGGCCGACCTGTACCTGATTAGCAAACAACCACTCCCTTGACGAATCTCTTCACTTACATGCTGATCCTCCGTGCCACAGAAGCCAGTCCGGCATCATTATCTGCCTCTTGCTGGGCACGCTCAAACGCGGCCTTTCTCTCTTGCTCGCTCTTCCTGATGACCTCCTCCTGCGAGGGCGGAAGACGCTCGTTCTGCAAGTCAACCTTACGAGCATCCTCGAAGTTGGTGATGGCCTGCTTGATTCCCTCGGCGCCGAGCATCAGAGTGCCAGCTGGCAGACGGCCACCAGCAGCCGTTTTGAGTTCGGTAACTCTCTCGGACTCCTCACGCAACACCTGGAAGACACGCGACAACCGACCAATAGCGAGAATCTTGTTCTTGATCGCCCGCCTCTTGAACTCGCTGCTCTCCACATCCATCGGAAGCGGCGGAGAAGGAGCTGAGGGTGATACGGACGTCGGAGTGTCGTCTTCGAGTTCTTCCTTGGAGCAGGTGTTGAGAATGGCGATGAGCATATCAGTGATCTTCTCGCCGACGAAGGGGAGAGACCATGTGAACACATCCATGAAGTTTGGCAGCCAGTAGGGATGGGGTGTGCAGTTGAATTGCCGGATATTCATGACGTTGTTCTCATACTTCAAGACGGCAGCCTTGTTGTTGTAGACGTCCAAGTAGTTGGGAGCACTGAAGATGGTCATCACACTAGGGAAGCCAGTCGTCCGGGTCTTTCGGTACATGCGATAGCCAGCGTCCTGCGCCTCGTGTGCTCGAATGATAGATAGCAGGTTGTTCTTTTCAAGGAATGCACAAGCAGCGGGGTACGAAAAGAAGTAAGAACAGCCTCGGACACTGTTGTGAATAAAATAGTCGCCAGTCTTTTCTTGTCCAAATTCTTCCAGAGGATCGGCCCAGAGAATATCACACATGAGACCGTGGGTGGGGGGCTCTCGGAAACGGTCGATCTGTTGCGTATTAGATCATTATTTCCAGACATTTTGCGGGGCGTGCCAGCAGCGATAAACGTACCGATTTGATGTCTTCCAGGGTATGCAGCTCAGGGCTCAGACCACCGTGTATACACAAGAACTGTTTGTTCATGACCGCAGCCAGAGGCAGTGCACAGAACGACTCGAGGCAGGCTTCGTAGATGCGCTCGCTATATTTGTGCTTGCATTCGAGCTTGAAGGTGAAGTAGTCCGTGAGATGTCTACATTCGTGATTGCCACGGAGCAGCCAAAGCGAGTTCGGGTACCAGATCTTCAAGGCCCAGAGGTAGAGAACGCACTAGCGAATGTCAGTTCTCCTGGCAAGACAAAGGTGAGCGAAGAGGTGCCAAGCCAGGGCGCTCACCTCAATGCTGAAATAGCCTCTGTCGACATAATCTCCCAAGAAGAGATACCGCGTCTCAGAGGGATCCCCACCGACTTCGAAGAGCTTCATCAAATCGTAGTATTGACCATGAACGTCGCCACAGACGGTGATGGGCGCATCCATCTCGAGTAAATTGGGCTCCGCCTTCAGCACCTGGGTACCAGCCTGTATAATCCATAGCGCCTGCTCTTCGGTAAGACGGCCTTCGCGATAGAAGTGCTGCTTGAGGAACTGGAGATTCGGTTTGGACGGATCTTCAGGGGACCAGAACATGTCATCTGTCGGGGTATTCAAGGCCGGCGCCTGCACTTCTATAATTACAAAATTGTTAATGACCACCGATACGGCGTCATTGAAAGGATGAGGCTCAAGAAAAGATACAACATACCCTTGATAACTCGCTCTTGCGTCGAAACCTGAGTGCCATCTTCCATGGTATGCAATGTGAAGTCAATCTCCGGGACTGGCTTCTTCTCCCTCAGCGCGCGCGCCAATGATGGATCCATCTTGCGCAGTGCGAACCAAAAAAAGAGAAAAAGAAGGAAAAAAAGAAAGTTCTCTCTCTCAACTATATAGAATCTTGGAAATGACTCCGAAACCCAGAACGATGGATGGATCAGGGGAAGAGCGGGTGGGAGATAGTTAACTGCGCGGAGGCAAGTTTGTGGTGGGGGGGGGTTTGAAGAGCCGCGGGATTTTGCACACGAGACAAGGCTCAAGTGAAGGAAGCACCGGGTGGTTTTGGCAAGAAGAAATTCAATCCTCCAGCTGGGACAAAGATATTTCTCTGGTAATAATCAAGAACAAGACGATCTGGAGAAAAGGAGTCACCCCTTGTGCTATGGAGATGAAACCTGTAGGGATTAGGTCACAGCCAAGTGTATTGTCTTTTCCTAAAATAGTGTAAGTTGAGGGTGACCGTGGGTCGCAGTGGCGGAAGAGATTCTTAATGGGGAGAATCACGATAAGGCCACGAACCTTTGGGGATTGTTGCGATGCAGATGGATGAGGAGGATGAGGAGGATGGGAGGATGAGAGGATGTTTGAATTGCTCGTAGATCGACTAAGAGGACTTGACTTGAAAAGTCGCCAGATGGGCTGAAAAAAACTGGGCAAAGCAACCAGGGCAAAAGAGACGACAGGCGAGGAGGCTGAATGAGGATTGGCAGCGAACGACGTTTTAAGACAGCTTGTTGCCTACTTGCTTGCTACTGCTACTAAGGTAGATATCATCATTACTTATTTTATCACAGTAACCCATGCATATATTGGTTACTCTCAATTGCTATTATCGCAACCCTCCGCAAGACCGTAATCGAAGCCTCTTGTTTGCTGCTGCTGCTGCTGCTGCTGCTGCTGCTTGTCCTTCCAGTGCGGGGATCCCGAATGATGCATCATCTCGCCTTTCCCCCAACACCCATACATGCTGGAGCCTGCTAGATATCTCTGAGTCTGCGCGGAAGTTTTGGAATATTCACCCAGTCTATTGTTTCTTGCAGTGAAAAAAAAATAACAACAAAAAGTCTATTATTTAAAGCAAAAATGTATGAATCATATCGTATGTCTTGATCGATTCTTTTCTCACTACACCTGCTTGCATCTGACTGATGACGATCCTCTTCTAGGCCCTCATCCGCTTCTCGCTCAGGTCCCCTTGACGGTCTCCCCGTTTATCAATCTTCCCACCTCGGTCACTCTTCCTTACACCTATAAATCAGTACCCTCGACTCTTCCTCCCTCTGTCACGGTCGACCCCAGTCATCCAACTGTCAAGGCCCGCTATGTTGTTTCCACAAGCGGCGAGCACGCTGCGCACCCAGAAGAGATCTTGGCGTCGTGCAAGTCACTGGAAGAACACCTGAACAAGGCGAGGATTGACGCGGAGAATGCGATCAAGAAATTCGAAGAAGCGATCACTCAGCGGGATCTTGCCGAAAAGAGGCGCGTTGCGCCTGGCTGGCTCGATCGCGATGAGAAACTGCTTCGGCCAAGTAGTTTGGTATCGGTCCCGGCCTCGAAAGGCCACCAGGAATCAAATCAGAGCTTGTTGGATAGTCCCCCAACGCAACAGGGCACGTCTGGGCCTCCGCCCCTAGTGCCTCGCGATGAAGGCGCCGAATTGGACAGAGCGTTTGGTGGGATGAGCATGAAATAGTGGCCACCACAGCCAGCGTGAAAGCTGGTATCACAGCTGAATCTGGAAACTACCATTACCCGAGGTTCCTGCCAGGCATCATAGCAGTATCTTAGCCTCATCGCGTGAAACTCGCAACACACGGTGCAAGTACAGCTCGTTATCGCTGAGACACCTATCTGGTGCTGCGTTAACTCGACCATCAACATCCGCCAGGCTGTGGCATTTGTCTATGCTAGGTTGGTAAACTGGAAGTTGATGAGCCTATGGCATCTACGGGCTCCTTGTTGATTAACTTGATGTCTACACTCTCTATGTCTCATTTAAAAGACGAGTGTACAACATTTGATAATATTTGTTGTCAATTATCCAGGGTGGTGCTACCTAGGATCACATTGCATTATCTGTGGTTGAAGGCCCGAATATATACAGCCAACACGAGCGTATGCACCACATTCTGTAGAACACATACTAGCACCAGACAATATTGAAATGATAAATTCTACTTGAAAGTCAATTAGATACACAGTTCGAAATCCGAAGTAGCTCACTTCGATGAACTCATTGACTCTTTCACAGCACTGGTTTGACTCTCCGCCTTGCCCATCGACTCCACCAAAAGGCCCCTCCAGATCGATAACAAGCCTCCGCGTTACCTAGCTGTCCGCGACTATCTATCAATAATTTTCCCCAGCACCTACACAACAGCTACAAAACAATCCTCTTTCTTCTTCTTCACACAAAACCACCATGGAGCCTCTTCGATCAGCCCCCGAGGCTTCCTCGTTTGTCCTCTTAGCCGACCACCAATCGCGCACCCCAGAGTCATTCCACTCCGGCCCTCCAGTCCTGCACTACCACAGCAAGCATTGCAAGCTCGTCATCCTCGAACGCGATCTCCTCTCCACGCCCGTCCTCACTGCTCTTCGCGGGCCAAGCCCGACAGCCAACGGAGCCGGAGATCATGCGCCGACTACCACAGACAAAGAAGTCGACGAAGGGAAGGAGATCGTGCTCGATGGCATAGACGTCTGGGTGACCTCCGAGTACGTGCACGCGCAGTTCGCCGCGCGCATCATTTTTCACCTTCCCCCAACCCTCTCCCAACTAACACGGGTCTCCTCTAGTAAATTCCTCCTCTACGCCCCCGCCGTCTCCGCCGGCGTCGCAATCCCCTACCCCTCCATCTCCCTGCACGCCATCCAGCGCCTCCACGTCCCCGGAACCGCCCCAGATGCCCCGCAGTCCCAGGGCCTGTACATGCAGATCGCCACCCCCGCCGCCCCAGGCACGAACCCCGACGACGAGGAGGAAGAGAGCATCACGATGACAATCGTCCCGCCGACAGGCGCGGGGTTCACAGCAGGCACGGCGAGCGCCGCCGACGCGACCCTCACGGCATCGGAGCAGGCGATGGAGGACCAATCCGAGACGCCCGACGAGACGCCGACGCAGATGCTGTACGCGGCTGTGTCGGCGTGTTCGAACCTGCACCCGGACCCGATGGAGGAGGACGCCGAGGAGGAAGAGGAGGAGCGCGACTCGCTGCTGCAGTCTGGGTTTATCTCCATGGGGAGTGCGGATGGGGGCCTGCCGCCGCCGGTGCCGGGCAGCTCAGGCTGGATCACGGCGGAGAATGTGGGCGAGTTTTTTGATGAGCAGGGGAATTGGATTGGTGGGGGTGAGGCGCCATCGTTGCCTCTGGGGCCTGGCGCGGGATCGGTGAGGCAGAGGGAGGATGATGGTCAGATTTCGGGCCAGGACGAGCAGAATGATGGCGAGGAGACGAAGTGGAGGAGGACAGATTAGGAGCCTCAGCTGGGAAGCGGCTGATGCAACGAAGCGTTCAATACAAACTATTTCGACTTGATAGAATGCTGAATTCGGACAAGAAAAGTGTTTACGTGTCATGGATAGCTGAGGAGCGTGTGTCATCTAAATCTTTTGGTGATTCCTTCAATAATAATAAACTAAGGTAGAGAATGAGAAAAGTAATAGACAAAGACGCTCCGCTTGCTGGACAGAGTAAAATCCAACTACACCTAACTCGCGGATATCAAAAACCAAAAAAAAGAGGAAAGAAAAAGCCAATCAAGCAAGAGAAATGAAGCCGAAAGAATCGCCCAAAAGAACCCTCTGTACTCCCTAAAGCGCTATCCATTGCTATCGCAGCCAAACAAACCGAACTATTCCTTCAAAAACCCGTCTCCATCGTACAGACTACCAGGAGTTGCAGCTCCAATCCCCAACCCTATTGTCTTCCCTGTGGGTGTCGTGATGCCTTGCCTGGACGTTCGTTGGCTTGATTTGTGCGAGTCCCTGTCATCCGACTTGGCTTTCTGGCTTCCCTTCTGTCTGGACTTCCGCGGGGATGATGCGGGATACTTGGCTTGCGCTCTCTTCGTTTTGTGTTCAGTGTCCTCCCAAATGGTGACCATGTTACCACTGCGCGTACTCATCGTCTTGTGGACACCACATGCAAGGTCGTCTGGAGGCTTTTGTGAGGCGCTATTGCGCCGGCTGTCAGCTTCGGATGAGGTCCGGCTTTCTTGAGATGCACTGTTGAAGTCCTCATTCTGGGAAGGATTGTCAGATTTGAATGCTTCCCTGCTACCGCTATGCGGTCTGGACGACGGGCGAAAACGACCCTCTGGCGAGCCGGACTGGGTCGAAGCAGCTTCACTGTCATCGAGCGGCGCTGCCGCGCGAGTATTGTTGGAGGCAGCACCACCAGGCTGGGTACGTGGGCCCTTCACGGCCGAACGGCGCCTGCTGTTTTGGGGTGGTGATACATTCTCGCGAGTTGTTGGCGAGTCAGCATGAGCAGGGAGCATCCATAGGGGAATGGTCTTCTCGGGGGACGGGGTCTGGGACAGAGTGCCGTCACTGGTGTTGGGCAGCGATGTCACGATTTCTGGCAAGGTCTTGTCACTTCCTGCGGGGCTGAGGAAACAGTCATTTGAATCGGTTCGGTTATGCTTTCTTTTCTTTGTTGGACTTCCATAAGGCGTGGAAGAGACATCCGTGGCTCGTAGCCGTGCCTTTTGGGAGTCGTACGAACTATGCTTGCTGCCAGAAGAGGATGAGATTGTCGGCCTAATCGTAGAGAAATTGAAGCCTGCCAAGTTCGAGGCTTCATTTCTGTGGTTATCCAGATCTTCGACTTCCTCAGGCTCCTCAACCGTTGGAGAGAATGCCGGCCCTCCAAAAGTGATGGGAGGGTGGATAGAGATTCGCACACAGTTCTGGCGCTTGTGCCCTTTCCGGGGTCCGTTGCCATTCTTCAATGCCGAGGCCAAAGGTGGTTTAGAAGCACTGCTTGCGCCTGGTGCAGAGGCTTCTGGCACATAAAGGCTGCTAGCTCTCCTCCCAGGGGTATGTGAGATATTGATCGAGGTGCTCGAGATGGCTAGCCCACCAAAAAAAGGATCCACATCTCTGTCCCTACTGGCGTACATCGAGTGTCGATGCATCTGATTCAGTGAAAGCAGCATCGAAGGATTTTCGCTAGTGGCATTCAACTGTGGGGTCATACTAGGGTCTAGGTATGGCATCGAAGCAATCTCTCGCCTTGATTGACTGCTGCAGACAGATCCGCTCCGTCGCGGAGGTGGGCTAGCCCTTTCGGTGTGGCTTGGGTGACGCGCAGTCATACTCCGGCGAGGAGAGGAACGGCTAGGCTCGAGTCTGGGATCTTCGCGGGTTGCAGTACTACCTGGGAACGTGAAGGGGATGGGCAATGCTGGATTGAGCGCAGCAAAGCCTCTCCGTTCAAATTCCGTTCGACCAACGTCATTCGCACTAAAGGGCGCAAACGTCGGGCACGGAGGCAGTGCGGGTGAAGTGAAATTACTGTCCATTCCTGTCGAAGTTCTTAGGTTCTCGTCCAGAATGGAACTGTCCGCTGTTTCAAGGCTTAACGAGGAATGCCGCATCGAGTCGTTCTTCGAGAGACGGAAGCGATTTGGCGGATAGGCACTTGGAGGTGGAGGCACTGGCTGTTGTGGCATAGCTCCAGCCGTCTGATTCGTAATGCTTCCTCCACGGACTCGACTCTGGGATTGTTCAAATCCCCCGCGGTAGTCCTCCATCTCCAGTAATGGGAAAAGATTGCCTGACCTTTCTCTTATGTGAATCGAAGGCACTGCCGCTGACATAGGCCGTATGCATGGTTGCATGTTGATCCTATCATCTTCCTTTTCTGGTGTTTGTCTCGGGGTTGTTTCTGTTGGTAGTTCTAGGACTCCTTCGATCGCCGAAAGTGATACATGGTCTTTTGGCCCGGCGATTTTATCGGAAGATTTCTCAGCAGCTTCTGCTAATGGTGCCAGAGGACCTGTAGGACGCGGTCTGATCAGACCCTTAAGCTGTCGGGTGGACCGTGAACGTGAAAGCGAAAGCGAGCGGCGCAGCGAACGAGCTTTCTCGGTAAATTGAGAAGAAGTCTCGGAGTCTATTGGGGAGTGTAATAGGCTTTCCCGACTGGCCAAGAGGCCCCATTCGTTTGGCCTTCCGTACGGCAGTTGACCATATAACCTCAAGGCTGATCCCTCCTCTCGAGAAAGCGAAGTTGCAGTGTCGGCTTCGAATGCTTGCAGAGAGCGAGCGTACCGGCCTCGTGCCACACCAGCTGCAGCCAGCGCACGGCGTTCCCGACGAGCCTTCACCCAGACAAGCGTGCCAACCACCACAGAGACAATGAAGAGTGCCGCGCACACAGCGGCCACTGCTAGCACAGTGGTCAACGCCGGCATCTTCGTCCCCCCTTCGTCCGTTCAGTGAGATCGAGCAGACACCAATCCTAGACGAAGCTCAAGACCGTCTCAATCTTTTCATCGCTGGCCCCCCGTGATGAAGTGTGCTTGGATGTTCTCGAGACCAGATTTCTGTGGATGGATGGCAAACAGGACAGTTGGGAGCGGAGCACCATCCACGCACACAACAGGTCAAGGAGGCAAAAAGAAACAGATTGGTTCCAGGTTGGGGATTGTGGCACTCTAGGGGTAATGTGCAACTGAGGTTTGTTATGGGGAAACCAGTCGAAGCATAGGAATGCCGCCGCATGACGGTAGACGCGCGGAATGCTGGCCATGGTTTGATCTTCTCTCCCTTGGATATGGGATACAGAGTTTCTTATGAGACTCAGATCAACATTTAAATTGTATTTTGAATCATCTCAGGGCCTTTCGGATCAATTTAATCGTGTTCTGATGCATCCTACTCGGAAGAGGTGTGGTTGATTTGGAGGGAAAGTCAACATCCTGTCCGCAGACCAGGCTCGAACCATCATTCTCAAATCTGGCATTTTTCTGATGTTCAAAGAGTTCTTAGAACTTGATTGGGGGGGGTATGAGCAAGCCAGGAATGATCGCCTGTGCTAATCCCAAAATCCAGTTGTGGTAGGCTTCCTCTCATCATCGTCTGCTCAAGAGACCAAGCCTGTCGTAATGTTTGCTCCATAAGTTCCCCAGTGGTATGTGTACTGTGTAGTGTGCACTAGTACTGTTGTTCATCGGCCAGTCACTGTTGAACGGGACTTGTCCGATAGTTCGACAATGGCTTGTTAGTTGGAATGTTCAGAAGCAGCCACAAGGGTGGTGTTATTCTTCGTATTCTGCTGGTGGTTGTTGTTGTTTGGCTGTGGCCTTATCAACATGGTATCCACTGCAATCCCAGACCAGACCCTCAGGCAGAAACAATCACGGGATCCCCACGACCCACCTCATTCCCCTCCTTCTCTCCATCGCGACTTTGGATCTGCCTTTGGATCTGCCCAGGAACTCCTGGAAATGAGCAGTCAAGATCTAGATACAGTTGTGAACTTGTGAAAAAACAACAAGATTGATGATAACGCCCCATGAAGACTATGGATAAAATTATCCCCTCGAGACTCGAGCTCAAGATAATGGACTTCCGAGCATCAGAGACCTCAATGCTCCATCCATAGTCCCACACTCCAGGTTGATTCACCTCAAAGAAACAACCTGCGGGTTGTGTTCAGCCACCCGCACTAACGCAGTGCTAGGCAGCCTGGGCAGGCTACTCTGGCGACACCTACTGTCATACAAACCCGCAATGACTAGACCTGTCGCTCTGCTGGAACCCCCACTGACTCGTGGGAGGCCGCGTTGCCAGCTCCGACTGCCTCGGGGGTTCGAGTTGATGTGCCTACATGTCGGTTCTAGAGGGCTAGCATTGTGATTATTAACCTTGTTCCGTAAGATAGAATCATGAAGACACATGAAACAACAGTCTTCTGCTATCTCTTTGAACCCCACCATCTCCCGTCACACCACAAGAGGGATACCAATACGGAGTGAGCTTGGATCAGTTATCTCCAGTCCTCCGTATTCTCCCCTCTATATAAGAGACCGCTGGTTGATCCCATTGCCCCGTCGTTTATCCGTTTTCTTTGTCTTTGTCTGGTACTCTCTCCTGCATTGTTTTGCTTCCCTTTGTATTCTATATCCAATATTCTG
The DNA here is from genome assembly GCF_000002715.2 of Aspergillus clavatus NRRL 1. NCBI lineage: Eukaryota > Fungi > Ascomycota > Eurotiomycetes > Eurotiales > Aspergillaceae > Aspergillus > Aspergillus clavatus. The sequence continues at coordinate 713,738 of NW_001517104.1, read as the reverse complement.
CGTTTCTCACCATGGCAGCCAATCCCGTCAATCAGAATGGTCTTTTTGTACATGAAAATACCAGCGCCCCTGAGCATCCCAGCTTGATGCAGATGTTCTCCCTCAAGGGCAAAACTGCTATCGTTACGGGTGCTGGTGCTGGTATTGGCCTCGCCGTGGCTCAAGGTCTGGCCGAAGCAGGCGCCAACGTTGCTATGTGGTGGGGTGGCAATGCTAAGTGCCTTGAACGGGCGGCTGAGATTTCCTCGAAGTACGGTGTACAAAGTGCGTGGTACCACTCAGCCCGTGGTTCTCTGCCTGAAGAATGAAGCGCCAAAAGACTGACATCTCCATAGCTAAGGCTTACCAGGTCGACATCACCAATGCTAAGGCTGTCCAGGAGGCCGTTGATCAGACTGTGAAGGACTTCAATGGCCGTCTAGACGTCTTCATTGCCAATGCTGGTATCCCATGGACCAAGGGACCAATGGTCGATGGTCCCCTCGATCACTACTCCAGTGTGGTCGACATTGATCTGAACGGTACCTTCTATTGCGCCAGAGCTGCCGCCGGCCACTGGAGGAGGCAAAAGGAGGAAGGAACCGACATCAATGGGAACAAGCTTTCCAACTTCACATATGGCAGCTTCGTGGCAACCGCGTCTATGAGCGGTCACATCGTGAACGTCCCCCAGATGCAGGCTGCTTACAATGCTGCCAAGGCGGGTGTGATTCACCTTTGTAAGTTCCAAAGAGCAGCATGCTGATTCCGGATTTTCTCTGACATCAGAACAGGCAAATCTCTTGCTGTCGAGTGGGTCAAGTTCGCTCGTGCCAACACCGTTTCCCCTGGTTATATCGCTACGGAGATCTCCAGCTTCGTACCTGCGGAGACCAAGAGTATCTGGAAAGATAAGATCCCCATGGGCCGTGAAGGCCGTGCAGAAGAATTGAAGGGTGCCTACCTCTACCTAGCTTCGGATGCGTCCAGTTACACCACTGGTGCAGACCTCGTGGTCGATGGCGGCTACTGTGCACCATAAACAATTTACCTTTTCTCTTTTCTTTTTCAATAGCAGATCTCTTTGGTTGGGAGGGGATACACCTAACGGGATATATATAGTATACAGCATGATAGACAAATTGACCAGGCAATTAGGATACTATTTCAAGTTCTTTTTGAGGCTTCTAGGAGATGTGAATTCCGTGAAGGTTATATCTGCCAGGTTGCTAAGCACAGGTATGGCGGAATGTGGCGTTTCTCCTAAATCCTGATCACTCAGCTTCGCAATCACGGACCACCACATCTTGGCTTCTAACTTCTTCTGAGTGCCACGAAGCATTGCAGGTCTAGTGCCGCAGCATGCAATACAAACCTGCAGGGGACCCGTAGATGATGGAATCGTGTTTTTGATATAGCCTTGGGCCCGCGGGGAATGCGCAGCCTTATCCGGACCCCCTGCACCAAGCAAGATATGGCCTGTCTTGCGTGTATCCTCCCCATCATTCATTCCTACACCGCTATAGGATTCCTCACTACACCGTCCTTTCATGCATGTCCCATCGCGAGCTGCAGGCGTTTAACGGCCGAATCCACCAGACGATCTATGAATGCACCGAGACCTCGCCCGTTGTCGATGCGTTGTTGAAGTTCCCGCTCCCACGGTGTCAATGGTGGAGAAGCAGGCTCTAGGATATGTTCGTGAAGAACGGAGGAGTACGGATCAAAGTATCTGGCAAGAGGAGTAGCGGGACGACACTCTGCTGGTCGATCGTCGTCGTTGTCGGTGACAGTTTCCGAGGTCGATACGGAATCGGACCGAGAAAGTTCAATCGCTTCTTCATCGCTAGATCAAGATGCAGCAACTCACAGTCAGCAACCTGTATTGCGGTTCCATCGCCGGTAGTCTCACATGGGGCCTGCAGCTTCGTCGTCCCTCACTCGGCCATACGCCGCGGGCTTCTGGCTGGAATCGCGACAGCGTCCGCGATATCGTCCTGCGGTGTAGACAGCCCACGAAAATGGCAGATAGCAGCAGACAGATGGCGGGGAAGAGATTGATAACAAGGGGTGCAGACATATCGAATTCGTGATCGAGATGCCGCAATTTGACCAGGTTTGAACTCGCCGAAATGTGTTGCTCTATCTAGCCTGCAGATTACAACAGCAAAAACATGGATATCTCAAGCACATCATTCACTGCAACAGTGGCCAACCAGGTCACTGCCCCTCGCTGAGTCTGATGCCTCTGCACCAATCTATGGCTTGAGATATTGCTTTCTGTGGCCACTACACTCCCAGCCCCGGTAAGCCATCATAATACAGTCCAATATCAGCTTTCTGCCAGGTCAAGCGAGGATACTGTAGGATATGCCCGATGGGACAGTTTTGGCTTTTAGGGTCTACAAGCTCCAAGCTAGCGTATATTTTGGATGTTCTGTTTTCCTTCCTGTCCTAGTCCAGCAACCCGCCAAGTAGACACAAGGAATGGTACTGCAACCTAGCAAACTCTGGATTCGTCTGCAGATAAATACATTTTTTTGGAGATCTTCTGTATTCAGACACCAGTCCTAGACATGTCGACATGTCTATTGGACTAGTGTCTCAGAAGAGCCTGTCCCCTGTCTTGAACGATACCTGGGTGAAATGCATGCATGCAATACAACGAGGCCGTTGGATATATCCCATTCCATCGCCAACAATCATATCTCTCAACAGAAACCGCTGTCTTCAACAGGACAAGATACTCCTCTTCCATCAGCCAGAAAGATAATAATACCAATGACGACAATAATAATAATAATGAGAAAAAGGAATCGAATTGAATCCCTCACATCTAAGCCACGACCCGTGTAGGCTAGCCCATCCTCTCCCACTATCCTGATCTACTCTACATACAGCACATGTGATGGTGTTAGCTAGCATTCGGGATCAACTGACATCCTGCTCTCCGACATAAGAAAAAAAAAAAAAAAAAAAAGGGGAATGTATCTAAACCCAACGATCGTCAAGCCCATGACCCAGTACAGACGCTACAAGACGCGGGACAAGTGAATCAAGTGATGGAGTCATACACAGTATGCAAATGGGCATTGTCACCGTCTATATAAAACAATGCCATGTCCCAAGACATGCTGCATTATGAACCATGAACTATTCCATTGTCCCGCCTCAACCAGACAGATGTATAGGATACGACATATATCACATCATCTTTGCATCCCATATATATAAACCTCCCCCAATACTCACTAATACCCAGCTACCCAGCTTCTCAACTACCCACGTCAAATACAACAATAAAATGCCAGAACCAACCCTCCCCACTGACCCCTCCGACCACGAACTGGTACCTCCCGCACCCTCTCCTCCCCTCCCACCAACCTTCCATCATCATCGTCACCCTCCTAACAACCAAATAACCCAACAGACCCAAACCCTCACTGAAGCTCTCACCTGCACAACCTGCCGCTTCCCCACGCCGCAAACCCCGCTCTCCCTCTCCCTCGCGCACGCCCTCCGCACCAACCTCTACAACCCAACCCGCGACCCGCCCTTCCACGCCCCCGAACCCGACGAACCGATTTCCCCGCGCACGATCCCGGACCCCTCGCCCCGACGCGGATACCGCGCCCTCATGAGCGCGACGCAGCGGCATCTCTACGCGACGGCGCTCGAGGCGTTGGAGGCGGGATACGCGAACACGGATGCGAACGCGGAGGACGCGGCGCTGCGCGCGCGGTATGCGCTGGACCTGCACATCCAGGTGCATTTGCTTGTGCGACGCGGGGTGTGGACGCTCTGTCGGAGTGGGGAGGAGGTGGAGGAGGTGCGCAGGTGGAGGTGGAGGGTGGGGGTTATGGATGGGTTGGGCGGTGGGGATTCAAGAGGACAAGAGATGGATGGGCAGGGGCAGGGGAGGAAGCGGCTGACGCTCGGAGGGGGACGCGGGGGTTCGAATGTGTCGGCCATGGAGATGTATCAGCTGGCGCTGTGGAAACGGGGGTGGATGGCGCGGCGGCAGCGGGTGGCCGAGGCGAGGATGAAGTGGGCTGCGATTGTAGAGGAGAGGCGGCGGCAGGTGGCTGCAAGGGACGCGAAGGATGTGAGAGCCGCGGCGGCTGCGAGGGTTATCAAGGTGAGGTTGTATTGCTCGCATGAGGGATGCAAGAGTCTCATACGCGAGGTCGAAGTCGAGCGCGAGCACGGGTAGATGCAGAGGAAAAAATTCCTATCAACCAATGCTCTCTTTCAAACGCTTTTGAGACTCCTCTACGTACACGAGCACGAGCCGATTTTCGGCTCCAAGGAAGGAAATCGACCCGTAACTTGAATGAATGACATGAGGGAAAAGATGCACCGAGAATGGGAGAAAGAGTACTGAGAGAAGAGAAGAGACACAACAATTGGCATGATTGCCATGTCTCGCTCCAACGTCATGGGAAAGGATAAGTCAAGAAACCAATGAGAAACGCCAATTCTTTCGTGTCTTAGATCGACCAAACAAGCTATGCGGATATCAAAGTGACCAGAGGATATAAAAGAAAAGGACAGTCGCGACGAGAATCGTAGAAAGAGAAAAAAAAAAAAAAAAAAAAAAAAAGGAGAAAAGAAAAGAAAAGGTCGGAATGAAGGTAATCTGCAGTGGGGAAGAAAAGAAAATTGAAGTTGAATGACCGACAAGGAGGTCCCGTAGTCGGATGCGAGTACGGGCAATTGCAATCAAAGGACGGAAGACGCTTCGCTACTATGCCTGCTTCTCGCACGCACATTTCAGCGCATAGGCCTGCATCTTCGCTTTGTCGATTACAGCTACACCTTCTCCTGCGTCCCCATCATGGCAGCATCCCGAGGGGGCTCACAGATCGGCTGCTTCACATCAGCCGGGTACTGTTGTTCCTGCCGGGGCTCAGGTGGGGGCATTTCGCCCGCATTCTTGCCCTCCGGTCGCTTCTTGCCCAGTCGTTCGCACCAGTGCTCAGCGCTGACGAGGGTGTCATTAACCACGCCGCTGACCTGGGCCATCATGTCCAGGCCTTCCTGCGCCAGCACCAGAATGCGATGGGCACCCAACGTGGCATCCGAGCTGGAGACCGCCGAGCCCGGCGGCGGCTGGGACGTCGAGGCGACCTGGAAGCGATGTGGCAGGGAAGTCAGGTGCCGACGGACCAGGTTCCGCGCATTCTCGGGCAGCGCACCCCCAGCGTACTTGGAGACGACGTCGACAACCTGTTTTAGGGTCGACAGGACATCCTCCTTGACGGCCTGGATGCGCTGCGACAGCAACGAGGCATCGGCCCCCTCGCCGTTCTCCTTCTGTGCGGCTTCCCAGTCCTTGAGCGCGCTTTGCAGCGCGACAATGGCCTTGCCCAGCCGGCCGTTCGCCCACCGCAGCCAGGTCAGGCAGTACTGCAGGCTGCGTAGGGACTCGTCGCTCATGGCGACGCCCAGACCCGATGTCGAGATCATGAGCCGGCTCTGCCAGGTGCTTGGGCCCTGGCGCGATGACGGCCGGCCGATCTCCTCATAGTTCGGAGACCGCATATCGTCGTATGGCGGCAGAGGCTCGGAGTGTGACGGGTCTGAGGAGCTGCGCACGCGCGGAGACTCGGAGGACTCATCGACCAGTCCCTTCTCGACATCCACATCCGCCGGCGGCTTCTCGCCGCTCACTTTGCGACGCTTCGTCGCGGGGTCGGTCGAGCTGGATTCGCGGCGCTGGAGGGCCCAGCGGAGACCGCTCTCGACACCGGTCTTGCGACCTACCGTTCCGACGGTGTTGGCGACAGGCGAGCCGATGTTGCGCTCAATGAACTCGACACCGGACTTGAAACGCGGCGAGTACGATTTCGACGAGGTATATGCGGACATGGACCCATTGATGGCCGAGGAGATCAAGGGGTGGGTAGATGTAAGCAGGGACAGGAGGGGTTCGGGCTGTGGCTTGGAGTCGGATGCAGGAAGCGAGGAGGCGTTGGAGGGTTTCTGTTGCGTAGCGGTTCGCGGGGATGAGTGTCCATAGTCTTATGTGGAAGCCAAGTCGCCATGTCAGTTCATCCTTTCACTCATTCATCAAAACCTGGCGAGAAGCAAGAAAAAGAGCCAAGTACCAGAACGGAGCCCCTCAAGCGCCTGAGCGGCCTCTATGTCATCCATGGATAGGACGCTGGTGGCCCGACGAGAGCGATCCTCGGCCGCGGAATGGTTATCGACATCCATTATGGCGGATCGGACATGCTGAAACGACGAAAAAGTGGCAGTGGAGGGGGTGAAGGGGGAGGAGGTAGAGGAAGAGGAGAGGGAGGATGTCGATGAGCTGGTGGTGGTGGTAGTGGCAGTGGCAGTGGCGTCTCGGCCAGACGTCGGGGCAGATGTTCCGCCTGGTCGGGCGTCCATTGAAGAAAAAAAGAACTAGTCTGGGGAAGCGTGAGAGAGAGAGAGAGAGAGAGGGAGAGAGAGAGGAGAGAGGGAGAGACTCCCGTCAACAGACTGGGGGGGGGGGATCCTAGTCCGGGGGGGAAGAGCAACGCCTCCAAAGCTCGTGATGGAACCAGGATACTGTGCACACCCGCGACCCGAACGATTATACTATAACGCTTGTATGGACTATGAAGCAGAGAATACGGAATATCAAAGTAAATCGCGATCGCCCGAATGAGTCTCTCTTTCTCTGCCCGTCGGTCGATGATAGATTGCTGATAGACAAGTAGTAGTTTAATAATGGGGATGAAATCCTGACGAGGGAGGGGAGGATTCCTGCTTTTTTCCTTTCACGTGCAAAAACGGGCAGAAAAAAAGAAGGATTTCCTCAGCCGGGCAAACAAACCCATTGGGAAATTGGGAGTCAAGTTATACGAAGATGGGGGGATTGATCTTCTCTCTGACAGGGAATTGCGTCTTTCCTTCTGATTGCCACCGTTTGCTGTGGTCCTATTCATCTCCGGCTATCCATTTAGGTACTATCATATCTAGATAGAAAACTACTCCAGTCCTCGCAAACGATGCTTGAAACAACATCATTAGGGTGGATATATAGCCTGAATGTGACAGCGTTAATCCCCTCTCCACCTTCTTGCTGACGTCGGATATTGAGTCTTCATTTGATCTGATCACTGAGATGGACTCGCTCGCTTCGACTGCAGTCCAGATCAACTACCTCGAGTCCTAGTCCCTTGGACAGTTCTCCCGACTCTCCCAGCCGAACGCCATTAAGGCTTCTGTTCTGAGCTTCTGATCTCAACCATTCCCGTTTTTGGAACCGCTGTGGCATGTGATTGCGGATTGCATGATACCATTAAGTAATGACCCGCCTGACCGCCTGCTGCATCTGATCGGCGGTTGCACGTGCGAATCGCTGATGGCCAACACCATCTCAAGGCATCAACAGTACTGTGTAGGTAGATAGCAAAAGGACCTGCCTGCAGAGTAGATGGATGCAATCAATTGTACTCGCACAGACAATTCAACGACTCTACACGGTGAAGCTTCCCCACTATCCTACAAATTTGTCCCTACAGCTGTAGATACACCAAACCAAGTACCCAAACTCCGATCATCTAGATCATCACTCCACAGACATGTCGTCCTCAGCGTCGTCATAACCCCCTGGCATATGCATCGCATACATGATCGCTTCCACCGCATCTTCTCCCTCAAACTCTTCCGCATCCTCAGACTCCTCGTCCACGGTGTCTTTGGCCGTGAGCTGGCTGATCGCCTTGTGGTTCACCCGGTAGCAAGCCAAGATCTCATTCGTCACCGATCGTGATGGGAGGCTGCTCGCCTTCATCTGGCACAGGACCTCGCCAAACGCATGGATGGTGAAGGCGGCATGGCTATGCTTTTGGTAGGTATATGAGGCTAGCAGCCGAAGCCATTCTTCCCTGCTGTGCCGCCACGTATGGATGAGCGGATGGTCTCCGAATGAAGGGGGAGGGATGTTCCGTGCCCCCTCCGCTGCCTCTCGCGCCACGAGCGAGAGGGAGTTCTCGCCTAAGACAGAGTTGATCCACTGGCGATAGAACGCTTCCACCTTGGATGAAGCATAATTGAGCACCACGGGAAGCTGCCCATCGCTCCCTTGCTTCTCAATTTGGGCTTCCCGCTGCGCCTCGTTCCATGGGCGCACCAGGTCGTCATCCCTGTCGTACAGACTTTCGTTTTCGGGAAATACACGCTCGAATTCTTTCAGCACCGCATGCTTCTCTTTAAGGGCGACCTCGAACTTCAAGTAGTCAATGATGTTTTCCTTCTTGGGTTTCCGCTGGGTGTTCTTATACGCGGGGTCTTCCCGCACCCAGGGGCTGATCGTCTTGCGGTACTGTTGCCAAGCCTGCTCGGACAGGTGCACACCTCCCTTGCGGCCATCTACCAAGTGACTGAGGAGGCATGCCAGTTCCTTCGCCCTTGCCGAGTCAATCGACTCATCGTATGACAACTTCTCGTGCTCAACAGTGCATCTGCCCAGTTTCGACATCGTCAGGTTAAACGTGAATGCACTTTGAAGAAACTCATCCGTCGACTGAATCTGCATCATTGGTACGGAATGCTTCGTAAGGCCAAAATGCTCTGGCGGGAACTCCTCCGTGGGCAGACCGGAATTACGAAAGTCCTGGACCATATTCTGGTCCCAGCAGATCCATGGCATGTCACCGTCGTAGTCACCACCAGACAGCATATGTGCGAGCGGGATATCCCCAGCCGTGGGAAAGACGATGACATCTTTGAAATGGCGGAGCTCCGGTTTCCACACCGCGCGGCGACGCTGGATGTCCGAGGGGACATGGGCGGGCAGTCTACCGACCAGAACGTCCATGCCGTCTAGGAGGTTGTCTTCGAATTGCCCCTGGGCATCGCGCCAGTTGTTTGAGAAGCCAAAATGCACCTCGTTCTCCTGGAGAACTCCGTACGGGTCGGCAATGCAAAAGGCGTAGGTAGAAAGAGGCACCTTGATATGGAGCTCATCTACATATCGAGCGAGCACATCCTGCAAACAGCGCCCCAGTCGCTTACGTAGGGGATAGAAACTCCGAGGCGCAAACCCGGCTTCGGTCAACCTGATGATCGCCTCTGTATCATTCGCCGTCCATTGTTCCAAATGTTTGACCCGCTGGCTCGCCAGCGCAGAGCCATCATCCGCCACCAGTTTGATCTTCTGAATGAGGCTACGACAAAGCACAGGACTGTCCGAGTCAAGGACCTTCGCAAAGTCTTGATAGACCGTTTGGATCCCGGTTCGAGTGAGCTGAGCGATGTAGTCTCTGAGTTTTCCCCCATGCTCCAGGATGGCCAACAACTGAGTATTCAGTTCCACCGAATGTAAAGGCTTCGACCATTTGACCACCTCAAACGTCAATTTCTCCTCGTCCACCGGCTCCCGCCAGGTCTGCGGATGGGGGTGGATCTTCAACTGCGAGTCCGAGACTTGGATCCAGAATTCGTCTCCGCCAACTGAAATGTCAGACTGGTGTCTGTCTACCATCCACAATCCTTTGGCTCCAGCGATTCTTCCCTGAAAGCAACTCGGGGTGTTCCCAGTAATCCCAAGCGAATCGCATATTGCATTCGCGAGACCCCGGGACATCAAAGCACAGCCATCGTTCATAACGGGGCGATTAGGTACATCTTTTAGGTGTAAAATCTGCCACGGTTTCAATATGATAGTAGCATACGTCTTAGAAAGCCCCAACGAGATCCGCTGGAACAGCTTGCAATTGGATTGGTTTCTGTTGTCTTCCGGGGGCATATGCCAGTCCATTAGAGCCTCCAGGCTCATCGAAGTATGACCTTCGCTGTCCTGGTCCGGCGGGGCGATGGATGGCATGCGGCTCATGCTACTCATAAAGTCAATCCCATCAATGGCAAAGAGCTCTACTTTGAACTTGGGCGCTGCCGGCTTCGGTTTGCGCTTCGTCTTGACCTCTTCCACAAAGAAGGGCCGCCATATTCTCCCCAAGCACCGATGGACATGCTGGGTCAGCCACAACGCTAGACTTTCACGCAACAGCGTGGGGTGCCTTTCGAAACGGAGATGACGTGGCGGACGCGCTGGCACCGGTATCGTTAAGCTGAGGAATCGATCCGACCCGAAACGGCGACGGAATCGACATGTCTTTTCGATCTTGAGCGGGTTTAATCTGAATTTAAGAATACCCGGCTCGGTTTTAGTGCACCAATCCATCTCGCCTGAGAGAAATACCACTTCCGAGTGTCTCTCTGCTTTCAATGTCCCAGTTGCAGCCTCCCAGGCCTTGCTGGGCGACTTCTCTGGAAGCGGCTTCCCGCATCTCTGGTTGTGGCCCTCAATCCACTTCCAGAAATCTACGTACGACTTGAAGGAAATGCTGTTCCCTACGAGCATACGGTTCAACGGGACGTTCCACGACCTACCAACCCTCTCTAACTCGTACCGATATCGAAGAGGAATTGACCTTGGAAATGGCTGCTCCAAAGAGAACGGTCCGTTTTCCAGTAGCTCTTCCATGATTCGTCCCTCGAGGGAAGAAGGTGCTTCTTTCAATTGATTGTCTGCCGTAATATCTGGATCATCAAGGCTCATGTTGAGCTCGTGGGTTATCATATGACCCACAACTGAATCTTCATACATAGACTCCGAGTCGGGGATCGGCTCTGTGGCGTCGGTCACTGTCGAAGTGAAGGAAGTATCGAGGTGTCTTTGGCCAAAGGACGTGGCAACCGTTGAGAAACTAAAGTTCGGCCCTGTGTGTGCATTCGGTAGCGCGTCATATCGTCGAAAGTGGTCTGGGGCTGCTAATTTCTCAAGAAATTTGGACGGTTCCTTGGCTCTATCGACAAGCTTGGGGTTTTTGAACACATGAACGGAGTCACCGACCACCAGAGAGGAACTGACGCCACAGTCCTCCTCTCCGTCTGCCGAGTGACTGGACTTCTTCGTATTTGTAGACCGGCTGAAAGCATTTTGTGGATCCTTCACGGGTGAATTGGGAGCAGTATGATACTCCTCATTCTCCTCCTCCTCCTGTTCGGAGATCCTTCTCTTCAACGGTCTGAGTGCGCTTGCTGGCGAGATTTGCATTCGATCATTCTCTGGATGGTAGCGGACAGAGCCTCGGTTCAACAAATATATCTCGTCATCTACTAACTCCATGAAATATCTGAGGCGTTCCTCCTTCTCATGTGAAGACACCAGCGCTGGGGTACTGCACATTAACTGCTGTCGTCTTGCCGCGCTGGACTGTCTCTGTGACACTTGAGCTCGGTTGCCGCGCATGTCCATAAGCTCGGTTGATCGCGATGCAATCCATTCTTCAAAGTCGTTGAGGATTCGAGCTAAGTCAACCTCACTGTTGAAATACAGTCTTTTGAGGCCATTGTACGTACGCCATCGCGGTGAATGGTCGTTAGAGCCAACCGAGGGCGAATAGATCTGCGGATTAGGGAGCTCGAGCTGGAACTGTTCGTTAATAGTTTCGATGACTTGAAACAATTCCTTTCCGCTCTTGACCGGCGTGCGAGGGAGGACCATGGCTTTTGAAATTGGCACAGGCAAGACCCACTGATACATCTAAGCTCGCGGGATCCAAGGTCGCAAGAAGGCGATGATTCGACTTGGGGTAGTGAGAAGAGCAATTGGTATCGAGTTGCCGTTCTCAAGATTGGAGAGCAACTCTCTGACAACTTCAACGTCCAGGAAGCAAACGTCACGGACGACGCCGAAAGCGATATGTAATCAGCTTCCTATTGCTCAGTGCAGTGTCGGGTTCGAGTTGTTCTCCATGATCCCAGCCCAGAATGCTGATTTCCTTAGAGAGCAAAAGGCTCAAAATAAATGTGGGGGAAGAGGAGAGGGGACTGATTGATAGACACGAGCAAGGCTGGATCATCCGTAGTAAAACAAAATACTAGCGGTCAGCTTCTCGTTTTTTCTTTCTTTCTGATTTCTGATGACAGATACCATCGCAGTCTCACCTGTTGAACCCGTGTCTTTCTTTTTCACTCCGTTCAAGCCATTGATGCCAAAGAACGAAGAGTGGACAGCTGGACTCGATGGGAAGCGATGCACCCCTCCAGCGTCCGGTCCCTGGCAAATCATGTCCACACAATTTAGCGCCCGTCTGCTTGTCCATCACGACGCTGGCAATAGAAACAGTGGGTTTCCTTCTTTTCTTTTTAGTTGAATGATCCCTGGAGGTCATGAGTGTGCATTTCCCAACCTGATTATCCTGATCCCCAAGTCCGGTATAAAATGATGACTCGGATCGTTGAATGTCCTCATCGTTGCCACGCATCTTTGGTCGTTGCTGTGTAAACAAAAGAGTCCTCTACATCCATGGCTCACTCCCCACCGCCAAGACAATTGACAGCCAGGCCGGAGAACCAGCCAAGTGTCATGCTTATTGATCAGTAGATACTTGGTAAGGGAATAGGAAGGATACTGCAGTTAGTTAAGAATGGTCTATCGATATCCAAAAGAAGCTAGGTAAGATAACGAGGTCGGTGTCACAGCAGCCATGCAGTGATGATCCAATGCCACAGCCAATATTTCCCCTTGAAAGCCTCGACTTCGGACTTGGGAACCGTCGTCTTCGCCTCGCGCCGTTCACGGATCGTTGTGACGGTCCAAAGGTCGGCCTCCTCGGGATTGACGCTCTTGCAGCGGGTAAGAACTTTATACCCGACAACAAGGGATACATACAGAGGAACGGCCAGATATGACGTGACAAATGTTTTATAATCAAATCTCTTAGGGTGCACGGCCATCTCTACAACATCGAAGCCTCTCATCAGCGAGATGAGCATGCAGCTCAACAGAGCGAACCACGAACCCCAAACCCCGAATGGAGCCCTGAAAAGCAGCGCCGAGTCGGGAATTTTCTGAGCCTTGCGCGCCCGAACGAATGAAATATGCGTGATGAGAATGGAGATCCACGTCAACAGACTGAACATCGTGATAATGTTGACAAAATACCCGAAAAGGACCTTGGAGTCGCTCGAGATGTTTAAAAATGCCAACGATGCCAAGCCAGAACAGATACCCAAAGAATAGATGGGAATACCTCTCCTGTTAGTGTGCGATAGAAATGCAGGAGCCTTTTGTTCTTGGGAGAGCCCGTAGATCGTCCGCGTTGCCATATACAGCGCCTGGTTTGCAGCCGACAGAACAAAGAAGAGGATGAATGCGTTCAGGATACTTGGAAGGATAGGTATGTGCGCCATACGAATTGCCACAATAAAGGCCGAGACTGTAGTTGGCTTGGAAGCGTTGCCTGCAAAGGCCAAATCTTGCGAATCGAAAGGAACCAGCATCCCAAGAAGAGTCACGCTGAAAATATTAAAAATCAGTACTCGATAAAAGGTGAGTTTGATCGCTCGTGCAGCAGCTTCTGGAGGGTTCTCAATATGGAGCATGGTCATCCCGAGGAGCTCACTGCCCAGGTACGCGAACGTTGTGGAGGACATTGTCTTGCATACAGCTTGAAACCTTCCGAGTAATTCATGGTCACCATAAGGCGCAAAGGCACCTGGATCTCTCCAGTACCGAAAGCCCCTCACTTCGTGGTCTGGGCCTCCACCGAGTGCAATGACCAGAGAAAGCACCGTAAGTGCAAAGAGAACCAAGATCTTGAAGGATGATAGCGCGAACTCGAATGTGCCAATGTATTGGGAGCCCCAGTAATTTGTGGCAACAATGATAACTAGGAAAGTAGAGATCCAAACCCCCGGATTCACGTACTTCATATCTAGCCAATATGAAATGACCAGTGCACCTGCCGTAAGCTGGTTTGGGGTGACAACCAGGTACTTGAGCCAGTATCTGCTTGATAGCAAAACCGTAGTCAGTTAGAGAGTGCACACAGATGGCGTTCAAACAAGGAAGGAATCTTACATCCAGCCCAGGGTAAACCCAAGAGCTGGGTCACAGAACCGCACAGCATGAGCGGGTGCCGTGGAGGGTTCAGGAAGCCAAGCAGCAACCTCACCCAAGGCACACAAAACCAGATAGACCACAATACCGACAACCGTATAGGATATGATAATCGAGGCAGGCTTGATCATTTGGTTAACCAACTGACCAAATCATATTATCAAGGCGACAACACTAACCCCAGCCCTGAACCCGTTAGCTACCACTGACGACCTGAAGGCAGTTGAGTCTTACTTTGAAAGTGCGTTTCCAGCTCCAATCATCAACCCGGTATTAATCGCCCCGCCAATCGCTGGATATGGTGATGAGCTAGGACCGACCCATTGCATTGAAACCATTTCAGGATGACAAACCGATCATGGTCGTCTGCCGCGGCTTGAGAAAGCCATATTTGGTTGACTGGACCGTGTGGGAATTGGAGCTGCTTGAAGTTGTTGCATTGCCAACTGGAATTACTTGTGGACTAGGATACTGAGGGTCGTCCTGCGACATGCCTGAAATGATGCTCGAAAGTCATTTAGCTAGGTTGATTAGGATATCAGAAGAATACGAGAGCAATGAGAAACGTAATGATAACTTCATTTTGTTCAGCAAGAGTCGATTGCGGAATCGCGATGATTCTGGAGAGTAGTTAATAGGTCGAGTAGAGAGAAAGCTAGAGCAAGTGGAAGGAACTTCATTGGGGATGCGGTTTCCGAGTACGACTGGGTTAAAACGGTAGAAGCATTTGTTTCCCCCGGTTAGTCAGTGGTTCGCTACTCAGGTCTAAAACACTCCGTTGTGGATGGTTAGGAATTTTAAAATCTAATGGACCGAAAGAATGCATGTGGAATTGTGCCTCGTCAATAGTAGATTGGACAGAGCCGATCTGGGTATAAAATTGAACCCCTTTAAGAGAAACTTCGTGTATCCCACATTTCCAAGTATGAAAAAGTGGTATAACATCAAATAGCCCGGTGCCTCATATTCCGTAAAGCCGTGTTCTGAAAAGGGGCAAGAAATCAAAAACAACAAAATCAAAACGCCAGCAAAGGTCTAGTGTCGCATAAGGTGAATCACAGAGAGGAGAAACGGCTGGAGAGGAAGTCCTCAAAGAAACCAGAGCAAAGCCAGTCTGCTCCAGAGGGACGAAGATCGTTGGATACATGAAACTTGGTGCGGTCGGAGAGGGGACGTCTAGCGTCGCCAAGGAGGGGAGTTAATGGGGTCGCATAGCTCTTTACCTGCTCATGTACAGCGAATCGCTCGACTCGGCTCGAGGGAAGATTCGAGTGTACAGCGAGTCGCTGGACTCGGTTCTCGGGAACTCCCTTTGATAAGCTCTGGAAATTGTGCGATCGGTGTAGATACCCTTGGCGGTGCCTCGGACCACGGTCTCGAGGTATTCCCGGAAGTTGGTAGGTCTGAAATCGGGGTAGAGCTCCTTAGCATCCAAGTAGCCAAGATACTTGGCATACTCTGGGTTGTTATCACCACGAATACCCCAGGACAGTTGATATTCGGCGAGGTATCGGGGGATGAACTTGATGGGGTCAAAGGGATAGGTCTCGCTCGACTGTCTGGCCGCCAGGACTCTGGTGTAGACGGTCTCTTCTGGGATCTGATTGGGATAAGAGATTTAGCTTGGGTGGTTGTGGAACTGTGGGCAAAAAGCACCAGCAGCAGCAAGACTTACGTAGTTCCTCTGGATCTTCTCCCCGCTAATCTCCTCGAGCATATCGTAGATTTGGTTCTGGGTCATGACGGTGTCATAGGCGAATACCATCCGGTTCAATGTCCGATCGTCGACGATGATTCTGGCAATATAGCGTCCGATATCTCTCAGATCCGTCATGGCGGTGCGGGTGTTGCCATTTCCGACGATCTCGTTGTTGGCGGTGGTCATGGCGTAGTCCACCCGTCCGGACTCGAGACGAGGGTACGAAAGCTGGTACCACCAACCGACATCGACAATGGTGTACGGCAGCCAGAGTTGCTTGATGTGGTTGTAGACGGTCTCTTTCTGTTAACGGCGGGACAGGCAAGTGGTTAGCGCGCACTGGGTACTACTGGGTCTTTCTTCGAACATACCTCATCTCTCAGCCACATGATGCCGCCGGGTGGGGCCACTGTGATAAATGCGCAAGGTACAAATCGCTTGACCCCGGCCTTCTTGGCGGCCTTTGCGAGCGGAATCTGATCCTGTTGTTCGGCGGGACCAACACAGCTGATGACGATGTCGATATCGGTAAGCGCTTCGGCGAGAGAATCCTCCGAGCCTCTCAGATCGCATCGGCGCACATGGACACCTCTTTCCTGCAGAGAGACAATGGCTGGCTTCTGAACCGACCGGGGACGAACGAGCGCATAGACTTCCTACACAGCTCCGGGGTCAGACAAGGACGATGATTTGACAACAGAACCATTCTCAGACGAAGCTTGCAAAAAAAAAAAAAAAAAAAAAAAAAAAAAAACTTACAAAAATGGGATTCTCCAGGAGCCCATTGGCAATTGAGCCTCCCGTCTCACCGGCAGCTCCGACCAGCAGAACTCTTGTTCGCGACATGACGGGGGAAATAAATGCTAGGTATGGGGAGTTCTTGCTTCTTTTCGTTTTAAAAAAGAAATGGGGGGTTAGTTGTTAAGAGGATTCCGTCGGGGATCGGAAGAAGGTGTAAATCGTGTATAGTATGCTGGAGATCTCAGGAATTCCAGAGTCAAGGGACGGAGGAGGAGGAGGAGTAGCAAAGTGAAGGAGGACAAGAAACTGCAACAACAGGAGATTCGAGGATGCGTCGACGTTATAAGTACTAAATGCCAGCCGTTCCCAAGGATGGTGGTCATTACCCACTATTTTCCCACCCGGAGTGGCCAGTAGTGGGTCGATGTGGATGTTCTGTTCCCAAACGAGAAGCGCTGGATGGACATGCGTTGGCTGAGCCTCTGCGAGCGATCAGAGGGTGGTAAGTTGGGTAACTTTCCATGTAAGTCAGTCAGTCTATAGGTATGAGATAGGGAGAGGGGAAACCAATGGTGGAAAAAGAAAACCTCGCTCCCATGATTATTATGCTTTGGAGGATCGGATACTTGAATAATGGAGATTTCAACTCTCTCTTCACTTTCCCACGGGCCGGTTGACTGTTCAACTCTCGGGACTCAAGACCCCAAAGCAGCCCTTACGTCATTTTCTCGCACGGCTTCCCGGGAGAACGAGAATTCTGTCTTCGTTTTTGAGAGGTATGGAACTATGGAACTATGGAACTATGGAACTATGGATGATAGTATTCTCATTATTCATTTCTCAAGAGAATGTAGGTTGAGTCGTGTTTCAAGTCAGTCAATTGTCCTTAATCTGGTTACCTGGTTACTGATCCGCCCATATCATCTGATCCCATCCCAGTATACCTAGTACCTAGTACTCGAGTCGTACTCCATGACTCCATCCTCTCTCCCTCTCCCATCTGCAGCTCATTGTCATCCAACATGAGTGTGTCGCAGATGAATGCGGGGGAGGACCAGCCCCCCCCCCGTCTTCATTTTATTCTTAGTAGGATCAATCGATTATTGAAATCTCTACTGCACTGAACTATCTACTAGGTAGACTTACCTAGGTACTGCTGCATCACTGGAGTTCCCAACTTCCATGACTAACCCCCCACGTCACAGATCTTCGGATCAGCATGGCGTTTTCAAAAGCAGCCAAGGTCAAGTTCTTTCGGTGACCTGGGATGAGTGACGACATCTACATCATTGGTTCATCATCCACATGCAATCATGCAGTTTTACCACATTCAATAACTCCAACTCCCGTGGACCGTGGTTGAGATGGATCATGGAACCAGTGCCTTTCAAGGCAGATCGAGTATGGCTGCCCCAGAATGGAATGTAGAAGAAAATACTAGTAGTATCCCCTCAATAATGTGAAGGCTTAGATAGACCACCCTACTACATCTTGTGACAATTACTTCCAGCCAAGGAGAACATTCAGATCATCATGGTGATGATCACTCTGTTTAAGCCATTTGAGTCCCCGCGCTAGAAACTAACCTTTGACCAGTGCGAAGTTGACTGCAGCAGATGAAACATGGTCCTCCGGAAGCTACCACACTAGTACCTAGGGGCTGGAGGCTGGAGGCGCTACTCTGGTGCCTTTTTCATGTGCTTCAGGGCTTCAAGCACAGTAAGGGCTGAAGATGAGGCTGTGTTGGACTACAGCTTTGGGTTTTGCGATCATACTTAGTTCAATAGGCCCATCGCTCCTCACAGGGCTGTGTTACACACAAAAGTTGAAATCCATTCTATCAATTTCTCTCCTACATACATCATCAGGCAGAGATGCCTTTTCACCTCTGTACAGTGTACAGCTTCTCACACTCCATACCCATGAGCAACAACAAGGATCCCTCAAACCGACATCACTGATGATGCTGGATGTACCCATCAGATACTACTCTGTTAGTCATGCCTAATGCCACTACGCTGCATCCTAGAGACTCTAGAGCCGACAGAGTAGAGTCTAGTCACTCTAGAGTAGACTGTGCGACACCAAAAAGACGGGGGTGGAGAGCAGCTTCTCCACTTCGGACGAGAGTTGGCCGGGGAAGAAGAATGTGATGTGATAACAACTACAGTCGACAGGTATCTAGATAATAGCTACTCCGTAGATAGATTACTCCGTAGAGAATAATGAGAAGTATCCTTTCTTAAATCAAGAAGAGTAGTAGAGTAGTAGTTATGCTTGTGCGATCAACATAAATGCTTAGCTCTACTTACTCATTGAAGTCAGGTCTTGTTCATTGCAGACTGTCCACTAGCCGGTTACTATACTAAAGCGGCTCTACGTAGTACTACTTCCTCCTCCATGTCCCTACCATCACTTTTGAAGAAGGGAGACACTGGCTAACGTCAACAAGAATGAAGGATGAATCATGAGTTCACGATTCACGATTCTTCTTGCAATGAGCGATGATTTCGCTTTTCCCAACTCTCTAGAAGTTGAATTCCGGGGGGTTCAGATGCAGCTGAACAATGTCGATCACGAGCGAGTTCCTGCGCCCTGTCAACTACATTAAGACATTTCTCAGGCCTCTGATTTATTTGGTGAGCATCCAAATGTATCTTGTCTGAAAATCCTGGAGTTGAGATTCCGGGGCTGTACTGGTCGAGTTTCAGACAACTGTGCCCATGGGAAGACACTCTCGTCTCGACTGGGGATTGGAAAACCCCCAGTCAAGTCGACACAGTGAAGTAGGGCTTGAACGGGAAATATAAGGGAACTAAATAACTACGATCTCAATAACAAGAACAGAAGAAAAGGAATGTTGCCCATAGTTATCTATCTATCGCCGTAGATAGTTGTCCTCCGTCGTCTGCTCTCCGTATTAGATAATCTATTGTGGGAAGAGTCTTCAAAGACTTCATTAATAATAATAGTAGTAGTTGCAAGTGAAACACACAACTGAACTATCCATTTTCTCGTCAAAACTTCGGAGGTTCCAACCCACTGCGACACCGTTTATTGCTTGGCGTCTTTCTATTTGACCGTTTGACCAACATCGTGCCCTGAGCCATAAGATTATCCAGTCTACTGTCTTTATCCACGCGAGACAAGCGGAAATTGACCATTCGACTCTTGGCTAACTTTCTGCTGGCTGTCTTACTCGATTGAGTGCCCGACGATGCAGTCTTCATGGCTCAAGAACAATATGATCAGTCTCAGCCAGATTAGATTGTTCGCTGCCCTGCTCTGCGAACAAGGATTCGGAGTCCCGACGGTCCAATGAACCAACCCTGAGGCGTCGGTGCCCGCTTGGAATCCAACGGATGGCTTGAGACTATCTGCCCTTAGGCTGCTTCTAGTTCTAGCCTTATTGTATTTGTATAACCGTCCGCACCCCGGAATGTGGAGAGAACAGGGGAGGGCTGAGAAGGAGGCATAGTCGAAGTGCCCTATGTAGCGAGGTATCGTATGGTGAGTGGTGGCCATGTATGTACCTATTTTATACTCTGTATGCAAGTGTGCTTGATACATTATGACTGCTGGCTTGGCCTTTTGTCCCTCACCTGCTCAAATACGCCAAGCTCATTAGCAATTATATGGATTCTAGCCCTTTCTCTCTACCAGGCTCCAAGTCACTCTTGGACTCTTCTTAGTGCTTCTTAGTGCTATTCCAATGATTACTATTAGCACCATTAATTCTGCCCTTTTTATGAAGAGGGACGGACTTCTTCCCCTTTGTCCAACCTTCTCCGCACAGTGAAAATTTTTCTGACTGGTTGCCCCTGGGTGCCATGGAGGAGAAGCCAGCTATCTCCAAAGTCAGTAATGGCTCGGACTCGGATTCGCTGTCCACAGCAGGTGCCTACGACCACCACCGGGAACGGATCAGAGATGCGAACCCTCAGGGGGTGACCTCGCATCCGACTGGTGTCGACGTCGGCAGGGCCGAGCAGGAATTCTCCGATCTGAACCGGCAGTTCTCCAGCATCTCACACCAAGCCCATCGGCTGTCCAAGCAGATCTCACGAGTGTCCAAGACAGGCGTGACGGCGGCGGATGTCGAGAGGTCTGCCAGTTCCGCAGACTCGGACGAATCATGGGATCTTGAGACGACTCTGCGCGGCAATCAGGCGGCGGAGATGGCAGCGGGGATTAGGAATAAGCGCATAGGTGAGTACATGAAGCAATGCAGTGTCTGTTTGGTAGAGAGGCCTCTCTCCGTCGCTGACGGGATCCGCAGGCGTTATATGGGACAATCTCACCGTCCGTGGCATGGGAGGCGTCAAGACATATATCAAAACGTTCCCGGATGCGATCATCGACTTCTTTAACGTCCCAGAGACCATTATGCATATGATGGGGTATGGCAAGAAAGGGGAGGAGTTCGATATCCTCAAAAACTTCCGGGGCGTGATCAAGCCTGGTGAGATGGTGCTCGTCCTTGGGCGTCCGGGGTCTGGCTGCACCACGTTCCTGAAAGCAATCACGAACCAGCGATTCGGCTTCACCAGTATCGACGGCGATGTGCTCTACGGCCCCTTTGACGCCGAAACCTTCGCCAAGAGATTCCGCGGCGAGGCTGTCTACAACCAAGAGGACGACGTGCATGAGCCGACGCTCACGGTCAAGCAGACCCTAGGCTTCGCATTGGACACGAAAACACCCGGCAAACGGCCTATGGGAGTCTCCAAGGCCGAATTCAAAGAGCGAGTCATCGACATGCTGCTCAAGATGTTCAATATCGAGCACACCGCCAACACTGTCATCGGAAATCAGTTCATTCGAGGCGTGTCCGGAGGAGAGAGGCGGCGAGTCAGTATCGCCGAGATGATGGTCACATCTGCCACGGTCCTCGCTTGGGACAACAGTACCCGTGGGCTGGACGCGTCAACCGCTCTGGACTTTGCGAAATCATTGAAGATTCTCACCAACATCTACCAGACTACGACATTTGTGTCTCTGTACCAGGCCTCCGAAAACATTTACAAGCAGTTCGACAAGGTGCTGGTAATTGACAGTGGCCGACAGGTTTTCTTCGGTCCAACGTCTGAAGCAAGATCGTATTTCGAAGGCCTGGGGTTCAAGGAGAAGCCTCGCCAGACCACTCCTGACTATCTCACCGGCTGCACTGATCCATTCGAGCGAGAGTACAGGGACGGTCGAAGTGCGGATAACGTCCCCTCGACCCCGGATACACTTGCGGAAGCGTTCGACAAGTCTCCTCACAGCGAGAAACTCACGGAGGAGATGGAAGCCTACCGCAAGAAAGTGGAGCAAGAAAAACACATTTACGACGACTTCGAGATCGCTAACAGGGAAGCGAAGCGCACATTCACCCCCAAAACATCGGTCTATTCAATCCCCTTCCACTTGCAGATCTGGGCCCTAATGCAACGCCAGTTCCTGATCAAGTGGCAGGATAAGTTTGCTCTCACGGTATCCTGGATCACCTCCACCGGCGTCGCCATCATTCTGGGTACCGTCTGGTTGAAGTCTCCCCAGACCAGTGCAGGTGCTTTTACCCGAGGTGGCTTGTTGTTCATTAGTTTGCTCTTCAATGGTTTCCAGGCATTCGCCGAGCTCGCATCTACAATGATGGGCCGCTCGATCGTAAACAAACATCGGCAGTTCACCTTCTATCGGCCCAGCGCGCTCTGGATAGCACAAGTTCTGGTGGACACCTCGTTTGCCATCGCACGAATCCTCGTCTTCAGTATCATTGTCTACTTCATGTGTGGTTTAGTCCTCGACGCAGGAGCCTTCTTCACCTTCGTTCTGATCATCCTACTCGGGTATCTCTGCATGACGTGCTTCTTCCGAGTCATTGGCTGCATGTGCCCAGACTTTGACTACGCCATGAAGTTTGCCTCCGTAGTCATTACTCTGTTCGTTCTAACGTCCGGTTATCTCATCCAATGGCCAAGCGAGCAGGTTTGGCTGCGATGGCTGTACTACGTCAACCCGTTCGGACTGGGGTTTGCATCCTTGATGGTCAACGAATTCAAGCGTTTGACCATGACATGCACCGAAGACTCTCTGGTGCCTAGCGGTCCTGGGTACGACGACATGCAGAGTCGAGTCTGCACTCTTGCTGGGGGCGAACCGGGCTCGGTCATCATCCCCGGTGCCAGCTACCTCGCCAAAACCTTCAGCTATCTCCCCGCCGACCTCTGGCGGAATTTTGGCATCATGATTGCATTGACAGGAGGTTTCCTCACCGTCAATCTGTATCTGGGCGAGACATTGCAATTTGGTGCTGGAGGCAAGACTGTCACTTTCTACCAAAAGGAGAACAAGGAGCGCAAGGAGCTGAACGAAGCTTTGATGGAGAAGCGAGCCAACCGACAGTCTAAGTCCCTCAATGAATCAGGTACTAATTTGAAGATTACGTCCGAGTCTGTCTTTACCTGGGAAGATGTCTGTTACGACGTGCCCGTCCCGTCTGGCACTCGCCGTCTTCTCCAGTCCGTGTACGGGTATGTCCAGCCAGGGAAGCTGACAGCGCTGATGGGCGCCTCGGGTGCGGGTAAAACCACCCTCCTGGATGTCCTCGCCGCTCGGAAGAACATTGGCGTGATCAGCGGCGATATCCTCGTCGACGGCGCCGCCCCGCCAGGAAGCTTTCTGCGCACTGTATCGTATGCAGAGCAGCTAGACATCCACGAGCCCATGCAGACCGTGCGCGAGGCACTGCGCTTCTCGGCCGATCTTCGCCAGCCGTATGACACGCCTCAGTCCGAAAAGTACGAGTACGTGGAAGGTATCATCCAATTGCTGGAGCTGGAAGGTCTCGCCGACGCGATCATCGGAACCCCGGATACCGGTCTTTCAGTCGAAGAGAGAAAGCGCGTTACCATTGGAGTTGAACTGGCTGCCAAGCCGGAGCTGCTTCTCTTCCTCGATGAGCCTACCAGTGGACTTGACAGCCAGTCGGCGTTCAATATCGTTCGTTTCCTGCGCAAACTTGCCGCTGCCGGCCAGGCTATTCTGTGTACGATCCACCAACCTAACTCTGCTCTCTTTGAAAACTTCGACCGGTTGCTCTTGCTCCAGAGGGGAGGGGAGTGTGTGTACTTTGGAGACATCGGAGAGGACTCGCTCGTGCTGCTAGAATACTTCCGTCGCAATGGGGCCGAATGTCCGCCCGATGCGAACCCCGCAGAATGGATGCTGGATGCCATCGGTGCAGGCCAAACTCGCCGATTAGGTGATCGTGACTGGGGAGAGGTCTGGCGCACATCGCCAGAGCTCGTGCAGGTCAAGGCAGAAATCGTCCAGATCAAGGCTCAGCGCGCGGAAAAAGTTCGACAGGACGGCGACTCGCAAGCTGTGGTCAGGGAATATGCTACGCCGCTGTGGCATCAGATCCAAGTCGTTTGCAAACGGACCAACCTGGTCTTCTGGCGGTCGAGGAACTACGGATTCACGCGGCTCTTCACGCACGTTGTCATCGCCCTGATCACAGGTCTCGCGTTCCTGAATTTGGACGACTCTCGCGCTTCTCTCCAGTACCGGATCTTCGTCATCTTTAACGTGACGGTGCTTCCGGCGATCATCCTGCAGCAAGTCGAGCCCCGATTCGAATTCTCCCGGCTCGTCTTCTTCCGCGAATCAGCCTGCAAGACCTACAGCCAGTTCGCCTTCGCCCTCTCCATGGTCATCGCCGAGATCCCCTACAGCGTCCTCTGCGCCGTCTGCTTCTTCCTCCCACTGTACTATATCCCCGGCTTCCAGTCCGCCTCCAGCCGCGCCGGCTACCAATTCTTCATGATCCTCATCACCGAGATCTTCTCCGTCACCCTGGGCCAGATGATCTCCGCCCTCACGCCCAACAGCTTCATCGCCTCGCAGATCAACCCGCCCATCACCATCATCTTCTCCCTCTTCTGCGGCGTCGCCATCCCCAAGCCCCAGATCCCGGGCTTCTGGCGCGCCTGGCTCTACCAGCTTGACCCCTTCACCCGCCTCATCAGCGGCATGGTCACGACCGAACTCCACGACCGACCCGTCGTCTGCGCCCCGCGCGAGTTCAACCGCTTCCAGGCCCCCGCCGGCCAGACCTGCGGCGAATACATGCAGCCGTTCTTCGACCGCGGCGGGTCCGGGTACCTGGCCGACAACGCCACGCGGGCGTGCGAATACTGCGCCTTCAAGCTCGGCGATGAGTTCTACAGTACCTTTTCCATGGACTTTGACACCAGGTGGCGCGATCTGGGCATCTTCCTTGCGTTCATTGGTTCGAATCTGATTATCCTGTTTTTGGCAGTAAGTGCTCCGAATCTTGCGTTGTGTGGTTATACGGACGCTGACGATGCTCACAAACAGTCGCGCTTCCTGAACTATAACCGCAGGTAATGGGGGGGGTAGGGGACGGTTCGCTGTAACTAGCTAGCTACTGGATACTCGGAGTACGAACACGGTGAACAATGAAAGATGAACACACCGCTAAATCTAAATTAGATAGAATAAACTAGAATAACCATGAACAGTCATAACCCCAGCTCCTCCCTCCTCCCTCCTCCCTCTAGCGTTGGCGTATACGCCAGAATAGTATGATCTGATCTCACCCAAGATGCCCTACCTACTAGCATATATACCGGAAACTGCCCGACCCGTCAGCCATCACCGCACGCCTCCACTCCACTCCCACAAACCACCAGAGAGAAAAAAAAAAAAAAAAAAAAAGAGGGCAGGGAAAAGACATACTTCAGATTCTCCCGATCCGTCAGATCCAGAAACGCCGTAGAATCCAGATCCCGGCCCTCCAGCCCGCCCTCCATCCGCGACTGGATGCGATCCCGCTTCCGATTCTCCCAGCGCAGCAGCAGCCCAAGCGTGGCGATCAGGACGACCTCGATCAAATGTGAGACGATCATGGACCAGATGCCAAGATTGTATGTGGGCCTTTTGTTTTGTTTTTTTTTTTTGCAGCATTAGCACCGATGGCTTTTTGTCGGGGGATCCAAGACGGAGGATGGGGGGAAGGGGGGGGGGGCATACTTCTGGCTAGTCTTGTAGAAAAAGGGGCCTGCAATGTTACCGGTACAATAGCCCAGGAAAAGAACGGCGTTGGTGACGACTTTCTTTGTGTGGCCTGCGAAATTTTTTGTGTTCAGAGTTAGTGTTGCAGCGGGCGATGGAGAGGGAAGATGGGGGGGGGTTTGGGGGTTGTCGTCGCACCGGCTGTGTTCGCGATCTGCATGCTCAGGATCAAGACAAAGGCCGCATTGTATGGCCCGGTTAGATAATAGCAGATCAGACGGCCGACTTTCTGGTCTAATGGGACGAAGCGCAGGCCGAAGGCGCCGGCGATGTTGGGAAGGAGGAAGATCAGGATGAACACGCAGCGGCGGTTCTCGAAGCGGTCGTTGAGGAAGATGCATGTGAGGGTTGAAATGGCGATGAGGAAGCCGTAGGGTATCTCGTGTGGTTCTGTTAGTTTTAATGGGGGTGGTCTGGGGCGAAGAAGGGATACGTGCCTGCATCAAGGTGGTTACTAGAGTCGAGAAGCCGAAGCCTTGGATGATCAGGGTTCCAAAGTTCGAGATCCCGCCGTTGGGGATGTTGCCTAGGCGTTGTAGAATGAGTAGGTGTGGATAATAGAGCTGTGGGGGGGCAGCACTTACTGACGCATCCCAGAAGGAAGAAGATGTAGAGCTTGTAGTCCATGAACGCTTCGAGGATCTGATACGGTTTGAGATGCTTGTTCTCCACTCCGGTCTGGTTCTCCCTCAGCCGTTCAACGGCAATCCGACGCTCTCGTGCGGTGAGACCGGGTGCTGAGACGGGCGAATCGGGGAGGAAGATGAACATGATGATACCCCAAGCAGAGCAGAGGGCACCGCTGCCGCTCGATCAGTTCACGGTGCGAATCAGGAGAAGCGGGAAAGTTGTTCTTACATGATGATGAACTCGTACTTCCATGAAGGAAGCGCACCCTTGATATGGCCAATTCCGTAACCCAGCAGGCCACCAAGTGCGATACCAAGCCCATTGGCCGTATACCACAGCCCAATACGCACCGGCTGCTCTCTCCGAGTGTAGAACATGCTGGTGATCAGCATGAACGCTGGATCGGCGCACGCTTCTGCGGCACCTCCTAGAGCTCGAAGAACGGCAAGCGTAGTAAAGTTATGGCATGCCGCTTGGATCATGAGGAAGACTCCCCTGGAGGTAGATGTGAGCTTTCCGCCATTGAAAGAAGGGAAATATCACTCGTGAATGCACCGGGTTACATACCACATAAATATATTAGCGCCCAAGTACTTCCCTATCAGCCAAAAAGTTAGATGAGACACTTAAAGTAACAGAGTTTGCTGGGACAAGTACCAATTGGCAAACGCTGCAGCAGGAAGTTGGTAGGGAATGCCCAAGCCAGGAAACCAAAGTAGAAGATACTGCTAAGCCAGCTATACTGCGTTCCATGAAGCTCGAGGTCGTCCACAAGTCCAAATATTGCTGCATAACTCAGGGTGGTCTAAGCAGTGGGCCATATATGAGTTATGTCCTATGTCAAGCATGAAGGCCTAATCAAAGAATTGGACACACCTTGTCAATGTAGAAGAATGCATAGCAAACTGCAAGATACGGGAGAATCATCAAGTCAATCTTCCACAGCACTTTTCTCGCCTCCGCTGGGTCAATCTCTTCATGAAGCTCGTCTGGATCGTTGAAGAGCGCCATGGCTGTGTCACCGTCTGCTGGCTTTGTCGTCTTCCATGCCGTGCCAGCCTGGGTGTTCTCGCTATGCATGACAGTATGCATCTCGGCAGCACTGCTTTTGGAGCCATACTGTGGCTCCGAAGTGTTGTTGCTCATATTCCTCCCGTTGGCCCACTTTCTCGAGGGCGATCTTTCAAATTGGAAGCTCAGAACCAAAAGTGCGAGGCCCTGAAGCTAAGGAAGGCTGGAGACAGCGGGTATTCATATCTCACAAGGTCAACCGAATGCAAACTGACGGGTCCATCGCCTACTGAGCCCATCAGCACCTCACCATGCCTTGTGACATATGTCCACCATCCGTCTAAGCGTAGGGTCCAAATGAGGTAGGTATCAACGACGCCATGGCATTCCCAGCGCCACACGAACAACCCAAGGGCCCCCAACCCCAGATCCCTTTCTTAGCTTCGGCCTTGCTCCCGAACCATTTTGCGGGGTCGTGGAGCTACCCTGGAGTACCGAACTCCTCTTTTTGGGAGACGCGGGGGCGTACATCCACAAACATTAAGAGTCTTTCCAGTGATCCTTCGGTGTCCCAGAATTCGTTCGGAATTACGCCGCAGTCCGCATGGATAGCTGCTTGGCTTTTTCGTCTATTGGTCGATGTGGGTGTAAATAGCGCTGTTTCAAGGTAGTGATCCTATGGCATGGATGTAGTCAAGCAGCCGGGGAACGGCCGAGGAAGAGAGGCTGTTTCCTCTGGACGATGATAGGTGGAAACATGCCAGAGGCGTACGCGATGTGTCAGTTGTGGGTGGTGATCTTCCTTGGATTAGCTGATGGATCGGTCTAGCAGAGAAGGGCGGGCAGATGAAGCCTTTACTACGTATGATGCGGTGAAAGTGATCAGCAGTGGAGGCAGGCAGGTAGGGGGGACCCTGAGGTCCCGAGGCACTGAGGAACTAGTAGTCATACTAACCAGCGTGGGACTCGCTCCCTGGATGATTCGGGGTCATAAACGGTGGTAGCAGTAATGATAAGACGGCGAGAGTGTTAAGCGAGGAGAAGTTCAGCCGAGAAAGCCCCTAGCCGAGCTTCAACCATTGAACCAAGTCTAAATAAACTATATACCTGAAATTAAAGCTGAAATGTATACATGGAAGAGTTGCAGGGAGCCCGCATATAGTGGGAAAGCAGAAAACGAGGAAATGCCGATCCGGCACATTGGTAGAAACAAGTGAAAGAAACCGAGTATGACAGGTGCATACGAAAGCTGCAAACTACCCAGAATTCTCCTCTTCGACTCGATGCTGCCCAACAATGGTAAGAAAGACTTGATCGAGAGTGGTTTGGCTGACAGAGTAGTACTGAATACCAAGCAGGGCCCTGCCCTGCTCCAATTTCGAGAATAGTTTGCTAACAATGTTGTTATTGGTGGCTTTGGGCTCTTGTCGTTGAACATCCGGCTCATCGCTGACATCACGTCCGAACTTATCTGCCGTGACGGAGGCTTTGTCGCGCTCGATACTCTTCTCATTTGACGGGATGATCTCTGCCGTTGCAGGGACACTGAATCGCACCTGTCCATGGTATGTCTTCTGCTCAATAACAGCGCTAGGAAAGCTGTCTTGCACCCACTCGCGAATACGGGCCATGTCTGCATCTGTGGTGTGTGGCGCTCGTGAATGGACAAGATGAACGTGATATTTGTTACCGTACTTCTTCCTCAGGTAATCGGTAGTGCCGAGGGCCAGCATGCGTTTAGCCATAATCCCCGCCCGAGTCGCTAGAGCGTCTGCCTCCTCCATTGAATGAGTCGTGAGCACGATGGAGCGTCCCGGGACCACAGATGCTAGTGTCTTCCACATAACACGCTTCGAAGCTGCATCCATTCCGGAACTCGGTTCGTCGAGCAGGAGGACCTGGGGATTGCCCATCAATGCAATGCCAAGAGAAAGCTTGCGCTTATTTCCTCCTGACAGTTTTGTCGCCATGCGGTCCTGGAAGCTGGTCAATCCGACAGCACGGATGACTTCCGTGACATTGTGCTTCACATCAGGCACTCCGCGGATGCGGGCATAGAACTCCAAATGCTCAATGACGGTCATCTGATCCATTGCATCAAATTGTGGACAAACTCCGAGGTGGGAACGTGCGGCTGCTCGGTTCTTCAACACAGAAACCTCATTCACAAGAATGTCCCCTCCATTGTCAGAAGGCTGCATGTCTCCACGAATGAGAGTGATGGTGGTCGTCTTGCCAGCCCCATTTGGCCCTAAGAGAGCAAAAACTTGAGACTTCGGCACTCCAAACGTCACATCGTCCACAGCGACAAATTTCTTGAACTTCTTGCTAAGGTGCAAAACCCGTAGACCATCGGTTGAGTCGGCCACTCGTGCCAATTCAGCAGCAACGTCTCCATCGACAGCGTTCTTCTCTTCCTCATCCTTGTTCTTGGTTCTACGCAACATTGAGAAAGTTGGCCCTCTGTCAACCCATAGGAGTAGCCCAAACAAAACCAAAGATTGAAGAATCAGGTAGAGGATAGGCCCTCCATAGAGGGTGATCTCACCTGGGTATGAGGCAATTTCGCGCCCACGACATAAGATCGAGAATGTATTGAGGGCAGTAAACAATGCTCGAAGAAGATTTCCTGTTGGCGAGATGATACCAATGGTAAAGTGTGTGACCTGCAGGTAATCATCCACTTTTTGGGTCGGCGCATAGGTTAAGACGGACATATATGCGATGAAGTAGATCAAGAATAATACGCACTGCCCGCCAGCTGCAATTGCGAAAGCCGCGAGTTGAGATTTGGAGAACAGAGATACCACATACGCAAGTATCGTCGAGCACAATCCGTAGAGAAAGAAGACCACGAATAGATACTCGGCGTGGTACCAAACATCGGATACGGCTCTGAAAATGATGATCGCAAGGACGCTCGATGCGACGACAATGCAAAAGTCGAATGTCAGGTACGCCAGCCAAAGCGAAACACCTCTCACGCCGTTGCTGAAGTGTAATGCTCGAACATTTTTCAGCTGTTCAACGGTAGGATAGAGGGAAAACAGTGCAGGGTAAACTGCCATTGCAAGTCCAAAGTATACGATCAGCTGTAGGGTTTTCCCAGCACCTGACTGCCACGGGATGTCGAAGTACTGGAACTGAAAGTGAATGGGTGTGCCCGTGATGATGTTATCCAGAGCATTCTGGGCGAAAGCAGACAATGGGAATTCTCCGTTGTCGCCTTTCCATGCGAATGTGGGAGCAGAGTTTGTGTCTCCCAGATAGAAACCACCCGGAGTCACATTGGCATAGTTGGTGGAAATGTAATCGTCGAATTCCGCAAGACTGTTCACAAGGTGGAAGTGAGACTCGACATCTAGGGACTCTTTCTGGGCGGGCTTAGTAAAGCCAGAGAGAGAGCTGACAAAGTTCTCGAGAACAGACGGCGTTATCATATCTGAAGGCCCTATGACAAACTTGAAGTTATTCTGCGACGCCAATGACTCCGAGCTAGATGCACGATATGTGCTCTCCCCTGAACAAGTGGGCTTCGTTGCGTCTTTCAAAAAAAGCGTAACGAGACCAGCCGCAATCACCGGAATCAGCAGCGCAGCGAGATACGGAACTGGGTTGCGACGCAAGATCGTAGCCCTTTTGCGAAACAGATACCAGGACTGAAGGAGCATGCTGATGCGCTTGCCAGTTAGCAGCTGCAGCCCTCCATGTTCACCATCTGTAGCATTCTTTTCAGAAACAATTGTCCCTTTTTGGCCAACGCTGATCTCCTCATGGACCGAATTTGAATCCAACTCCTCGGCGACTTTAAGGAATACATCCTCGATTGTTGGGCCGCTGACCCGGTATTCTGTTATACCTTTCTGTTCTAGCATCGACATTAGGCGAGAGGCTGTTGCGGAATCTTTCACTGTGTAGACGGTATCATCGAAATGAACTTCTTTTGGGATGTTCTCGAACTCAGAACCAGTCACCTTCTCAGAACCTGGGACGTTGAGGACATGAATCCGGTAACCTGAGCCCAATCGATCCTTCAACTCAACGCTTGAACCTTGAGCTCTGAGCACACCTTTGGACAGAATGGTGATGTGATCAGCAAGAAGATCCGCCTCGTCCAGAAAGTGGGTGGTGAGGAGGATCGTCCTTGATCCTCTTGCGGCCAAAAGAATATCCCATATCTTGGCGCGGGCAATCGGGTCAATCCCAGAGGACACTTCGTCGACGGCACAGATGGATGAGCCGCCAGTAAGCATCATGGCCAGTTGCACTTTTCGTTTCTGACCACCCGAGAGTGTTTTCGAGCGTGCGTTCACTTTGTGCGACAAGTCACAGTCATCCAGTAGCTTCAATAGCTCGTCATCCTTGTCCACTTCTCCGGTACTCTTCAGCTTATTGAATATCTTCACATGCTCCTTCACGGTGAGTGTATCCCAGAGAACATTCTTCTGTGGACAGAGACCAAATCTTCCGCCCGAGCCGCCATAGTTGATATCTATACTTCCAGAAGAGATTGTGGTAAGACCAGAGATGGCGTCCAGGGTTGTGGATTTCCCTGAACCATTGGCACCGAGAAGTACAACGATTTCCCCTTTCCTGACGTTCATGGAAAGGTCATTCACAGCATACACGCTCTGTCGCGTACTTCCGAACCGCGACGCCACATTTCTATAGAACCAACTCGGGCGATAAGTCTTAGTAAATCCGTTCAGACTTAGGGCGGTGGGGTCATCGGTGTTCAGTATCTTTCGACTTTTGGAAGTTGTGCCGTATAGTGCCCGCTCAACGACAGCGGCAAGGACAGGGTAGACGATGATCTGAACAATCAGAAGTATCCAAAAGGCAATGCCAGGAATCGAATGCGAACTATTGGGAGCTGCGTGCACAAGGTTCGTAGGCAAATTCTGTCGCTCCCATCGAGCCATGAGGACAAAGAAGTAGACAAAATTCATCGGCGGAAACAGGAGACTCAGAATTCCGACTGCTCCACTTGATGAGGCAGGGGCAAGCTGCGCGATGACCCCCAGTAACAAGCAAGCGATGACGATCGAGATACCACTGAGTTGAGCTTTCCTGAAGAAAGAGGCTCCGAACACAGAGAATGACGCCAACGAAAGACCGGCCAAAATATTGTAGATGACTAGAATCCCAGCAGATGTCCTGCGAAAGACCCCGTATTTAAGGATGATACCAGCAATGACCCATGCTGGACCGTACACGATATCTAGCGCCAGATGTGCTGAGATGAAACGGGCAGCTTGGGATTGCCAGTGAGAGTGGCTAGGCATCATGCAATCGATCAGCTGGCTCATGCCTAGCTCTCGCTCCATCGCAATCAGACCCGTGAGTTGGTATGTGACTCCCACCACTTCGATGAAAATAGCCACAGCAATAATGTCGATAATTGCGCCCATATACCGAGTCCGGATCTGATCTTTGCGTTCGGCCTGGGTCAAGGAAGTAAACGGGTATTCCAGAAGCTATCGCACCATTAGTCTTGTAAGAAACGAGCTGTAGAGGGACCATAGGAAGCATACTTCGTTCGGCAATGCATTCTGTTCACTTGACGCATTGGCCTGAGCGATGGCCCAGTCAATCGAGTGCTGGAAAGGGAGAAGGTAAGTCTCTTGGTCATTATCTCTCTGGTCGACCTTGATCCCAACACCGAGGGCCCCATCTGTTCTGATGGAGTAATTCCAGTGTCCGCCTGGTCCTTCAGTTGGAGAGGAATAGAAAACCGCTGCAGCGACGCAAGAGGACACTCCACGTAGCGAAGTTCGGCAGAGCTCTCGTAGCTCATTTTCAGATGAGAGCACCTGGACTTGTTTCTGCGTGGTTCTAACAGGCTCGGCGACTCGATTTATGACTTGTTCGATATCACCACCGGTCAAGCCATTATGGACAAAGACCACTTTATCTCTGGATCCAGAGACAGCACCTAGCGCATCTCCTAGAGAGCGAACAGGGGTAGGGCTGCCAATTCCATACTCGGCAGGGGGGATGAATAGATTCTTCGCAAAAGATCTACCGTCCGTCAGTGATACCTTTTCAAAGGGGAAATGGGACGAAGGCGACAGACATAAAAGCTACGAATATTACTGGTAAAACTAGAGCTCTGAGCGTGGTTGTGAAGGTTGGCCGGACCAGGACAATCAGGAGATTCTTGACGGTCAGAGTCCAGACCTGTCTGAAGAAGAGACCCAACATCGTTGCCTGTATTTAGAGACACCAGTGCACGGAGACTCGTGGGCTCATCATCCTTATAAAACAAGAGCGATGAGAGCGAAGGTTGCGATCGATATGAAGGGGTCCCTCGATTCATCAGGCTATAGAAAAGCCTCTTGCAATTAGCGCAGGAGGATAAGGGGGAACAAACCCAGGTTGCTTCATCTTGAATGGCCGAATCTCTCCAGGAGCTGAGACTTGTTCCGTCTGGAACTCTTGGACTCCGGTGCATAACTAACCATGTGTCGAGCACTGCCCGCTCTCTAGGCACTTGCGATCGATTAAGCGAGCATTTTCCATTGGACTGGGCGCCATTCATCCATAATAGATCGCGTCGACCAAGAGACTTCGCATTGGCGCCGAGAAATCCTGCCAGGGAAATTCCCCCGCTTCGGCTGCAATCAAGTTTGATCAGACACTTTTCAATGGGCTATCTAGATATGACGCCTTCCAGAACTTTCTCATGGCTGGATTACACCCATGGGTGTTTGGGGTCCTACGTAGTTGTTGTGGCTACGAGCCGATCCACGATCTAAGACTGCCCATGCAACGACTGCGATTGACTCGTGTCTCTCTCCAGTTGACTCACGTTGCGTTCGACGGATCAAGACAAATGACTCGAATCAGATACATCGGTGGCTCTTCTGCGATCGGTATGGCGGAGGCTGTTTGGCTCGTTGTCATTTATTCCGTGCCAGACATGGCAAAAAAGAGCATCTGCCATTTTCAATAGTGGACCATTGGGGAAAGTCTAAAGAGCCAATGTGTGATCTTCAACGAAGCGGTGCTTCTCTGAGTGAGAGCGGTAATATGCTGATATCGATTGATTTCTATGCCGACCTCACTTTGTATGCGGACAAAAGCCGAATCCCAAAAACCCATGTACAAGTAATAATACACTCGCCAAATCTCAAAACGACAGAAAATATGTTTCGATTCAGCGTCTCTGCTTCCGTCCCCGGGCCGAGCGTTGACCAGTGAGAACCGACTTCTGGCGAAGATAGTTCGACACAATGTTCTCGACACTGCCCATATCGTGTCTGGGCTTTCTAGAAGATCGAAAGAGTTGACATTAGCAAATTTGCTGCGATACATCCGCACTGAAAAACCGGCTCCTTTGTGGAATACGCACCTCATGTAGTACAACCTCGCCCTTCTCTTCCTCTTCTCCGTTCTCTGTACGATCTCCACGCTGTCCACGTTGGGACTGAAGACCTTCACAGCCATTTCCACTCCCACTCTCGTGAGCTCATTGCGCAGCAAAAACGAGGTATCAATGCCTCGTAAACGGATGCTCAAGCAAACACCCGAGAAGGGGTCTCCATTCTTGAATGTCACACGCAAAATGTCGCCGACCTTCACACTTCGGGGGTTCCTCCGGTAGTCGAACAGAGCTCGGCGCTCACCGGTAGGGTCAAGTGAGGCTAACTGGGATTCTGTCAAGGCCGCCACGGGGTCTTTGCAGTTTGCCCGAGGTGATGGCGGCGGAGGGTAGATCTTGAGCTTCTTGCGCCCTGTAGTAGATGCTGCGTCAGAATCAGGATTCAAGTCAGGAATTGAAGACGCAATTACCATTATTTGGCTGCAATCGGGTGGGTAGTTGTGAAGCAAACGCCTTGGGCAGTTTGGCGGGAAGAGGTGCAGGCTCTGGCTTCGGCGAGTACACGGTGGTGAGGGTTCGACTAAGCTGGGGTCGTAGCAATCCTTCGGTCTTAAAAATCGACTTCGAGCAGCCCAGCTGCCGCAGTATTGGGGAGAAGGCCGCCATGTGTATGAGCCTCAAGTGCAATGGGCGGTTCGTTGATAGAGAAGGGGATCATGAAGCGATCGCGAACTTCTCACTATCGGAGGTTGATCCGGCCCGGCAGAATTTCCGCCAAGCCTCGAATTGCCCATTCGGGACAACTCCAAGAGTTCGAATGTCCGGGGACTTTTTTGTCTTCAGCAAATAAGTCTTGGTTGCTATCGCATCTCACGCCCGACTTTGTTATTAATTTCGACTTTGCCATCAGGCTTCATTCACCGGAGGTGGGCTCAATTACACCATCACCTAATACCCATCCTCCACCGAGCAAAATGGCGCACAGCGCCGTTGGCAGGCTCTTCCGCTGCCAGACTTCCAGGACTTTGCGTCAATCAATTGGTTCTTTTGCACAGAAGCGCTCCTACTCGAAAAATGGTAAATAGGACCTCCTGAGTGCTACGTATACAAAGAGTCTCTGAAAAAGGAGAGTTGCTGAAGTGTCGCAGTTCCTTCATTCCCACCGACATCCTCCGCCGAATTGGACCAGGCCCTCAACCGTTTCCGAGAAGAGCTCTTCATACCTTTTGGGCTGAACACAGAGCAAAGAAGGTTGATGTTCCGACAGAAATATGCAGACAAGCTCGAGCAGGAGCCCGTGACCGTATACGTTGGCGAGTCCGATGAACCTTTCCACCTCCGGCCGATGGACCCGCAGTCAAGACCGTCGAAGAAAGAGATCAAGGACGTCATCTCCCTCATGAAGACCAAGAAGGATTGGCAGAACCTTCTACCCTTCCTTGCCGGACTACGGATGTCGCACAGAACCATCGAGACCGAGCGCTGGGAGTGGTTGGTGCGTAAAGCCGGTGAGGCTGATGCACTCGGCATCATCCTCGAGTGTGCCAAGCAGACTTCCCGAACGGGCCTGCGACTCAACAACGTGGGAATTGTGCAGCGTATATTCTTTGAGCTTCACCGCAAAGCACAGATGGGGGAATTCAAGGATCCCGCAGTCAGCAAGGCGCTCAGCCTGGCTAAGCAGTTCGTTGCTCTGATGGAGGCCCCAGAGCATATGGAGCGCAATATTGAACAAGATCCCAAGCGGAAGCCATTCGTCGTCGGCACTCTACTTGAGCTGAGTGCCGCTCGTGCCGTGAATGAATTCGGAGGAAAGGATGAGACTGGCGACGTCCTCACCTATGCTCAGAGACTCCTCGCAACCTGGCGGTTCGGTAACTTCAGCCGCGACGTTAAGGACTGGGTCGCGGTCGACTTCATGCTCCAGGAGAACGTGCCTATCTACAACGCAATGAAGCTCTCCCTTGAGGTCGAGGGAGTTGCGAACGAAAAATCCGTCGCGAGTGGCCTTAAGACACATGTGAACGAGCTCGGCATGCTGATTGCAAATCAGAAGAAGATGGCACCGGAGAAGGTTCAGCAAAAACCAACGCTGGGTTTTCAGCAAAGCCAGCTTCTGCGTTAGCGTTGATTATATTTACTGGTCGTCGACGTCTCCATGACACTATGTATATTACCACTTTTAGATTCGGATCAGTCTTGTATTTGAAAATCGATGCTATATTATGAACTGCAGCATGCAAGATCCAATGGTCTCAAAGCATAAGCAATTTGACTCGTTAATTGTGTTGGTCCCTTAGCCCATCAACCAGCAGGCAACGCTTGTTATGTACGCTCAGTCAATGCGCTATCCATGATAGAGGTTTTTTAAGGGGAAAGTTCCAATGTATTGTCCTCGCGAATGCGGCCTCCCAACGACAGCGTGGTCTTGCCAGAGACAACAGCGGGGCCGGTGACGGTTATCTATTTCAAAGCAGTTAGCCACCAGCAATCTATACAAGAATGGCACCATGTTTACCTGTCCCTGGGTTGGGTTCTCATCGGACACGCCAGTCAATAGGACCTCCACAGAACTCAGTGGAGCTCCGAAATGGCTCGGTCCTGGGAAGCGTCGGTAATCGAAAACATTGGTTTGCGACACAGCGCCTGCCACTCCTGGACCCGTCAGGGCGTACACAACGCGAGCGCCCAAGAAAACTCGGAAATCTGTCAACTGAGCCGACGTCAGGCGAACTGCCGGGTCGGCATCCACCCGTTGCGAGATACATAAAAGGCGGAGCTTCTCGAGCGAAAGTTCGGCAGTAGGTCCGATGCTGGCAACTTGGCTCAGCAAGCCGTGCGATGGCATCACCCCAGCATCCAATTTACGCAGCTGCAGCCAGCGCATGATTGATGTGAAAACTCCAGAATGCGGTTCCATGTACTTATTATGGTAGTTGGACATGGTGTGAGATGAGGCAACAAGAACCGTTGGCGAAACTCCAACTGTGGCCAGGGCGAAGTCAACGCCCTCTCCGGCAACAGAGTTCAAAGCAATGGAGGCATTCGAAAACAAGGCACCCATAATTTGACACAGCGGATATGAGCGAGACAGGGAATCAATAGAGAGTACCAAGTCACTACCACTGAATCTCTGGGTTCGAGGCAAAGAATAGATCAAGCCAGCGACACCAGCCACGAGATTCTAAAGAAGTTTAGTTGACTGTCACGGAGAGCACCAGAATCACGAAAGAGAACGTACCTGGGGTTGATATTCAATCAAATCTCCGTCTCCCGACTTGCTCGGCCATACAGTAGTCACAGAAGGTGTTGCGGAGTTAGGGTCCCAGGTTGGAACATTAAAGCCTGCCAGGTCTTTCTTTTCGTCAACTAATTCATGCCATACAGCAACCTGAAGAGTGCCCCGGACGTCCTCGGGGACATAATTCCAGTCCATGTGACGGCTACCGATCTTCGCGACCCAGATTACCTGGGAGAGCTGCTTGTTGTTCTTGGCTACCAGCGACAAATCCAGAGCACCAGCCTCGGCTATCAAAACCTCTGCTTGTGCCTGTTCTAACAGGATAGAAAGCGCCTGTGGTTCGAGGTTGTGAGGGATGATGGTGGTCTTGAAGTTATAGAATGCGCCGGCTAAGCAGAAATCAATTAGCTGTGAGGATCCATCTAAGGACCACATAAGTACAAACCAAATATGGTAGCCAGAAGCTCAACGGAGTCAGTTAGACAGATAGCAACCGATTTCACATTGTGCTCCTGCAAACGATTGCCAATGACATTGATTTCCTGCGTGACCTGATCCAAGGAGTGTTCCACGGCTTTCTTTCCAAGCACTGTATAGATTTTGCCCTGCTGTCCAGTAACCGTGCCGTCTTCTGAGACGGCACCACGAACGGCGGCCCTCCAGATATCGCGCAGATCACCCCGTCTTCCACTTGTCCATTTGGGAGCGCCGGCATCCTTGACGTTTAATCCCGATCTAAGAGGGAATCCATGTGGGGTCTCAAGACTTCTATATGTTGCAGATTCTCCGGGCTGGCGTACCAAAAAAGGGGTAGATTGGCGAGCAAGCAGAAAAGGGTGAATATCAGGTTCTTTCGATGACAAAAAAGAGTATAATGCGAAAGTAACAAGGGCACCTGCGATCAATGTCGTGTAAATATCCCAGTCCGCCAGAGTCTCCGCGACCAAGGAATCCAGACTCGCCAAAACCGACGATTCCGCAGCCATGATTGAATGATTAGCGTTCTATGGCCAGCACTGTGAAGATATTTCTCAGTTTTTCTGGGGATGAGCAATCATCGTGAGACGAAGCAGCGAAATGACGTGAGGGGGCTTAGCTGGCTATAACTCCGGAGCGGCTGCTCTGGATGTGGGGAACGGACCGAAGAAGCCAAGCGGTTAATCCGGCGCGTTTACCCACCTACAGGGGGACCAGAAAACTTCGCGGCAAAGGCGTCTGTTGCCTGTGAGCAATTATTGTTATTATCGAGGCAGATATCTATCGACCTACTCACCACAACAACCATAACAGTCATTGTCCGTTTCCACCAGGCACAAGCGACAACCTTGCAGAAAACTCGAGACATATCCCTGGTTATGGCCTTGATTGACTATTGAGACGGTTAAATCTACGACACAAATGTCCGTCTGATTTCATCTCCCACATAATCGCATAGGTAAGTTCCACCCCCATAGCTTCTCATTCTAGGTAAGTGCTCGTGCTGTTCCTGAGTATTCAGTGTCTGGATCCTCACCTTTGCCAGAATCCTTTTCCTTCTATTCTCTCTTTTATTCGCCCCTCCCATCAGCGGAATTCAATGGCATTTCAATCTGCTCCATCGACACCAAAGGCCGCATCTGCGCCCGCTCCTGCATCTGAGGATGCCCGCACGCCTGGAAAGTGGCGCCATCCTTATCTTAATGAGGTTGTAAGGCGACAGAATGCCGGGACGTTTGGGGACCGCAACGTCAGGAAGCTCATGTGGAATGGGGGCGCCTTGGTTGCGACCTGGTTTTTCGGGAATACAGTTAGATCATAGTAAGTGATGAACTACGTGTGTTCGAGTCCCATGATCTTCCGATCATTCTGACTGGTGGATGGCAGCTCGCTTCGTCTGCAAAATTCGAGCGAATATCCTGCGTACCCGGAGCTTGCACTGCTGGCCCTGCAGCTCGTCCTTGCCTTGAACATTCTTATCGCGCTATACCCTCTTTTCCGGCCGAAAGATACCATCTCCGATATTCCATTGACTCCTACGCAGCGTTCACTGCTTGGACTTGACCCTTCCGCTACACCACCACTCACACCAGGGACCACATACATTACTCCACCGAGATATCGACTTTCTGCCTCGCGAACAGCAAGTCCGGCGAGCGCGAGCAAAGGCCCATCGTCCGCTCTCTCTGTGAGCACTGGTCTCTCAGGGCGTAGGCCATCGGCTGGAGCATCGTTTTCGCCTTCCACAAGCCCTCTTCTCTACAAAGCCGTTTCGAACGGAAACAGAGACAACGGACGACGACCAAGCTTTGGGTCGTCGTCGCTTAGTCGCAGTTCGCTCTTCGGCGAATCTAGCATAGGACCGGCAAGCCCTTCTCCCGTTGGGGGCAAGCGTGTGAACCTGGGGCTAAGCAATAAGTGGCTGTACGAAAGGAGCAGGCGGCTGTCTGCCAGTAACGGTAGTCTATAGTTCTTCTGGGTTGGCGTTGGTGGACTTGTGACGGGGTTGGAGTGTGTAAAGCAAGCTTTCTAGACTGAGCGTTTTGATATTTTACCTTGATACAGAGCTTTGAATTGTTTACAATAATTATGCAGGCTTGAGCATGTAATTTCCACGGCAAATGTCTCTGGTGTATGTAGCCGGCTTATCTGGGTTGGAGTGAAGCTCTACTTACCACCCCAAGATAGATCGCCGAGACTCCGTTGCACCTAAAAGGTAGCTTCCCGCATTGACGGACCCAAAGAACCCCAACATCAACTTACAGCCAGCTTGTTCACACACGGCACCCCCCTTCTTTGCAATTTATAAGGAAGGGATCTTATTAGACTGGGCAGTATATGAAGATCAAACTAACCCGGCTATATCTTCTCGCTCTATGAAATCACGAGTTTTGTAAATCCGCGCTGGCGTCGCTTCACGATGGGAGCCTCGGAGTCGAAGTTGGTCTTCAAGCAGGGAATCTTTCGCCTCTCAGAAGAGAAGGACATTCCTGCTGATGATCCTTACTGGGCTAGAGTCTGTCCTTTTCCCTCAAGATCCGATCCTTTGCTTGTTCCTTCTGCTGACATTTCTTTTTCTAGTTCTGGGAGCTCCCAGAATCAACAGAGGATGTCTTCAGTCTGTTCACCCCCGCAGACATACGGCGAACGCGCGATAACGCACTCTCGAATTTCGAAACGTTGTTACTTTCAGTAACATCTCGTCTCATCATCTTGAAGAACCATCCATCTTTCCCGGACCCAGAAATCGCGCCCGAACGGGATGCCCTCAACTGTATCCGCATCCTTACCCGCATCCTCCCCTTTGTTTACGAGGCGGAGCACCTCGAAGAATGGGAAGAGAAATTCTTTTGGGGTCGTCGCAGGAAGAAGACCAGGCAGGCTCAGGTTGCAGCTGAGGTGCTGTTCGACGAGGCGCAAGCTGAAGGTCCACAAGACGAGTTGTCTCGAGCCAGCGAATATGAAGAGGTGAAGCCTTTGGCTGAGGAGCTGATTGACACTCTGGTTGACTTTCTATTCTACGCGGACTTCACAATTCCTAGTATTCCATCAGCCAAAGACAAGATCTCATACTCGATCTGGCAGAGTGGCGTCGGTTGCAACAGCTCCATGGGCTCTACCAAAGAGCTTGAGAGCAACCGCTGCGAGGTTTTGCGGCTCTTGCTCACGCTGACCGGAAGAGCCATGTACATGCCATCAAGTAAGTGCTTGCTGCTTCAAGGCCTTCCAATACGAGATTCGGAGCTGACAGTCCCAGGTCTTCTGCCTGTTCAGGGCGTAAAAGCCATCACATACATAACGACTTGCTCTGACAAGCAGGCTGTTCTCACGTTGCTGTGCTCGCTATTGAACACGGTATGTTTGCTGTTATTACCCGTCTTACGCGCTCAATCATTGACCTTTGCACATAGGCGATCAAGTATAATCCGGCATCCTGGAGAGTTCCCTATGACCATGTTGTATGGAAAGATTCCAAGCAAATTTTGGTGATATACTGCCTCCAGCTCCTGCTCGTGCTTCTCTTATATCCCATTCCAGAGGATGGTCGTGGAACCCCACCGAAGAACTACTATCGCCATTACTTTGGTCGGCTTCACAGACCGCAAGACTTCCAATTTCTTGTCGATGGCATGACCAGAATTCTGAATCAACCCGTATGTCTACTTTCTGGAAGCAATGTACTTTGTCTTGTTCTGACGATCTTTCCAGATGCAAGCGACCAATTCATATCTCCCAGGCAGTCAAAAGTCCGTCAAATGGGCACCTGAAATGCTGATGTTGTTCTGGGAAGCATTGCAATGCAACAAGCGGTTCAGGTCTTTCATCATCGATTCTAACCGCTCACATGATTTTGTCATTCTCTGCATATTTTATGCAATTGAGTACAAGTCTGATCCTTCGAAGCAAGGTGTGGTTAGAATGTGCATTTTTATCTTGCAGACAATGAGTGTTGAACCCAACTTTGGGAAGAGTCTCAACTTAGACTTCGAAGCCCAGGACACGCTACCCCAAAGCATACGTATTCCTGGCTTCAGAGGGACTTTTGGGGATTATTTGGTTATGGTTTGGCTCCCGCTTACGACCATACACGAAAAGCTACTAATGTGCCTAGTCCATCCATACTTTGCTTACTGCAAGCAAAGGCAAGTTGAATGCTGTCTATCCAGCGCTATTAGCTATAATCAACAATGTGGCTCCTTACTTGGAGCATCTTTCACCTGCCACGTGCTCAAGACTCTTACAGCTTTTCTCGTCCATGTCTGCCCCCAGCTTCCTTCTGGCAAACGAAACGAATCATGCACTTCTCGCGTCGGTACTTGAATCTATGAATTCTGTCCTTGAACATCAGTTTACCAGTAAGTCAAAAATGCTTTGTCAATTGCGCTGTTCCTGCAGTGCTAACTGTCCCAGAAAATTCGTTCCTAGTGTATGCCATACTCAAATACAGGAACCGGTTTGAAGCTGTGAGGGCCTTTACACTCGAGAGTGGACAACAGGAAATTGAACGCCAGAATGAGAGAAGAAAGGCCAGACACGCAACCCATGACCCATCGTCAAGCCCAACATTCCCCCCAGTCGAGGAGGATCCCCACGTCTCGTCCGGTGCTCGATCGCCGTTGACCCGTATTCCGGAAGAGAACAGCCCGTTTGCCATTGGTGGTGATGACTCTGATGATGAGCGAGACGGAGAAAATACGCCGTCGCACCGTTCCCCTTCTCTGCAGGCCTCCAGAAGGCCCTCAACGTCGTCGGCTGTTGACGAAAGCGTTCCATTACAGCTCCGGGGGATGTCTGAAAAGGCCAGGGGCAAGATGCCTGCTGGCCAACCATCTTTCTCAAGACAAAACAGCATTACCAGTCAAAGTAGCATGTCTGCTATTTTTTTGAATTCAAACGGCTTTACGCCAACCACTGCTTGGGTGAGTCCTCTCCACAAACATCACCAATATTTTTTTTTGTGGATGGTTCTAACTCGCATACCCCCAGTTGGAGTCATGGCTACCTGAGCTTCCTCTTCATACAATCCTTACTATCATTTCGGCGATCGCTCCCCATATTCCTGACTCTGTTTTCCAGTCGGCGTCGAGCCCCGAGGCTCGGACATTAATAACCAATTTACCTTCGTTTGCAGAGGAACCAACGATTCAGAACATCCTGTCAGAACCCTCGCCGGTACGAGTGCATTCTTTTGAATGGTCAGCGCTATCTTTAGGCTGGTATGAATCGTTACTCTGGGGCTTCATCTTTTCAAGCGAAATGGTGGTTGGCACGGCATCGGGAGCTACACCTGGCACCGTTGGTGTCTGGAACGGAACAGGAATCAAGCTCTTCAGGGTGCAGGAGGCCGCCGCTCAAGGTCCCACCTTACTTGCTCCTAAAGGCGCGGTTGATGCGGTTGGGAGCAACCTGGTGCAGCGCATAGGTAATCTGAGTCTTCGGCGTAGCAACACTCAGGACTCTCAGAATGGGCCGCTACCACCGTCGGTTCGGGAAGTTTAGAGCATAGAGACTTCAATATCCTTTCCGTTTGATCCCAGCCGGGATACCTGGGGTTTTCCGTTTTTCTTTCTTCAATGACATGGGTTTCTTCTCAAGTGCCGTTCGCATTATGATACATGACTGGCGTTTGCATAAATGAAATGATCCGGCACCATGGTTTAGTAGATTTCCTGTCCTTATGTGTGGTGTGGAAGCCACTT
This sequence comes from Aspergillus clavatus NRRL 1, assembly GCF_000002715.2. Taxonomy (NCBI): domain Eukaryota; kingdom Fungi; phylum Ascomycota; class Eurotiomycetes; order Eurotiales; family Aspergillaceae; genus Aspergillus; species Aspergillus clavatus. The sequence continues at coordinate 669,950 of NW_001517104.1, read as the reverse complement.
ACCGTGTATCTATGACTTATCCATGCCATCTCTTGCCTAGCTGCACTGCCAGCGAATATAGCGGGCACGAGCGAATCTTTTTGCCCTTGATGGAAACTACTTGTAGCTCGCTCCTATCCTCCCAGCCTTGTATTGTTTTTGATCTCAGCCTTATTGATCTTGTTGTGCTCCACGTGAGACAAGGATTGGCCCAATTCTTCTTCTGGCATCCAACCTTGGCGGTGGCCGATCTTCTCGACCATCATTGTTTAAAAGACGGCCATTCTTATGTCAGGGTGATTTTTCTCAGTATCCTTAACTTTTGTTCGTGTTCCGAAACATTTTAAATATCCTTGAGAGCGTAATTATATCGAATCCGCAGACAAACATGGTCTTACTGTCACGATCGCTGCTTGCCACGGCGTCTCTGGTTATCCTCGCATTGCCGGTTACTGTATTTGGACTGCAAACGGATCTTCAAAACATCCTCGATAACACGCACAAAAGTCAGGAATATGGGTATCCTACGGACTTGACAAGAGGCATTATTCCTGTAAGTTTATGCGTGAACGGTGTGATGACTTTCACCCTGTGGTCCCTCTCTCGAATACCAAGGGGAGTCGGACAGTTGTAACCAGTGCTGATGAGATGTTAGATCCCAGTACATTCGCATAAGTATGTTTTGCCTGCTGATAGCGTTGGGGGTTTCACTTGACTAACCGCCAATACAGCGATTATTGGAGAGACATACCCTTCTATTCTGGTGAGAATATCTGCAACGCATTCCGATTGAATGGAATTGTTAGAACTAACTTCTGTAAAGGCTTGTCAAGGGGGTGCGTCTCGACGGAGGCAGATGTGTGGCTGTACAATGGCACACTCTATGTCAGCACATCTTTAAGACACCCTTGATGACATGGAGAACTAATAAAGAGCAGGTTGGCCATGACGAGTCCTCTTTGACAGAAACACGGACCCTCGAATCATTGTATATCAACCCTATGCTCGATGTTCTCAGGCGCCAGAACCCTCAATCACGCTTTTTGACTTCCCCAACTAAGAAGTAGGTCATCCTTCTGGCATCTAGAGATATACAGGCACTGATAATCTTGCATCAGCGGCGTATTCGACACGGCTGTTTCTCAGACCCTTTACTTCTACATTGACATAAAGACCTCCGGGCCTGAAACCTTCCAGGCTGTCATTTCTGCCCTGAAGCCACTCCGCGAGCGCGGGTATCTGACAACTCTTGAGAATAATAAGACCATCACTAACGGACCTATCACTGTAATCGGCACGGGCAACACACCCTTTGACATGGTCGGGCCTATTGCAAATCGGGACTACTTCTACGACGCGCACCTGGAGTCCTTGAACGAGCCTGAGAATGCCGACATCACAGGTCTGATCTCACCCATCGCGTCTACAAGTTTTGCGGACGCAATCGGCAAGGTCACCCTTAGCGATACCGAGCCTGTTCTAAATGATGAGCAGCTTAGCACTCTCAGATCACAGATTGCTACGGCTAAGAAAAGGGGCATTGGCGCCAGATACTGGGAGACGCCCAATTATCCTATTAGAACGCGCAATCTGGTTTGGAGAACACTACTCCGAGAGGGTGTTGCTCTCTTGAACGTGGACGATCTCGATGCTGCAGCGAGCTACTTTTGATGGCCTTACTCAAACCTCACTGTGGATAAGTCCCATATATGACCCCCTGGCTAGACCCCCCTCTGCGAGTGTCCATATACAATTACTTGTTTGGTTAATATGTCATCAATAATAGAACCAGTGTGAAGCAAGTCACAGAGCACGTGTTATATAAAGCTATGATTACTTGAATATACCCATCAAGCGTAAAAACGGCTTCATCCTTCCCATAGTCCCAATATAGAGTGAATGATTCTTCTCTTACTGAAAAACCAGGCTGAAAAGCACGTGACGCGCCCGTGGATTGGAACGCGCCTCGAAGATGAAGCTCACAGTTAAGAAGAAGTGAGCAAAGGAACACACGCCTATTTCTCTTCATAGACTTCTTTCTCTACACACGAGCTTGCAGCAGCTCAAATGGCCAACGTTGATGCCGATCTGGGGGATCTCTTGGCCAGGGTGCTCCCCACCGGAGTCAAGGTTACCATCCGCCACGTCTCGTCGGCCCCAAACCCATGTGTAGCTCTCTTTGCAGCTCCACCGGGAGAGGAACCCGAGTCTACTTTCTGCGAGAATCACTTTCTTTCGGTCTCAATCATTTCCGATGACGATGACGACTCTGAGGTGATCGTTTTTGGCATTGAAGTGCACGTTTACGGTACCGCACATCTTACTACGATATTTGTGTCCAAGGCCGATTCGACTGGCTACTTGCACCTGCTGAAGAATGCGCCCAAGGTCTCACTTCTCAGACTCATATCAAATGCTTTCCTCTCGTTTCTTGTGCAAACACGCCAACGGCCAGGGGTGCGGCTGATGGTATCGTTGTTTGCTCGTGCTCAGAATCAGTATCTGTTTCCTGGGAGCATTGAGAACCCGGAGAAGCACGTTCTGGATGACCGTGGGTTGATCAAATGGTGGTGCCGTGTCGTTGATCCTATCCTACGGGAGTATGAGCCCGAGACAGGTTCCAAGGAAAAGGGATTGCTCGACCAGACCAAGGAGTCGGCCAAGAGCTCAGCAACCGCGTTTCTAATCGTCCCAGGATGCGATAAGTTCGAAACCAGAGGCTTCTTCCCCAACACAGCAAAGTCGGACGATAAGGAGCGTCCCCGGTGGTTGAACAGCTACCCTCTCCATCAGATCTGCGACAATCCCAACGCGCCGCCGCGGTGCTTGGTTCCTCGCTTCCCTGATGACCCGAAGACACGCTTCTTGATCGATTTGGATGACGAGCTACCTGACTCGGCGGGGTTGGAAGGCTCGAAACAGGATCCTGGTCAGTGGCGGAGTGTCAAGTCTCTCGCGCAGTTCTGGGAGATGATGTCCTTTCGGCAAGAGTGCTCAGCCGGCCGGTTGGTCGGGTTCTTGTGGCTGGTCATCAATCCGCCGGGGCTCGTCAACTCAGTTCAAATGGCCAGTTCTCGGATTGTGTCTCGGGATGCGGCGAAAATCACTTCTGAAACTACAGAGCCGGCAACATCGAGCGAGAAGCATTTGGCCGGTCAAGATGGTCAAGAAGACAAGGAGGCACTTGGCAAGGAGGATACTCCCAAATCATCTTCCGGCATCCATTCTACGGCCGAACCTCAGGCGCCACCGGTGCCCCATGTGGCTGATTCGAAATCCGATAGCATATCCAAGCTGCAGCAAGCCACTGGCCCCAGCGCCTTTTTCTGGCCAGACTCAGGTCGAGGACATGCCGTCCTGAGCGACGAGGACTACAAGACGGCCATCAATTTTCTTCTCGATCAAGACTATGACACCAAAGAAAAAGCCATCGCCAGCACCAATGCATGGAGCCAGAAGCTGGCTTCTCTTGCCGATCAACTCTGGGTGGGCCAGCAGGTTGAAGGGCGGAATACCGCAACAGAGTCCATACAAAAGACACCTGAAACCAATACTCTCCTCGCCACTGGACTGGTTCGAAAACGCAAGAAGGCCGAGACGGGAAGCGACAAGCCCAAGGAGAGTCAGGAGGAAAGTCTTCCTACGCCAACTGAGGAGGCTACACCTGTGGCTGCTTCAGGTCAGACACTAGGAGTCAATGTGCTCAACGCCAGCCTGATCCGCAAGAAGAAGAAAATATGAGTTTCGTATTGTTTTATTCTGCATAGGTCGGCGATTCTGGAGTTTGGTTGATCTGTTTTTTCGTCGCCACGACGGTGGTGACCGGGGTCAGCAAGGCATTGGGGAAATCACTTGAAGCGATTGATGCTGAAGACTATCGAGATAGGTACTCGCAAACAGTTACATCGTAAATTATAGCGTCCTCGAGCTATCTGCATAGCTCGGTTTGAGATGGACAATGCAACAGGGCTCTGTACCTCACACTAGAGGGATAATCACAACATACTACAAATTAATGCACATTAACGTTCAAAAGACTTCTCCCAATAATTATCTAGCCATCTACCCTGCCAGTTGCAATGCAATAATCGTTCACTGATTCAACTTGAGGCCCGAGCTGTATTTGAGGCTGAGTCCGTTTCCCTTGGCTACCCTTAAATAGTCCAATCCACACGGGAGGATCCGTTTCATCCGACTGGAATTACTGCCAGACTAGCTTTTTTGCTAGGTCCATCTTTCTCAGTATGCTTCTCCAATAATAATCGTCATGCAAGCCGGTGGTAATCCCTGTTGTTTGTTGCTCAGTTTGATGAGCGCGATTGACCTTCAAGTGTGCTGACAGCCGACGGCTGGAACGTTTCGTTCTTCCACCACCGCCGGTTTTCAAATAGAATGTCCTCGCTGAACGTCTGCGTCCTCTCTCAATCATCTCTCCTTCAGCGTCTCCGCCCATGACAGAGCTTCAGTCGTATTTGAGTCGCTTCGATATCGGATTCGCCGTCAGACATGGCGAATTCGCGTGGTCGACCGCGCTAGGTTGGATCTGTCTGATCTGGTACACCGTCGTGTTCACTGTCTGTCTCCTGGGATATTATCAAATGTATTCTCCTCTCAATTGCTGATAAATCCGACCCCAGCTAACGATATACTTTTGATAGATGGAGACATTTTTTGCAGAAACCTCAACAATCCCATTCAGCCTCCTCCACCGATGCCCCTCATGTCACCGCCATCCGCCCCGTCAAGGGCCTTGAACCACATCTCTACGACTGTCTGGCTGCGACGTTCGAGCAGGATTATCCCCGCGATAAATTGACCGTGTATTTCTGCATCTCATCGCAGGCCGACCCCGCCTTCCCAACCCTGCAGAAACTTTTGGAGGATTATCCGCATCGCGATGCGCGCATCTACATCGAGGAGGAAGACCCGTTACTCCAGCCCCATAATAAGGCCAACTACGACCTGGGCCCCAATCCCAAGATACGCAATATGAGCCGTGCGTACAGAGAAGCCAAGGGTGATCTGGTCTGGATCATCGACTGCAACGTGTGGGTGGGACAAGGAGTCTGCGGCCGGATGGTGGACAGACTGTGCGGGCTAGGGGGCAAACAAGGGAAGAAGTACAAGTTTGTGCACCACTTGCCCATTGCTGTGGATGTGACGGGGACGATTGGCCTGCGAGAGCAGCGGGAAGCTTTCTTGCAAGCGCACGATGAAGGCGATGCTATTCCGGAAAGAAACGAAGCAGCAGCGTTGATAAGAGAACAGCATGGCGAGGTTGGCTGCCTTGCGACCGGGGGTGGTCGCCTAGAAGAACTGTTCCTGTCCTCTTCTCATGCAAAGATGTACACTGCCATCAACACCGTCCTCATTGCCCCGTGCATTGTCGGTAAATCGAATATGTTTCGCCGTTCCCACCTTGATGAATTGACCAAACCATCGCCTACTGATCCGCGGCCGCGCCATCCTGGGATTGACTACTTCTCCGACAACATATGCGAGGATCATCTGATTGGAGATTTGTTGTGGAAAAGACAAGTCCGCGAGGAAACGGAATCAGGAGAGCGCTGGGGCAAACATGGTATGGTCTTTGGCGATCTTGCCATTCAGCCCGTCGCAAACATGAGTGTCCAGGCCTACATCGCACGTCGAGTCCGGTGGCTACGTGTGCGCAAGTTCACGGTTCTGCTTGCGACTCTAGTTGAGCCGGGTACGGAGTCGATCGTCTGTTCTCTGTATGGAGCATGGGGAGTCACAACTTCTCTTGCTCACTTCCTGCAGCGCAATGGCTTTGGGTGGGCCAGTTACCTGACCTCGTGGACCGCGTTTTTGGCACTCTTCTCTCTGAGCATCGTCACTTGGGCATTGATCGATTGGACCTTGTATATCAAACTACACTCAGCGAAAACCGTCGAGCTCGACGAGGACACGCCGTGCTTTGCACGACCACCGGTCCGTCAGCGGACGAGGCGGTCCTTCCTCCATTGGTTTGCGGCATGGCTGGGGCGAGAGATGCATGCTTTTCCGATCTGGGTTTGGGCGTTCTATGGCGGAGTGACCGTCGTCTGGCGCGACCGACGATTCCGGGTTGGACTTGACATGAAGGTTCAAGAAATCAGGAATGGAAAGGGAGTCCAGATGGAAGGATCATTTTCGAGTCCCGCTTCTCGGTTAGTCGCTCAGAGTCGAGTCGATAGTCATCCAGGGGAACCTCGGAAAGTGAGGCGCGATTGAAAGTACATAATGTGACCGATGTTCTTGACATGACCAGTCATGATCCGAATTAGAACTAGATAGATACAATGAACATGAACATATTCCAACTTTCACAACTTTTGTCTAATGGTATTCGTAACAAGGAATAAAGAAAGAAAATGGCAAACAACCCCGTCATCGAGATCATTTCTTTTCATCCACATCCATCGCCTCCCCAGACGCAGGTGCAGCAGGTGCAGACGCAGACGCCTCAGCACCACCAACACCACTTTCCAACTCACCCGCCTTGTCAGAGCTCAGCAACCACTCCACAACCTGTCGGCCCTTGGACATCTCCCCACGACCCTCCTCTCCAGCCTCAGCCTCCCCTCCAACCTCGATCTCGACCTCCTCCTCCTCCTCGGCCCCCTCAGCAGCGCCCTTACCTTCCTCCTCAGTCGACCAAGCCGTGCGCTCAGCCAGAAACACCGCATCGAGACCCGCATCGTTCTTAATCGAGATGTCCGCCCCGGCCTCGACCAGCGCCTTCACGCACTCCAGATGCGTGTTCAGCGCAGCCCAGTGCAGCGGTGTGTTCCCGGAGTGATTGCGGTGGTTGACCACCGCTACGATCTGTGCCGCGGACAGCGGCGACTCAGACTTGGCCGTCAAGGCGGTCAGGAGATAAGTGAGGATTTCTGTCTCGGGTCAGTAATGAACGCGCGCTCAAGAAAGAAGCACGGGGACACGACATACCATTGTTTCCATTCGCAGCGGGGAAGTGCAGCAGGCATGAGCCCGTGCCGCCCTCAGCCTCGGGCTCTGCGTCGATGGCCGAGGCGATGATCCAGGCCTCTGGGCGGTTGTGCTCTTTACTCTGGCTGGCGAGATCTGCTTTGAGGGCTTCCAGATCGCCTGAGCGGGCGTCGTAGATGAGGTCGTCAATTGCCTCGAAGGAGAGGGTGAGTGGTGTCGACATATTTGGTGGTTGTGCTTTGTGCTGTAACTTTTGTGAAGTGTCTTGGATGCCTTTGGATGCCCAAGTCTAATTATAACTGTCTCTCGCTTTTGCAATGATATATGATATGATAGATTATCTGCACTTCTGTTAGTGGATGATCCAAGCGGTTCTTTTTTTTTCCCCCTTCTTTTGTTTCCAGAAAATGCGAATCATGTGCTTTTCGATCAATATTATAGATCTTGAGAGGTGAAGAAAAAAAAAATTTTTGCGCAGCTCCAAGCATAGATCCTGACATGCCAGATTCATAATGCCATAGATATATAATCTGAATAGAGACACTAGGGGTATGATCGCATCATTTGACCTGTGATTTTTTTTTTTTTCCCTTTCGTTTCTTCTCTTCTCCCCAGGCCATACAAAATACGTTACCCCTCCATGGTGGTTTTCGATATATATATCGATAAGGCAATCTCGCTGATGGGTAGAACTCCACAACGAACAGACAAGACATGAGAAAACCACTGACCTTGAATTCAATATGTGCGGACCAAATTACAGTTTGATGCGCCAGTTCTATAAAACCAGCTGTATACTCGATGGATTGCTGCAAAAGAAACTTCGATATCGAGTCATGTGACCCAGTGTGGGGAATCCGTCCATTTTCGAAGAATTCCAGTTGAGAAACTCCCAGTCTCGCTCCGATAGTGAAGAGGTCTACAATGATATCTCCTAATTAATATGCTCGTGTAATAGAGTGTAACGAAAAGAAGGGAGAGAAAAAAAAAAGATAACGCTGCTTTTATGCTATGCAGTCCCGTATAGTACAGCTGTCAACGCCCCCTCCCAAGCCCATGCACTGAATCAAAAGGTATCTCAAGGTATATCAAAAGTCTAGCGGCAGGAGTATAAAAGCAACAATGCCATCCCAATCCACACCCCTCCTCCTCAATCGCGTAGCCACGCCCTCCGTTTCTCCTCCTTCTTTTCTCTGCGCTTCTCCTTGAACATCTTCAATTCCTTCTTGGTGAGTTTCCGGGCACTGCGCTCTGCCCGGAGACTCCTCCCATCATGGGCATTGGCAGCCGCATCCACGTCAAAGAACGCGTTCATCTGCCGGCGCGACTTGTTCTCATCGTTGAAGTTCTCTGGGTTCAGCGACGCGTCCTGCCACCGGCCCGTGAAGCGGTTGAACTGACCAACAGCCTCGTACGAGGCATTGGGGTCCAATCCGGCGCCCAGCACTCCCCCATCGGCCGGCTGTTCATATTGCTGCGCGTAGTCGGCCGTCGGGTCGTAATCGCCATGGATCGCCGGGTTGTAGCCGCCGACAACAGGAGCCTTGTCCTTCGCGGGAGCTTCGCGCTCCGGGGTAACTCCGGGAAGCTCTGCCGTCGCAGCTGGTACCCGGGGGTTGTCCCACTGCGACACGCCCGTGAAGCGGTTGTAGAAGTAGTACGCCTGAGCGTTGGCATCCCAGAGGGGTTCCCAGCCATCGTCCTCGCCAGGAGGAGCTTCGCTGGGAAGCGGTGGTGGGACCTCTTCGTCTGGTAATGGTGGCGCTGAAGCTTCCTCCCCTTCGTCATTATCATCGTTATCCCCCGTGCTTTTCTTACCGCCTTCGCGCTGCTGCTGGTTGTGTTTCTCACTCGGCGACTCATCTTCCTTTTCCTCGTTCTGTTCTAGTTGTTCTCTCTCCTGTACATCCTCTGCGCGAGATTCCGGCTCTTGCTGGTTGCCCACGGGGAGCTTGGACGGGCTGTCCGTGACGTCTTTCTCTGCGCTCGGAGGACGGCCGGAGGGGCTGGAAGACGGGTTTGCGGACATTCTGAGATTAGCGCTGCTTAGTATGTAGATTTATATATCGAGATGGATGTCTGCAGGTACGTAGATGGCGTGGCACGCTCACTGCAGCATTATTCTGTGCAGTTGACGATTCAACTCGAATTCGCATTTGCTGGACCTCATTATGACGCACTAGCCTTTCTGGGAATAGCTCCGAATCCTCATCTCCTATGCGCCTGTAATCTATCTACGGCCCACGCCATAGAGGACTGCCAGAATGAAAGCGCACTGTACAACTTTCTGGATTCGTTTTGTTGATGAAACTGAGCCAGGGATTTGCTCAGGGAAATGAGACTCATGTGAGATAAGAGAAGGGGTACACAGGGGAGATGGACCAAGTGCGACGTCAAGGCATTGCCAATGCACCATTGGACAGTACTGCTTATGGGCTGTTACTTGAGACCTTGTCCATGCGAATGGAATACAGCAGGCTAAAAAGATAGCCCATCTTGCAAGTGCTTCCATACTACTACCTCCATGTCTCGTGGCAGGATAGGGATCTCCTCCACCCCTCAGCGCTGGCTTCGACCTGATCGATCTCATATTGCTGGGTCGATGGTCACATATATAAGAGCTGGGGTCAATCAATTTTTTTTTTTTTTTTTTTTTTTGAAAAGCCGTATCTAATGGTTATTCAGGTAACAAACTTCGAGGGTTCTTCATCCAGCTAGCATTCTTATAGTCGGTGGGGGTTGTATATCTTTACTTCTTGGCTCAAACATCGCGCAACAACTTCGTTATCCTGGATTTGCTGTAAATATGATATTAAAATATACATTGTAACTAGCGATTATTGAATATCAGGTAATAGATGACTCATTTCCTTTAGGCCAGAGTTGACCCTGTATCAAGAGTAACAGTAGTTAGTGGCTATCAGAGACTGAAGATAGATATCTATTCAGCGGAGATATATATCTCTGTCCCCACGTCTACTATGGTGTATCACACATCATAGAAACAATTATATCAGGAACGGACATATAAAGAGGAGCCTAATGCTATTGTAATACCAGCGTTAGAGAATCATCTTTCTATCTACCATCAGGTAGTTGCGTAGACATGACCATAACAATAATCCTAATATAGCTATTAGTCTTCTCTTCTTTAAAATATATATATATATATTAAAATCTTAAGGTTTACTACGTTTAATGAGGAAACGGTTAGCAAGCGGTTCAAGCATCCTGCTAACCGCCCACGGTCAGTCGTGTTTACTCCAAGCCGACATATCAACTAGATCTCAAAGGTTTTCTAGAAAACGACATGCCATCGTTTGACTGAGGGCAACGAAGTTGTGGTATTGCTAAGCGAGATGGATATAGTAGCCACTAAAACTAAACTCTTCATGAGCGAGCCACTTCCAAACTGCGCACTAGTACAAGGATGAAGAATCATTATCTGGATCAATGATAATAATAATGATGCGGCAGCAAAATATTCCTTTGCGTTGGGAGTTGGTCTCCGTGTGTGTGTTGCGGACGACTTCTCAGAGAGAGACAATGTCATCGTCCAGGTTGAGATAATCCTCCGCCACAATATCCCCCCAGAATTCCTCTGAGATCGCCACTCCCTTTGCAAGTAGCATCCGCCGAGGTATACTCCGAAGGCTAAGTCGATCAATGCAAAAGGATTGTCCGAATAAGACTCCAACCCGCTCGTTCGGCATCTTAGCTTTTGGTATAATAACGGCAACAGTTTCAATAACGACAGGGCAATTTGTAAAAGCCATATTAACGCTAACCTGTAGGACAGAACCATCGCCCAAGCGGTATGGATCGTGAACCGATCCCTTGAGATGTTCCCGGAAGGAAGCGGAGAGCAGGTCTTCCACAATAATGGTCCGATGGGCTCCCGTATCGAATATCATATCAATCCCTTCAAGCTTACAGAGAGGGTCGGTGTCGTTGCTGTTCACCCCTCGTAAAACAAGATCTGCACGAACAATAGGGAGGCGCCTTTCTCCTAATTTCGGCCCAAGTGATACGTACGGATATCGAAATTCCGTTTTGGCAGTCTCTTCAGCCATCTTGCGGAGACGCTCGCGAGCTGCCATACTCAGCGGTGGGCGGGGTTCCACTGCTTTTAGATCGATAGTTGTTCGAATTGGGAGACCTAAACCGTTTCCAGAGGGCGATTCCGAAGCTGACAGGCGTGCCATCTCCCGAAGTACTCGACGGTTCCCAGTTCCACGAGGCATTAAAAGCATCGGTTCATCGATATCGCCGAGGGCTGCTTCGGCAGCTCGGATGGCAGCCCTCCACGTAGTGTGCGCAGGGAGGGTGACAGACAGTTCATTTCGCTGCCAATTCATGGAGTCGGCAACCTGGCGCAGCACCTCCCTCGGATGCAAGGTTCTTGTTTCATGACTATCCATGGTCGATCTCAGAGGTTGGATTGATAAGTCCTGCTCAGGGTTGTAGTGGATTGGTAGCTACTTACTGCTCCTGATTAATGTTTTGCCAGTTCCTCTGAATCAGTCAGTACCAGCCCATGTTTGACCTCAAGGCGAAAGCAAATGCGTTTCCTTTCGACAGAAGCTGCCGCTGGGCTACGTCTAGACCGGTTCGTTTGGCACTGGCCATGGTAAGGTGAGTCAGTAATCGGGTTTCAAGGACAAAGATAGAAGGTTGTATACCTTGTGTCGAGATGAGCGTGGTTCTTCACTCTTCCTCAATGCAGAAGCCACGCCTGTCCAGCGTTGATGGGCGTTGGACAAAAGGAACTTTTCCCCCAAAGAAGGCAGGAACGGAGAGAAGATGAAGCATTTTGTCATCGACTGACGCACCTCTGACGCTCATACGTTCGCAGTTTCGGAGAAGAGTGGTTACAACGGCTGCGATGGCGCTAATCCTTTATACATATTCCACCTATCTAGATAACCCAAATAGGCTTCATCTTTGTGCCTTGATGCCATAGGTTTCATAGTGCGCGACGGATATTATCAGATTCAGTGGCATCGTCAATTTAGAACTGTCATATCTGTAAAGCTTATTCTGAGCCTCGGGTGTCCACAAGTCCATCATCAACTGCGCGAGAAGACATCCACACATGATTCATCTCACTCTCGACAGCATTATGAGTCAGAGAAAAGGCTTTTAATTGTTTATTTTGAAAACACTCCAATCAGGTCATGTGGAGCCGCAAAGAGTTCCCATGGCAGTGAGCTTACGCGCCCTGGCGAAAACGGAAAGAGGAGCAAGTCGATTTCGACAAGACTCCAAGTGCCAGACACTGCGAACGGGATACCACCTGTACCTTGGATGGCCTCGTTGCATTCGGGGATAAAGGAATGACCTTCCCAGGTACAACAACGTACCCGCGCAAGGCCGATCTACAGCCCCTTACTTCATCACTACCAGGGACGAAGCAGTGTCTCAGCCTCCCCTTGCCCACATGGGTCTTGCTGCAGTAGATCAAGACAAACTTTGTGAACAAGCTCGGAGGATTTCAACTTGGCCTCGCAGCATAGGAGCTGGTAAAGTCTAGAGATTCAGACACCATCCCTTGGGTCCCTTGGGATGATCCGGGGAGCAGATCCAAAATGACCCAGTTCAGCGGAGAGTGATCCCTTGCAGACGATCAGCAAAGACTGTACGAGGCAAACAGCTTCCCAGACTGGACCCTGGACTCAGCACGATGCCTGCATTAGCACCTGCATACCATACCTCACGAGGGCCCTTGGAAAGTTGCAAGCTCCATTCTACCGGATTTTGAGGACCAGCCCTTCCCGTGCTATGTACCAAGCCTGTTAGAATCAAGAGATAGTGGGCCAGTACAAAGTACGCCACTGAGGAATCACATCGGCGCCACAAGAATGGAGTCCCTGGCGGATAACCGGAGAAGTAAAAGAGGTCTTTGACGCGGTAATACTGAAACAACTTTCGTAAACATATGCAACCTAACGGTCAGTGGATAAACGCGAAGCTACCGCTTGCATAGATGATCCACAGAGAAAAGCAGGAGGAATGACATTAGCACTCTTTTGCGATTGCAGGTATGTATGGTTGGCTTTCCAAGAAAGGGCATGGCTTCGGGCTCGCCGGCATGCTGGTTGTTGATGGGTTGACTCAAACTAATCAAAGGACCTGCAGATCCATACCATCCACTGGATTGAAAGAGCTTCGATTCAGGGCGCGAGAAGTCCTTGATGGGGTTCAGAAGACAAATCACAGCTCCTTCCTTGCATGCCGCATTCCACACAGTACCTCGAGCTGGACAGCTACTATGGCACACACTGTACGATCAAGGGCCTGTAGAGCTAGCTCAAGCGAGATCGAATAGAGAGCCTGGTTGCCTCCACATTTATCTATATAAGGAAGGCTTTGCATCGCCATCGACCAGACTTTTCCTCTCCATCAGCATTCACTCTCGTTGACAAGCCTTTCCTTCGAAGTACAATCTTCTCTTCTTCAAGCCAAACAAATCTCCGAGTTCCAATCACTCTTTCAAAACCAACCGTCACAATGAAGTTCACTGTCACCGCTGCTGTTCTTGCTTTCGCCGTCTCTGCGGCCGCTCTTCCCCAGGATTTCAATGCTGCTGGCAATGGTTTCGGCAACAAGGGCAACGCCAATGTCCGCTTCCCCGTCCCTGAAGAGATGACCATCAAGCAGGGTACCGAGAAGTGTGGTGACCAGGCTCAGCTCTCTTGCTGCAACAAGGCCACCTACGCTGGTGACTCCACCGATATCGACAGCGGTATCCTTGCTGGTACCCTCAAGAACCTCATCGGTGGTGGATCTGGCCACCAGGGCCTTGGTCTCTTCGACCAGTGCTCCAAGCTGGACCTCCAGAGTATGTCATCAATCCCGCAAACTCTACAACGCCTGCTGACAGTCCCTAGTCCCCATCATTGGTATCCCCATCCAGGATCTCATCAACCAGCAGTGCAAGCAGAACATTGCCTGTTGCCAGAAGTCCACTGCCGATGCCGTTGGTACTCCCTTTTCTCAACTGTGCTTCATGATTCTGACCTGTCCTGCAGAGCGGTTCCCTCATTGGCCTTGGCCTTCCTTGCGTTGCCCTTGGCTCCATTCTGTAAGCAACTCAATGCTTTCAGTGGCCTTCGTAACCTTGCGAAGAGGGTTGGATATTCGATATGCGGTTTGGGGATGGTACAGAGCCCGATGAATCTGGTTTTCGATAGATCAAGTGTCTCTTGCTCAAATCTGTATCATTAATTTCGATGTTAGGCACTCGGAGAAAGAAGATTGCACTGTTTCCTTAATTACCTTCATGTTCTTCAGCATCTTCGACGATGCATTTCCAATCCATATTGTAATGCGCTAGTATTTCATTCCTGCCTCCTTCCCAATATCAGTACTTTACTGCATAGCTAGTCTGCGTATTCTCACCAGTCCCTTAATCCACCCCGCGAGCTCACAGTTCTTGAGCTTGATCAGTATCCCATGGTGCGAGTTCGACAAGTCGGCGACGCGCTGGCCCACATGGAATCATAATCTGCCGTACAACAATAGCATTTAGGCACAAAGCTGAGAGTAGTTACGTTCGTGAGCTCACCCCATCTGCCATTCCTGTGATCAAATGGTGTTCCTGTGATTGGGGAGAGAACAATAGCAGCTGCCTAGGAGGGACTTGTTGATGTCCTCAGGCACCTAGCCTCCTGCCATGTGACATACATCAAGCTACCTCCTCGTGACAGCAGCTCAAGCGCTTCAGTTATCATCGTCCTCATCATCTCGCCAAGAGCACGGGCTCATAGTTTCATATTTCACTAAGAATACCGTCTCAGCCCTCCACTAGTACACAAGATTAGAAGCTAAGGTATGTAGGACATTCCAAGTCCCAGAAGCAAATAGAATCTAATATCCACAAGCAAACCCCCATCCACTACCAAGCCATCCGCCCCAGCGACCAGAAAAACATAACCCCGAGAAAGGCAGAAAAAGACCCAAGAAGACCCGAACTCCAAACTCCGTCATTCGCAAAAAAGAGGACCCTTGCTAGAATTGCTGTTGGTGGCATTATCATCGCTCCATCTTCGACCTCCCAGGCGCAGAGCCGGGAGAATCGCCGCTCCCATCCGCCGCTCCTTCTTCACAGCAGGCTGGGGCCTATCAAGCTCGATTGTGGCCGTTGCAGAGGAGCATGATGAGATTGAGGATCGGCATGAAAGCGCGGTTGCCGGACGGAAGTGAGACTTCGGCGGCAGGGGCCACTTCAGACTTTGAACGCGGAGCGTGTTGATGTTGCTGGTTGTCGTGGACTGGAGGAGATTGATAATGTCGACCAGGGACTTCCTGGAGCTGTGGCGCCATGTTGAGCGCTTGGGGTTCTTGGTCTCGTCAGCCTGCTCTTGCGAGGTGACGGAGGGTTCGTCAGGTGTGGGTGTGGCGTGAATCTCCAAGTCGTCATCGTCTTCCTCGGGGATGTTCTCGATCATGCGGCTCTTGATCTCTGGCAGCTTGACGCTCTTCAGTGGTGCTGGGGCTGGAATCGCCGGCAATTCCTTCTCTATTGACTGCCTGGGTGGGTCATTTGGCTCCGCTTGGGCATCGGCAACATCAATGCGAATGACGTTGGCATTCTCGTTTTGCGGAGGGGCTTCTTGAGGTACCTCAGCTGCTATGGTGGTTTCTTTCTCCCGATCGAAGGTGTTTTCCACAATCGGCTCCTCCGGGCAGATGGTGACCTGCGAGTCGATTGCCTCGACGATGCGAACCGACATCCTCTGCGAGGACATGCTCACCAGTGTCCCGGCTGTCTCTGGACGCACTGGTAACGGTACCGGTACGCCACAAGGAAAACTTTCTGTTTCCTGTTCTTCGGGCTCCCTCAGTGCCTTTCGTCGATGGATACATGGGAAAAAAGACGATATAAGATCCATGGTGGCGGGCGAACGATCTTCATGAACACAAGGATGGATGGTCTGAGGCCCTGCGACAGTCTTTGTTTGATATATACTCTGGCGCGATGAAACCAGCATGCGATGGCGAGCGGGGATGGATTCACTGAATGCACTCCTCGAGACACCGCTACGTCTATCTACATATATAGATGCATTTCCTCGCCACTGAGCGGCTACGACGATGACAATAAACAGTTCATCTCCCGTTCAACGCTTGAGACAGTGGCCTAGGCTAATTAATACGCCCATCTTCATTTGGACGTCTGATGATTCACAATTGAAGAGTTATACGAGTGTGCGAGGCGACAAAGCAAGGACCAGAGACATGTTTGATGGCTATGGATTAGACTGCAGTTCCCAAATAAGTCTCAAGTATTAACGCCATCGGAGAGAGGATATCCCCGGGTGCAGACAGCACGATACATATGCTGATATTATGAGAAGCTTATAGTGATTATTGCATCTCGATGTGCTGGTTGGATGTTCCAATTAGGGCTATAGCGCCGGGGTGGAAAAACCACCAGTTTTGCCTCCCTCACCTCATTTTCTTTCTCGATTCTACACCACAGTTTTTTCTCGGGAAGAGGTTATATTGCTACCTTTTCTGAATCCTTCCAAAAGACTACATGGAAATGGGAGACGTCAGGACACGTTCATGTCGAGTCAGGCGCCCGTGCTGTTGCTTCCCAAGGGACATCTGCAAGGGACAACCAACATTCCCCGTGCGTAGTCCATCCCAAGTGCACATATGATAGTAAGATTGGACCCTTGCATTCCACATGCCTGAGGTCATAGTAGACTAGTATTTGACAAATTTATATTCAAGATCTACATTTCTGCTACCACTGACAACCAATCAACTGTTCTGAGCTGAAGACGCTGAACATAGGAAATGACACCAGATTCACAAGAGCAGCTATCCGAAAAGGGGCTCACAGGCTTACCACAGGCTTACAGCTTGCTTTGCCCTGCGGTTGCCGTATGAAACGATCTGGCGCGGTCCAGGGCCTGGAGAGCCTCCGTCTGGATACGCTGCAGGAGATCTGCGCAGGTTGGGATGTCATGGATCAGACCAATGACCTGGCCGGCGGTCCACACCTAGAAGTCAAAGCTCGTTAGTCCGGAGGCCATGGAAAAAAACAGAACGAGGAAGGAAGAAAGATGATTGGAAGGGAACCTACACCGTAGTCAATGTCCCCGTTCAGGAACACCTCGCGGCCTCTCTTGCCGCTGACGAAGGGCGCCATCTCGCTGAACTCGCCCGTCTTGCTCTCCCTCTCAACCTTGATCGCCTCCTCCGTCACCTTGTTCCTGAACAGACGGGTGGTGTTCTTCCACCGTCTCATGACAAGACTGGTGTTGTGTTCATCCGACGCCACAATGGCCTCCTTCACCTTCTGGTGAATCGGCGCTTCAACAGTGCACATGAACCGAGTACCCATGTTGATACCCTCCGCCCCGAGCGCCAGCGCCGCGGCGAGACCCTGTCCGTCCGCGAAACCGCCAGACGCAATGAAGGGAACCTTGAGCTCCTGGCGCGCTCGGCTGAGGAGAATGAAGTTGGTGATGTCGGATTCGCCGACGTGACCCGCGCACTCGAAGCCGTCAATGGAGAGGAAGTCTACACCCAGCTTGATGGCAGACTTGGCGTGACGGATGGTTGTGCACTTGTGCAGGATGATGGTGTTGACTTCCTTCAGCTGGGCGATCACGGGCCCGGGATTATTCCCCGCCGTCTCGACAATCTTGATACCCTCGTCGATGATCACCTGGGCGTAGGCGGCGTAGTCTGGGGGCACGAGGGAGGGGAGGAAGGTGAGGTTCACGCCGAAGGGCTTCTTGGTCATAGCACGGCATCTGCGGATTTCCTTGCGGAGGTCTTCGGGGGTGGGTTGCGTGAGGGCAGTGAGCTAATCCGGTTAGCACATCCATATCCCGTTGTTGTATCTACGTCTCTAGGGATTGATTGAAGAACGTACGATTCCCAGACCACCTGCATTGCTAACCGCGGCAGCAAGCTCTGCGTATCCAACCCATTGCATACCACCCTGCACGACAGGGACTATATAGTCCATCAGCAGGCGACTTCCAGCGGCGACTTCTCCAACCTCGCATCACCTACCCTCAATCCGCAATCTCCTCGTTAACTCGGTGTTGAAAGGCATTCTGTCTGTGTCTAATCGCAGCGCAACAACAGAGTTGATTTTACCAAAAATGAAGACGTGTAAATTCACGGGGTATCAAAATATCCAAAGACCTTTAGATCAGATCAGGGGAAACATCAACTATTAACAGAAAAGGGAGACTTATTCCGCACTGAGAAATCCTCCGTCGTCATTACAGCTGTGCAACCGCGGGCTTCTGGTGTGGGGGAGCGCGAGTTGCCGAGGTCGAGCAGCCAGCCTGCACTTTTGTTCGGGCAACGATTCCCATTTCGGAGCTAACTCCAGAAAGACCGACGAATACAATATTCCTGGTCTTGAGTATGAAGACTGTGGGGACGGATCCAGAACTAACTACCTGATCCTCCTTATGCTGCCTGGCGATATTCCTGATGAGAGTTGATCATCAATAATAATCCACATTCCACAGGCGACTTCCTGTCCGGTGACCGAAGGCGGATCACCTGATTGTCCTGAAGGTTTCCCCGCATGTGATCCGGGGAGTTAATAGTTCATCTTATGCATAGCATAAACGGGCTACTACGGGCTAACTCCATACAAACCGGAAGCGATCCAAGACTTTGAAAGTGTCGCTCGAGATTATAGATAGATCATCATGAAATAACTGTAGATATAGACGGACTACAAACCTAGAACGCCGCCACTATGCATCATCAAACCCACTGCTATGACTTTTTTACGCATCACCCTTCTATTTGGCGCCCATTTGACTGGCCAGCCAGGTCTCATGGAGCTTCTTCTGTCTCTCCCAGTCCTTCCGAAGCTTCTTCGCCCGACTCTTGGTGACCTCCTCGCCAGCTGCATCGCGCGTAGGAAGACCCTCTTCATCCCATGCACTGTACTCGTTGGTCCGGAACATATCCAGATGGCTCAGCTTGCCCTTTTCCAGCTTCTTCAAAGCTTCCTTTTCCTTGTTCTCTTTCTCGATCTGCTTTTGACGCGCCCGAGCGGCCTTCTCCTCTCGGGCCTGGATGAGTTCCTTCGTTACAGGACGGACCAACGCAGGAAGATTCTCCCGATCCTCGAGGTAGACACCAAGGTCGAACAGATCGATGTCTCGAACCCGGTCGCAGAGGGCTAGGATCTCCTTTCCGACGTTCTCGGATTGCTCCAACGAAGACACCTTGGTGCGGAAGTTTGAAAGGAGGTCAGCATAAGGCTTTGCTGAATCCGTCACGTCCTGCTCTGGCACGGATGCGCTGTTCACAATCGCGACGACGCTCTCCGCAGTGACTCCTTCCTTCCCCCGCGCGGCCTGACGGAGAGTATCGCGCATACTGGAAAGGGGATATAAGAAAGGCTTGGCCTCCTCCGGCACGTCGATACCCGTCCAACCGATCTCCGCGCTCTCGGGAGTAGCATTACCGTTGAGCCCGAAAGTGTTGACCATAGAGGTCACAAATCTGGCAACTGCTTCAACGTCCTTGGCGTTAAGCGTAGACTTGTCCGCGCCGTTGTATTTCGAAATCAGCTCCGAGATCGCAAACATGGCTCCTTGCGTATTGAAAGAGTCGCAGAGATGCTCATGGACTGCCTTCCTCCCTGCCTCTAGGGCAGCAGGAAGAGTGGTATCAGTGCCCGACGTCTGGGCCTGTAGTGTTGCGGGATCCCTGATCTTGATGAAGAAGTTGTTCACCTTTTCTTCCCACGAGTTTCCAGCACTGACGAGTTCCTCTGTGATCTCGACGCCGTCCCTCCATCCGCCCAGTAAGAAAACGATTCTGAGACTTCGAGGTGTCCACTCTTTGCGCTCCAATGCTTCGCGAATAGTAGTAAAGTTCTTCAATGACTTTGACATCTTGGATCCTTGAATCGACAGATGGCCCATATGAAGGAAGTAGTTCACCCACTGGTCGGTGTGCGAGTGGTCATGCGACCAATAGGCCTCACTCTGCGCCAGCTCATTGTCGTGATGTGGGAACGCGAGATCAACACCTCCAGAGTGGATGTCCATCTCCTTGCCCAGTCTCGCAGAAGCCATCGCAGAGCACTCAATATGCCAGCCAGGCCTTCCTCGCCCCCATGAGCTCGTCCAGCTGGGCTCGCCCGGTTTCGAGGCCTTCCAGAGCGCAAAGTCAGAGGCTGAGCGCTTCTCCGTAGTCTTCTTAGTCAGTGCGCCTTCTCCCTCCGCGAGAAGCTTGTTGTCAGACCGACTCCAGGGCTCAAGCCTGGCGTAAGGGTGTCCAGCGGCCTCGAACGCATTGATGTCAAAGTATACCGAGCCATCATCTGTTACGTAACCGAACTTATTCGCAACGATCTTTTCGACGAAATCGGCAATCTCTGCACCATACTCAGTGACTCGAGTCAGCTCGTCGGGGTCGAGGACGTTCAGGTCGCGCATATCTTTTAGGAATCGATCCTCGTACTTCTTCGTCAGCTTGGTGAAAATGGAGTGATCATCCGCGTTGATCGATGACCCTTTGAGCGCGTCCAGATAAGGGAGGAGAAGGTCCTGAGCGTTGGTGTAGAACGACTCCGCAAAGCCACTGGGTGTTGTAGACTGATCCTGGGCTTCCGCCTGCGCGATCACTTTGGCCGCCGACGCCACAGTCTTGATGTGCATCTTGACCTTGGCTTCATCATCGCCGGCCTTTTCGTTACCCGGTAGAGGTCCTCCATTCAGCACGACCGCATAGACCTTTTCGACCTCATCTTGGTACTGCGAGGGGGACAGTTCGCTACTCAGGAGTGGCAGGTTCTTCTTCAGGTAGGCGGTATATGCGCTTTTCGCGACATCGAGGACCTCGGCGTCGATGACGGGGTGAGCGGTGACAAATTCATTGAAGAGATGTTGTTGGCGTGCGCGGAGGATGATCTATATGCGGTTTCGGTCAGCATAAACCGTTACGCTGGCGGGCACAACTCGGTGTGCGGAGCATACCTTGTCGTCAACATCCGTGATATTCATGATGAATTTCACATCGAAATGGAAGTAGTCGCGCATGATACGCCGGATAATGTCGGTGCTGACATAGTTCCTAGCGTGGCCCAGGTGCGCATCATCGTAGACGGTAGGTCCGCAAGCGTACCAGGTCACCTTCTTTGCTTCGGGATCAATGGGGACAAATGGGGTTTTGGATCGCGTCAATGAATTCCAGATCTTCAGAGGAGGTAGTCGAGCTTCGGTCTCTGGATGCACCGTGGGCTGGCGCCATGGCGGCTGCTGGCGCGCGGTGGCCATCGATCTGGAAAAAATCGACAGGGATGAATGGAACGACTGCGGGAGCTTTGGTAGAGCTTTGAAAGAAGTAACCAGATGGGGGATCCGACGGAGAGATAAGGGCATCAAGGACGGAGCGAAGGGGAAAGAAGAAAGAAAACAGAGGAGAAGACCGGTACGGCCAACTAAAACGAGGGGGAGGGGTTGAGCTGGGAGGACAACTTGACTGACTCACGCTGCCTGAGCGCCTGGGTGCCTGGGTGCCTGGGAGCCTGAGGTTCGCATCCTCAAAGGGCACGCGCCCAAAGTCTCTGCGCCAATCAGATCCATCCAAACGGTTAAAGTTGCTCGCCCTGACAATCAGCCCTGAGCCCTGAGCCCTAAAGAGAGCCCATTTTGGGTCTAGACTGCAGCGGAGATTCTCCAAAGCTTGTCTGCTGGACGTTGGCGCGCAAGAGCGGTGCAAGTCGATGCTAGAGGCTGTTCTACTCCCGTAGTAGTATAATCTTTTCTCGACAGTTTTCCGTGACAGATTCGCCCGGTTCTCTGCGATTGCAGGCAGTCGCAATGGGGTCCGTGTTCCTGAACCCGCATCTTCGATCCGACCTTGGAGATCTTGCGCTTCTCCATCTCCGCAGAGACCAGACCATCCCGACGATACTCCAGCTACAAGATGAAGAAAACCAGGGCTACAAGGAAGGCAAGGTGACCAACACGCGGTTTGGCTCGTTCCCGCACAGCACACTCATTGATCAACCGTGGGGGTCGCAAATCGTCGCCTCCATAGTTGACACGGGCTCCCGGGGTCGCAAGCCGAACCAGAAACTCAAGCGCAAAGCGGCCGATCTGGAATCACCAACACCGACGAACAAGGACGAAGCGCAGTCATCACCAGGAACCCCCGTCGCAGCAGCCAGCGGCTTCCTCCATCTCCTATACCCCACGCCCGAGCTATGGACCGCGTCGCTCCCGCACCGGACACAGGTTGTCTACACGCCCGACTACAGCTACATCCTGCACCGGCTGTGCGTTCGCCCCGGGTGCACGATCCTCGAGGCAGGCGCCGGCAGCGGCTCCTTCACGCACGCTTCCGTCCGCGCCGTCTTCAACGGGTACCCGTCCGACGCGCCGCCGGCCAAGAAGCGACGGCTGGGCAAGGTCTGCAGCTTCGAGTTCCACGCGCAGCGCGCGCAGCGCGTCCGCGAAGAAATCCACGAGCACGGCCTGGACGGCCTGGTCGAGGTGACGCACCGCGACGTGTACAAGGACGGGTTCCTGCTCGGCGACCCGGCCACGGGCAAGTCGCCCAAAGCCAACGCGATCTTCCTGGACCTGCCGGCACCGTGGCTCGCGCTCAAGCACCTCGTCCGCAACCCGCCCTCCGGCGCCGAGTCCCCGCTCGACCCCTCCTCGCCCGTCTACATCTGTACATTCTCCCCGTGTCTCGAGCAAGCTCAGCGCACCATCAGCACCCTCCGCCAGTACTCGTGGCTCTCGATATCCATGGTCGAGGTGCAGCACCACCGCATCGACGTGAAGCGCGAGCGCTGCGGCCTGGATTGCGAGGGCGTGCGCGGCGCGATGGTGTTCCCCAAGTCGGTCGACGAGGCCGTCGCGAAGATGCGCGTGGTCGAGGAGAACTCGAGGAAGTTCCGCGAGTCGCGCCAACAGGATAGTGACAACGACAACGACGACGACGAACCCACCCCGTCCGCCGGAAGGGTCAAGAAGGCCGAAGCCGATGAGAGACCCATCCGCGATATCCCATTGCACTCCACCGCTCCTGCATCGTCCACCCCCGCGTACGATCTCGGCCGAGTGGTCCACCGGACGGAGCCGGACTTGAAAACACACACCTCGTATCTCGTCTTCGCTATTCTGCCTCGCGACTGGACCGAGGAGGATGAGCAGCGGTGTCGGCAGGCTTGGCCGTCGCAGCAGGTGGGCGGTTCGCCGGACGCCGGGAAACCGAAGGGCAAGCGACAATTGAAGCGCGAGGCGAAGGAACTGGAGGCGCAGGATCAGAAGGCGGAGAAGTCGGCGGAGGCTTCTGCGTCTCAGTCTCAGTCTCAGTCTCAGTCATAGGGTTCGATACGATGGCTCTAAGAGAACAACTACCCAGCTATCTTAATTGTCTTCGTAATGATTTAAACGGACTTTGTATTAACATGGGTGGGTTCAATGATGGGGCTATGTGAAGCCACAACTTCGTAATGGATGTATCTCTAGCTTCGAGGAAAGAGCCTGTGAGTACAGTAAATTCTGTCATGCGGAATGTCCGTATTGCAGAGAGCCTCGACTCATCAGAAGCATGTATATATACAATGGTAAACGCGCAGGAATCTACTAGACGCTTTGGGGACAGGATATAGCGATGACCCCAGGCAAATGGGTCAAGGTAGATTGTATGGCTGGTATAGAGAACTGGAAAAATCAAGGACCAGGTGAAACGTGACGGATTATCATGACAAGAGTAGAAAACGAGCAGGGAATACCCCGTCTTCTGCAATGAAAGACAAGCTCACAGGTTGTTCTCAGCCTTGAACTTATCCCACGCTTCGTTCAGCACACCGAATACTGCACCGGCAATCATGCGCTGCTCAGTGGTGGCATTGGTAGGAATCTATGCCAGGGGGTGTTAGCCTCACATGTACCCCTCGCAGGTCACAGAAATAACATACCTTGTCCGGGTGCACTTTTGCAATACCCTTCATGTACTGTACCTTGACCTTGTTGGGCAGGATCAGCTCGGACATATTGACCTTTTTCCAGCCGGCTTCCGGCCACAGAATGGTATCCAGGCTCCCCAGCAGAGCTCGCAGGTTATCCTGCTTCCCACCCTTCCAAGCCGCCAGGCGTGCATCGACGCTTTCGCCGAGGGCGAATTTCTCCTCGTCTGCGCGCTCGGCGGCCTGGTTCGCTGCTCGCAGCCGGCTGACGGCTTCGGACGAGCCGCCAGACGGAGAAGAGCTGCCTCGGAGGTCATCCAATGCCGAGGGCTTCTTGGGGGCCGGTGCTGGCGGGCGCCGCGCGGGAGCCGAAGGCTTCGAGGCGGGTTTGCTAATGCCAGCGGCTTTTTCGCATCTGTTGCGGCCTTGGATACTTGTGCTACCACCGTGACCGCTCTCCACTGCCTGCCTCCATGCTTGTGCTGCTTCCGCCCAGCGTTCCAGTTGTTCCAGGGCTTCCGCTTTCCGCATCAAGGCCTTGCCGTAGAAATCCTTCATGGGCTTGCTGGGTTCGCCGTTGGCAAGGTCAATTGTCTCCGCCTCGCCTTTTGCGGGGCCTATCAGCTCCAAAATGGTGTCTGCCTCAGTAATGGCCACCTTGGGCTCGCCGATTTTCAAGGCCGTCATGGCGCGATTGCTACGGATGACGATGGTGATCGGATGCTTGTCCGGTAGCATGGTCAGGGCGGACGTGAAGGCCTCATGAGCGGCAGTATAGTCACCTCGCTTGTAGGCCCCCGTTCCCTTCTCACGATGCCGGTGGATTGACGCCAGGCTTTCCTGCGGGAGTTGCGGGATGACTCGAGGCGGAGCTTTCGGCCTAGCAGGAAGAGGCTTAGATGATACAGAGGGCTTCGAGGGTTGTGCGGGTGGCGGCGTTGGCCGGAGTCGGTTGACCGGCGGCGGTGGTGTGGAAGAATCAAATAGATCTATAGCTGCCTCTGGAGCCGACGGCTGCGCGGCAGGCCGTCTCCTTCGAGCGGGACTGACGTACGCTTGCGCCGTCTGCTCTTCTACTACAGTCTTGGACACCCGAGCCTTGGGATCCAGCGCCTCCCTCCTCTTCTGCTGCTGCTGCTGCATGGAAGCCGGCTGCTGCATGCGCGCGTCTGCCGCTGGAGACCTCTGGCTTCGCAGATCATTACTGTGTGTTCGTGACGCTAGACCTCCACGATCTCGTGCTTGGCTGCGGGATGGACGGGGAGCGTTCCCCGATTCGAGGAGGAGAGCTTCATCTGTAAGAGTTTCAGGCTTCTTGCGAGAAGATTCAGCAAGCTGATCATCACCGGCAGGCGAGGAGGTCCATGACTCTTGGCGGGCAGATGTATCCCTTAGCCATCGCGGCTGATTCGAATCATGCTCGGCGTTGAGATCATTCACAACCTGCTGAACCTTCTTGCTTCCTTGTTTCCATAGAGAATTTGCTGTCTTCAGGAAATTGTTACCAAAGGCAGACGCAGCCTGCGACGCTTCCCTGCCCGCGGATGCGGGGGACCGGTTGCTGGTACGACTCCTGGAGTGATCGGCTCGCTCATCACGCATCCATGACGGGACATCACGATCAGGTCTGGAGCCCCGCTCCCTATTACGTTCTGAAGGGTCGATATCACGATCATGCACGGGAGTTTTGCTCCTTGATTTCTGTCGAGCTTCCTCATGCGCCTGGGTCAAAAGCAAACTAACAGCCGCTTGAACATCTGTCCCAGATGCCGTTGCACGTAGCGCTTGACTCGCCCTGTCCGCAGGGAACCCCATGTCGACAAGCTCCGCAATCGCCCTATCAACTCCATTGGATGGTCTGGGGGAAGACACGTGGTGTTCACGGTCGACGGGTGAAGTGGGTTTCGGCGAAGGTAAAGGGCGAGGGATCTCAGAGACTGGCTTTCCCAGCAAACCAAGGAAGTCGTCGTCGTTGTCGGACTGAGTGGGAGGTTGGGTGGGAGCTGCCGCCTTTGGTTTTAATTGATTGAGGCCAAACGGATCGTCGTCGTCATCATTGAAGGACATTCCATCAGTCTGGTGCAACGTTCTCGGAGCAGCAGCAGCAGCAGCAGCAGCAGCAGACACGCTTTGCGCAATGTGTGGCGACGGACTGGGGCTTGGGATGGGGAAGTTGGTCGAGGCATCTACCGGCGCCGAAGCATCAAAGGCGGCCAGGAGATCATCCTCATCGGCAGACGATGCACGCTGGACTGTTGATCCTGCCCCCGTTGCAAAAGGGTTGTTCGTCCCCTGCTTCTCCAGGCTGTCCCAGAATTGCGCATTTTGCCCCCCATACTGCGATTCAAACTTGGACTTATTTTCTGCCTCCTTCCTGACGCGCTCCTCTTGTAATCGTTTCTGCTGCTCTAGAAGAGACAGGTTTTTGTTCGCATTGGAAGAACTGAAGGACACAAGGTTCGCGAAGCTATCGTTGTCCGGGGTAGCTGATTTGGATGCCGGATGTGACGAGCCGGCGGCAGAAAGGGGGGTTGACCGGCCAGAGACGTTATTACGTGTCACGGCAGGGAAGGCGAATCCGGAGCCCAGCGGTGGGAGCTTCTTTGGGTCATTTGAGGCGCTGGGCGTCCAATTCAACCCGTTCAGGTCGTCCATTGTGATAGTACTGTACAGTATTGACAGGTGGAGGTCTGGAGGGGCCGAATTAGGATAGAGATAGGAGAGGGGTGCAAACTGTCCATGATTAGCTCACCATCGAGTGCCACCAGGGCTATGTGACTGTGAGCTGATTGAGTGACGAGCTAATTAGAAAAAAAAAATGTCTCATAAACAAAAGGGACCTCAGACTCGGAGTCCTTGCAGATTGCTGCTTCCTCCACGTCGCCCTTCAGCTTCTCCAGGCAATTGGGAAACCACCGTCATTGTGGCTGAGGTGGCTGGCTGAGTTCTGAAGACTGAGGCGGTGTTGTGCACCGCCTCGTGTGGCTCGTGTGGGGCTGGCGTTTATCTGACACGTGATCGACTCTCGGCAATTCACAGTTCACACACCCTTGGTTATCATGCTACAGACGTATATTATGTGCAAAAACGATACAATTATTACTCCTATAATTCGTTTTCACTAGCAGGAAGGCCGATCTTGCAATCAGCTTCTGGGAAACGGAGGAGATCTCGATTTATTATCCGATGTTGAGGTGGAGAGCAGGACTCCATACCTGGTCAGGTGACATGGTCATGTTGTCTTTTCGCACACAACTATCTACGCCATCATCTAGACCGACTATGTAGGAGCACAAGTGGACGACACGGTCAGACCACCTAATGACACCCAAAGTCCCAAGACCACCACCCTACCTTGGCGCTGAAGGGGGAAAAAAAAGAAAAAAAAAA
The DNA here is from genome assembly GCF_000002715.2 of Aspergillus clavatus NRRL 1. Lineage (NCBI taxonomy): Eukaryota > Fungi > Ascomycota > Eurotiomycetes > Eurotiales > Aspergillaceae > Aspergillus > Aspergillus clavatus. The sequence continues at coordinate 642,700 of NW_001517104.1, read as the reverse complement.
AGAAAAAAAAGGGCACAAACTGCCTAGTTCGGGTACGCTCGAAACCTTGGATGTCCGGTACCATGGGACAGATGGGACAGATGGATACTATGGAAAGTCAGATCTGGTAATGATGCTACTGCTACTGGTCTGCTACTGCTAAAGCCTAGAGAATAGAGATGTTGTCCAGTTTCCACAAAGGAAGTGAGGACGGAACATTGAATAGCGAATTAACTTACTACGTACTAACTAACAGACCAGTTCCCACTTTTGCCAAAATCGGTCGAACCGTCGAGCACAGGTTCACAGCTTCGGCAGTCTTGCGGGCTGGTACGACCGTACGAGAGCTGCAATCAGCATCAGTGGGCTGTCTCATATGGCGATTTATTGGGCCACCATCCCGTCTAGTACGACTGATCATCCAGCGAGGGAGCAGGTCTAATGTACGTTGATGTCAAAGGACTGTTGACTACATCTCAATATGGATAAACGAATGGACATTATTGGTGACGCTGACCAAGCCATGACTGGGTTGAACACTTCCAACTGTCAACTATTGTAATTGTTAGGGACAAGTAACCTCAGCGGTCTAAACTCCGACTACATACTCCGGAGTAGGCTAAGAGTCTGACATTGGTACTCGTTGTGTGACTGACATGCGTTCCTACATTAGATCCTTTGGCCTGCATATTTGTGCAGTACACTGCCAATGAACATGCATTCTCAGTGCATTGGACGCAGGATGTTGATATATTTTGGATCTGAAGGAGACTAATCGCAACCATTGGCGAGATTGTGGCTGATGATATATTTCCGGTGATCCCCAGGATGAGTACCTAGTAGCTAATCGCGAGATATATCTCAGCGAGTGTAATTGAGCCGGCGCGGGTGTCCAACCGTCCAACGCTTCAACTTGCAACAAGTTAACGAGTCCATAAACAAGAACAACAACAAAAAAAAAAATCGACAGAGGAAGAGAGCATATGCAGCAACCCCTCAAAAAGTACAAAGTCAAAAGCCCTGTGGACAAATAAACATGAAACCCGGCCGACCCAGCAGGATGGCCGGGACCGTGTTTCCCGTGTTAGCCCCAGCGCCCGGTGTGTTGAGGTTTAAAGACGAAGCTTGAAGGGAAGGGCCTAGGCGTCCTGGATAACTGGTGACTACTGACTACTCAATACTGCTGCTTTCCAGGGAGACTGAGCACGAGTCCCCTTACTCTTAATGAATAGATGCTATTGTTAGCACAGGGTTGCCAGTTTGCCACCCGTTAAGCCTCCTGGGTCCTGAATCCCGATATCTTTCTAGTGATCTCGATTCTCTAAGTCTCATTAGATAGCTGAAAAGCGGTAGATGGGTAGTGGGCTGTTGAGTCGATACTAGATAGTACTATGTATTCCAGTATCCACTGTGCAGTGTCCACTGTCCACTGTCCACTCGGCTGTCCGTGCCCCAGTCTCCAGTCCAGGTCCCTGGTCGATAGATACTAACTAGGTTCATTCTGGATGGTATTTTTTCCTGTAATGGAATTACACTGCGGGGTCTTCTCTCCTGGCTCCGAGGGCTATAGTCTATAGGTGTAGTAGATAGATGGAGTAGATCAGATATCATTCCATATATACAGAGTCTAACACTACCTCTCCAGGGACTATTATTATTCACCACAATGACATGGTTCTCATCTCAAGATCAATGAGTTAATCCATCCCCTGTCGATACTAAACACTCGGTAGGTGACTAGAGTGACTAGAGTCTAGACAGCTGAGTCCTTTGGCCCTTGTGTCCGCGGGGCAATGCGTTCGCCCCTCTTCCCCCTTGACACCGCGCGAAGAGGAACAAACAGCTTAACTCGGTGGATTTACAGTGGTCCTATCAACTACCTACTTAGGTTCTAGTCTACTAGTACTATCTCAGGTAGTGGTAACTGGTACTCTGTAGTTAAAAGGTTACTGGTAACTGACGGTGGACTCTGCACAGCTCTCCACCTCCCGACTCCGATGCATACTTAGTTAATAGTACTCCGTACTATTAACTAAGTAACTAACTAGATAGTCCACCCACTAGGGCCATGGCCATTCAAACCTATCGAGTATGCACTCCGTGCATAGGCCATATAGTAATCTCAAATTCGCTAACCTTCTATCTCGTTTGGCGCAGTCTCGATGCATCGTCCTGTCGTTAGTAGTTAGTCCGTCCGGCTGCAGTTAACTGTTCCAGAGAGTCTGTACGCTCCTGTTCCCCATACATACATACATACATACATCTACGTATTATTATCGTATCATACATGATACCTTATTACCTATTAGATCCATTCCTTACTGTCTTAGTCTGATCATTTGTTTTACTCATTCAATTCAATTTTGATTCCTCTTCATTATTATTATTGATTCATCGGAAACCAAATTTTCATCCACCCAGACCTAAAAAGAAGGAAAAAACCACCGAAGGAGATTAGAGAAGCGAGGACCACTAGTTACCTACCACTTACCAGTACTAGGAAGAGTACTAAGGACACAAACACCCACCCAACTAAACTCCCCGAGCCTCTGAGCCTCTGAGCCAGACAGCGACAAGCTCTAAAACTCCAAACACAAACGCTTTCTTCCTTCATTTTCCCCCCCGTTCACCACCTACCGAAACCCGCCGCAGATCATCATCTTTTTCCATTCATGTCAGGTCTCCTTCCGTCGTAGCCAATCTTCCGTCTCGCCCTTCTTTTTATTCTTGGTCTGTTGGACCCTCGTGTCCTCATAACTACCCTTTTTCTCTCAGCAGAATCCCTATTCCACTCCCCACCCACCACCCCTCCCCCGCCCTCCTTCGCTTGAACCCCTGTTTCCACCTTCCGACTCATCTGGAGGGCCATTGGTACTACTATCCCACCCCCTCCCTCCTTCGATCTCGAGATCACTCCTGAGAGATTCTTCTTCTTTGCAATGGGTCTCTTCAAGCGCAAGGACTCGAAGAATTCCATCCAGAGTGATCGGGATGAGCAAGATTCCTTCGCTACAGTGAACAGTGCCCGGACCTCGAATGCGTCATTGAGGTCGCCGGGTTATAAAGGCAGCGGTCTCCCAGCGTCGATCCCCGAGCTCCCGATTGCCAAACCGCCTGACCCGGCATTGGATCCAGGAGCCTATCTTCGAAGCATCCATGCTGTGCGCGAGCGGTGCCGCTTTGTCGCCGAGAAGGCGAAGAGAAATCGACTGAACCATTTCGACGTGGATATGAGCAAATTCACCGCGACAGCATCATACATCGTATCCATTATCAAAGTGCGCCGCTTTCGCGTCCCTCTTATCCTGTTAAATGCGCCGCTTTTGGCTCTTGACTAACCATTACCAAAATTCCCACAGAGAGACTACGCCCCGGACTATGCATCCATCCCACCCCACGGTCGCTGGCAGCACTTCGATGTGGGCGGAAGACCCCGTATCAATCAACTGTTGCAATCGTGGCCCAGTACCATCGACGCGCAAGAACGGACCCGGCGACTGATCGATCTCTTCGTCATCTCCGTCCTCCTGGATGCCGGCGCCGGCACGAAATGGTCGTACAAATCGAAGGAGTCGGGCAAGATCTACAGCCGAAGTGAGGGCTTGGCCGTCGCGACCCTGGAAATGTTCAAGAGCGGCTTGTTCAGCAGCGATCCGACAGAACCATGCCAGGTCGACGGCGCGGGTCTCAAGAAGATCACGGTGGATGTGTTGGCGAAAGGCATGCAACATTCGGAACATAACCAGCTGGCAGGCCTCGAAGGGCGAGCGGGGCTGCTGATGCGGTTGTCCGAGGCCCTGAATAATCAAGAGTTCTTCGGGGTGGACGCTCGGCCAGGAAATATGCTCGGTAAGATATCCGCTGGTCGCAACCTGGATGCGCGATCGTTCTGCTGACCCCTCGTTTGATTCAAGACTACTTGCTTTCCCATCCGTCAACCCTGGCTTCCTCCGTACCCATTGTTCCCATTACCACACTCTGGACCGTCCTCATGGACGGTCTCGCCTCGATCTGGCCGCCATCCAGAACCCAGGTGGACGGGGTCTCAATCGGAGATGCCTGGGTCTGCTCGGACATGCCCAGGTCCCCACCCGCGCAGCCGTGGGAAACCGTTGTTCCGTTCCACAAGCTTACCCAATGGCTGTGCTATTCCATCATGGTACCGATGTCGAAGCTCATGAACATTCACGTCGCCGGCAGTGACCTCCTGACGGGACTTCCCGAATACCGCAATGGCGGTCTGCTCATCGACATGGGCCTGTTGACGCTCAAGGAGGCCGACCTGGAACGGGGCCTTGCGGCCTACAAACAGAACGCTCAGATCAAGGGCCAACCGAATGTGGAGGTAGTGCCGCTCTTTTCCACTGACGATGATGTGGTGGTCGAATGGCGGGCCGTGACCGTGGGATTCTTGGATGACCTGCTGGACGAGGTGAACGGTCAGCTGGGACTGAGAGGCGAAGACCAACTGTCCCTCGCACAGATGCTTGAAGCCGGCTCCTGGAAGGTAGGCGACATTGTCTCTCCAGCGCTTGTGTATTTCCCCTCCTGGGTACTGACAAGAGTTTCTCTATAGGGTGGCCGTGAGATCGCCGAGGTTTCGCGACCAAACACCAAAGAGCCTCCGATCATGATCCGATCCGATGGCACTGTCTTCTAATCACGAGCATTCCATTGTCGAATTTTCTGCGTTGCTACTCCACTGGGGCTTCCTCTTCCCGAGCCTGATGATTTGCGGATAGCCCCTCACGACTTCTTGATGACCAGATGTTGAAATGTCTTCTACCACCCTTGACTTTGTTCTGTGCCTCTTCCGCTTCCGTGAAGCTGTCTATATATATATATATATATCCACTTTTCGATGTAGAGACCTTCGCCGACCGTTTTTCATGGCCATCTCCCATGTACTTTTCTTCTTTGTCTTCGTCCTTTTTTTTTATTTTTTTTTATTTTTTTTATTCTTTGACTTCTCTTTTTATCTTCTCATGGTGTGGGTAAAAGTTTTGACGATGTCACGGCCTTTGCCTGGTTCCCTTTCCCGTTTGACAGTTGAGACAGATTCGAATAATTATTTACAGCTTGGGGTTTAGATGCTCAACTATACATCTGCATATTCAATAGAGACAAGGGCCTTACCAAGGGCTGAATTGACTTGAGTTGTTTCCTCTTTCTGTTATGATGGCGGTTAACATGAATCCAAGATGTCTGCCGAGGTTCAATCGTACATTCTCCCAGAACGGAGGAATTCTGGAATCCAGATTGACGTCACCAGCAGATGACGGCGAATTGCATCAATTAATTGGTTTGAACCCGAGCACAGGATGGAGAATATCAGAGATGCAGCTTCAACCTTGAGAGAGCTCTGGAATCCGGGGCAAAATCCCCATCCTACAGAGCACACGTGACCACCTCGGATCATCGTTGACCCACCGAGCGATGCTCAATGACGGAAGCTGGTCTCCCATCTCTCCAGTCTCCATGCAGCAGCCGATCCTCATGATCAGTTCATGCTCTGTCGATATCGTACAACAACAACAACAACAACAAGATTTCATCGGCACTTATGTATCCTAAAGTCTTCCAGACATTGCATTCAACACGATAGTCCCTCTTTCCCGTGCCTACCATACTGAAGCTGTAGCCGAGAATTGCGGGGTACTACTACAGTACTACTGCTCCTACTGCCAGCGACCGCATCATCCAGTGCAGCGCAACTGGAGCCGAGCTTCTCACAATGGATCAACGCAAGAAGAAGAGAAAGGTGCTTCTGATGGGAAAGAGTGGCTCGGGGAAGTCGTCGATGCGATCCATCATATTCAGCAATTATGTTGCGAAGGATGTACGGCGGCTGGGGGCGACGATTGATGTGGAGCACAGCCATGTCAAGTTCATGGGGAACTTGACGCTGAATCTGTGGGATTGTGGAGGGTGAGTTCTTGATAGATTGATGTTGCTTGCGGGTTGTGGCATGACTTTTTTTGGGGAAGCTGACTCTTGGTCTTCGGGGAGGATAACAGGCAAGATGCGTTCATGGAGACATACCTGGCCTCCCAGCGAGGGAATATCTTCTCCGACGTCGCGGTCTTGATCTATGTTTTCGATATCGAGTCACGGGAGGTCGAGCGGGACCTCGACACGTACAGTGCGATCATCCACGCGCTGAAGGAATTCAGCCCCAACGCCCACGTCTTCTGCCTGGTGCACAAGATGGACCTGATCCAGGCCGAGCACCGGCAGCGCATCTACGAGGAACGCTCCGCCCTGATCCGCAGCCGCTCGGAGCAGTTCGCGATCGACACCTTCGGCAGCAGCATCTGGGATCAATCGCTGTACAAGGCATGGGCGGGCATCGTCCACAAGCTCATCCCGAACCTCACCGTCATCGAGCGGTTCCTCACCGCGTTCGCCAAGCGCGTCGATGCCGAGGAGGTGATCCTCTTCGAGCGCTCGACCTTCCTCACCGTGACCTCGGTCTCGTCCGAGATCGGCGACCTGAATCCCATCTACGATCGCCACGAACGCCTCTCCAACATCATGAAAGCCTTCAAGCACTGCGCAGCCCGCAACACGCATACCACCCCGGCCACCGCCGGCTTCCTGGTCATGCACACCAAGACCCCGCAGTTCAACGTCTTCCTCGGCCGCTTCACCGACAACACCTACATCTTCATGGTTGTCCCGCCGGGCGAGGCTGCCTACAACTGCGCCGTCCTGAACACCATGCTCGCCCGCGAGGGCTTCTCCAAAGCCGCGGCCGCGGGCTACGGAGACGGATTCCCGCTTCCGGCATCGGACTCTCCCGAAGGGAAACTAGCCAACGGTCACAACGCTTGATAGCGTACTCGGGGCTCCCGTGCCTGTCCATGGAGATGTGATCATCCCCTACCCCATCTCGACACCAGCACCCAGCCCCGGCATCAAGCGATCCAGACAACCCTACTAGTAACCAACCTGGCACTTCCCCAATCCCCACCCTTCACAAAAAAAAGAAAAAAAGAAAAGAAAAAAAAAAAGTTGCTCTTGGGATGAACGGCGTTCCGGTCTGAGAGTGATTCGTTTTTCTTTTACTGTATGAGATACCCAAAGCGTGGCATTTTCCGGGAAAAAAAAATCATCTCTCCCACTCTTCCCCTACCTCCCCCGCGCGCCGATTATTTATTTTCTTATATGGAATATAACTCACATATGATTTGAAAATGAACATAAACATGACGTGTAGCCATTCTCTTCTCTGCCGGCCTGAAACTCTGCAAGAGGAATTGGACTTTGCGACTGTGTACTTTCGTCCGTTGACTAGGATAGATAGATGGATGGATGGATGGATAGAGACACGCTCAATCCGCCAGCGCATACATACAAGTAGTACACAGTACACAGTACCTACAATATTACATATCGTAAACTCATCCAACAGGACGAATCTATTCTAAAATCCTGATCCTGATCCTGATCCGAGCCCACGGGGATGCGGGATACATGCGAAATATCCGTCCTACAACACATGACAGTGCATGAATATGAATATGAATAGATGAATGGTATGGGCTACGTTCTCTCTCTTTTTCTTTTTTTTTCTTTTTTTTTTTTTTTTTTTTTGAGTGGATCATGATCATGTCGCTGCGAGGGCGAGCGCAGGCCAGGATCCGAATCCAGCTCTGGATTGGATGAAGTACACACACACACACATACTGGCAAGGGGGCGAGGCAATGTCTAGTTGAGCTAATTGGACAACGACGCTTGGAAGGAGAATGGAAAAAGAAAAAGAAAAGAAAGGTTGAGAAGTTATTTATTGTACATCGGGCATGCGGACGGCGATGTCGCCCGACTGCGTGATGTATCGGACCCAGGGGAGGGAGGGGTATTGCAACTGCACGAGATGGTATTAGCATAAGCATAAGCATTGGGGATTCAGGTGCTCGGGATGACCAAGGGGCAACGAGATGGGAGATGGGAAAAGGCAATACCTTCGGCTCCGTGATTTTCAAGTACCGGACTTGGATACCGCTTGTCGTGAAGTAGGGGATCTCGAACTTGACGTTGATGGGCCGCTTGGCCTTGCCCTGGCCTGTTCCGCCCATGCTACCGCCGAAGCCGCCGGTCATGCCGCCGCCGTGCTCGTCGTCGCCCTTGACGGATGGCAGGCCGAGTTCGGCGCGCATGAGGAACTCCTTCCCGCCGCCGAACTGCTTGATCTTCCAGATGATGGCAGATTTCTCGGGCGCGTAGTGCACGGTTCCGATGTTGGTGCGGAAGCGGGGGGAGTCTGCGTCCTCGGGGACGGGGACAAGGATTTCCACGTTGTTCGCTGTGCTGCGGCGCTTGAATTGTGCTTTGGCCTTTGGGGAGTACTGTGTGTCAGTACTAATGTGACCGTGGAATTTGTAGCGTATACTTTGGCGCAAAGAAAAGGGTGGTCGGCTCATACCTTCAACATATACTCCATCCGGGAACCGGAGTGCGACTCCACCAGACACTCGACCCAGATCAGCGGTTTGACCTGGGTGTTCAGACGATAGCTCATGAGCTCGAATTCTCCATCCGGTGGGATAAAGCTGATGGTCCTGTCGTTTTCGAATCTGGACAGCCGCACGCACTGGTGGAACTTGACATCCTCCATCTCGACCGCCTTGCCTCGTGTCGCGCGGCCGGTCGTTTCGAACATGGCCTTGTCGTTCAGGCCGAGCCGCAGCTCGGGCATACCGCTCAGGTAGCACTTCATCTTGATGGCGCCCAGGATCTCGGATCGCAGGACATTGCCGGAGGCAGACACCAGGAGATTCAAAGATTCGACCACATCCAGGAAGACTTCGTTCTTGCGGTAGCGGATTCCTTCACTTCGCCAGGAGACGGCGTTTGTGACAGCAATGGGGGGTCGGGCTTGAATTTCGAGCTTATGCGACTCTTGTGTGATGTATCTAGAATGACGCAGAAGATGTTTCGTCAGTTGCATGTCTCCATGTAGGCTAGAGACATAAGAGGATGGCCACGCACTCTTGCAGGATCTTGGTCTCTGTTGTTTGCGGATAGCCGAAATCCATCATTTCGTCCAGCAGCTCGTAGATGATGACGAAGTTGTCACGGATACTCTCCTCCTCCAGCACCTTGAAGTATTCTGTGAAGACCTCCACGATCTTGTGGAGGAAAAGGAGGATCTCCGTCGCATTGGTGTTCCGCTTGGTCAAGGCGAGGATATAGAGGTTGCTGTGGCGGATGTAGAGGTACTATAGTTGAGGCAGCCGGTCTCAGCATCTTTCACGGGTGAATTACAGACATAGCGCTCGGCCGTATCATTCCATATCGCTTGCACTCTCCCAGCCATAGCCCGCCGACTCGAAATAGGGGACAAAGCGGGGAACGGGCGGGGGGGGGGGGGGGGGACAGCAGCGTAGGTCGCAGAGGCAAGACATACATTGATACCTTCATGAGAGAAGCACGGAGGAACGGCGGAGCTTTCTTCTTCAGCTTCGTTGAGGAGGACGGGGAATTTCTCGACCGCGGACATGGGAATGTCTCCACGATAGTTGCGGGCTAGAAGGGTCTACACACGGTGGTCAGCATGCGCGCTCCCCAGCATTTCACAGCATTGGAACGTAAGATATGTTTTGCGTACCTTGCCCTTCAAGTCTAAGAAGAAAATAGCGGAAGCCATAGTGCAGGACGGAGATGTTGTGGTTCAGGAGATAGGATGCGTGTGTCGAGGACGTCAAGGTCAGGGTATCAGCGGGAGCGGGTTTCAACTGTAAAGGCCAACAAATCCAATATCCCACATTCTGTTCCCAGCGCTCGATCTGCCTTATCAATATCCGATCGGGAGGGGAAGGTCCAGTGATAATAAAGTCCAGCTAGACACGCAGAGTAAAAGACCGAAATCCAACGCAAACTGCAAGAAGGAAGCTCGGCCAGGAGACTTGATAGCGGGATCAAGAAAGATGATGCCCGTTCTGGGTGTCCAGTCCGTCCACACCTGAATTTTCAGGAATCCAACCCCGAGCCCCACGCCAAGCCCCGAAGAGGCTTAGCGCTCCTCTCACGGGACACATATATATTCTTCGCTTCGGCGAGATTTTTTCCTCTTCTTTTCTTCTTTTCTTCCTTTGTACCATACGCTCTCATTAGACAGTGCAAGGCAGCACAAAATTACTTCGTGTGATTTCTGTACCCATTGTGACATTCTGTTTACTTTGGTCTGCAGTCCTCCATGGCTGAATTGCGATACAGAGTTGCGGAGACTAGAATCGTAATGAGGGCTCCATAAGAACTGGCCGGATATTTTTCTTACTGTTATTCGGGCGGTGTCAGAGGAGCCGTACATCCTTTTTACATCAATCAATGTTCTTTCCAATCAGTGCTTCCCTTTTTTTTTTAGAATACTGAGCTCTAGTGGTATTTGCAGTGATATAACACAAATGTCGTAAATAAAAGTACATATACGGCCGAAGAAAAGAGCCCCCAACACTTACAAGAGAACGAACAGAAAAGAGAGAAAGGAGACAACGCCCTGAAAATGCTCCTGCGGCCGGTTCCCAGTGAGTGAACCCCCGAGATTCTAAGCCGTCGTCTTGAGTCCCAAAGGTGCTAGTATCCGTTCCTGTGCCACCTTGTTGGCGACATGCCCGCCCTTCTCCAGGGCAATAGCACCGACGAGCGCGTACATCGTGTGGGCGAGGACAAGTTCCATTCCAGAGCTGGCGAGGTTGTTGGGCTAGAGAGGGGGGTAAAAAGCATGTCAGCCTATCTGTGTTGGGGGCAACTGGGCCAATGGCACACCCAGTTGATGCTGTAGGCAGGTAGGTAGAAATGACAGGATGATGCAAATCTCACCTTGCGAGGACTCCATCTCAGCACCTTGTCTAATTCATACTTCTGCGCGAGCTCCGCAAGCTTCGACTTGCTCATGAGGAAGCTCTTGGTGTTACCGGAGAGGTTATTCAGGCCCTCCAGGGCCGGATGGGCGAAGGGCTCGCGACCCAGAGAATCCGAAGCGGCAGAGCTGCTAGCATTGCCGGGATTCTGCACCAAAGCCAGAGAGGCCTGTAATTGAACGATCCGCTTCCCTATTGCAAGATATCCGATTAGCCCCCATTCCCCCACGGATCGCCGAGCCATGACAGAAGAGATGTATCATGCGAGAGCGCACCTATGAAAGCCAGACGGTCGTTGAAGCCTCTCCGTCCCTGATCGAAACTCTTATGTGTCACCGCAAGCCACTTCACTTCCTCCGACAGAACCTTGTCGCCGTCGGCGCCCAGCAAGCGGATGTAGAACTGATCGAGAGCCTTCGGGTCGGAATTGACGGGAAATTCGCGTCTCTTGGAGTCGAATCGCAGGCTGAAGGGGGCTTTTGCGCGGGGAGGCGTGTAGGACCAGCGCGGCTTATCCGCAACGTCGACTGGCGCTTGCTCGGTCGATGTTGACAGTCCGCGCCTGGGGATGAGTGCGGCGGAGCCCACGGTCGTGCTGGGGCAGGCAAACCGGCATGCAGAGCAGAAAGCGGTCCTGGCCGCTCGGGCAGATGTCAAAGATGCCATTGTGTCTGTAAATCAAAATCCTGGGTTGTCAAGAGGGAAAACCGTGACGATCCACCTGTCCGGGTTCTTTTTTTTTGTCCCAGCAGTTTAACAAGAGTCGGAGTTCCAGATGGAAGAATTCGGAGATATGGCGCTAGTCCTAAATGGGAGTAGCGCAGACGACCCCAGTAAACAGGAAGTAAATAGTCAACTTCAGCTTCACCAACCACAACTTCCTTCTCTTCTACAATATATCGCCTAATTACTAAAGACTGTCGAGTTTCCATACTGGGACCTGGCAGAGCCAAGGGCAGCTCACTATTTTGCTCCCAAGGAATGAGGACTCTTGACCACGTTCTATGCTCAGAAGTGGCATGTCAATCCGATAGACAACACTAAATGATCGATGAAGAACAGCATTGACCAGATTTGGTAGGCAAAGGCCTCAGCGATCTATATACTCTGGTCTTATTGCGCCAAGTTGGCCTTTTTTTGTTAACCACACAAGAGTCACGGAGTGTGCATTGCATATACACCGTACGATAGGAGCAGACGTATATCTATTCACCCGATTACTTGGAACCATGATGAACATTCCGCAAGTCACTTTTACGCCTAGGATCACCGGTCCATTGATTCGTGTGATGTCCCTGCAAAGAAGTAACGTTGTGGGAAAGAATGAGATGACAGTATGCTCACACTGGGAGAAAATCTCTTGATAGAATGGTAGTATAGTACCTTGGTCAACTGACCGCTAGAATTGTCATCGAGTGATTTCCTATACTTTCACCAAGGATCATGCTCAAAGCACACCCTAGAAACCTAGTGTTAGACGTCTCTAGTAAGCCCACGGACGTCTGTTCCCTACAATAAGTATAAATCGTGTTTTGGAGTGACAATAATGTAGTATGTTGGCGGAGATTGAATCAGCTGTAAACAGTGCCAAACCCCAGCTCATGATTGTGTTGCAGGTTGCACTGTGCTTGAGCAAGTCAAGGATTTTCTGGAAGCACTAATTGCCACACGCTGCCTAAACGCATTTCTCTCGAACAATGCTTGCTTCTGCCCCGCTTGGCAAGAGAGATTAGGCTTAAACAATCCTCCTGAAGTCCTGATAGACAAGAACAAACCAGAGACTGAGACGACAAGCTCTTGGTTTGATCTACAGCCAGGAAAGGTTATTTGCACCGCTTGCCATCGAAGCTCTATGGCCCTGCGCAAGAATGAGACCGTTCGGAGAGAACAGAACGAGGCCCAAGCCTTCTCCACGATGGTGCTGTGCAACACGACTCTACCGTAGATGGAAGCCGAAGGTTCGGCCACAGCAACCTACTATTGGATGAGGATTTCAGTCTTCGTCAGCTAGTCACACTGTTCAGGACTTGGGGCACCAGCTTCTATCATGGATTGGTATTCTGGAAGAATTGGAACGGCTCTTTTGTTACTCACACAGATGGCCTTGTCGCAGTCCAATACGTTCCTCTGATGGTGGACTTTTGCTCGTTGTGTGACCACAAAAAGACTTCAGTTGCCCACGTGCCTAAGTGCAGTCTTCATACATCACCTCCGGGATTCGTAGGTATGCGCACAGATCTGTTTGATGTCAACAATGCAATTGCTGGTGTTCCTGGAGAATTCTCATTTGGCGATATTTGAACCGAATTATCCTTTCCGGCTGAAGTAGGATAGGCTTTCCGTTTCCCCGGTGTAATTCGATGACAAAAAAAAACTTGAACATCCTGGATGTGTGCTTGTGGACTTCAGAAAAGGGAGGTCGGGTCATCACATCCGCGGGGACGATCGCGGGGAGCAAAACTGTTTGCTTCAGACGGCGATTCCAACATACTCCACTAACAAGGCCATTTTGGCTGTAAGTTTTCATAGTTCTCTAGGGTCAGATCCCGGCATTTTCCCGGCAATGAGGGTCAATGAGGTTCAAGTCTGAAGAAAAGGATCCAATTGATGAACCCAGTTGCTTGCAAAGGAGTACTCCGAGGGCATCCACACCTCCGACCTGTCTAGTTCAAAGAAGATGAAAGCCAACATAAACAATAACATTCCACTCAAAACCAGCCGTCCCTGAAGGACTGTTCAGATCCATATTCCTCATTCCGCTGGTGTCACTACCAAGTCGGGATCTGCAATCTGGAGTACCCTTACCACCTCTACAGTGATGGTACGCTTTGACATATGTAGAGCCCTGAAGTATTCTTTGACTCTTTTGAAGCCTTGCAATTGCTCACATATTGTCGTAGTCGACGGAAAGGGTCGGGTACGAGCAAGCCGTCTAACGACATTATCCACCCTCGGGCCCATGCAGAGAGTCAACGAAACTTCTAGATCTCTGAATCGGATACAGACACACTTGTCGTCTCTCGTTATAGCGTTCATTGTCATGTCCAGGAGGCCCCTTTCCGTAAATTGGGCAACCAACAAGATGGCGGTGTACAACCTGGTCGAGGATGATGCCCCTTGATGTTCGTGACTGAGCTCAAGGGGAAGAAGTATTAAAAGCAAGAGTAGAACCGTGATAGCTGATGGGATTTAACAATTGCTAGAGATCCGAGTCGAAGGGAACCCATCCACAGAGAATAGACCTGCAAAGAACAGCATTGGTGCAATATTCCACTCTGACAATATCCGCCCATCGTCCATCAATTGGAAAGTCGCCCTTCGAGTGGGACATCGTCTCGTTGATCTTCGAAAATGGCCGTCAAGCTGAATTTTTGCACCTTGCATGATTTTCAATCCGAATTCAGTCTGAAAGACGGCTCTCTTGATAGCCACGACAGCAGCGGAAACATCTCGATATGCAATTTCTCTGTCAACGATCCCCCGTCACCGAGACCATTCCCCCCGAATCCTCCTCCGAGCCCTGCCTGAACTGCTGAATGGAATGACACCGAGCGTTGATGTAGGATAGAGCAATACAATAGGTGAGTCAAATTCAGGGATTGAACCCATTCCGTGACGCACAGTACCTATTCCCTCGAATAAGGTAGGACGCGACTTTTGGTGTGGAGATCGTTAACGAATTACCAAACAAAGACCCTGAAGCAAACTCATACGATTGATGGTCTGAGAAGGAAGTCCGTTTCAACTGGATGCGAAAAATTGTTTATCTTTGAATTCTGAACCGCAGTGTGGCGTTGGGAAGCGTCGATAGAATGTTGCCCCGGGCTCTTGCACTAATGGAGGAAAAAGGATAGCGAAGCCAACTTTGCCCCATATCATAATCAAGCACTGAATAAACTAGCTTTCACCTGCATTTAAATCAGTCAACCTTTGATTCAAAGTTAATGATGAAAACATATGTTCAGGCTCCGTAGTTGGTAAGGCCTGGAGAAAACGTTGCTCTTAAAGTTTCGAGCTCTTCTGCCATAGCAAGGTTAGGTTGCTCTTCTCCAAAACCCCTACCAGCTAAGTGCCAAAAAAAATAAGCATGGCCTATTGATGAACCAAAAATGAACGTCAAATATCAGTAATCATTTGACCGGTATGGAATATATTGTAAAGGAAACACATTTTCAGAAAAAATCACAACTCAAAGGTATGGGATACAATCAGACAGGACAGAAATCACAGAAAAGCAAGAGTGAGCACGCTAACAGCGGTCAAGCCCACCACGGTCCAGCCAGACTTGATGACCTGCTGGTTGGTCATTCCCCGACCAAGATCCCAAACCAAGTGACGCACACCGTTCAGGCAGTGATAGACGAAGGGGAAGGCAGCGGTGCTCTTGAGCAGAACCTTGGCGGCGAGGGGAAGAGCTCCAAAGGCGGCAACAAGGGAAGCTGATTCCAGGTGCCAGCCGAACAGGGGAGCAGCCAAGTATGCGGTTGCGAAGAGGTACAGAGAGCCGGACAGGGCAACGCCGGTGATACGGTGAAGACTGGAGCCGATCCAGGTGATCTGAGGTCGGTAGATAGAAAGGTGGGGAGCAACAGGACGGTTCAGGCGCTGCTGGGCGAGGATCTTGGATTCATCGGCGGGGCTTGTGGTGGTAACGGCGAATCTGAATGAACAAATCAGTATATCCATCCTCCAAGAGCTGCGATTCCCTTCTGATGTATCGCTTTGAGATGCCTCCGAGCTGAATTCTCAATTATCGCATGACGTAGCGGCCAGTATTCTCGATATCCGACGGCGGCATTGTCGGAGGGTCGATTCAGAAACATGGAGCGGGATTTCGAAGTCACAACCCGACTCACCTCTTCTGCATGGTTCTTCCCGTAGCAACAGCAGCGGGAGAAGCGGCGTTCATCAGAGACCAGCGCATGGCATAGGGCTGCTGGACGGCAACTGCGGCACGATTAGCGAATTCCAGCAACCCTCAAATGGCTACACATACGCCGCCGCAGCGATTGTTGAGCAATCTTCTGAGAGATCATATTGACGTGGTTGATCCCGAGTTAACGGTGCAGACGTTCAAAGCCAGGCAAGACGCTCGATCGGTCGTAATCGTCGTCCAAGGAAGAAACTCGCCCTCGAAGTTCGGACCTTCTCGTAGCGGTTCGGATTCACGGGATGCTCAACCTCGGGCTAGGCTCAAGTCACGGGATCCGGCCTTGTTGTCCACCAGCCAGCCAATCACACCGGGCGGATTACCCAGTCGGAAGATTCTTCTTCCATTCCACCAGCGCTCACCGCCCACGGGTTCCGGATCTCTCTTTTCTGTGCGATTATTTTCTCGTTTTCTCCTTCTTCCTTTCCTTTCCTTCTCCTTAAGGGTCTCAGCTCACGTTGTCTACCATCTGGGAATGATGTCGACGTGCTAAGCAGGGTCTCACTGGTTTCGGCATTCTGTCGCGACCGCAGAGATCTTAGAGATACCTGAGAAGGAGATCTTCGTCCCGTCGTTAATCGCCCATTCTTTCCTGTCCATGGGACTAAAGGGTTTCATATCAGGGTTACATATCAGTCTCGTAAACTATAGATGTTTGTAGAGAAACCAGTAAATATCGTCGATCACGCTGTATAGCTTTTTATGCCCAGGTTGATTGCCAGAGGATATGGTTTCCAAGCGGCATGACTGGGAGAAGCAAGCTCGACCTGGGCTGTGCGACTCGCCAGACTGAGGCCTCTAAGCTTTCTCCATGGGTCAAGCTGGACTCTAAGAAAGACGACTATCATGAATTCTGAGTGTATCTGCCACGTACGAATCCACGGTGGAGTAAGTGTAATGGCGAGACATGTCGATTGCGATTTGCTCATCCTCCAAAGTCGCAATTTCGACTGAGAGAGGCCGGTTACGGAAAGACAAGTACCCAGTATTGTCTACAATAAATAAACCCATCCGTTGCAAAGGGACTTGGCTGGTGCTCAGCAGGATTTGTGAGAGGTATTGGAAGAAGTTTTGCCGTAGCGTTGTGTCATGATGTCTCTCCAGCCAGATATGGCAGAGCATAGGGCCTTGTGTGTGTCCTCGATTTTCTTGATTAACAGATATCCAGCACCTATCAAGCCGTCCGCAGAAGCCACCATCCTGCTTGGATGGCAGGCATAGCATGTAGGCACCGAGAATCCGAGCCAGGATAGTACCCGACGGCGTAGAAGCTGGAAATAACGGCTCAGAAGAGGTAGATTCTCAACCCGAGCGAACTAATTCAATTCAGTCAGCGGATATATCAATAACGAAGGAGATTTTGCGTGATACAGTTTCACCCGTGGAATTAGCGAAGCCGTATAGTCGACGAATAGGCACATCTGGGCAGTTTGCTTGGAGCCATGCATATGCACCGGTCTCGCATTGAATCTTTTTTAGTCTCCCCTGGTGCATCCTGGTGGGGTCCTATACTACACAGTACTAACATAGCACTACTCTATGGGTCTCTGATTAAGCATATTCTGCCACTCCAGCTTTCCAGAATTTCTGATATTATCTTCACCTATACACTATATACACTACTAAGACTAGAGTGAGTGATTTTTCAATTCGCAATGATAATTACACCAGGTCCATTGTTGGCGCTGTGCATATCTTCGCCGGGGGAGGTGTTGTAGAGCTCCCTGTGAGAAACTATATGAGGCATTTCGACTACCCAAGCATCTACCTATCGATGTCCGCATCGCCGTGACAATGACCGTCTCCGTCTGCTGGGTTGATATCCATAAATCAGAAGTTTACAAACCGGCGAATACGTAGAAGTAGTGTGGACATTCGCGCCATGTAACAGGGTGGTTGGCAGCGTCGACAAAGCTCCTCAGTCGCCTGGCAATAATATATATACATATATATACTTCTCAAGGCGTTGCATTCTAGTTCTGAGCTATTTATCAAATGAACAACGAAGAATTCAGCTTAGAGTCCCAGTCCTAGCCCCAGTGGCACGGTAAGGATAAAGATAGAACGTGCGCTCATGCATACATCTTTGACTCACTCATGAGTCACCGGCACGAGTTCAAGGCTGCAATTGACCAGTAGAATGACACATTCAATTTTCAAGGAAACAAGGCATCTACTCTGTGTACTCTGTAATCAGAGACACGGGATTGTTTCAAGTATTGCACGAGTGGAAGATTATCTCTACGTTATATTCAGCGCCCCTACTACTTAAATCTCAATCCTATCCACCAGATTGACAATGCCACTCCTCCACAATTCTGCGTATACTCAACCACCCGACCCAAAATGTCCAACTCGTCTTCCAAAAAAGCACGAGCCATCTACCTGGACGGCCGCACCCTTGAAGGAGGAGGCCAGCTGGTACGCATCGCCATCGCCTTGTCCACCATCACCGGCCACCCCATCACCATCGACCATATCCGAGGAAACCGTAGCGGCAAACAAGGCTTGAAGGGGTCACACCTCGCTGCCATCGAGTACCTGGCCGACGTGAGCAAGAGCCAAGTCGCCGGCGCCAAGATCGGGTCCATGTCGCTGACGTTTCGTCCGCCGCGGAAACCCCTAGCGCTCACGAAGACCGACATCGACATCCGTCTTACCACCGCGGGATCGATCTTCCTGGTTTTCCAGGCCCTGTATCCGTATCTTTTATACACCGGAGGGATATCCTCCGACGAGAACCCGCAGCCGCAGCCTATCCGCATGAGTGTCACGGGGGGCACGAATGTATCATTTGCCCCGTCATATGACTACGTCTCCCAGGTCCTGGTGCCGAATTTCGCCAAAATCGGACTCCCCCCGTTGGCAGTGCAGCTGGACAAGAGGGGATGGTCGAGCGGGCCATTTGATCTGGGGAAAGCGTCGTTTGTCATTGAGCCAATTCGCGAGAGGAGCAGCGAGACATGCTACGGCTTCCCATCCGTCGACCTCAATAGGCACAAAAGAGGCCGAGTTACGCAGATCGATATCACCGTTCTGGCGCCGGATAGCCCCGTCTCTGTGGCCTCGGGCTCCAGGCAAGATCGGAGGGCCCATTTAAACCAGGCGAACAGAGAACCGAGCTATCCCCAGCCCGATGAGGTGGATGAACCGACGACTCGTCAATTTATCCAGGATGAGATTGTGCGTCTCCTCCGTGCTCGACTGGGGAAACTTGCCGCGTCGATTTTCAAGAGGAAATCACCGGATGCATTGGAGCCACTGCCTGGACTCATACATTCCGACGACCACCCCACCTCCGACCCAGTCCCCATCACCATCCACACCTCGGAAACGACCCACCACCACTCACATATCTACCTCCTCATTGTAGCACATACATCGCGAGGATTCAAGCTAGGAAGGGACACACTCTTCGGCGCGCAGACAAGGGTGTCGCGTCGCAAGACTGACCAACCAAGAGTCAACGCGAGAAGCCACGCGGTGGAACTGGCTGAGAGGTGTGTGGATGGGTTTGTGCGGCAGCTGTACGATCCGCGATTGCAGGGTGCGCAGGAAGGGCGCCTGCCCTGTGTGGATGAGTATATGAGGGACCAGTTGGTTATCTTCGAGGCGTTGGGAAGATCGCTCAGCTCGGGGAGTGAGGTTGACCGTCATGAACGAACGAGCCATACCCTCCACACGAAAACGGCGCGGTGGGTGTGTGAACAGATGCTGGATGGGGAGGGGGGTATACTCTGACCAATGCAGGTATCTATCTAATTTATGCTAGATATGCCGAATATGGATATGCCTTCCCATGGGTGTTACTATCCCCATCTTTAGGACCAACGGGGGTGAGAAGCCCAATAGAGATGTGTATACCGCTACAAAGAATATAGCAATCCAACATCGACTAGGCTCATGCAGATGAGGAATCATGATGATATCACCATCCGGATCGGCGATACAAGCAATGAAGATCACTCAGCTCACCATATGTCAGTGGCTTAATAGTCAATAATCTGTTCTAGTAAGGCATGAGTATCCAAGTAGATCCATGAGCGGCCGTCTTGCCTAAAACGACAATCCGAAGGAGTATGCTCCATTATGTAGCTCCAGAATCTAGTGATGCACGATGATGTTGAAGCGCAGATGTGAGCTGTCATTTAGCAGTATATAACAGCCATCCTTGATTCAACCTCATAAGTCGGAGGATTTCTTGTTGGATATGGAGAGGGAACGGGAAGCGGACGTGGCAGTGATTGCCCATATGCATAAATGGTGTTTCGTAATAATGCATGTTATTATGCAAGCCAGGTTCGTGATCCTTCATCCTTGGGCTCGGATGGTGGCAATCCATGGCTTCATCTGATCGCCAACTGCGGTTCAGGCACTTCCCTCGCCTCTGATCAGAGTCGAGACTCGAGACTCGAGAGTCGAGACTTGCGAGAAAAATATCTCAAACACAACACGAGCGATAGTTATCCCCGGAACGAGACAGTTCGTCTGCTATACACAGTAGACATAGTTGAAGCGAGTAGAAGCCACGGCGTTGGGGGCGTCATCAAGCTTCGCCATTCTGCAAGGGTTGAGCCATGCAGGGCGAGGAGAATGTGTCAAATCATATGATGTGTCTTCATCTCTGATCAGATTCAGAATTTCAGATCGAGATGCATCATCCGATGGTTATGCCTTTTCTCTGGCATCTGCATCTGAACGTCCACCTACGTACTGTATCGAAGCCAACAACTGCGCCTGGCCAAGAGTTGCCGAATGCCGTTGACACGGATCCTTACCTAGGTAAGGTAGTGTCTTAGTGCATCTATCATTCCTACTCTACTGACTGGACGAGAGGAGGATAATGACAGGAAAAGCCAGTGGGTACAGCCCCACTGGCCGCCACAAGGTTTTACCATTACCAGCACGGCTTCTCTGCCCTGAAATGGCATCAATTGGCACTGAAGTCTGAACGGCTTCAGATAATGGATCGTATCCCCCGTGTATCCCCGTGTCCAACGCTGTATACACTATACACGTGTATTGTTACCCCGGCTCGAGAACGACTGACTCGTCTAGGTAGTCCCCACTACGAATAATTCATGGGCTTTTTCGCTCGACTCCCAAGTGCTGCGGATTCCCTCATCGTGATAACCTCCTTTTCTCTCCAGTCCCGCTTGCAATCTCAGATCGAGAGGAAAAAAAGGAGATACATGCCTCCTTTTTAGGCCTTGATGCATGGTCCATTTCTCCAGGACGCTCCGATCTTCAAAGATGCTCCGAATCGAGTCATCAGGCACATTATAGTGACCTCGCCATAGTCCTCATTACGCTCGCTCACCCACTTTTCTCTTCTCTTTTTGCTCTTATTTTCAGACTTTCTTTCTTCCCGTTTCTTATCTCTTATCATTGTTCAATTTTAAACGGCTAGAATGAGTGCAGGAAACTCTGATCTGCCGGGGGGTTCCCCCTCCGATATACCAGGACACCCGCCCACCAACCTCCCACCGTTGGAAGAGTATACCGAGACTCGCTCCCAAGACAACCACCGCGAAGACTCTCACCAGGAAACAACCTCTAATGCATCCTCCTCCGCCTTCACGAGAGACCGATGGCTCCATGCAACTCGATCCGTCAGAGAGAAGGCCGGTCGTCTGGCGGACAGGTTGGGCCGGCCGGAGGAACACGGGGCGCATGGACTGGGCTCTTCGTTAGTCCCAACCGAAGAGCTGGGCGCGATGGATGACGAGAAGCTGGTGGCGGTCTTCCGAGACAACAAGGACTCCGGATTATCAGATCATACGAAGCTTCAGATGGCGGTAGATGCCGAAGCTCAAGGGTTGATGCACGGATTCGGTCTGGGAGATCTTCGCCACCGCAAGCCGTTCGGGGAGGCACATCATAACGGCAACGAGAAGGAGCATGGGTTCGCCGAGTCCACTGCGACCACACCCGGTGATCAAACGCCGGCGGATGTGGAGGCCAACGGCCGTGCACCCCCACCATTGCTTGGAGGAGGAGTGCTGTCCGCCCTGCTCCGGCTGCAGGCGAATCAGATGTCACACTGTCGCACCGACAGCATGTACTCCGCTGCCGAATCCGATCGGGAATCGATGCCAGCGCTTTCGGGCACGGTAACCCCCGTGCCTGGCGTTACCTCCTCCGCGACCAGTCCGACTCCGACCAAGCACAAGCCACTGGCCTGGCACAAAAAGTCCAGGAACAGCTCGACGGCGTCCTTGGTCCATGCGTCCATGAGTATGGGCCACATCGGCTCCTCGTCAGCCTGGGCCAACGCAAAAGTCCCTCCGCCGGAGTTCAAAACCGGTAACAAGAAGAAAAGAAAGAAGAACGACGAGGAGATCAAGCTGAGATATCACATTGCCGACATCATCGTTCGTCAACGTTTTATCATGCAGCTGTGCCGTGCCTTCATGAGATACGGCGCTCCGACCCATCGGTTGGAGGAGTACATGCAGATGACGGCTCGCGTGCTGGACATCGAGGCACAGTTCATGTATCTTCCTGGCTGCATGATCATGTCCTTTGATGATCCGTATACGCGCACCGCGGAGGTCAAGCTGGTTCGAGTGCCACAGGGGCTGGATCTGGGTCGCTTGGAGGAAGTCCATGGCTGTTATAAGCGCGTCACGCACGACATGACCGACATGCAGTCGGCAATCAGTGAGCTGACGGAGATCATGGGCCGCAAGGATCGCTATCCCCGGTGGTTGGTGATTCTACTCTATGGGGTGGGCTCCGCCTGCGTGGGCCCCTTTGGTTTCTCCGCGCGTCCGCTGGATATGCCCATTATCTTCATACTTGGTTGCTGCGTTGGCGTCATGCAACTAGTGCTCGCTCCGCTCTCCGCCTTGTACTCCAATGTCTTCGAGGTCACAGCGGCCATCCTCATCTCCTTCCTGGCCCGTGCTTTTGGCAGTATCCGGTACCCTGGTAGCTCAGACCCGGTCTTCTGCTACGCCTCCATCACCCAGTCGTCGATCGCGCTGATTCTTCCCGGTTTCTCTGTCTTGACGAGCAGTCTGGAACTCCAGTCCCACCAGATGATCGCCGGCTCGATCCGCCTGGTGTACACCATCCTCTACTCTCTATTCCTGGGCTACGGCGTCACGGTCGGCACAACCATCTACGGGGCGATCGACCCCAATGCTACGCGGGACACCACCTGCGCGCGACAGAGCGTCTGGGGCAGCCCCTATGCGCAGCGTTTCCCCTTCGTGGCCGCCTATTGCATCATTGCTGCATTGATCAACCAGGCCAAACCGCGCCAGATCCCCATGATGGTTCTCATCGGGACTGCCGGGTACGTGACCAACTACTTCAGCACGCAGAAGCTGGGCCCTTCGTCGCAGGTCGCCAACACCGTCGGCGCGTTCACAATCGGGCTTCTGGCCAACCTGTACAGTCGCCTGTGGCACGGCAATGCAGTCAGCTCGACCATCCCTGGTATCTTCACCATGGTGCCCTCGGGTCTGGCCTCGTCCGGATCGATCCTCTCGGCGATCGAGTACTCGGATGCCGTCAAGAACGGGACAGCGAACACGTCCGGCGGAACGTCGGGCAGCTCTTTGACGAGTCTGGGGTATGGTATGATCCAGACGGCGATTGGGATTACCGTGGGATTGTTCATCTCGGCATTGATTGTTTATCCACATGGGAAGCGTCGGAGTGGATTGTTTTCATTGTAGAATGTTCGGGTTGATCTTCGGTCTTGATTTTGGGTATATTTAGGGCGTTACTAGAACTGCATAGGGAGTTTGGACGGGGTGTTGCCATGGATCTTCGTCTGCCATGTAGACTTCAATTTGCGAGGACGCTTACAGGAGTTCCTGAATGAGTATTTATGCATGAGGTACCTGGCTTATATAGCCATAGTGTGCCCAGGTTTTCAACAACTAGCATCATTGGTCTAGTGGTAGAATTCGTCGTTGCCATCGACGAGGCCCGTGTTCGATTCACGGATGATGCATTCTTTTTTGTTCCCTTGGGAGGTGTTCCCATATCCCTTCTCTCTTCTCTTTGGTTTTGTCACCTGGAATGATGTTCGTTGTTTACTGGAGCACTAACCAATTAATAATAACTCAGATGACTTGATGGACTGTGAACAGACAAAGAACAACCGTGGATGATCCCCCCACGGGGACGGGGCTGGACAGTAGTCAGTCTCAGTCACAGACCATATTCCATATTCCACGCTCCATACTCCACTCCTGGTGTACACCGCCCATCTCCCACGACGTCACTTATATATATGGAGCAATCCTCCTTCGCCATCTGCCCCTATACACACCAATCTTCAGCTACGACATGTCTACACACTCTAATTCGGAACTAAAGCCGAAGCCAGCAATGGAGAACCTCCTCCTCTACATCCTCACCTTCAACTGCGCCCGCAACCCCATTGACATCGACCTAGTCGCCGCCCACTTCTTCCACGCCCTCCCCCCCACCGCGGCCTCCGCACCGCACCTGCTGGTCCTCTCACTCCAAGAACTCGCCCCAATCGCCTACGCCTTCCTCGGCGGCTCCTACCTAACCCCCTACTTCGACGCCTTCACGCAGGCCGTCGCGCGCGCCGCCGCCGACCGCTGGCATGATACGCAGTATGTCCGCCTGGCCACGGACCACGTCGGCATGACCGCGCTGATGGTCTTTGCGCGCGCAGACATTGTGGCACGCATTGGCGCCGTGCAGACCGCGCGCGTCGGGCTCGGCGTCCAGCAGATGGGGAATAAGGGCGCCGTGGTCGCGAGGCTCACGTATGCGACCGCGGACGGCGAGCAGCCGGTCGCGCTTACCTTTGTCGGGGCGCATCTGGCGCCAGCGGAGGAGGCGTTTGAGCGCCGCAATCGGGACTGGAGGGGGATTGTGGAGCGGTTGGTGTTTGAGAGGGTGTTGCGGACACCCGGGGGGCAGGAGGAGGACGACGAGGAAGAGGAGGAGTCTGAGCGGGCGGCGCTGCTGAATTCGGACTCTACGGATGCGAGTGTGAGTGTAGATACGGATAGGGAGCTCACACATAGCAGCAGCGAGCAGGGCATCTTCACCCCCGCCGGCTACCTCTTTCTCGCGGGCGACCTCAATTACCGCACCTCCAACACCCTCCCTCTCCCCGACGACCGTGCGCGCTTCCCGCGGCTCGACACCGACGACCCGGCGCACCCGCTACATTATGCGCAGCTACTTAAGCACGACCAGCTCACCCGCGAGCGCGACCAGGGTCGGTGCTTCCACGGCCTGTCCGAGGCGCCGGTTACCTTCCCGCCGACGTACAAGTACCGCATCGGGGCACGCGACCCGCGCGACTGGGCGTGGACGCGTACGCGGTGGCCCAGCTGGTGCGACCGCGTGCTGTACCTCGAGGACCGGCCGCGGGTGGTGGTGACGACGTACGGGTACGACGCGCTGCCGCTGTTTCCGACGTCGGACCACCGGGCTGTTGCGCTGGCGGCGGCGATACTGTTGCAGGGGCGGTCGCAGTCTGACGCCGGAGGTGGTGAGAGGAGTGCGGCTGAATGGCTGGCGCTGGGGGCGCCGTTCCCCATCGACCGCGACTGGAGACGGAAACGGGATGAGGCTCGTCGCAAGGAGCTGGTGGTGGGAGGCTTGGCGTATCTGGGGCTGACCTGGGAGGGCCGGCGGCTGTTGCTGGCGATGGTGGTGGGCGGTCTGGGCGCGTGGTTCGTGCTGCGGTCGCTGCTCCGCGGTTGATTCTGTATCATTTCCCTGGGATAGTCGGTTGATCTCCCACCGGCCACCAGCACGAGGTCTTGACGCTCGAGGCTCGATCTCCTAGGGCGTGCCGATCATGTGCGCCGACCGGGGTTCCATGCAGTGTCGATCGTCTTGGTATTCATCTTGGTCTTTACTCTCTGGGGGGGGGAAGCGTGGGAATATCGATCTGTCTGGATCTGGTCTGGTCGAGAATCCTCAGGGACCTTGGCAGTCTAATCTATATGACACGCGGTCCGATCGCAGCCGACGAATGTCATGTTTCCGGGTTGAGGTTGAGATTTGGCCCCAACCGTTACCACTTCCCAGGTCTCGACTCCAACATGGAAGATGGGAGATGGGGGTACAGGAAACGGGAATACGAGGGTCGACCGTGTCAGTCGCAAAAATCCCAACCGTCCCACTGGCCACACCAGCGCTGACGACGGCTGGTCCTCCCACGGGGCCCGGACCGAACCAATCTCCCCTTTCTCTTGCGCATTGCGAGGGTTGTTTCGTTGATCGATCATGAAAGTTCAGTTGGCAGCCGAGCCACCAGCATACGACCAGTCCGGATCGAGAATAGTCTGGCAAATTCACGACCACTGCTGCGGCTTCCGCGTGAATTGGATTGGGGAGGCGAGGCACTTTTCGATAGAGGACTAGGTCAAGATGTCAAGATGTCGCATGTCTCCTCCAGTGATCTCTCCCATCGAAGCAACACCGTATCTATCTACGGAGTACAGTTCTACACTTCTACCAGTACCGAGTACTCGATCGACGCCTGGTGGATGGAAACGAAAATGGTGTCCCCTCCCCTCCCACTAGTCGGCAGGCAGAAGCAATCTAGATTAATATTCTCTATTACTCCGTACTCGGTAGTGATCTGAAGAGTCATGACTATCCTTCTTCCTCCAGAGGTATTTATTACGCGGGATAAGCCGCATGTCACGTCCCGAGCCAGACGCATCGATTTCGATTCCAGTTCCACCGGACTACTCGGGAAAGTGTAAAGAAATGAAGTGGTGGACCTTTCCAGCCTTCCAGAAGAAAAAAAATGCGAGATGGCTCTCAGCCTCTCGCATCCGGGACCGCCTTGACTGGATCACCTTCCATCCCGGCATGGTCCACTTTCTGTTAATGTGAAACATACGCCTCGTTCGGGGCGTATGCATCTGCCAGATCCTCAATCCTGAATCCTGAATCCTGATGCCTGATGCCTGCTATCGCCTAGAGCCGATCGCCTATCGCATGCTGGGATATACCACGATGACCGGCATGATGATGATGAGGAGGATGATGCCCTGTAACCCTACGGAGTTAGAGAGACTACTGGATTCTGGAAACTTCATGTCGATCACTCCCTTGACATATGAAACATGGTAGTGCCAGCGCAACGGTAAGCGGGATGGCATCTAATCGACTGAGAAAAATGGGGAAGATCGTGATCGTAGTTGTAGTAGTAGTAGTAGTAGTAGTAGTAGTAGTAGTAGTAGTAGTAGTAGTAGTAGTAGTAGTAGTAGTAGTAGTAGTAGTAGTAGTAGTAGTAGTAGTAGTAGTAGTAGTAGTAGGAGTAGCTCCTGAAGACAGGACAGGATAACACCACCAATACTGCTGGATTGACTCTCCTTGACTCTACTCGGAGGTGTATCATATATACTACGCATGATCGCTAGACTCTTCTTTCTCTCTCTCTCTTTTTTTCAACGGTCTCTCTTCTTCTCATCTTCCATCCCACTTCTGTGGCGGAGCTAGCCCAGCCCAGCTCAACCAACCCAACCCCGGCAAGCGTTACTTTTAGTTGCGAGACAGCCAGCATCATCATCCCGTTTTTTTTATTTTCATTTTATTTTAATTTCATTCTATTTTGTTTGAATTAATATTTTTATTTTTTTTCTCCCCCTCGGTGAATCAACTATTTCTACTGCGACAAATCCCTTGACGGGGACGGAGGATGTCTCTTTATTTTATTCCCCCCCCCCCTTCTTCCATCTCGTGAAGAAAAAAAAAAAAAAAAAGCCTTGACGTCCAATTTCAGCCCTAAGAAGGAATTCGGAAGATCACTAGAAAGGAGAGTGTCAGTGTGTCAGAGTGTGTGGGAAAAGACCGAAGAACAGAACAACAGAAACGCGAAAAAAAAACAAAAAAAAAAAAAAAAAAGGAAAAAAGAAACCCAATAATCAGAATAAAAGAAGACTCTACCCATCCATCCATCTATCAATCAATCAAGCTCTCTCTCTCCCTCCCTCTCTCTCTCTCTATCGGCTACTCGGAAAAGTACCAATTCAATTCAATTCAATTCCCCCTTCAACCATGTTCTCCTGCGCCAATTATCCTCGGGGCTGTCGGGGCCGTGTCAATATCGATGGAGGGAAATGTCCCGATTGCGTGGTGAGTCCCGTCTCTCTCTCTCTCTTTTCTTGTCATCGGGATTGGCGTTGGATAAAGCTTTTCTAACATCTCTGGAGCAGTCTCTCAAACTTCGTCGACCATCGTCGTCGCCCTTTGCTCAGCCTAGAGACTATCGTCGTGCGCTGCCCTCGGAGATCCTGAGTGATTCTTCCTACCGAGCCATCTTCCAGGATCGATGACGGTTCTCCAAGGAAAAAGATTGAAAACAAAGTAGATGGGATCTGCTGGCAGACCCAATCTCTCGGGGGTCATCCATTCCCTACGCATGATGCATTGCCGGAGTTTTTAGCATCCATCCATTCAGTCCTCGTCCAACGATTTGCGGGAGTTCTGGTCGGGCACAGAGACGCCATCACTAAGTCTTGGAGTCCTCAGACGGGGGATCTCTCTCCCTCTCTGTCTTTCTCTTGCAATTTACGGACGACTGGGTGGTAAACAGGAGGCGCAGGCGGTTTTCTGAATCTTTCTTTGTTTGTTTGATTGTTTTTGGCTTCCATAACTCCTACAGACTTCTCTCCTTCTCTTTTCTCTGACTGTGCTTTTCGATTGCATCACATACCCTGTTTAACTCGACTGGACGGATTTTTTTCTTTTTTTAACTTCAATTGTGTTATTCTTCTTGTTGTTGCGGTATACCCAATCCATCCTTCTCAAGCCACCTGCCACAACCCTCTTATCTCTCTCCTACCTATCCCTATTAACTTCGCCCGAATTTCCAACTCTCGTAGACATTCCCCAATGCAATGAAGGGAATGTTTCTGGAAAAATCCTCCTCCTCCTCCTCCTCCTCCCCGGGTGGAGCCTAGACGAAAACCAGCTGACTCTGAAACTCGCCGTCACTGTCGGTTTCTCCCCCAAGTGGAGCCCCCTTGGCAGAAAGGAGAGAAAAGGGGGCCTTTTTTTTTTGGTGCAATGCTTTTGCACTTTTGAGTTTAGTTGATTAACAGGGAAGATGCTTTAGTCTGTCCTCTGTAGCTTTGATTTTGTTTGATTTTGTTTTGCCCTTTGGGATGAAGGTGTGGGGGTAGTCTCGAAGAGTACGGATACTCTCTGCACGATGAGTCTTGAACGCCGGGACTATGGCAGAAGAGTTGATCTTCAGACTGAGAAATGGATCGAGATGTTGCGAGTGACGGAGTCCCGGTGGCTGGTTCGTTCGGTAGTATGCCTTCTGCCAGCAGAGGTTGCCCTCACCCTGCCCCCCCGCGGACTCTGACTCTGACTCTGCACCTCCAGCTCCATTCTTCGTCGGCTTGACGAATGCCATGACCGGGTCCGGCGCGTTGTCCTCGATGTCCTCGATGTCCTCTCCAGGGCGGACCAGCAGTTCCACCTCGGTCAGTTCCCCAGACAGCAGAAGCACGATGTGAACCTCCCTGGTATTCGCGACTGTCTATATACAAATCCATAGATACATACATACATACATACATTCATTCATTCATTCCTCCAGCAAGTTCCGCAACCACTCCACCCGCGCCGTCTTCGCCCGCCGACTCACCCGCGCCTCCGGCACAAACACATCGAACCCATGCCACGCCCCCGGCCACACATGCCGCTCCGCCGCCACGCCATCGCGCCACAGGGCCATCGCATACGCCACGTCCTGATCGCGGAAGACATCCGCCTCGCCGACATCGATGAAGGTCTCGGGCAGGCCGGCCAGCGCGCCCTCGCGCCCGGCCCCCAACGCAAACGCCGCCACCTGCCGCACCCCCGCCGCCGTCACCGGCGCGAGATCCCCATCCTGCCGCGTCGAGAGCCAGTCGACCCCGTCGTCCAGCGCGGCGGGCTGCGGGTGTTCCGGCGCGAGACGGTACTCGACCGTCACGCAGATGGCGCCGAGGGCGTCGACGCAGTCGAGGATCGTGAGCCCCAGGAACCGGTTGCCGGTGGCCAGGCCGCCGCCGTGGAGGTGGAGGATCCCCGGGGTGGTGGCGGCGGGCCGCGTGCGGTGTTTGGGGGCGAAGATGGTGGCGCGCAGGGGGCCGGCTGGGCCGGGGATGTCGACGTCCGTGTAGGTGATGGTGTCTTCTTTGCCGCGAAGGATGGAGTCGACGGTGATCATGGCGTTGAGCGAGGCGCGGTACGTGTCTCGTTCCGCTTGGGTGGTGAGTTCCAGGAGAGGGATGTTCTTATGCGCCTCGGCGAGGTCGGCGTTGAGTGGTGGGCGTGGGATGGACATGTCGTGAGGCTGGGAGTGTGTATAGTATTGGTAGAATGGGTAGTATTAGTAGAGTTGATAGTATGGGTAGTACTGGTAGAATTGATAGAATTGATAGCAATTGGTGAGCTTGAAGCTGGTGATCCTGATACTGATGAAGTGGATTTGACATTGGGATGTTCTCTTTCCTTTATATATAACTAGGGGTAGTGAAGTCGAGCCAATGTCAATGTGTCCGATGCTGGCATCCAGGAGTGACCACCGGCGTAACTATTCAACTATTCGAGTATTGATTGATGATTGATTTGGCAAGAAAAGTCTCCGATGGATACACAGTAATCGAGGATTAGCCCGAGAAGGAAACGTATGTATGTCAGCCGTCGGATAGATAACCTTACCTTGGAGGACTCCATAGCCTGGAGTAAGCACTAACATACTTACGGAGTACATAGCAGTTTAACTGGGTCAGTTAATAAGTTATAACATTAACATATCTCCATACCATCTAATATGCACAAGTTCGAACCAAGGGAGGATCATCGGGACAAGGTGATTAGGGTTAGGGTTAATAACCCCAAGTCATCCAAGTTATGCTGATCCTCTCCCTCTCTCGGTCTCATTATGACGGTCCTTACTAATTATGCAGCTGCATTAGCACGTGCCTGCTGCCATCTTCATTTCCGGTGAAATTCGAACAGGACAAGAGATCTAGTTAGAGGAGAGTAGAGTAGAGTAGAGTATTTATATCATGATTCTTACTAGAAAACAATAGTCTGTCATCTAATAGTCTACTCATTAACATCTCTCTGTATACCTCCCCAAGTCGAACACCAACTACTGGACCCTAACGACTAATCACTAATCACAGCCGATCTGTCGATCGACACCGAATCCTGGATAGTGGAATCAGACACATTCCTCTGTGATCATTCTCCTTTCTCCCTCTCTCTGCCCCCCAATTAACCTCTCCTTAGCGGCCTGGCAACCCATACCACACCATGGCAGACCCGGACGAACCTGCCCGTGCCGCCAAAGCCTGGCCGCAATGGCTTCATTTCAACTCGCACGACCTCAAGACCCTCTTTCGTTGCTCGGCCGCCACCTGGATCTTTGCTCTCCTCATGTTCATCCATCCCACCCTGCGCACCATCGGCCAGGCCACGTTCTTCGGATGGTGAGTGCGGTCCCCGACTCGACGCCAATTGATCTCTGGTAGTGCATGGAGACTAACCGCCGTAGTCTGGTCCTCTTCATCAACCCCCCCGCGGGCATCGTCTCCATCTTCCTGCTCAGTACGCTCACCCTGCTCATCGGGCTCGGCCTCGCCTGGGGCTGGGGCGTCATCACCATGGAAGCCGCACTGGCAGCCCGACCCCAGGCTGAAACCATGGCCCGGCTCCAGGCGCTCCAGGCGGAGATCGCGCGCCAGGTCAACGCCACAGGCTCGAATCCCGCCCTGGTGCAGCAGAAGCTGATCTATGATGGCTTCATGTTGGACGCCCGCGTCACCGCCGTGTACTTTGCCATGATCTGTGTTTTTATCTATTTCTTAGTGGGTTCCACCTCCCAATTGTGTGTGGTGATATGCTAATGAGACAGGCTCGGCTGCGCGCGGCAAACCCCAAGTTCACCCTCGTCCAGATCTTCGGCACCATCATCGCCGACCTATTCCTGACCATCGGCCCCGTCCTGCCCTCGTTCCAGGGCACGTTCCCGCGCGTGCTGATCGAGCCCGCTGCCATCGGCGCCGGGCTGGGTCTCGTCGCGTCACTGCTCTTCTTCCCGCACTCGACCTCGCATGCCGTGCTGGCGGCCATGCAGTCGCTCGTGGGGCTCGCGAAGCAGCCGCTGGAGTTCACGCGCGCCAGCTTCGCAGCCGCCGAGGCCGACCACGAGGATCTGGCGCTGAAGGATCTGGTCGCGGCCCGCACGCGCCTCATCGCCGTGTACCGCGCCATGGAGCCCGCCGTGGGGTTCCTGCCGGTGGACTTCTCGCGCGGCCGCTGGAGCGCCGAGGACGTGAAGACGCTGCGCCGGCCCGTGCGCCAGATCCTGCTGAGTAGCTTGGGCTTGTTGGATTTCCATATCGCGCGGGTGAGTGCGCAGGCGCGGCTGGAGCAGCTGCGGGCGGTCTCGGGCGCCGCCACACCGGTCGTTACAACCGAGGCGCATGGGACGGAGAAGCGTGCGGCGGGGCTGCGGCAGATCATGGAGAGTCTGGACTTGGTCGAGGCGATGGCCACCCCGGAGGCGGAGAGCCTGCGGTCGGGCACGGTGCAGGTGCTGCGCCAGTGCAGCGGAGAGATCCTGCAGGCGTGCGAGGCCGTGGTCGCCGTCAGCGTGGAGTGCATCCGCGGCGTCAATTCGCGGCGGTGGGTGGGGTCGCGCGCGCCGGATCCGCGGGAGCAGGCGCTCACGGCGCTGGAGACGTTGCGGAAAACCCGCACTGCCTTCGCGGCGCAGACGACCGAGAAGTTGATCGAGCGGCACGGGGACGTCTTTGACGAGTCGGGCCAGCTCAAGCGCCTGGACACGCTGGGCGGCTCGTCGATCCGCGGCGTCATGGTCGGCCTGGCCTTCGAGGAGCACGTCCTCTCCGTCGCCGACGCGCTCGAGCAGCTCCTCGTCCAAGTCCTCGCCTTGCTCGACGCCCGTCCCCAGCCCCGGCTCTGGTTCCCGACCAGCATCCACTACGCCGTGCGCTGGGTGCTGCGCCGCAACGCGCCCACGCCCGTGGCGGGCCCGTCGTCGGACACCGACCCGGACGACCCGGCGGCGACGCAGTCGGACGAGGCGCAGGAGCTGTTCCGCCGCATCAGCCGGGGGTACCACGGTCGCCGGCGCCACCCGCTCGGCCGCGTGGTGCTGGGCACGTACCACTGGTTCATCAGCGCCGAGGGCCTGTTCGCGCTGCGCATGGTGATCGTGAGCATTGCGCTGGCCATTCCGGCGGTGATCCCGTCCAGCACCGGGTTCTACTATCGCGAAAAGGGCCTCTGGGGACTCATCATGGCGCAGACCACGCTGCTGGTGTACATGGCCGACTTCACCTTCTCGCTGATCTCGCGGGCCATCGGCACGGTGCTGGGCGGCCTGGTCGGTCTGGCGGCGTGGTACATCGGCTCCGGACATGGGCCGGGCAATCCCTACGGGTTGGCGGCTATTACGGCCCCCGTGGTAATCCTCTTCATGTGGGCGCGGCTGTTCCTGTCGCCGGCCCTGCTGCAGGCCACCGTCATGAGCGCCGCGACCTTCTTCCTGATCATCGGCTACAGCTATGACGATGCGTAAGCCTTCCCCAACTGCTGGTTCGGTCTACAATACTAATGGATTTGGATCAGGCTCCTCCCGCAATACGGCAACCCGGGCATCGGCTACCCGGTCTTCTGGCGCCGTCTCGTCCTCGTCTTCGTCGGATTCGCCGCCGCCGTCGTCGTGCAGATCTTCCCGCGCCCGCCCTCGGCCGCCCGCCACCTCTGCGTGTCGCTGTCCAACACCCTCCGCCGACTGACGGACCACTACGCGCTGCTGCTGTCCTGCTGGGCGCGCAACCCCGACGCGGGCACCATGGCCGAGCAGCTCTCCATCGAGGTGGCCGAGCGGCTCAGCAGCCTCGACGGGCCCGTCGCGCTGCTCCGCCTGGAGTTTTCCGGCTCGCGCTTCGACGCCGCCAGCCTGCGCCAGGTGCAGACGCTCTGCCAGGCGCTGAACCAGAATCTGGGCCGGCTGCTGTTCCTCTCGGCGACCCTGCCCGCCGAGCTGCAGCGGCGACTGGCGCGCTCGCTCGGCGTGCTGGAGCCGCGCGCCGTGGCCGAGGTCATGGCCGTGCTGGGCGTGGTGGCGCAGGCGCTCAAGACCGGCGATGCGCTGCCGGAGGTGCTGCCGACGCCGTTGACGAAGCGCTGCTATGAGCATTGGCGCGCGGCGCAGGCCGACCTGGAGGTGCTGGGCACGGAGCTGGTGCGGGATCAGGGCTATCGACGGTTCTGTGTCGGGGTGATGGCGTATCTGAAGGTGCTGGTGGCGGTGGATGAGCTGGTGATGGTGGTGAAGGGGGTGTTGGGGGAGGGACATATTGTCCAGCGAGAGTTTGATGTTTAATTCCTCGTCAACCGGTGTTGGGCCTGCACATAATGCAATACCGTTACATCGCTCTACGCTCTATGTCGACAGCGAGTAGGTATAGTTATAGTTATAGTGATACAGAGTCGATTTCCTGGGCTGGCGCTTACTGCCAAGACCGTCGACTTTGAACAGATTTTAGTATCATGTCAGGGGTTCATTTCATCACACGACTCTTGATAGTTAGTTAGATATACTTACTCCGTACAGAGTAGATGAAGGGACGGAGTCGACGGAATGGACGCGAGCATAGATTGAATCAGGGCCAATCGAAGGGCAGGATTAGGATTATAGGCAGATTGTGGAAATTAAGGGCCAGCGTTAGGAGTAAAGTATCACTTAATTGTTGAAGGACCTCAATCCTCAATCCCTCGAGATGTAGACTAGACAGCAAAATCTCTCTCTCTCTCTCTCTCCTGTCGACTGTACAGAGTATACCATCACAATGAACGTCAATGGGCAGATCTACACTCCCGGCCTGGCTATCGTCGATGCCCCCCAGCCCCATACGCCTCTCGGAGGAGGTATCCAAGCCAATCCACTCCCATCTAACTGAAATATGAAACCCAGCTGATCATCACAGACACCCTGCACGTCGCAATCGACATCTCCGGCAACGGCCGCATCTGGCCCCCTTCCAAAGACTCCTCCACCACCCTCCACTCCCTCACTCTCTTCCTGACCTCCTACGCCACCTCCAAGAACCTCACCATCTCCAATGCCACCGACGCAGGCTCCGTCCTCGACCTCGAGCCATCGTCCACGGTCAAACATGTCAACTGGGTCTGGCCCGCGTGTCTAGCTGGAGAGGGCAACAAGAGTCCCCGCGGCGAATACAACATCTCCATGCACCAGGCCTTTCGCGTCAACGGATCGGAATACTATACCGTGTTTGACTTGCCGATGGCTGTGGCAAATAGCATTGAACCGTCGGAGAAGAGGGTGGACTGTTCGGTGCTGGAGAACGACATGCTGGCGCCGGAGGTCGTGGCGCAGAGTAACGGGTCGTGGACGGCGTCGCCGTGGTTGGGAGGCGTCATCGCCGAGGGGGGCAGTGGTACGGCAAACGGGGGAAAGCAGAACGCTGGACAGAGAGCATCTAGCTCTGTAGGGGTCAAGGGGTTGTTGGTGGTGGGCTTGACGGGCATGGCGTGGATGCTGTAGCCAGTTGGCTGGAGTCAATCACCAACTGGTCAAGAGAACGTGTACGATAGATAGATAGATAGATGGCCTAAGGCATCGGTTCCCCCGCATTCACCGCGAGTTCGAGTCCAAACTCGACGCTGTTCGCATCTTCATCTCCGGAATGAACTCGGTATACCATCGATGCCGCTTTGGATGTCGTCATGTCGCATTTCCAGCTGCAGTGTGGCTACTGCCTCACCACCTTCACTCGCGCAGAGCACCTGCGACGCCATTTGCGCTCCCGTACGTCGGCTACTCCCTCCCAGGAAGACAAGACACCGCTCACCATGACGCAGATGGGAATCTGAGACCGTACAGATGTGAATCCTGTCGGAGGTCGTTTACACGAAAGTATGTTTCTGCCAGCGAACATGTGCTCGGGGACTGATAGGGCCAGAGATCTCTTGACGCGCCACCAAAAGACATGTAAAGCAAGACACAGCCCGCTATCTGAATACCGGGCACGTCCAGTAGCCCAGGCCGAAAGACTCCAGCCTCGTCTTCCGATGGCTCCAATGGCGTTGGCTTTAGTGGGCCCAGAATCAAGTATGCTGCTTGACCAGCCGTCGTCGCTAGACTTTGCGGCCTGGGACTCTCTACATGCACCTCCCATGGCGTCCGACAGTATCACCACGGGGGAGAAGCTGGAGTATCTGGCCGACTTCACCAGATCCAACGGCATGGCGACGTTTCTAGACTATGAAACACTCAAGCAGCGACAGAAACTCCTTCTCGACTGCAGTGAGAGCCACCTGACGGACCATCCCGCTGTGACAGTTGATCCCGCACTCCACCACCAACCCTGCCATCTAGATCCCCTCACTCTCAAGACGCACGAAATCACCCACTGTCTTCAACATGTCATCAGTAACAAATTCGAGAAGGTTGTCATCAAGTTAGACTGGGCCCCCGACGTCCAAGCATCCTGCGAGGCCTTCTACACTCCTCGGAATATCCGCCGCTTTCTGGAGTACTTCTGGGCGCTATGGTACCCCAACTGTCCTATCGTGCATCGACCTTCTTTCGACCCGCTGGGTGCACCTGTTGCCTTGCTCTGTGTTATGGTATTGATCGGGGCGTGTCTCTCCCCATACGAAGACGACGGCCACGCCGCGAGGATGTGGTTGGACGGTGTTGAGGAGCTGGCTTTTTGCAATGGGTGTTTCCACGAAGAGAGCGGAAAACTGATGGTAACTGTGCCGCGCCTCAAGTCCCGCGTGGAAAGTCTTCAGACTGCATACCTGGTCTGCTGGCTACAGAAGAGGGAGGGCTCGGTCGAAGCGCAGGGTAGGGTGAGGAGGCATCGGCATGCGGTGATGGTCACGGTTGGTTCCCTACCCAGGATGTGGACGCTGAGCTAATGGAAGTATAGCTAGCGAGAGACATTGGCATTGAATCTGCGACGCATCGCAACCTATGGCTGACTGACCCGTCAGAGAACTGGTGGAGGCAGTTTGCCATTGAAGAAGCGTTGATTCGGCATGTCCCCCATTCTGTTTCAACGTATGTAAACTTAGCTGAGGAACAGGCAGGACTCTAACATACGTCTTCCTCATCGACGCCGCCACGGCGATATTCCATCACACCCCGCCACGGATGGTGGTCTCGGAGCTCCAAATGGACATGTCCTGCCCCGAGCCCTGTTTCCAAGCAGACTCGGCGATAGAATGCTTCAACCTCCTCCGAGGCTGCGAGGGGAGCACCTTCTGGTCGGCGAGGCTGTCTGTTGCCGAAGTGGCACGGAGGATATGCCAGGGCGAGCTAGATGAACAATGCATCCACGAATACTCGACGATGGGGACGCTGAACCTCTTCACGACCGTGCAGGGTAGGCGTCTTTTTTTTCCGATGCAGGCAGAGTCGGGAGTGCTAACACTCGCCAGCCCTCCACTCGCTGCTGATGATCCCACTCCAAAACTCTCCGGCCTTGGACTCGACGCTGGCTCCGGTCCAGATCGGGTTGGACAATTGGCGGCGCATGTGGATCCACCGACGGCCAGAAGACCGAAGGATACCGGACCAGCCTCGCTGCCTATGGAAGAAGATCGGGGTTGTGCGCTATGCGCCGGGGGTTTGGCATCTGGCGCGAAGCCTCCTGGCTCGGATGACGGCCAGCGCTATGGGGCCGATCCCGGAGTCGTCTAGACAAGGCCCGGCTCGAGACGGTCATACGGACATGACCGATGTTAATGGGTTGATTATGGAGTACCAACAGCTGAATCTAGATGCTTCGTCGTCTTTCTAGAGGGGTTTGTTTCCTACTTTATCTCAGGTTCGCACCTGAACCGTGAGGTTGGTTGGTTTCACAAACCACGAGTTCTCCGTATTCCACTACTGCGCGATATGTACTGTTTATATACATATATGCACAAGGCGGAAGAAACTACCTATGTCCTATGGATATGCAGGTTTACTTTCTGATATCTTCAGACTTCAGTCCCCCCCCCGGGCCTCCACTGTGGAGATCCCTGGGACTATATGGGGCACACCCTTAGGACTAGGACTAGGACTAGGACTAGGTTGTAGCTGTATCTGTATGTATCTACCATGTTCATAGTATTTTGGGTCTTATAGATAGATGCAACCTACTCCATACTCCATACTCCATACTCCTAGCAAACATCACATCACATCACCAACACCCCCATCCCACCCAACCCCTCCGTCCACCTCCCCGCCCCCGCCCAAATCCCCGGCAACGCCCGCACCGCCGCATCCACATTCCGGAACCGCGTGCGCGCATACACATCCCGCAGCCTCGCCACGAAGAAAGCCCGCAGCGCCTCGTCGGCGCTATCCGCCGCGGCGATGAAACACGCCCAGACGAGCGCGTGCGCGCCCGGCGCGTCCGCGTCGATCTGCGCGATCACCGCGCGGAGCTGCGTCGCCAGCGCCCGCTGTTCGTGGTTCGTGGTTGCGCGGTGCAGGTAGATGCGCGAGGCGAGCGTGAAGGCTTGTCGGGTGAGGTGGAGGAGGGCGTGGTGGGTGGATGTGGCGGGGAGGTCGTAGGCGAGCCAGTCGAGGGTTTGGGAGGGTGGGGAGCGGAGGACTAGCAGGCCTTGGTCTTCGCTGAGGAGCGGTTGGCCGAGGAGTTCGAACCTGTTTGGATCGGATCGGATCGGATCCTTGTGAGAATTGGTGGTTGGGTAGGGAGGTTGGGATTGGGATTGGGGTTGGGGATTGGGGATTTTGGGTCGTACATGTGTGTCTGCTGGAGCAGGAACTTGGCGACATCCGAGCGCACCGGCGCCGCGTTGTGCGTCACCGAGTGCAGCGTGCGCAGCAGATGATGGTACTCGTCGCTTGCGGTGACCGTTTCGCCAACAAGGAGCACGATCAGCGTGGCCCATGTTTCGGCGCTGAAGACACGCTCCGGCGCCCGGAGCAGCGACTCGCGGCGCAGGCGCGAAATCAGCGCCGCGCGGCCCGTCTCAGCAGCAGCCGAGAACGCTGGCTGCAGCTGCGCTAGGTACTGCGTCGCGACGACCTCGACGGCCTGCCGCACGAGGTCGTCGCCGCAGGCCATGGGGAGGATGAAGTCGCGGTATCCGTTCGCGACGTCGTCGAGGAGGACCATGACGGGGGCGACGTCGCGCGCGACTGCCCGGGGCTGTTAGCTTTTGCGAACTTGTATCTGTGTCGATTGGGGCCCAGCGTACAGTGCGAGAAGAGCATGCGCGCGCGCGCACCCAGCGGAGCCACCCACGGCGCGAGCGGACAGATCTCGCTTCCACGAGTGACCTCTTCTTCTGCATCTGCATCTGCATCTCCATCCAACCCACCCCTCCCCAGTGTATCCTCCACCTCCACCCCCTCCTCCTTCCCACCCCTCCTCACCCGTTTATGCACCCTCCCCTCGCGCCATCGTAGCTGCGAGCGCACCGGCGCCCCCTGCGCAAAGACGCTCTCCGCCCTCACCCCCACAACGGGGATAACACATCCCTTCAGCTTCCCGCGCGAGGCGACGCCATTCGTGAACCGGATCCGCGACTGTCCGGAGCACTCAATCCCTTTCTTTTGGCATTTGGCGCACACGGGGTCGCCGCCGTCGCAGATGATTCGTCGTTTGGTGCATTGGAAGCAGCCTGGTGGATTCGTTAGGATGTGTGTGGTGTGTGAAGGGGAAGGGGGGGGGGGGTGGGCGGACCGCGGTTCTTGGTACCGGGTGCAGTCATCGGCTTGGAGGCATGGGTTTGGTATCACTACCACTACCGCTATCGCTATCGCTGTTGTGGGATCGATTACTGGTGCTGTGGCCTGTGGGAGGGAAGTGGAAGGTTGTACACTGTACAGTCGTGTTGTTTTTGTGTGGAGAAGAGATTTTTGCTTAGGATTCGGAGTCTGGACCGAGGATGCGGGGAGGGAAGGATGCCAGTTGGCGGTGGCACTTGGGGGGAGTCGTTGGAGTTGGTGATCAGCCCCATTCAGCGGATTTGGTCGAGATGGAATTAAATTAAGGAAAAGATAGATAAATACATAAGTGACTTAGATTCCGTACATCATGGCTATTCATATATTCACAACCCGTCTTCCCCCCCCCACCCGACGCACCATTATCAAGCATTCTTGGGTATACCGTATACATATGGAAACAGACCAGCCACAGCTCAAACTACCGGCACTCGATCTCCAAAGACAGGCATCGCAGAAGCAACGGAGACAGACGCAGGTACAGGCACACGCTCCAACCCACCCGGACTCGCCCGCCTCCCCACCTTCCGCTCCAACTGGTTTGACAGCGACCGCGCCACCACAAACGCCATGTCCGACTTGGTGCCGAGACACCACAGCGCTGAGATGCAGAACTCGCAGGTCCGCCGCGCATACTCGGCCGGGTCATCGCCGGGCCGGCCGTATCCGGCCCGCGGGGGCGGGGGATGGAGGCTGATCTCGTCGAGAAGGATGTACGCGGCCTTGGCGAAGCAGCGGATCAGGACCAGGGTCCACGGCTCCGTCAGAAAGGCCGCCTCGTTGACCGAGTCGTGGAACGAGTCGAACTTGCCGGAGAGCGAGACCTGGCCCTGCAGGCAGCGCTGGGCGATGGCCCCCGCGGCGAGCGCGTTGTCGCGCCGCAGCGTCGCGACAAAGTCGATGGCGCCGCGCGCCTCGCGCTGGCTGTCCAGCCCCAGTCGTCCCTCGTCGATGCCCTTGACGGCGTCGGCGAGTAGCATGGCGGCCAGGTGCCAGTGGCCCGCCACGATGACGTACCAGGCCTGGATGCGCGGGGGCAAGTCGTCGTGGTGGGCGTTGCAGGTGGTGAAGAAGCGCTTGTACGCGGCGTTCCAGTGCTGGTAGATGCGCAGCGCCTTCTGGATGGCTTCTTCCAGGCGCTCGGGGCTCGCGCCGCGGTAGACGAGTGTCTCGAGACGGGTGACCTGGCGGAAGAGGAGGACTTTGACGGGGCTGGCGTCGGAGAGTACCTCGGCCGCCTCGTCGTAGGAGCAGGGCCACGAGGGCGGGTCCGCCTGCTGCTGCTGCTGCTGCCGTGCTGCGCGTTTGCGGAGGAAGAAGTCGCCCCAGAGATCCTGTTTCTCTTGCAGGGCGCGCGCGTACGTCATGTTCCAGCCGTCCAGATCGACGCGGGCTTCGTTGTCGTTGCCGTTGTCGGACGGAGTGATCGATGTGATCTGAGTGTCCTCGTCGGAGATCACCAACGGCCGCTGATACATGGCGGCGGTCAGGGTATCAAACATGACCACCAACCAGAACATGAGGTTGATGGTCTCTTGATATTCGGGGTCGGTGTAGAAGGCGTCCGCCTGCAACGGCACGCCGGTCGACGCGGCGGACAGAAACTCACTGGCCGTACTCGAGACCTCGACAGGGGTGGGTTGGGCCAGACTCCCGGCCCTGGGCTTCTTCTGCCTCTGCGCTCGCGTGAGTTTGTGTTTTATGGAAAAGAGCTGGCGCACGGCCGCTTCCAGAAACAAGGGGGCGCTGTCGTCCTCCAACAACTCATGCAGCTCCAGGTCTTCGTCGGTATTCAGCGGCCGCTGTCCGACGGAGAAGATGATGTTGGCGAAAGCGACGCGGAACGACGGAACGCCCGCGGCATTCTCCAGCGCTCGCCGTGCTTGGTTCCAGAGCGTCTCCCGCATGGCCCGCTCCTTGTGGGCGACCGGCGACGTGGGCGAGAAGCCATCCTTCCGGGGCATCTTCTGCGCCCACTGCGACGCGAACGCCATGATCGCCGTGTGCAGCGCCCGGGACGCCATCTTTTCCTCTGACGCGCTGAGACTCCGGCCCCGAGCCGAGGCGTATGCTCGGTCCAGCCGACACACGCGGGTGCATATTCGATTCGTCCAGCTCGGCGCCCAGGCCGTTTCGGCTGGACGGATTAGTCCGTTGTTTGGGGCCGACTTGTAGGGGGAGAGGGCCGTGTTGTACGGACAGTTCTGTTCCGTCAGCCAGCAGGAGAGCGCATTCTCCATGCTGTCGTGGTATATTCGTACCAAGTTCCGCGTCATCATCGAGCGCGCATAGCCGTCTGCGATGTTATCTGACAACACCGACAGACTGCTGATGGAATCTTTCGATCCCAAGCCCTCCCCGTTGTCGCCCGCCGTGAGATCCTGGCGCCGAGCCTCCGCACTGTCCAGGAAGGGAAACCCCGGCGACGAGGAATAGTAGGAGTCAGTGAGCCCGGGACTCGAGTCATCCGATCGAGGCGGAGGAGGAGGGAACACGTCGAATGTCCCATCGAACGAACGGGGTCCTGACTGCGATCGACTCTGCTGGTAGTACCCCAGACTGGGGCCGCCACCCAGCTCTTCGTGATCCGGTACCACCACCCCCGACGACTCTGCCAGGCTCGGTGGGACATGCCCCGCGTTCGTATGCCAGGAGAACATGCGGAAGGGGTCGAGGTCCGGCTCCTTGCCTCGTAGCGGGATCGCGACCGCACCCGCATGTCCCAGCGACCAGGGAGCGGACTGATCGACGGCGTTCCCCGACCAGACTCCCTGCCCCAGCGTCTCGGACAGCCACTGCGACGAGGACAGCATATCCCCGAGCACGGCGGCCTGCGTGAACGGATTCGACGCGTGCTGTGCGTCCACGCGCGACGGCCCGGTCGCATTCCTCGTCTTCTGCTTCTTCCCTCCGCGTGCCGCCGCCCGGTTCTCAGACAGCCAATTGAAGGTGCATTCCCGATTATATTTCCTGCAGTTGGAGCAGGTGATGGTGTCGCTGCTGGCTTGGTTGGACGATGAAACCTCCCCGGTATGACGGTCTCTGTCTCTGCGTGCAGGCGCATCACAGGCTCTCTTCCCTTTCCGACATGGGTCACAGCTATGATGTTGACGACGCCGTTGAGTGTCCATCGCGACCGTCAATCAGTCAATCAATCAACCAACCAACCAATACCGAATGTTCGTTAGTATTATTTTTTTTTTTCTCACACTAGAGATCAGTCGCACGTAGCATCGGCTAGTTCCGGTTCGATAAATGAAGAAGTGGAGAGTGTGCAGACAGAGTCAAGTTGACGACTGGAAGAAGCTGAGACGGTGCCAGGCTCTCTCTCTCTCTCTCTCTCTCTCTCTTTCTTTCTCCCCCCATGCCTGACAACTTGACAAGTGACAAACCTGGGATTTTGAAGCTGCGGGCCAAGACAATGCGGGGTCTGGAGAGATCCACGGGACTCAACTGGACTGAATGGAACTCTGGACGAACTTCACTAGTCCGATCTGAGAGTTGGTTCGGCTGATGGTTGGAGGATGGAGGGAATGTGGCTTTGGCGCTATCCAGTAGTTCCCAGTTCGTCGTCTCTGGTTGGGAATGTCGCCCCCATGGGGGAAAGACTTCAGGTCATTATTAATAATAATAATTCGAGCTACTATTAATATGAATCGGATTCGGATTCGGATAGTAATGACCCGGGAATGCATCGACTAGTCTACGTAGTACTTCATAGAGAGAATTTTGATGGAATCGATCGATCTACACCAACCCATCATACACTATCGACTCGACCTCCCCCCAAAGACCCAGACTCTGGGCGTCACCAAACGGCGTGATCTGAGTACAGATTATCCCGGCGACTCCTTGCTCCCGGTCACACCACCACCACAGGTTGGGGAGGCCAGCCCAGTGCGCCGTCCCCAGGGATCGGCCGGTGGCTCCTCCGGAGAGCATGAACGACAACCCCCAGCCCTGAGCGGTCGATGAGGGATACAAATGCGGAATCGCGTTGGTCCACGCGGGTTTGGCCGCTGGGAAGCCTTGTGCTGCGAATTCCGGAAACTGGGGGATCTGGTTGCGAAACATCTCGTCGACGGTCGCCTGTTGCAGGATCCGGATCCCTGTGCTGGGCGCGGTGCCGTCGTTCAGTAGCGTTGCCAGGATTTCTAGGTGGATCGTCAGAATATCGATGTGCGAGATCCAAGGGATCTTCCTTACGGCAGTAATCCTGCGGGTTGGCAAAGCAGCCTGCCCCTCCGCTGTTGAAGCAGGATTTGATCTCCTCGGGGGACTGCGCAATCAAAGGCGGCCGGAACAGGTGGTCTCTGGCCGCGAATTGGCCATCAGGCGCTCGTTGGTTCATATAGACCAGGTTGGCCTTCATCGACGGCGACGGAAACATCGAGATGTTGCTCAGCCCCAAGGGCTGAAAGATGTTGCGGTGGAAATAGTCGTTCAACGACATCCCGGTGACTCGCTCGACCATGACCCCGGCCCAGTCAAGACTCAGCTGAATACAATCGGTCAGTCTTTGCACGGGTTGACTTCGGGGGAAGCGCACATACCCCATATTCCCATCCCTCCCCGGGATGGTGGACGAGCGGCTGCAGCATATCGTGGATGTTTCCCGAGAGCTCATTGAAGCCAACCGGCCTGCTATAGTCCCTCAATCTCTCGTTGAAGAACGCGTAGCCAAATCCAGCTGAAGCGTCCGAGTCAGTATTGCTGACACCACGCCCTGATAACCCATGACGATGACGATGGCCATGAACACAAGACACGAACACGAACACGGATACTCACCTGTATGAGTCAACAACATCCTCAGCGTAATCCCCCGGCGCTTCTCCACCAAAGTCCCATCGCTCTGCAATACCTTCACGGCCGCCAGTTCCGGACACAGCCTCTCAACAAGCCCCGAATCATCCAGGCTCAGCAGCCCCCGCTCCACCAGCTGCATACACGCGATCCCGGTGATCATCTTCGTGCACGACGCGATCCAGAAGACACTCTCCAAGTCCATGGGCTCCGCAGAGCCATGGCCGCGCTTCCCGCTGGCGTGCGCGAAATACTCCTGGCCGTCTCTGCCGACCACCACCACCACCGCGCCGGGAAGGCCTTTATCCTGGTCTGCGCATGCGGCGTCCACT
The DNA here is from genome assembly GCF_000002715.2 of Aspergillus clavatus NRRL 1. Classification (NCBI taxonomy): domain Eukaryota; kingdom Fungi; phylum Ascomycota; class Eurotiomycetes; order Eurotiales; family Aspergillaceae; genus Aspergillus; species Aspergillus clavatus. The sequence goes on along the minus strand of NW_001517104.1, from coordinate 598,005 downwards.
TTGTCCCGCAGAGCTGCGATGGTTTCGGTCGATAAGGAAGGCATCGTTGGATTTGGCTTTGGTTTTGTCAAGATATGATGGAGAGTTTGTTCTTGTTGTGCAAGGCGCTTCAGTAGTGACTTGTCACGGATATATATATCGCATCGCATGCATCTACCCCTCATCGACCTGCTTGGTGTGACCAGCTCGGGCGCCTATTCGGGCCCACGGGTTGACAAGGATGGATACGAATTTTGCGTGAATGTCTCAAGCCGTCTTGCTTCTACACGGAGCGGATGTCTACCTCGAGAGTCGATCCACCCAGGATTCTCCGACGGAATACTATCGGCTCTAGTGAGTCTCGCCCTGGTGAGCTGGAACCGCATGCAGGGAGAGTCACAACTGACCGGCCACCAGTCTTTCTCCCAGCGTTAGACTCCTCCCAGGGGATTCTCTTCCTGCACTACCAATAGCGTGGGCAGCTTCAACCGCTGTGGCTCTCGCATGCTTCCAGGCCAAGCAGGACAGGGATCTCATCCCGGCGTTAACCGATGAGCATTTGAATCAGGTAGTCAGGATGTCTTAGAAGTCCAAGGACTACCTAAGAAGGATCCGCGGGGCCGAAGGCGAGATGGTCTATACAGCCCAGCCTAGGAACGATGATATAAGGGCGTCTGGGGAAGATTGAGTCGTTTTATTGTTTTGAATGTCGGCTCTCTCAATGCTGACTTGACCTTGTAGCCTCAAGAACAATCCAAGGGTTTCATAGCTGTGTCAATATTCTAGATAGTATAACCGGCTGTCTTCCCTCCATGATGTGTTAGAGAATAGGCCCAGCTAGGAGATCCCGGACCAATGGAGGTACCGCTCATGGCGCGTTCCTGTGGCCTTCTCGTGCATGAACCTGCAGGAAGGAAGCTTGACCAATTTTACAGACGAAGGAGGGGTAAACTGATCACTTTAAAGAAGGATATACACCCCTACGTGGTTGTTCTCAATGGAAGTTACAAGCGTCAAAGAAAAAGAAAAACAAAGTACAAGAAAAAAAAAACAAACTAAACCACTTGCCAACCCTCCTTGCGAAGATAGCATGAGAACCGAACTCGGCGGAAATGCCTCTCACCAGGACACAACAGGAGCCTACGCTAGCGCCCTGCACGTCGACGTGCTGATCGTCGGAGCCGGGTTCGGAGGCATCTACTGCCTGTACGAGATGCGCAAACTCGGCCTTCAGGCCGTCATATATGAGGCCGGCAGTGATATCGGCGGCGCGTGGCGCTGGAACTGCTACCCCGGCGCTGGGGTGGACTCGGAGGTCCCGGAATACCAGTTCTCCATCCCCGAGACGTGGAAGGACTGGACCTGGTCGACGAACTATCCCCGGTGCGACGAGCTGCGGAGCTACTTTTCCCATGTGGACCGGGTGCTCCGCGTGAAGAAGGACTGTGCTTTCAACACCGTGGTGGTCGGAGCGCGGTTTGACACCCACGAGGGCCGCTGGCGGATCCGCACGGCTGATGGGAGGACAGCGTCCGCGAAATACTTCATCATCGCCGCGGGGTTTTCCGCAAAACGCTATGTCCCGGACTGGCCGGGGATCGAGACGTTTCGAGGAGCCATCTACCACTCATCCTGCTGGCCGGAGAAGCCCGTGGATGTGCGGGGGAAGCGCTGCGCCGTCATTGGAACGGGGGCCTCGGGCACTCAGGTCACCCAGGCTTGGGGTCCCGTGGCCGGCTCGCTGAAGGTGTTCCAGCGGACGCCGAACCTGGCGCTCCCCATGCGCAGGCGATGCCTGAGCGTCCGAGAGCAGGAGCAGGCGAAGACACTGTATCCGGCGCTGTTCTCTCTGCGCGAGAAGACGTTCGGCGGGTTCCTCTATACGCTCTCGGAGAAGAGCATCTGCGAAGACAGCCCGGCGGAGCGGGACGCGTTTCTGGACAAGTTGTGGACAGACGGCGGCTTCCGGTTCTGGGTTGGGAATTACCGCGACCACCTCCTCGACCCGGACGCCAACCGCATCGTCTACGATTTCTGGCGCACCAAGGTCCGCCAGCGCATCTGCGATGCCAAACTCCAGGAGTTGCTGGCGCCTGTCGAGCCACCACACTACTGGGGCGTCAAGCTGCCCAGCCTGGAGGAGACCTACTTCGAGCAGTTCAACCGGCCGAACGTGGAACTCGTAAGTATCAAGGATAACCCCATCGCGAGCTTTACGGCCAGCGGCATCAGGCTCCAAGACGGCACCGTCCACGAACTCGACGTCATCTGCATCGCGACGGGATTCGAAGCCAGCACCGGCAGCATGACAAACATGGGGCTGACAAGCATCAACGGAACCGCCCTCGAGGATGAGTGGAGAGACGGTGCGTACACGTACCTCGGGATGACCGTCAGCGGGTATCCCAACATGTTCCACCTGTATGGGCCGCAGGGGCCGACGCACCTCAGCAATGGCCCCACGGCGGTTGAGATCCAGGGCCGCTGGATTGCGGATGCGATCAAGCAGATCGAGCGTCAGGGTATCAAGTACGTTGATCCCATGCCGGAGGCTGCGAGGACGTGGAAGAAGCGGATTGACGAGCTCTCCGACAAGACCCTGTTCCCCACGACCAAGTCCATGTATATGGGCGGGACGAAGCCGGGAGCAGTGTTTGAACAGGGGAGCTATGCTGGCGGAGTGCCGCAGTATCTGAAGGACATTCGACCTGTCCTGCCTGGCTTTGAAGGGTTCACTGTTGTTAGAAATTGAAGGGGTTGTGGGTGGCCTTGTCGATACAATTATCGTCGTACCTTAGGTTCTGACCATGCTGATATTAGCTCCTAAATACAAAACGCTTCCATTCATCCGAAAGAGAACCAGACACCGTACCTAAATTTCCCAGCCAATATACATATCACAGTCCGTAAAATATTGATAAAACAACAGCTCAAAAGAGAGGAAAGGTAAGGGGGAAAAAAAAATCACAAGAGCGAGTTAGGGCTTGGAACAAGATTGACAGACAACAATTTTGATCGTCAAGTAAGCGGTATGAAAAGCAAGAAAAGAAATCACGCTGCGGATCCTTCAATCCGATCCATTTACTTCCTATCACCCCAGAGTCCCACAATGCCCATGGAAAGCGCAATGCCCGAGAACACGGCTCTGGCACGCTGCAGCCGCCGCTCCCGAGCCAGCTCCTCGCGGACACTCTCACCATTAACCGACTCTTCAGTCTCGACGACAACGAGATCCTCGTCCTTCTTGGCGGCTTTGCCCGCGAGCGCCATGCACCCCGTGTCCTGCAACACACTGCAAGCCCACGCCTTGAGGCCCTGTTGTCTGTGGAACCAAAAGTCCATACCGTATGATCCAACGACCGACGCGACGCACATCCAGACCAGGTAGGGGTGTTTGCGGTGTCTCGGCGAGATAGAGTATGCGAAAAGGAGACAGCCGTTAGCAAGGTTGGCTAGCCGTAGACCATGTTTGCGGTTCAGGCGTTTCACTTCGTTGAGGGCACGAGAGGCGTTGGCGGAGGTGGGAAGAAGGCTCAAGGCGGGGATTGTAACTGCAGATGCGGAGTAGGATAGGCCCTGTGATAAAAAGCATTAGCCATTTGGTTGAGTCGAGGAAGAGAGCACTAACAGATGGTATGCCGTGTGTTGGAGGGGAGTTGGATCAGATACATACCGTGAGAATGCCCAGGGAAACAGTTCCCACGAATTTGGTGACCGTGATGGGGCACGCCATGATGCTCAGATGGTATGCTATCAACTGAGTGACAAGTCTCAAGATACCACTCAAATTCGAAGTTGACGCGGTCGATGCGGTGAAATCACATCCATGGAAGTTGATGCTTCCAACAGTGGCAGATCAAGTGACGTCGTAAGCTGAGACAGTTGGCCAATGACAGGCCGCCAATTAGCGGACCAGCACTTTCTCGGTGCCTCAGGCAGCACACAGCGCTGGCAGCCTTGAGAGTGCGAAAAGTCTGTGATGCGGGCAACGTTGAAGAATAGGCAGATAGACACAGAGGCAGGCAAAGCTGGAAGGCCCTCTTCTTTCTCATCTCTGTCTCTATCGCTCGGTAGCATAGTCGTAGTCAGCTCGAAAGTCGATCATCTTGAGCTGACACGTGACTTATCTACCAGTATGTGCTAGCAGGACAGACAAGCAACGACTTAATCGTACTCTGCATCCTCGCAATTGCTACTTCAAAGCTCTACAGATCTGAAACTGTCTTTCTGATCTGTCACAGTCTGTTGGTCTGCACACCTAGTGCTGACTGCAAAGTTGAGATAAACATAAATTCACCATGCAAATCCGAGGCACGGAGTTACCGCTAAGATGAGCCGCGGCATCTTTCTGTGGAGAAACAACTTACTTGTCCTACAGTCTGAGCAACATCAATCACATCGATTATCGTCAATCAGGGGTTCAGCAATTAGGAGAGTAGCTTGTACTTGAAGCATCATCATCGATCTCGTATCTCGTTGCTGTAACATCTTCATCTCCCAACAATCGAATCCACCTTACAAAATGCCCGTACCCAGGGAAGACTACATTAGTGACTCCTGGAAGGAGGGCATATTCAGTAAGCCTTCTACGTCGTTCTAGTCATCAAGGCCATCGCCGCTAATACTATTCAGCAAACAAGGTTGTCTTCTGTACAGGTGGCGCGGGAAACATCTGCAGCGCCCAAGTGCGTGCCCTCGTTCATCTAGGCGCGGATGCATGCATTGTCGGCCGCAACGTCGAGAAGACAGAGACAGTAGCCAAGGACATTGCCACCGCGCGTCCCGGCGCGAAGGTCATCGGCATCGGTGCCGTCGATGTCCGCAAGTACGATGATCTGAAGGATGCGGTCGATCGCTGCGTTAAGGAGCTCGGCGCGATCGACTATGTCATGTAGGGCTTCCGCTTTATGTCAATGAAGCTGGTTTTCTCATGCTAATGCCCATACTATATTGAAGCGCCGGCGCGGCTGGTAACTTCCTCGCCTCTATCCAGCAGCTATCCGTGAATGCGTTCAAGTCGGTCATTGATATTGATGTGCTGGGGTCCTACAATACCCTGAAAGCGACGCTACCTTATCTCATTGAATCAGCGAAGAAGCACAGAGTAGATTCGGAGACCCGTATGTATCTCATCTGTATCTGTGAACTCGTCTAATTGGTTCATTTAGTGCGTCCCTCCCCGCTAGGCACTGGTGGTCGTATCATCTTCGTGAGTGCCACAATCCACTACAGAGCGATACCTTTCCAAGCGCACGTCGCCGTAGCCAAGGCCGGAATTGATGCTCTGTCGCACACGGTGTCGATTGAGTATGGTCCGCTCGGCGTCACCTCAAATATCATCGCCCCGGGGCCAATCTCTTCCACAGAGGTATTGGATGCCCCCCCGCCCCCCCTTTCCGAAGCCACGTAAAGCAATACTTACTGTTACTAGGGCCTCGATCGTCTTCTTCCCTCGGATGCCATGCAATCCTACATCAAGTCCCAGCCTCTAGGCCGATTCGGCTCCGTCCGCGATATCGCTGACGCTACTGTCTATCTGTTCTCGAACACGGGTAGCTACGTCAGTGGACAGATCCTAGTGGGTGCGTTTACATCCTCTACTGCATATTCAACATGCCATGCTAACATTACATAGTCGACGGAGCAAGCTGGCGCATGTCCGCCGGCGGCGCGGCGCAGGGCCAACTCCAGTATCCGGATTTCCTCCTGTCCGGCGAAACAGTCCAGAAAGTCAAGGGGCAGAAGAAGTCCAAGCTCTAATCCTCTACCTTGCTATTTTCTCCTAAGATATATTCCATCTCTGTTATGTTCAGTTAGACTTGCATCAATTCACTTAAGTTTGCTGGCTCCTGCAAAGAATCACGTAAGCATCGATCTGGGACGATGCGCGAAAGCCGCCGTCGTGGACAAAGGCCTTGTTCATGCATGCGTCGGAGGTTTCCTGCGCCTCTGAGCATTGAGGAAAATGGGACAGCCTGTCTCTTGGACCAATCAGGCACGGCCAGCATCAAACGATGCCTGAGACAATCCCCTTGTGTTTGTTGTACTTGTAACTTGTTGTCTCACGGTTGAACTGGACAATGTCATCACCAGACAAAGAACCGGTGCTGGGAACAGAGAGATTCTCTCCTTTCCACTTTCTTTGCCCTTTGTCCGTGAGGCTTGGTTTATCATGCCCATACCGCGTGTTCCAAGGATGTCGCACTCGGTAGCTTCTTTAGGTGAGTGAGACACTGCACATCAAGGAATGTATAGAAGCATATAAATCCCCATGGACGTTCTTGACCGCAACTTCGGCACTTCTTTTTTGCACTTCTCATATATAGAAACCCGACCCTCTATTGCTATACTACCTGGCATTTGAATACCCCCGTTTATACTAAAAGTGCCGCAGATGACGACTACACCAACAACACCGACACCACCAACACCCACACTCACCATCGATCCGCTAGACCAACAGGCCGACTACGCATACTTCCTGCACCAGGTAAGACAACTCAAGTACGACCCGAATACGACTCCCTCACAGAAAGCTGAGCTCCTCCACCGCGCGATAGCCCAGCAAATCAGATCCTTCACCCGGATCGAGAGGGACCATGTGGACCGGTACCGCCGGCTCAGCGATGAGAGCAAAGACCTGCAGGTCGCCTACGAAAAGCTGAACAACAAGCTGAGCCGCGAGCTTCGCAAGGTCAAGGCCCAGGATGCAGAGCTGCGGGATACGAAGGCGACGCTGCAGCTGCTGGAGAAGGACTGCAAGGCCAAGGAAGAGTACATCTACTCGGCGGAGCAGGCGAATGCCGTGCTCAGAGAGAAGAACAAGGAGCAGAGGAACTCCATCCGGACGTGGAAGCAGCAGCTAGAGGCGGTGAAAAGTGAGCTGGCGGTGCGGGATAAGAACGTCGATGATCTGCAGCAACTCTTGAAACGGAAGGGCGCGCTGGTCGACAAGTATCAACAGGAGATCCAACAGTATCGGGCCCAACGCCAGGAATGGGAGCGACAGGTGGACCGGGCTTCCCAGCGTCTGGAAGACAAGAGCGAGAAGATGACGACCTGGCTGAACGGTGTTAGCGGAGGCAGACGCCACGATCGCATATCACTGAGCGCCGACACATCCAGTTCCAAAGGGTCGAGCTCTGACCTGTCTGATTTGGGAAGTTCTCGCATGTCGAAGTCTACGACAAATCCTACTTCGAACGGCTCGGACGAGAATTTGGATGGAACGTTTCACACCACGGGATCGGAGATAGACAGTAGGTTGGATTACATGGGCTCGGCGCAGCAAACTGTGAAGCCTGGAGATGCAATGGATTGTTCCAGTGACTCGAGGGGCAGGAAAAGACCCGGATCAACACGAGGTACGACGCTCGACGACGAAATCAAGAGTTTATCTGACGGTTTATCAGCACTCCAGCTCGATACGGATCTGTCCCTGATGGAATGGGAGCCCATAAACAGGGAAGAAGCATACTCACCAATAAGCGAGTATGATCTGGATTTTCATCAGAGGCCCCGGAAGAGACGACGCAGTAAAAGGGAGAACGAGCCATGCCCACAAGACGACGCTGAAGACAGCGATCATCCAGGACAGACAACCGAAGACTTTCGGTACTGTGGAGGCTCTCTTCCCCAAGAAGAGAAAGAGATGCTTATCGTTAGTGATAATAAAGATGTCGCAGATGAGACCCCTGGTTCTCCGTATGAGCCGCCCGAAGTGATATCCTCAGAGCATTCGACTGCCTCGCATGGGACTCAACCCGTGGATGACTTGCATGAGCCGACAATTGTGGGATCAGGAAAGAGCTCACAGGTGTCGATCCAGCAAGAACCAAGGCCTCTACTTGCGAATGGAAGGATAGGATACTACAAAGACCCTGTGTGGCTTCCAAAGTCATTCCCCCCCTCACAGCCGCTGCCGCTGAGCTCCGACCCGATGAAACCAAGACTTATCAGCAGGATCAAACCCGTGCTCAGGATCAGAGTGGATCCTCATCTATCCGAGCTCGATGAGAGTCAGAGTCTCATGGATGGTGATTCCCAATACGACAACACATCGCCCTTGGCGGCGACTTCTCCAATCGGAAGTGAGGCTGAAACTTCTGATTCAGCGCCATCTGAGACTGACATCAATAGCACCGAAGCGAAGGGCGAAGGTGAATTTCAGATGGGCATGAGGCCTTCTCTGGCCTTGGGAGGCAAGTGGTGGCTATCCCTCTTGATGGGGGTGGTGCTGTTGGTGACCACTGTGTTTCAAAGGCCGACATCAAGCCCAAAAGATCCACGTGAGTCGTGGAATAAGATCAATGCGATGGTCCAGGATCCATTTACCAAGTTGCAGAAGAACCCAGAAGCTCGACCATCATGCGTACGGGCTTTGAAGTATGAAGCTTTCCACTTTTTTGATAAGGACTTCTTGTCGTTTGGCTGACCAGGCACCATTTTGAGTATCTATTCTTTTTTTTTTCTTTTTTTTTCAGTTCGGGGAGTTACTTTTTATATAAACGGAATGACTATCCAGGATCCCTGGTGGACTCCATGGTTCGAAATCAAACCAAGTCGAAGTCGCTATGCTGCCATCAGCCCTATGAGTAGACAGAGAGACAAAAATAAATAGACTGTTTGTATCAACTATCCAGTTAGTCTAGAGTCTAGACCCCCCAGTTTTAAGGCATCCACACCATGTGACTGGGAGCTCCACTGTGCGTGCTGTCTGACGTAAGCCTTTTACCCATATAGGACTAGCTCAGTCACACGCTGCGTCACCCACGCCACCGCCAGCGAACCACAGCCGCCGAACGGGTTTTATGAGTACACAGTATATCTGATGCTCCTCCGATCGCCCCCCCCCCCAGTTTCACTTCGTCTCCGTTCTTTACAATAATAGTGTGGCTAACAATAGAAAGTGCCAAAAAGTGATCAACTCCTTCAGGCTGATCCATTCCGTCTCAACTGTATCAAATATCAATCACTCCACTTATAACTTCTCTTCATTCGGGGTTTATCCCATGTATACCTTTTGAATCATTGCGGCGACAATGAACCTACGCTCGCTGCTGCTTGGGAGCGCCATCGCTCTCGGCGCCAATGCTTTGTTAGTCGTCCCTGAGAGCGAGGGAGTGACCGTCACTCCGCAGGGCGAACTTATCAGCATCCTGCCTCTGGAAGCCTCGGCCGCTCAGCAACAGCTGGTTGAGCTCACCTGCAAGGAATGTCCGTTCCGTGAAGTCCGTGAGGATGGAGAAGTCAGCTGGACTGACGGCTTCGAAACGTCTCTGGTGAGTGTAACTACAGAAGTCGTTGGGCTTGTTGTTCACAACTGACAATAACAGGCTTTGAACTTCGCGATGGATGCCGGCGCTTTGCTGGTCAACGGTCATCAGATTTTCCCTCCCCCTCCTCAAACCGTTATCAGTGCCGTTCAACGCCGGATTCCCGATGGACAGGAGTCTGATCCCATCTCCTTGGGATACGCGGTGGAATTCATGCCTTTGGGAGTACCAGATGACGCACCCATGGAGTTGTCCGCCCTTCGGTTCACAATTCTCGACTTGGACGGCCATCCAGTGCCGCTCGACACTGTCGCCATCACGATGATCAATGACCTCAGGGGCAACATCTACATGGCGAAGACCGAAATTGAAGATACGACCCCCAACCGTGGCTCATGGAAGCAGTGCCGTGGAAAGCCTAAGTGCTTGCGGAAACTGTTGGTCGAACGTATTCGGGCTTTGTTTACCGCTGCGAAGGCGCGTGTCCTTGGAATGAAGTCCAAACTGCCTGGCTGTGGTGGGAAACGCCCCCACTCTGCCATGCCGCACCCTCATCATCACCCTGAGGGTGATTTTGATGACGCTTTTGTACCTGGGCATTATCCCAGCACGGAGGATGAAGAACACTTCGGAATGGCCGGCCGTCCTCACCACCACCATCCGCACCACATGCACCATAGCGGCTGGGAGCGGACCGTTTCCCGTATCATCCGCTACGTCGTCGTTCCGGCGGTGCTTGGTGTTCTCGCAGGTTTGACTGCTAGTGCTCTAGGTATGCTAATTGGCCAGGCTGTGGTGTTCCTCTGGCAGCGCTACCGCCGTACTCCCGTCAGGGAGAATGAAGAAGCCGGAACTGTGTTGGAGAAGGAGGGCTTGATGACAGAATCCTCGGAGAGTCATCCTCCCGCCTATAGCGATGAGGATTCTCGCGAGCAGGCCTCCGACATGAAACACTGAACTTGCATTGGAACGAATCCTACCAACATGGTGGTCAGCGAGACAGGCCACTGCAATGAGCGGACCAACCGTGAGGAGCTTTTGGTTTTGGATTTTTGGTGGACGACTCTATCACATTACCTTTCTTCAATACTGCGATGCAGTTTCTACACTTGCACACTCTCCTTGGCTCTCTTGTTTCCATAGTCTAGTTCTTACCTCTTTCGTCGCGGCTTGATGTACTTCTTGAGCAGTCTACTTGCTTCTAGGTCCGTAGGCTTCTCCGTTGCTAGTCAGCTACATTTCTATTAGGTAGATTCAATTGAAGGTAGTTTATCGTGTCTATTGACCCCTGCGCCCCTAGTGATGCCACCTAATCCCTTTATTATTCACGTGTATTTCATGCTACCACTGTGTTGTTACTGACTGCTGGAGCGCCCGCCATCCCGGATATCACGTGATGCGTACCGCGGATGCCTGCCAGGAACACCTCCGCCGCTCAGCCATCCCCCTCCGCTGGTCAACAACATTCAGTGTTATTGAGCTCTCATAATTCTTCACAATTTATAGATAGTGAGAGCTCAAGCATGCTAGATCTGCTACTACAATGATTCTCGGCTCAACATCTTCCATCTGTGGGCAAGCTCTCATACTGATTGCCCAAGTCTGATCGTTCGTCTGAGCTTCGATAGCTGTCAGCTCACTCCAGACTTGGTTCCTAGCGTAACCTACCAGTGGGAGGTCTTTCCATAAGACTGCTGTTGCTCCTCATCCGACCTGCTTGACAGGTAACCGTATACATCATGATGCAGTGGTCGTCCTTCGTTCAAAAAGCCCAGTCCTTCATTGACCCGGCCAACTTCAACCTTCCCACCTTGACATCCGTCGATCGTAACCCCTCGAAAGCCTCCCTCTTCCGTCAGCAATTCCGTCTCCCGGACTCCCAGAATCCGCTGCAGGAAATTACTGCAGAATTAATCCTTCCGCTCCCACACACAGCTTCATCATCATCGTCGCAACCGCTCGACCGGGCCGGAAACCGCTATCCCGGGAGACTGCACTTGAGCGAACGGTTCATTTGCTTCTCTACCCAGCCCACCAGCTTCGCGCCGTCCGCAACCCTCGGTGCCTCTACCCAGTGGACCGGCCAGACAAACGGCACTGGACCGTCGGGCAATGGATTCACAATCCCGCTTTGCTGTATTCGCCGGGTGGAGCGATTGAATAGTCTTGGCCATGTATTCTCCCTTGCGCTGACCACGTGGAACGGTGCGCTTGGAAAGCAACCCACTCCGAACTCGTCCCCGCAGAGATTCACTATCCAGCTGGTTGGGAGCAGGCAGGCCTGCGAACGGTTTTGTGATGGTTTGAAGAAGGGTTTGCGGGAATCGATGAAGGAGATTGAGAACCTACGAGTTGTCGTGAATGACTGTTACTCAGAATATCTTCTTTCCGGTGCAAAGTCGAAGGATCAAGACTCAGGGAACGCGGAAGCGCGACTGCCTCCAGACGCTGGGTTGGGAATGATCTTCCGCTATCCTGGTGATGCCCGCAAACTCCGGGACCGCAGCAAAATGAGACTATGGGGAGAATACTTTAGAGGTATGGAAGGCCCCTGTGTGGAAGATTTTCCCCTGTTAAGCAGATTCTCTCGGTAGAAAATGGCCGGAATGCGACATTAATTCGGCAACCGACCTTTCACAAGCTGATTCGTGTCGGTCTACCAAACCGACTGCGTGGAGAGATATGGGAGTTGGCTTCGGGGTCATTGTACCTCCGTCTGAGATCCCCAAAGCTCTATGCAGCCACACTCGCCAAGTTCTCCGGCCAGGAGTCCTTGGCGATTGACGAGATTGAGAAGGATCTAAACCGCAGTCTCCCGGAGTACCCCGGCTTTCAGAGCGAGGAGGGCATCGGCCGGCTTCGAAGAGTCCTCACAGCCTATAGTTGGATCAACGCCGAGATTGGATATTGTCAGGCCATGAATATTGTTGTTGCAGCTTTGTTGATGTATGTGATCTCCGTCCTCCGAGTCCTATCCGATACTGACCGAATCAGATATATGTCAGAAACGCAGGCTTTCTTTCTCTTGTCCGTGCTATGCGACCGACTTGTACCAGGATACTATTCGACTACCATGTACGGCACCCTGCTGGATCAAAAGGTGTTCGAATCGCTTGTGGAGAAGACCATGCCAGTCCTTTGGGAGCATCTCTCCAAATCTGACGTCCAGCTCTCTGTCGTTTCCCTACCCTGGTTTCTCTCCTTATATATCAACTCTATGCCGCTAGTCTTCGCTTTTAGGGTCTTGGATGTATTTTTCCTAGAAGGGCCAAAGGTTCTGTTCCAAGTTGGTCTCGCTATTCTCCGGATCAATGGCGAAGAGCTGCTGGATGTGCAGGATGATGGATCCTTCATCTCCGTGCTCAAATCGTATTTCTCACGCCTGGATGAGTCGGCTCATCCCAGATCCGAAAATCCGAAATTGAGAGCTATCACCCGGTTCCAAGAGCTGATGGTTGTAGCCTTCAAAGAATTTTCGGGTATCACTCACAGCACCATCACGGAGCAGCGCGACAAGCACAAGGACGCAGTCCTTGAAAATATCGAGAGCTTTGCCAAGCGTACATCTATCCGAAACCTCGGACCAGACAGTAAACGACTGAGCATGGATGATCTGGGTATGATCTACGATCGTTTCTATGAAGTGCTTTATGAGCACCAGCAGAAGCAAACTCTACTCGACGAAGAGAAAAAGCGCCAGGAAAAGAAGAAAGCCGAACGGGTCTCTATACTTGGCCCCCCTGTTGATCGAGAAGTCGGCCGAGTTGGCCTTGGACCTAGCCCGACTCATATGGACTACGATGCTTTCCGTGATTTCCTCGCAGTAACAGCGAAATGGGCCGTGACTGACTCTCCTGCACCGTCGCGGAAGGAATCATCAGCAGACCTAAATAGCAGCTTCAGAGGATTCGGTAAATGGGCAGCTCGCCCGGGTAACAAACCAGTGCCCGCAAACCACGAGTTCATGCAACGACTATATCGCAAATGGGCTACTGAGCCGTCTGAAGGACTCAGCTTGCAGAATGTGGTCAATGGGCTCGCGCGACTGAAGGGGACCCGGGATATCATGAACAGCATGCAGTACTTTTTTGACCTGTACGACGATAATGGCGATGGCATGGTCGATCGAGAAGGCATCCTCAGGATGTCAGAGGCTCTGCTTTTCCTCTCTCGGCGAGGGTTCGAGGGAACCATCACACCTAGCCAATCTACGGAGGACATCAACGGTGCACAGAACCGGGATCATCCAGATCAGGATAAGCTGAGTACCGACGAGCGGTTTTTAGGAAGCGTCAGTTCTTTTATCCGCCGTTGTTTCGAGTATGCCGATCCTACAAACCCAGAAGGCAGGGCGACCGAGGACAAGGATACGGAGGAAGCGGCGGACAAGTTGGGATCATTTGCCATCGGCGACGACGATGAAGAAGATTTGATCGAAATGGAAGAAGAGACCACCGCGAAGCAAGCATCTAATACACTCGATGCGGCAGAGAAGAAGGGGGAGCAGGATGCCGACGCGCAGCACAACCGAAAGACTTCCGAAGCTGCCAATCCGGCTCTCGACCCCAACAATCCCCTACACATTACCCTCCCCACTTTCCGCATGGTTATCCTGGCCGACGAACTCCTGGAGCAATTCTTCGAATCCTTCTTCCCTCAGTCATTCCGTCTTTCCGATCATCCTCACCCCGCATCCACGACGGCGTCTCTCTCCTCCAACCTCACTACATTCTCCAACCTCAACGCCGCCAAACCCCAAGTCAGCGCCACCGCCGGAGCCTCAGTCGCCGGCGCCTCTGGAGGCATCGTGCCCCCCGGCAAAGGCCTCCGCGGTGTTCTGGACAATATCGTCTCGGACGGCATCCGCATGGCAGCCGAGGTCAAGAAGAGAATGGACGAAGCGCAACGCGAACTGGAACGCAACGCTCTCGGCCGCGAAGAAGAAGACGACGAAGACGAGGACGAGGACTATGAGCCCCGCGCCGGCGCCGCCCCCTCCCCAGCCATGGTCGGTGGGATCGGCGGCTGGGGCGCCGGCGCATATGGCGCAGACATCGAACACCGCAGCGTCCGCGACGCAGACCGGGACCTGCTCGAGGGCGCAGAAGTCCTCAGCGTGCGCGGCCGCGACGACGCATCCCTCTTCGACGGCAAAGACGGCCACGCCGGGGACGCGAGTAGCGGTAGCGGCAGCGGCAGCGGCAGCGGCAGCCGTGCAGCCCGACGGCCGTCGGATCCCGAACAGGAAGATCGGGTTGCCAGCAAGACGGTTGAATTCGAATCATAGATTCCGCGGCCGGCGGCATCTCCCAGCCTGCCCAATTTGTCTTTTATGTCTCATTTCCTCGGCAATATTCATGCTTTCGTCAATGTACCTTGCCTTGCATATTCTGGTAGACAGTATTGGGTGGATCTCGCGGAATTCAATTTTCATGAAGTGACTCTTATTGTTATACAACTCCCGTATCCAGAGCTCTAGAAACCAAGTTCCATATCCGGTCCGGCCTGGATATGGACATATATACATATACATGGCTATGTGGAAACGACACAATTCCCACACCCTTAAACTACCCTAAACCCGTGATATTTCCACAGCAGTAGAGAAAATAGAGCTTGTATACTTTGCATCATATGTACAAGAGGCGCGTTAAGTCTGGTCAATGGGAACTATAAACAAGTGGGGTTCGTGATAGAAAAAGGGATACAATCAATAGCCAAGGATAGGGTATAAAGAAGAAACAGGTACGCAGTGAACAACAGTATGCCGATGCCGATCGCATGGTCGTCACGTCACGCGGGAATTCAGAATGGAAGTAAGAAGGGAAGAAGGGGGATAGAGAGAATCATCAAGATGGGGTTGGGTTGTTAGATCGTGGAGGGAGTGAGATGCGGAAATGTGACTTGGATGGTAGGAGGACAGGGTAGGGACAAGGGCAAGGGGCCAGGCTAGTCCTTCTGTCCCTCGTTCTCGAGTAACTCGAGGACAAGCTGGCTGCGCTCGTACTCGGGATGCTGCATGCAGATCTTGACGGTGTGGCCGCTACTGGCGAGGGCGACGCCGTTGGCGAGGCCGCTGGCGAGGTTGGCGGCGGTGCCGGCGTTGGTGGGGACGGCGTTCGCGCCAGAGCCCGGCAGGGTGCTGCCGTCGTCGAGGCAGACGACGCCGTGGCCGGGGATGACCTGGCGCAGGCGGCCGTTCATGGCGTTGCGGACCTCGACGAAGTCCTCGTTGAAGAGGATGAGGAACTTGCCGTAGAGGCAGGCCGAGTGCGCGCGGCCGACGAACTCCAGGATCACGCTGCGGGAGACGTCGCCATGCTTGTTCACGTACACGGCGCAATCGGTGTATGCGACGAGGAACTCGCTGTCGCTCAGTCGGAACATGCCCAGCGGCCGCAGGCTGCTGATGCGGTGGGCGATGCTACTCAGCTGGGCCTGCGCCTCGGGGGCCTCGGACCGGAAGTCAGGCACGGACCATGTCTGCTTTTTGTCCAGAGTCAGGACCTCGATGCCGCGCTGCGTGGCGATGGCCAGCGACGAGTGGAACATGTTGATGCCGTAGCTTTCGGCGGGGATGTAGAATTCGTCGTATTCGCGGAAGAACTCGGTCTGCGAGCGGCGTGACTGGAAGAGCCGGCTGCGGCTCGTGGCGGATTTCTGTAGAACGGGTTCTAGCACCTTGAATGTGGATGACAGCCCGTCCCGCTTCTTATACATCACCAGCGTGCGGTCTTTCATGTGTCCCGCGGCGAAGAATCCGACCTCGCGGTTACCCGACAGCTTCTGCGGTGCCCGACGAGCGGAGTCCTTGGTTGTTTGCGAGTTCATGCCACTCGCAGGACAGACTACATCCAAGTGGTACGCAACCAGAGACCTGTCCGCAATCAGCAGAAAGAGATTGAACTCCTCAAACACCGCAATCTGCGTCACTCGGATGACGGGTATCGCCTAATCCACAATTAGAAGACATTCCACCAAACAGCGTAGATTGCAACAGATTCGAATCTAACAGGAGGCAATGAAAAAACTTACCCGAACCCACCCGCGAGGGTTATTGTACTCAGAAATGTACACGCCGAAATCCGTCCCAACAGCGCACATCATGCGGCCGACAGGCTGCTGGAACACCGTCGCACAGTGGACGCTGGTCCTACAAACGGGAACCGGCCGCTTGTTGGAAACGCTATATCGCTCTTCGACTTCCCGGATGGCACGGTCGAGGGGAGTACCCTTGATAGTGACGGTCCGTTTGGACGACGCTGAATGGTCTGAATTGGCAAAGGCCGTGTCGGCCAGCACGCGGAGGCGGAAGGGCTCCGCATTCTGCGCGAACAGGGCGGCAGCATGCTTCGTTTTTGCCTCGATGATTTTCTCACACCACTCCTGCCGGTTCTGCGCGGAAAAGGCGTACAGCGTGAAGGTCCCATTCTTGCCAAGATGCTTCACTTTGAATGGGTATAGAATCTTGTCATCTTTGGATGTCTCGAGCACGGTGCTGGGGACCAGCGTCTTGCCCGAGGAAGCAGAGGCGGAATTGCTTGAGTTCCCGCTATTGGTGTGTATTAAGGGCGCTGTGCCGGTACTCCGTGAAACGGCTTGAGGCGGCGCGACCGACGAGACACCACGGACGGATGACTTGACCACTGGGTCATCGTTGGTACTCTCCAATACCAAAAGGTCCATAGGAATAGGAAGCTTGGATACATCGTAGCTTTCATACTTGACCGCTTTGGATGGATCGCGAGTGGTGGACAGCTTGGCAAGCACGAGGTAATGATCAAAGAGAATAGCATGAGTGTCCACAAGGAACCGCATCCGAGCACCTGGACGTTGCAAGTCGCCCCGGTAGACGATCTCACGACCGAGATGCTGCAAATTCAGCTCGACCTCCTTCTTCATCTCCGGCCTCAGCTGAAGCTTGGCCGATAACTCCATCAAGTCGACCTTTTTGCTTGTTTCGCCGACCTTGTTATCACATTCAAGAGCCACGACCTTGATTTCCTCAATAGCCTGCGCCAAGTTGGCCTTTTCCTCCGAATCCTTGGGCATATTCTTGTGAACAGTCGACAACAACAGCGTGTATCGCTGGATTCGAGTGATGGGAGACTTGAGGTAAGTGTCCCAGCTCAGACGGTTGGACATCTTGTGTTCACGGGCCTGGTTTAAGAACTGTCGGAAAAGCGCATTCCGCTCGGTCTCCTTGCGTACGAGGTAATTGGCATGCGGGAAGGTCGCCGCGTAGTCAATGTACACCGTCTTGGCCTTGCGAATCCACTCCCGGAAGATATCACTGAACCCAACGATGAAAGGCCCTTGTTCCTTCTGTCGGTATTTAAGCTGCGCGAGAAGATACTCTTCGTTCACCTTCTTGACCGCATCCACCTTGCCGAAGACGTCGGTGAGGAACTTGTTCAATCTCTTCGGCGGGATGATGGATGGCTGCATGCCGGCCAGTTGATCACGGTAGAGTTCGCGGAGCACGTCCAGCTGTCCGATGAAGGCATCCTCGGTCGTGACAATCTCGTGCAGGTTGTTCTGACGGTCGATCTCTTTCTTGGGATGAGCTTCCCACACCTCCTTCGGAACCTTGTAGAACGTCACCCAGTCCTCTGCCTTCTTCTGCGGTGCCATCTTCTGCGTTTTCAAATTCACCTTCTTCAGCGTTCTCATGCAATGGTGGGAGTAGCAGCGTCCAGAAACCTCGGCCTCTTGTTCATGCAGCACGGGCGAGTAGCAGCCCGTCCCGGTGATCTGGAAGAGGACTCCAGAAAGGGTCCCGCTACCAAACTTGACCCATTCCTCATCCCATACCAACGCTTCCTGCTCCAGCATGTTGTCAAACACGCGCGCGGCCAGCGTCTCGGCGTCTGCGATGTTCATCGTCGGCACTTTGTGAGTAAACAGAGCGACGATCGCCTCGAGAATGGCAGACCTCCGAAGATCCGTTTCATCCTCGCATAGATCGCGAATCCACACGAGAATAGAGCTTAGCGCCCAGGGTTCGGTGCATTTTCTGAACTGCTCCGAAGACAGTTTCGTCGGGTTGAATTTCTTACGACGTCCCGCTGGGATTGTGGGCAGGTCAAGCGTCATCGCGGGACCTTGCTCTGAAGGATCGAATTTGAAAGCACCACCTCCCTGCTGCTGCTGCCGAATTGCTTCCAGCTGCTGCTTGTATTTCGCTCGATCAGCATCGGTCTTGGATCGGATGGGAGGGTCAGCTCGAGGTCCAATAGGATGGCTCGACAACGACGTCGACCGTGGCACTTGAGATGTTGGCGTTGATGCGGTCGATGCATATGAATCCGTCGAAACATGGAAGTTGGCGCTTGTGGATTGCGTTCGATCCGGAAGTCCATCTGATTCCAGATGCCGGTATGTCCCCGCTGGTATTAGATGCGGGATCAGGTCCGTGTTATTGGCCGGTTCCACGGGCGCTGGTGGCAACGGCCGCATGCCGGGATGAAAGAAAAGGTCCCCTGGAACACCCCCTGCATCTGACCCTTCGCTGTCAGAGTGTGGTCCTTCCTCGGGATAGCCCAGTGGACCTTCTGCCTCGTCGCCGTAGTCGAAGCTCATCCGCCGCTCGTAAGCACCGGGTTCTGATAGCCCCCCGGTGCCGCCAGCATCGACTCGCGCTTCCGAAGCATAATCATCGTACTGCTGCGCTTGAGCATGAGCCATGGAATAGTAGTCATAACTGTCCGAGTACTCCCCTCGGTCCTCAGCCGAAAGGTCGGAGCTCCTGCGCGAACCCGATGGAGCGACGATTCGACCTTGATTTGTGTTTTGGTCGCCGTACTGCTCCGCGTACCCATCACGCTCATCATCGTAGCGGTAGCCACCGTAATGAGCACCATCAGAGGTCCCATCCGGCGCGTGTTGCATCCCATCTGGACGGGAATCGCGTGGGGAGGGCGCGTGCACCGACGAATGGCTACCGTAGGCACTGATAATCGACGCATTGGTCTCCCGTCGCGTGTGGACCCGCTCCCGTTGGGTCCTCACTCGTTCGGCTTGCATCCGGTCCTCCTCATCCGCCATCTGCAACATAGCCAGCCCCGCGGCGGCCTCTGCATCGCTATCGTCGCTGTACGCATCGTAATTGACATACTGGCCCGTGCCTGTCGCGATGTTTCCATTCGTGTGCGTATGCCTCTCGTCAGGAGATAGGCGCATACTCGAGGTGGCACTGAAAGGACGGCTGGGTTCCTGAGCTTCCTGATTCGTGGTCTGGGTATCTATGTGCAGAGGTTTCGAGTCGTAGCGTGAATCACCGCTTGAGTGACGATCAACTATGGCGTCTCCCTGCCGTCCAAAGTAGTCATACCCGGCTGACGGCGGCTCCGATCGTCCATCTAAACTACCCATCCTGCCTGTTCCATTGGTGCCGAGCGGAGATTCGCCATCTGTGTCGACCGGAGGGCCGGGTAAAGGTCGCGCCTGTGGGTGACGATTCAGTGTATCCGTTCGTCGGGGTGAGACTTGCCCCTGGTTCGATTGAATGGGCGGTGTGGGCAATGACCTTCCGGACCCGGGACGAGTTAAACTCAGCCGTTTGCCGTATATATCCTCCGTGGGTGCCGAATGAGCGGGCGGTTCCGGCGGTTGGTCACCAGGATAAGGCGTCATCATGGCCTCCGAACGACGCGGAGATTGAGGTACATATCCGAGGGCCTGTGCTCCATGCGAATATGATCGGGAAGTTGCTGAGGTCAGGCTAGTCGCGGTTAACGAGCTTGCAGGAGGGTATGGCGCGTTCGGGTTCAGCGGAGAAGCAACGCTGTATACGGATGATTGTGCGGAAAAGCCATACTGCGCGGCTGGTGACGCGCTTCCGTATGGGCCAGATGTGCGACTTCCGTAGGGATGATCCGGGCCCCGGGGAGGCGGGGGAGGTGGCAGCGATTGCTGAGAGGTATACGTCTGTGGTGTGGGCGGCGGTTGCGCGTACAAATTCGCCATACTCGGCTGTCGCTGAACTGTGGGAGAACCGTACCCTCCAACACTCGCCGACTGGTACGCCGCCGGATTGTACGGTTGATGTCCCCCCACCGTATTCGAACTAGCGGTATATGCAAGTGTGTTGTACGCAAACTGCTGCTGTGACGGTGTCGAGGGGACGGCATATTGCTGGGGGTTGTATGCCGCTTGCGTTGGGGAGGCAATCGACGAGTACTGGTAGGCGTAGTTGGATTGAGACAACGCCCTGTCGCGAAGTGGTAATGGTGGTGGTGGTCCACCCGAGGGGATCTGCGCGTACCGGGGGTCTGAGTTGTCATCATACCCGCTGTTCGCAAGACTGTAGGCGCCTTGTCCCTCTTCACCCCCGTAGCCGCCGGCCTGCCCATTATAGCGCGTAGACCCATTAACGGTCCTGGCATTGGAGGTGCTGGAACCCCCAAACAGACCCGCATCGTCCCCTGCGATGTAGCTGGGTATCCGTCGTAGCTGATGATTGTTGTTCTGTTGCTGCTGACTGGTATAGGTATCATAGCGACTCGTTGAGGACGAAGGCTGTGTCGACGGTGGGGTAGAATTGTTGGATTGGCCATAGTAGGGCGACTGGCCGTTCTGATAGTGAGCCATTGCGCAGGGAAGATCCTACCAGGACGGGCAAGGTTGAAGAATCGGGGCGGTATACGCGACTGAGAAATCTGCGGCGTGGACAAGCCCGAGAGCGCTCGATATGCGTGTTGAAAAGAGTCTCGTCAGTCTCCCTTAGTGGTTAGAAAGATGCTACTGAGCCTGCAGCGCAGGTCAACCAGGGGCGGTCGGAACGGATTGGAGACAGTCGGCGGAGTGAGAAAGGGAGGGGGGTAGGGAAAGCTGATGGACCATTGGATGCGGTCAAGCCGATGGAGAGAATGACTGACTGGTCCAATGACTGGGGGATGTCGAACGAGAGAGCAACAGGGAGTCAAATAATTCGTCCAGTCGTTAGTCTTACCGGTTATTGTTGTTGACGGTTGAGCCGCAGGTGGGTGGTGGTTCTTGATTCCTAAGGCGGCGACCACGCGGGCGCACTCCAGTGGACAAATAAATCCGTGGTCAGCTTTTGGCTCGTATTTGGGCGTTGTTGTTTTTTTATTTTATTTTATATTTTTTTTTTTCTCTGGCTCGGCAGACTCCACGAGACCAAGAGTCCAAGAGTTCAAGACTACCTACTATGTCCCTCAGAGCCAGAGAATTAATTGTCCATAGCAGTGCCAGACTCCCTAATGGAAGATAAAACTCCTCCCCACACCACAGCAGCAGCAGCAGCTCTCCCCGATCATCAGGGACTGTGGAGCCACGTGAGTTGTGGGGAACGCTATGATGATTGTCTAATGTACTGTTATGTCTCTACGGAGTCATCAGTCAACATCTCTTAAACTGATCAGATTATTAGCCAAGTGTGATTATCGATCGACACGATACGATCGTATGACTTTGAACACATCTTTGCACGGGGACACCGGAACCCATAGTAATGGTTGTTTGGAAGCTAGTAGTATCAAGGGTCGCGTTGAGAGATTAGGTTCAGTCGGCCTACCTGAATATATCCTGGAGCATTCATTATAGACCGAGCGAAATGATAAGTATTTCAACTATAAAACTAGATATGTTGTAAAAAATCATGGAATAAAAGGCATCAAAGCCATTCAGAGACAAACATTTCCTCCCAAGTAAATCAAAGGGTTCAGCAAGAGACTCCTCAAGTCAAAGTCCCACATGCAAAGGGAATGGTCGACTTAGTTTCCATCATATATATGTTCAGGGGTCAGCGTAAATTCTCCCTTCTTCAACTCTCGAGGATCCACTTGTTCGGGCTTGATATACCGTGCCGTCAGAGCAAAGCGCAGTTTCTTGTCGGGGGTAACTGCATGCTATCGAAGCATTAGTCTCTTCATGTCCAAAGCTTCCCGATCTGCCCAGGTTCAAACCTCGTAGTATCTCTGGAGATCCTCGCCATGCATGACCACCAGATCACCGTGATTGAGCTCCATCTTGATATATACAGGTGCCTCGCTGCACCTCCCCTTCTGTAGCGTTTGTCGGCGTAGCCTATCGTATGTTGCCTGGTCGATCTCGCCGCTGGCGAATTGAGTCTTCAGACTTCGTCGTTCCGCTTCCATCCGGCTACCCGCCAGAGCAGGGTCCTCTTTCAGGAGCGTCTTGGTCTTGGAAATCCCATTGTAATACTTGTACTTCATCCGGATGGACATGGTGGACTTTGCCCCAAG
Organism: Aspergillus clavatus NRRL 1; assembly: GCF_000002715.2. Classification (NCBI taxonomy): domain Eukaryota; kingdom Fungi; phylum Ascomycota; class Eurotiomycetes; order Eurotiales; family Aspergillaceae; genus Aspergillus; species Aspergillus clavatus. The sequence goes on along the minus strand of NW_001517104.1, from coordinate 575,522 downwards.
GGACAGCGTGGCGATCGTCGGCCCCAGGGACGACTCTCCATCATCATGGTACTTGCATCATGGGTTAGCAAAACAGCACCAGGGACAAATGGATACTTTGCATACTCCAATCCTCATCTCCTCAAAGTAGCCGAGCATGAGTAGTTCGTTCGGAGGTAGAAATGTATCTCCACTACCAGCCACGGCCCGCTCAGTAGCCCATGTCAGACGGCCCATCGCTCGTAGGACCTCCCCCGGGGCTTCTCCAAAACTTTTGGAATCCACAGAGACAATATACTTATATGGCATTCCCTGAAAGAAAATCAGGCGCCATCATATTGCAGTCGACACTAGGCAACTCACATAATTGACCGCAAAGTGTGCGGTGAGAGTTCCGGCGACTGGAAACAGAACTGATTAGACAGGAGCCGGAGACGGGAGAGAAGATTGCTTACCCACACTCTGCTGCAATGGATAGCGGCGCAATCCAAAGTCAGCAACCTGTAGCTGTCGAAAGAGGTCATTGGGACCATTGGGACGGCTGTTGATGGTTCTGGTGGAGACAAAGTGAGTGATGCAGCCAACTCCGGGAATCTTGTAGGTTAGTTTTCTATAGGGAAGGATGGTCTGATCATCAATTTCTGGTATGGCATATCTGGGATCGAAATGACACGCCCGCCTGTTCGGTCCAAGTCCGAAGTCATCAATTACAGAGCGCAGTGAAACAGGCTGCATGGGTAGCATCTTCTCAAACGTGCAGCTGGTGCGGGCTCCCACGGAGGTAGACATTATCAGCACGTCAGTGCATTTCCATCCGCACCAATGCTTTCTTGATATACATTTCCGGCATTTGGGGCACACTATCCCCTTCCAGGCGATGCGCGCATAGCTGACGCCTCCACCCTCTTCTTCTAGAGTGGGTAGCAAATTAGGTACGAGATCATGGTGCGGGATAATTTCAGGAGCAGGCGGGTTGCGACTCTGTAGGAAGTTGGAATGGAAAGTGAGGTCCACAGGAGGCTCGATGCCGTCTATTTTCCAAAAGTCGCTACAGGAAGGTTGCAAGCACATCCAGCCTTTGTTGTATATATGGGGACTCGAAAGGTGGCATCCTTCGCAGGACTTCACCTCCAACTGGATCTCAGGACGTTGATGAAAAGGGACCGGGTCAGGAGAACTTTTGGCTGCCCACCAGCTTTTCTTAGAGAGGTCCAGTTTTTCAAAGCGGACCTTGGCCCCTGATTTTCCTCCGATATTCTCGTACCAGATATTTGTGATGCGAAAGTAGTCCATCACATTATATCTGTGTGGAAGCCTTCTCCCTAGGAGTGCGTTGCGATCTCCTAGTGACGAGTTAGGACAGTGTCCTCTCCCAGCCAAAATGCAGAGCTCACCGATAATCAAGCCAATAGGAACTTTTGAGTCCAGACTGTTCATAATACTGCTAATTGCGCTGTCTTCGCTACCTTGATCTCTCACGAGGATGAGATTGCCCTCTGAATCTTTGGCACAGCCACCTCCTCTACAATTTTCAGATACAGACCCGTCAAGATTTCACATTGGGAGAGCCACTTACACTCTGGTGATGACAACCTCCTCATCAATATAAGACCGGATGCCGCAGTCAGCGTCGAGGAGAAAGCCCCAGCAGAGATGATCGCAATGATAAGAACCGCCTTGAACGGCTCGGAACCACGGAAGAGCATCACATAGCTCTGGACGGCACTTAAGATTGAGTCAGTGAGGGTCCAATTAGGATCATCAGAGAGTATACGAACCTCTGCCCATGCGGGAGGATGTCCATGAACGTCTTCCAAGGGTTTTCGTGGGACAGGATTATGAGGCGAAACTAGCCAAAAATTAGCAATCCTGGAGCTTGTATCTATCAGGACCGTCTGAATGATACCTGTGAAGCGAGATTTGCGTATGCCACCCGTCTTGACAGCCCTCGGCTTGCTTGTGGAGCGCACAGTTGGTCTCCGGGGACCCATCCTGATTAAGACTCGTAGATAGGAGTCAGTACTAGTGTGTATAGACGGGCACTCGATGAACAATGAAAAGACCCAGAGATATGAGACGAAGGTAGTTTGATGAAAAGAATAGAGAAGGGTAAGATGGAGGGAAGAGTAGCAATCACTGGAGTCACGAGATCGACCCGACCTCTTACCCTGTTGGGAAGGAGGCAGTATCAACTCACAGATGAGGTATAACTGATGCCAACTGGAAAGATCTGCTGTTTGTGTATATAAATGAGGCCTTCCGAAGAATAGACCGGATTTATATGATAGTTGTATGATCCCCGACCTCAGCTAAAAAGAGTTGATGCACCGATCCCAGACCGACAAGAAGGTCGACAGCAGCTGTTGAATACGCGAGGGCATCTTGCAATATTGACTCCCCCTATGGGGAAGGGCAAGATAGAAGGCATGCCCCATGAAGGCATCATGATCGCTGTTCTCGTCATAGACATGAGGTAGCGCGTCCCATCAAGTCAGCAGCATCACCACGTCTTTATCCTTCCATCGTGAGATTAGTTGAACTTAGTGTATTGATAGACCTAAAATCCATTGAGTCATAAATGTCTTTCCCTTGTAGTAAGTCACTGTCTCTGAGCATAGATACCCGGTACGCGTTGTCATCACGGCATCGTGGGCTGCGAATAGTGATACTCCTTAGGGATTAAGGTTATACTGGCATTTTGGCAATCAACAATGTGGTTCCCTTGTCCACATTGGCGCGTGGTCGTACATGCCGGTTAATAAACAGACATGATTGATCCGTGTCGACTAAAATCATCCGAACAATCCGTGTCTGTATCGACTAACTGTCGAAGTGCAATCATTAAATGCGATAATAGACTGACTCGTCGACGCACTTTCGCGGGTACAGGATCGTCAACTAAGAGACTGTGGACAGTGGGTCTGTACTCCCTAGTCCCTAGGTAGGCTACTTAGACTACTCAGGGTGAATGTCCAGGAATTCCCTCGGTTGTTTTCTACCCGCGGTGTTGATCGATTCTGCAGTCCTCAGATCAATCAATTCCATGTCATCCATCGGACAGGGCAAATATCCGATTCTGCATATAGATAATATGTCAGACTGCAAAAAGATGACAGATCTCTCCTGCAACGATGTATCTAATATTCTACCGTCTACATTGAACAGGAGAAAAGGGCGCAGGACTACGCTATGTCGGCAAATAAATGGAGGCCAACCGAGAGCTGGTATACTCCGTCATCTCTAAGCTTTCCCCGCAGTGGCACCTAGAAAGCAGCCGACAGCAGGGAGAAGATTAGTACCTAGAGAGTCGTAAGTACTAATATCTCTTCTATTCCTCCTTCTCCTTCTTCTCTTCGTCCCCCAAATATTCTTCTCTCCTTCTCTTCTTCTGCTTCCCCTTGGAACCCTCCGTATAGTTTGGTCCTCTCTCTTTCTCCTCCCCCAATCTCCCCCCATACAGCCAGAATGGTGTTTCTCCCCCCAGCCATGGCGGGCACACTGCCCTCAATTCCCGACAACATCCCCATCAGTGAATTCATGCTCAGTGAGAAATATGGTCGGCAACCGCTTCACCTGTCCAAGCATCCATACACCTGCGGACTGACCGGGAAATCCTACTCGTCTCCCCAGGTGGTGGAACGGGTCGACCTCCTGTCCCGTTCGCTGGGCAAAGAGCTCAACTGGGCACCGAACAACGGTACCGAATGGGACAAGACCCTGGCGGTTTTTAGTTTGAATACGGTATGCTGGGGTTGAAGTCTGCTTCTCTCCCTTGCAGATGGACACTAATAATGGTTGGGTGTTTCCTTAGATCGATACGCTTACCCTGTCCTGGGCCGTTCACCAGCTCGGCGGCATTGTTTCGCCCGCCAATGCGGCATACTCGGCAGCCGAATTGAAGCATCAGCTGCTGGACTCCAAGGCAAAAGCATTGTTTACATGTGCTCCTCTGCTTCCCACAGCCTTGGAGGCCGCCGCTATGGCTGGATTCCCTAAGGATCGTATCTATTTGCTTGAAGTCCCACCCCAGATCGGAGGCGGTACGAACGGTGCCGCGGAGTATAGAACTGTCTCACAACTGATCGAGGCCGGGAAATCGCTCCCCAAGGTAGACAGATTGAACTGGACCGCAGGGGAGGCTACTCGCAGGACCGCATTTCTATGTTACTCCAGTGGAACATCCGGGTTACCAGTAAGTGACAAGAGAGTCCACTGGCTGGCGGAAACAGAGCTAACGTTGGTATGCTCCCAGAAAGGGGTCATGATCTCCCACCGTAATGTCATCGCCAATGTCCTGCAGATCGCAGCCTCTGAAAAATCATGGCGGGCCTCGCTCACGAAACCAGGCTCACCGCAGCACATGGATGTGGTGTTGGGGCTTCTACCTCAGAGCCATATCTATGCCCTGGTGGTCACCTGTCACGCGGGGCCATTCCGGGGTGATCAAGTCATTGTTCTGCCGAAATTTGAGCTGAACACATATCTCTCTGCCATCCAGAACTTCAAGATCACAGGTCTGTACGTGGTAAGTCATCGCCATGTTGAAAACCACGACATTGAACAAGGCTGACCTGTGCGCCTACTGGCCAGGTCCCTCCGATTATCATTACCATGATTCGAAACCAGGATACCTGTTTGAAGTTCGATCTGAGTTCAGTCGGAATGATCTTCACGGGTGCCGCTCCACTGGGAATGGAAACCGCTGCCGACTTCCAGAAAATCTATCCGAATATCAAGATCCGCCAGGGTTACGGTAAGCATCAGGATCAACACCTGACGGCCAAAAGCGCATTCTAATGTAGCCAAATAGGTCTCACCGAGACATCAACTGTTGTGGCCTCGACTTACCCGACCGACATCTTCCTCGGCTCCTCCGGTTGCCTGGTTCCTGGCGTTGAAGCACGCATTGTCACTCCGGAAGGCGAAGAGGTTACCAGCTACGACACTCCCGGTGAGCTCGTCGTTCGCAGCCCAAGTGTCGTTCTGGGATACTTGAACAACGAGAAGGCCACCAAAGAGACGTTCAAGGATGGATGGATGTACACGGGCGATGAGGCCGTTTTCCGGGTGAGCCCCAAGGGCACCGAGCATGTTTTCATCGTCGACCGGATCAAGGAATTGATCAAGGTCAAGGTACGTACCTCTTCTCTCCATGCTGCTCTCAATGCTGTCAATCTCACCCATACACTCGTAGGGCTTGCAAGTCGCTCCGGCTGAACTGGAGGCTCATCTTCTCACCCACCCAGCCGTTGCTGACTGTGCCGTGATCGCTATTCCCGACGATAGCGCTGGAGAAGTACCGAAAGCCATCGTGGTCAAGTCAGCCTCCGCTGGCAACGACGACAAGGCAATTATCGATTCTATTAAGAAACACGTAGAGGAGCACAAGGCTCGGCACAAATGGCTCAAGGGTGGAGTGCGGTTCGTTGAAGCTGTTCCCAAGAGTCCTAGTGGCAAGATCCTGCGCCGACTGCTGCGCGACCAGGAGAAGGAAGCACGAAGACAAGCAGGTGCAAAGCTATAAAAGCGTCGGTGCTCCGGACTAGAAGGGTGGTTTTGTATAGGATGTAGATAGATATATTCATACAATGGCCAGGGAGACTAGGGCCATGATTCAATAGACATCATACCTGAACAGTTGATTGCAATTTGAGCTTCTACTTCTTAGACAAATATGCTGCAAAAGTCAACAATCTCGGCGTATTTGCACTGTTTGACGGCGCGCGGGGAGAAAACGAATTTCTAAGCGGGGGTCGACTTTATCAGGGAAGATATTGATTGCTCAGCAGAGAGGGAAAAAAAAAAGAAAGAAAGGAAGGAAGAAACAGTTCGAAGCTGTTCTATCCTGCTAATTCTGGGATATTTGTCGGATTGTGCTTTGGCGACGCATCATCGAAGAGGCAAACAATTCTGATCTGTTTATATTTGAGTGCTACTCCGTACATTCGTGGGAGATCTTCTGTCCTTGCACTTTTCTACCCCTCTCAACCCACCAAGAACTTCTCATATCCATCTCCCCATAATCGTATTCTTTCAAAATGTCCTCTTCGCAAGATCCCCGCCACGAGGCCGACCGGGATGCCTATATTGAGGCCGACGAGGCTGAAGAAATCTTCAACCGCGACGAAGACCACCCAATGGAATCAGACCCCGAGGACGAGGACCAGGCCATGTTCGAACAGGAGATCACACTGCAGAACGACTCTTGCGCTCACTTCGATGTCCACTCCGACTCCGTCTTCTGTATCGCCCAACATCCCATCCACAATAACATCGTCATCACGGGCTCGGGCGACGATACCAGTTACATCTTCGACTCGACGCCCCGCGACGAGCGGCCCCTCCTCCCGCAAAGCTACGAGTCGAATCCGCAGCCCAAGGGCGAGCGCCAGTCATTGACGCCCATTGCGAAGCTGGACGGACACACAGATACCGTCAATGCGGTCACGTTCACCGAGCCCAAGGGAGAGTACGTTGTCACAGCGGGGTTGGACGGTCGGCTGCGTGCATGGCGCGATACCACACCGCAGCTGACTGGTCTGGCGTGGGAGTTTGTCGCGGAATCGCAGGAAGTGGAGGAGATCAACTGGGTGGCCGTTTGCCCGTGTCGCAACGACGCTGATGAGGAGAAGCGCAATGTCGTCGCCATCGGTGCCAGCGACGGCAGCACCTGGGTCTTCCGCATCAACCACCACGACGCCGCCGAGCCCATCTCCATGATCCAGACTTTCTTCCAGCACACTGCATCCTGCACTGCGGGTGCCTGGACACCTGATGGTAACCTCCTCGCCACTGTCTCTGAGGATGGCAGCTTCTACGTGTACGATGTCTGGGGTGCGGCCGCGGCGGCTGGCATCTCGTATTCCGCTGGAACCAGCGCGGTAGTGGGTCTGACCGCCGATGATCAGCGGTTTGCCGTGGAGGGCGGACTGTACTCGATCGCGATCTCGCCGGGCGGTGGTATTGCCGCTGTCGGTGGTGCTGAGGGACACATTCGAGTCATTGGGTTGCCTCGTCTCACATCCGCTGGCGGCTCCAAGGCCAAGGGTGCTTCCAACCAAGCGGCAAGCGGCGCGTCCGCCACCGGCACGATCGTCGCCGCTCTACAGGCGCAGGGTGACGGTATCGAGACCCTGTCCTTCTCCTCCCCACCTCTAACTCTTCTGGCTGCCGGCTCGGTCGACGGCTCGATTGCGCTGTTCGATGCCGCGCACCGGTTCGCTGTCCGCCGGCACATTAGAGATGCTCACGAGGGCGCTGCCGTCGTGAAGGTCGAATTCTTGCAGACCCGCTTGCCCATAGGCGCTTCGAATCGCCCTGCGGCGCCTGTTACCCAGGGACGCCCGTGGCTGCTCACCTCGGTCGGTATGGACGGCGTTGTAAGGCGGTGGGATGCCCGTGGTGGCACCGCTGCCGCCGCAAACGGGCTGCTGAAGGAATGGAAGGGCCATTTCGGCCTCAGTGAAACTGCAGAGGGGGAGCAGTCCGGAGGCATCATGGCTTTTGTTCAAGGGTTTGATGGAAAGCGGGTCGTCACCGCTGGTGATGATGGCATCGCACTTGTCTTTGAGGAATAGGTAGCGTGCAGTCAATAGAGTAGTCTTGTGATCCCAGCGCATATTTAGACGGGAGCGAAGATCTTATGACCCTAAAAGTTGATATGTTTATGACCCCACGATTGTTCTCATATTCTTGCCTGAAGCAGAGGAGTACCTCGAGTAGACGAGCCTATTACTATCACAAAATAACCGTAAAAAAACACACCTTAGAGTAAAAACGAAACAGCAGTTTTGATATAACAGGACCAAGAATATGTACATTCGGCAAATCACCCATCTAAGCGCCCTCTACCGAGCATTGCATCCTCCATTGCCGCACCTTACCCCCATCCCAAACGCACCAGTGGCACAGCAGCAGTACCACACACACAGATACAATCCATGCCCATCCGCAAAAAAAAGCCGTGGGGGTGGCTCTGGATCCGCGCGCTCACCACCGGTATCGTTCGCTCAACCCAACCCCCGGCTCAATCCCCATCGGGGCAGTTCTAATGGTGGTGCTCGTCCTTCAGGAAGAAGTGCTCGTATGCGCAGTAGCCGGCGAACGCAACACTGGCGATACCGAGGCCGGGGAAGATCCGCTTGAAGCGGTTGAAACGGCTGAAGGGGCCGTTGTACCGCCATGCTTCACTGGAGGGGATGTTAGCTGAGGAGATCAATTGAGGGTGATCGAGGGGTTGAGAGGTCGTACTATCGAGCCCAGGGATCTCTCTTGGCCCAGACCGACCGGGGCGAGGCGGCGGCCTTGAATTCGCTGATGTCGAAGCCGGTGGGGTTGGCCATTGTGTGAATGTGGAGGGAGACGGGGGGTTGTTGGGATTAAATTGTAGGAGGAATAGATGGGCTAAATGATGGAGGTCCCAGCGTCCGCAAGATTCCGAGAAGCAGAAAAGCAACGGGAGTTCAGGCGGTCTTCAAGAACAGAGAGAAGTGAAGCTGTACAGGACGAGAGAGAGAACTGGGCTTGGCACTCAGACCGGCAGCGCTAAACCGGATACGGCGAGTCGAGCTTGTCCGCCTTTCGCTGCTGCTGCGAAGGAATCCTCCCAGGCAAGGTCGCAGAACCCCCAGGCCCAAGTTCCCAAAAACCCTCCAGATATCATCAGATGCCTGACTCCAACAACCCCGCATTAATATTGCACACACCACCATGCCACCTCCAGTCGGCAGATACGGGCCTTCTGGCCTGAGCGCTCCTTATACACATCTCCAACAAGCCCATCTCCAACAACAGCAGCAGCAACAACAGCAACAACAGCAACAGCAACAGCAACAGCAGCAGCAGCAACAACCTCAGCACCATCCGGCCCACGCCCAGTCGGCCAACACGGCTCTTCCTCCTCCCTCCCTTGGCGGCCATCCTGGTTTCGCGGCCGGTAACCCGAACACCAATATCAATCCTTTCTCATTATCAGGGACCGGCATCGCGAACGGCATGTCGGTCGCTGGGTTCGCTGGCGCTGGCGATGGAGGGGGTTCTGGCCTCGCGAGCCATGCGGCGCAGATGGGCTTCGCACGCGGCGCACAGATGCAGCAACAGCAACTACACCAGACTCACGATGGTCGACTAGCTCTCGAGGCAAAGGCTGGCGCGGTGAAGACTCGGATACGAGACGTATGGAAGCACAACCTGGCCCAGGAGATGGCTGTGTTACGACAGCTCGTCGAGAAGTATCCTTATATCAGCATGGTATGTGTCTGGAGTCGGCTGTGTTTGGGACGGAAGCTTCTTTCGCGTCTCTTGACACTGGTCTGTTCTGAATGTAACTGATTGCGTCGCTAGGATACCGAGTTCCCCGGCATTGTCGCCCGTCCCATCGGATCTTTTACAAACAAAGCCGACTACCACTACCAGACCCTCCGGTGCAACGTCGATCTGTTGAAGATGATCCAACTCGGTATCACCCTGTTCTCCACCGAGGGAGAGGTCCCCCCGCCCAACGCCACGGATGCGAACGGCCGGCCCTTGGGCAACAACTTGGTACCGGCGCCGTGTACGTGGCAGTTCAACTTCCGCTTTTCGTTGGAGAACGACATGTACGCGCAAGAATCTACGGCCATGCTCGCCAAGGCCGGTATTGATTTCAACATGCATGATAAGAACGGCATCGATCCGTTCGAGTTTGGGGCACTCTTGATCAGTTCGGGACTCGTTCTCCTCGATGACGTCCACTGGGTGTCTTTCCATTCTGGCTACGACTTCGGCTACCTGATGAAGATCATGCTGTGCAAGCCGCTCCCCGAGAATGAGGAGGAGTTCCACAAGCTTCTCAAGATCTTCTTTCCGTCACTCTATGATATCAAATATCTGATGAAACATGCTGGACGCAACCAAGCGGTCAACGATTCGCCACTGACACCAGCCGCTGCACAGATCCTAACAAGTCTGGGTCAGAAATCCGGTCTACAAGATATTGCCGACGAGCTCGGTGTGAAACGGGTTGGCATCGCACATCAGGCAGGATCGGATTCGTTGGTCACCGGAGAGATTTACTGGAAAATGCGTCAGCTCGTGTTCAACGGCTCGATCGACGAGGCTAAGTACTCTGGGCAGATCTGGGGCTTGAACGGCCAAATGCCTGCGCTGACATACAATATGCACCCTCACCAAACACCGAATCTGAACGGAGCGACCATCTACTCCGCCGCTGGGACGCCGAGCACGCCCAATGCCGGCAGCCAAACACCTCAACATCACGGTGGGAACTTGGGCGGTGTACTCACACCTGGTGGAGCATTGGGGGCGTTTCAAGTAGGAAAGGCATGAGCGTTGTTTTCCCGGGTCCATACTTTGCTTGTCTTGTGGGGTGTTAGAATCAGGTTCAGGTTAGGAGGGGAGTTTTTATGATAATGCGTCTGCATCTGGTTTCTCCTTGGGCTTCGTTTGTTCTGTATAGGCTTCTTCCCTTTTTGTCTCATGTGTTCTTCCGACAGCGAGTGGGGATGTGTTGAACCCCTCGGGCTACCCATCTTTCCTCATCTTGCTTGTTGGGCGCTGCATCGCGCCCTGCAGTGGTCCTTACTTTGGCAGGTGGGACACGGATTTGATACGATTTGACGGATGTACATAGCATTGCGGCACGGCTTGTGCTCTTTCATGGTTATCTCTTGCTGCATTTTCCTCTGTTACGCTGCTGTCTCGATCTTTCGGTTCGTCAACTGGGTTTGTCGCCTTCGATGCCTTTAAGCCTGGGTTGGAGGCGGCGTTCGCGCAGGTGTATCTGGTGTTTCTGCGGTTGAATTATGTGTCCTTTAGACGTTTCATGGCTGTCTATCTTCGTGGTCTTGAGCCTCTCCATCTCCTGGTGTATGTTGTAGAGTAGAATTAGCCAAATTGGGCCCCATTTCATTTGCTTTTTGAGTATTGCACACCCCAATCAAGGGCAGTCGAAAGCCGCTCAATGGTTCTGCTTCTCTTTGCCAGACTGGATCTCTCATGCCGCTGTCTCTCACCGATCTCGACAGGACAGGTCGCACAGCATCTGGAACGAAGCCAGGTCTGCATTTCTCCACCGCGGCTAAAACACTGAGAAACAATATCTAGCAAACGGAATGCAGCTGCACAATCTCAAGGCGATACCCCACGCTCTTTATCCGAAGCTAATCAGTGCGGATCATTAGTAGTACACATTATGCGATCGACTTACGATGAGGTCTCGAGACAAGCATTCAATTACCGCTTTGGGAAGAGCATCACCGCATTCCGCGCTATGCTTGATCGGGGCAGTGAATCCGGGCGTCTTATCGCAGAACTGGGGAAACATGTCGGGGATACGAGGACTGCCGAGTGCCTATCAGCTGCATGTGTATCAAGCCTCAACCTATCGACGACAAGTCGGTTGTTGGAGATGCGATCTCGGAAAAAGAGACTGTCAATGCGAATCATGCAGTCGCGGATGCGGTTTATAAGAGGCTGTGCTCCCGGTCTGAGAGGAGGTTGTTGTTCAAGCTTGTACACATATACAGACCAGTCTCTTGATATACCTCTTGTTTGAGAACAGTGACGGTACAAACGTCAAAGAAAGACTCTCACAGTTTCTTCTTTTTATTTCTATTGATTGACACATATTGGACAGATCATGGTTCTCGACCGTCTCCAACAGTTGACCTACCAGGTCAGCGCCTCTGCTCCTCCACCCCATCCCCTTGACCCCCTCTCAACATCAGAAATCGACACCGCAGTATCCCTCATCCGCAAGGAACATGGCAAGCTCAACTTCAATGCGGTTACTCTCTATGAGCCGCGCAAGGCGGAGATGATGACCTGGCTCGCAGACCCTGAGAATGTGCCCCGTCCTGCCCGTGCCGCTGACGTCGTTGCCATTGCGCCAGGCGGGAAGGTGTATGACGGCATCGTCGACCTGGACCAGAAGAAGATCCTCTCGTGGGAGCACACGCCAGGCGTGCAGCCGCTCATCACGATGGAGGATCTGCAGGAGGTCGAGCACATTGTTCGCAAAGACCCTCGGGTCATTGAGCAGTGTGGGATCCTGGGGATACCGAAGGAGGATATGCACAAGGTGTACTGTGATCGTAAGTGATGCGTCTGAAAGTATGTTGAGTTCGACTGACTGTCTGTTAGCTTGGACTATTGGGTATGACGAGCGGTTTGGTAGTGAGGTCCGTCTGCAGCAGGCGCTCATGTACTACCGTCCCCATGTCGACGACTCCCAGTACACATATCCCCTGGATTTCTGTCCAATCTACAATGCGGAGACCAAGGAGATTATTCACATTGACATTCCGCCTGTACGGCGCCCCATCAGCCGGGCCCCTCCAAACAACTACCATCCGGCATCTATTGAGAAGGATGGTGGCTACCGGACTGACATCAAGCCGATTCACATCACCCAGCCGGAGGGCGTGTCGTTCAAGATTGATGGCCGAACGATCGATTGGCAAAATTGGAACATCCACGTTGGATTCAACTATCGTGAGGGCATTGTCCTGAACAACATCACTTTCAACGACAAGGGGAATGTCCGCCCCATATTCTATCGTCTGTCTTTGGCTGAGATGGTGGTGCCATACGGCAACCCCGAGCATCCTCACCAGCGCAAGCATGCCTTTGATCTGGGAGAGTACGGTGGTGGATATATGACCAACAGCCTATCGCTCGGATGTGACTGCAAGGGTGCGATCCATTACATGGATGCTGCGTTTGTCAACCGTGCCGGCGCCAGCACAATTGTCAAGAACGCCATCTGCATCCACGAAGAAGACGCCGGTATCCTGTACAAGCACACGGACTTCCGGGATGAATCCATCATCGTCACCCGCGGACGCAAGCTGATCATCTCGCACATCTTCACCGCCGCCAACTACGAGTACTGCGTGTACTGGATCTTTCACCAGGACGGCACGGTGCAGCTCGACATCAAGCTGACCGGTATTCTCAATACTTACGCCATGAACCCCGGCGAAGACACCAAGGGCTGGGGTACTGAGGTTTACCCCGGTGTGAACGCGCACAACCACCAGCACCTTTTCTGTCTGCGCGTGGATCCCAACATCGACGGGCCCAACAACACCGTCTTCCAGGTTGATGCCGTGCAGGGGCCGGGAGAGGTCGGCAGCGCAGAGAACAAGTATGGCAACGCCTTTTACGCCAAGAAGACCAAGTTCACCACGCCCCTTGAGGCCATGTCGGATTACAACGGCGCCACATCCAGAACTTGGGAGATGGCCAACACCAATAAGCTGAATCCCCACAGCAAGAAGCCAGTGTGCTACAAGCTCGTCAGCCGCGAGGTGCCCCCACTGCTCCCCAAGGAGGGTGGACTGGTCTGGAAACGGGCCGGATTCGCCAGACATGCTGTGCACGTCACCAAATGTGAGTTTCTATGCTGTTTACATTCACATGCAGTCAGCCAACTAACACGTCTTACTCTAGACTTGGATGATCAGGTGCATCCTGCAGGTCGCCATGTCCCGCAAACATCCGGCGAGCCCTCCCAGGGCCTACCCGCTTGGATCGAAGCGGCTGGTCCCAACACCTCCATCGACAACACGGACATTGTGCTCTGGCATACCTTTGGTCTGACTCACTTTCCGTCTCCTGAGGATTACCCCATCATGCCTGCCGAGCCGATGACGGTGCTCCTCCGGCCGCGCAACTTCTTTGCCCGGAATCCTGCTTTGGACGTCCCTCCAAGCTATGCAAGGACCCCTTCCCAGATTGCAGGGGGGGCAAGTGCATGCTCTTGCAAGAAGAATGATGGGTCAAGTGTCCTGGTTTGATTGGTTTATTGTTAGCCAGGTTGTTTGTTTTGCATGCAGAGGTGTTTGTTTATGAGTGGGTGTTTTTGGTTTGTCTGTGATATCATTTTCTCAATTGTCTTTCTTGTACATACAGTTCTATTTAGTTCATTGAAGTGGCTTCATTGAAGGTTCTTTATTTACCAGGTCAATAATATTAATACCAGTGGATACCCCATTCCGGAGAATCCAGAAGTGCATTGTACTTACAATCAGGCTATTCACTAGATAGAAACCATTCCCTACAACATATGCCAGTATAAATATAGATCTTCCTCTGCATACTTTCAACCATCTTTCACATCCCCTTACTACTTCGCCAACACACCTCTCCAAATCTGTCTTTCCTCCTCCTTCTTCTATTTCTATATAACTGCATGATATTTAATCTCCTTTCGCCGCTCCTTGCGGATCTCACCGTCTCAAAGGCGAATCGTATCCTGCAGAAGGCAGACAACCCGAAGAATTCCCCTCGTCCTTGCAGTGGCTCGAGACCGTTTAGCAGCGGCAACAGCAGGTATGTGTTGTGGCCTTTGGCCGACTCTGTTGCGTGGTTGTCAAGGTTGATGGTTCTCTAGCGGCGGTACCTGATATTCGTCCGCACCGTAATGAAGATAGACACGGCCCGAGAGCTGGCTTGGTCTCTTTCTTGATGGCCAAGATAAAGCCCCTCGATACTGAGCTCGCCTCTAAAGATCTTGAGGGCGCCTCCTGACTCACGTCCGGGAAGAATCATCTCACACCTGGCAGCCGGTAACACTACAACGCAGGTTCTCTACAATTACAGCATGATACCGTCGTTGGCGTTGTTGGAGAGATGAAGACCCCCGCGGGCACTCTGCCTAGGTGTATAACCGACGGGGGACCCGAAAGACAGTGCAGGAGTATACCTGATCGGAAAATTGTGGAGGCATTATGCGATGCTTCGTGTCCTTACTTCCAGCAGTACACGTTGCCAGATCAATTCCCGTGCAAAAACATACAATGTTGCGACATGATGATAGAGAATACTGTGCCTAGCAAGACATGTCGCGGGGCACTTTGATCGTTCTCGAGCAGACCCACGTGCACAGAACCATTTCCAATACTGATACCAACCAAGATTCCACGTATCTGCACATTCCGCAAAATCAGAGCCAGACAGCTACATGGACGGTCAGAATGACGCTAAGTTCGCGGGAAGAGATGCCCAGGTGAATCTTGTCGACGACGATATTGGCGGGAATCAAGAGACATCACTGGAGTCGTGAACGCATCCAGGCACGGGCATAGGATACTCAACAAATCACCCCCTATATGGCTTGTCCTCCAACAACGCCTCCACTGCGTTCTGACTGCGTGCTGCGTACCTCTACGTCGAACCTGCGACACAAAGCCCGTTGACGATGGCTTCTGTTACTCCCGAACTCTTGATGGAGGGGAGGGTCCCTCCCGGCCGGCTCCCGTGTCGGATGGCCAGCAGTACGCCATTTGAACGAAGCCCTAGGGAATCTCTGCATCTACATCGAAGCCCTCCAGCGTGAAAACTGAAAAGGAACACCCTCGCTTCCATAAGTGCCTGGCAAGCAAAATCAACCAGCTGGGTAAGACCTTTATACAGAGGATTCTGACTACCGTACCGCAAGAGCTGTTGCCGCGTGTTTGGATACAGATCGTTTCACCCGATTTGTCCGTCGCGCGAAGGACGTGATCCTCAACGGTACACACAGCGCAGCGGATCCTACTACCTTTCAGCAATTCATACGCCGTTTTAGGGAGGGTCCGCCTATGCAGGCTATGCTAGTAACTAGCATAGCAACCAGATTGAATATTATTATCTTTACTAGCTTATTGACTGCCCTGCAAGCGTTGGGCTTTTAGAGTCTCTTATGATGCTATATAGAAGTATGAAAGATTAATCATACTATTACTTCAGCTGACTATAGTAAAAGATTCACTTGTGCCTCACATCTTCACCTTGCTATCAATTCCTCTGACAGCCACCAGGACATGACGCTGTATATATCTAGCCTCCTGTGTCTTATCAAAAGGAACATTAATCACCTTTCCTCTGAATTGCAAGGATATGAGCCGTCCCCATTCGAAGGACAAACCCATTCATTGTCTATTAGATCAATCTATGTCCTCAAATCAATCGCTGTCGGGCTTTCCCACTCTGGGCCATCCGCGCATTCTCCAAATCCTCGACATACTGCACATTATTATGCAGGGGAATCGAATAACTACATCTGTTCTGTCCACAGGGTCGTCGCACGCCAACGCTCCCTTTATTCACATGAGAGTACTCCTCCCCCAACGATCCGATCTCGCGAATCCCCAGCATCTGGCCCACTGTATGGATCGCCGAGTCCACCGCCCCCGCAATCCAGGTATGATGTCTACTCAAATGCTCCCCGGAGAAATAGATACTACCTTCTTCGCGGCGCGAGATATCGTGGAACCGTCGAAATTGTCCGGGGAGAAACATTGCATCCCCCGTCGCCGACTGCTGATTCCAGCATACGTCAAAGGCGTCGATGAATTCGTCGGAGATTTTGATGTTTGTGTCCGCGTAGAAGCGCTGGAGATCGTGCAACACAAGAGACACGCGCTGATCCCGCGGGAGGGAGGCCATCCTGTAAGCATCGTTCATCCAGCAGTAGAGCAGCAGCACACCGGACCCCGCACCTCCGATATCATTCGATGGATACACGATCCAGCGGAAGCGGAGGTCGGTCACGCTCTGGCCGCCGCGACAAGGAGTGGAAAGCCTCTCCCAGAAGCGGGTCCGGAAGTGTAGGCCGATTTTGTAGAGAGGCTCGTAGTGGATCGCGCGCAGGGCCTGCTCTTTCATGAAGGACCAGGTGGGGCGGTCACGGATACTTTGTAGGGCTGCCGGGGGGATCGCTAGAACGACTTTGTCGAATGTGGCATGGTGAGCACCGGTAGACAGTGCGATGGTCCCGTCTGGGTTTTCCTTAATCGAATCGACCCGCGCGTTGAGATGGATATGTTTGCGGCCTATGAGGTTCGCCGCACTCTCTGTGAGCCGCGACATACCCCCGTGGATCGTGCTCCAGTCCCGGGTATGGAAGTCGAGATTCTGCATCAGAATCTCCGTGAAACTCAGATCGTACTGGTTCGTCTGGCTGTTCATCAGCTCGACGAACTCAATCACCTCGTGCGGCCACCCGACTATGAGCCGTAGGTACATCCGGAATGATATCTCATCAAGGCTTAGCAGCTGAGCAAACCCAGCCTGAAAGTTCTTGTGAAGCAGGCTCAGCCATGGCGCGACCACTTCGCCGAGCAGCTGTCGCGCGGATTTCCCATGATACTCCGCCGGGAGGCCACACTCCGCCGGGAGAGCGGGATCGTCGACATTCACCTTTTTGTTGCGGATGAAGGCAATGTTGTTGCGCTGCTCGAGGACATACGGCATCAGTTCGATCTTGTCTTCATGGCGGCCGTGGGTGTTGAGGTACTGAATGAAGAGGTACACGCGAGAATGCAGGGCCGAACGGGGGATGCGCATCGCCCCGGCTTCAAAGTAGATATCTTCATTGGAGTTGGGGGCTTGGAAGCGATGGGTGTAGATGCGGCCGCCAATGCGGGAATTAGCCTCATATAGAGTGACCCGGTGGCCTTCTCGTTGGAGAAGGAGCGCGGTATATAGACCAGATACACCGGCACCGACGATGCCTATTTCCATGCTGAAATGGAGGAAGGGATTACAGGAAGATATCGAGAAAGAGAGAACACATCAATCCCTCTGAGATGACGCACTGGCTAATGAATCAAAATCAAACGCATCGTTCATTTTCATGGTCGATTCTCGAGGAAGGTTACTCGACGATGAGGTGATATGCAGGTCAGAAACAATATTATCACTCGGTATTGAGAGGATAGAGGGTGATCGTTGCTTTTTTTGGATGCTTTTCGGACACTCCGTGCCGTGCTGCCATGGATGAAAGGGGAATGACTGTGCCGTACAGCAGGAGTGCAGGACACTACGAGGAGGATCGATAGCGGATGTATCCGTACATAATAAGTACATATTAGTTATTGCCAGTCATATTGAGATTTGAGCCTACTGTAGATAAGCATTCGAGGTAGTAGTGTGGGCTGGCCAATAGTGAGTGGAATGAGTGAGTGAACCTAACAGGAGTAACCGCATGTACATAACACCATTAATAATCAACTGACTCCTTGTGAGTTGTGACCTCCAGATCCCCCTGTCTCTTTGTTTTATCACCAAAGACCCGCTGGGTGAAACAGGCATAATGTGATAATAACGTGCGTCTTCCCCGCCGCAAGATGAGCTCACCCAATGCGACTCGTCGGGCCCCAGTCCTCTCTTTGCTAGACTGCATTTCTCTGTTACAGCCTCGCCTCGTCTTCGCACACACACACATCCCTGATCAACACCGCGATATCAGTCTCCAGGGGTCTCCGCGAGTCTGATCACGCCATCGACTCCGGTCTCGACATCACCAGAACAGACATTAAACCCATCGCAACCCGCGGTCCTTGACGACTAGTTTGTCAATTGATCTATCGGAGCCATGAGCACGGAAAATCAACCGCACCTACAAGGGGATATCGAAGCAAAAGCCCCCGTTCCAGGGGGACAACCCGTGCTGATAGAGGAACATGAAGACCCAAAATTCTGGCCCCCGGTTAAGAAATGTAAGTGAACTTTTGGTGTCTCCATAACTATTGCTCACACTGGGACAGGGATCTGTACGGGGATCCTGGTGTTGATGACAGCAATGATTGCCTTCTGCTCGAGCATCTACACAGCTGCTATTCCCTCGATCACACATGCATATGGCTGCTCATCAACCGTAGCTGCGCTAGGGATTACAACCTTCCTACTGGGATTCGCATCCGGGCCGCTGCTGTTTGCGCCGCTGTCGGAAGTGTGGTAATTATAGACTGCAGCTTTCTACAAGATGGCCACACTCACACTGACGCGGTTAACGCAGGGGTCGCAATACGATCTTCCGGTTCGTGCTGGGGCTTTTCGTTTTGTTCCAGATTGGCTGTGCTCTAGCCCCCAACGTGGCATCGATGATTGTCTTTCGTTTCTTCTCCGGCTTTTTCGGATCTCCCACGGTAACCAACTCAGGCGGGTCTATCACCGACATCTGGCCTCAAGAAAACCGGTCTGTGCCTCTGGCCCTCTTCTCTGCGGCTAGCTTCCTAGGGCCTGTTATTGCGCCTATGGTGGGGGGTTTCATTTGCCAGTACACATCATGGAGGTGGAATTTCTGGGTAGTGCTTATCATCAGTGGGGTCTGCTATGTGGCAATGATGATATTTCTCCCTGAGACATACCTACCTAAGCTGCTCATGGATAAAAGACGACGCATGCCGGGTTATTCCCCAGCTAATCACCCCCCTGTCAAGGAGATACTGTACACGACGCTAACCCGTCCATGGCTGATGCTATTCACGGAACCAATCCTGTTTCTGCTGTCCCTGTATATGGCTTTTATCTACGGCATTCTCTACCTGGATTTCACCGCCTATCCTGTCGTCTATCATGAGACACGAGGCTGGGCGGCTGGCACTACAGGGCTTTCCTTTCTAGGGATATGCGTTGGTATGGCCATCGCCACCCTGACTTCGCCATATGTCAATCGAATTTATGGCATATACACCCGGCGACTAGGCGGCTCTCACCCGGAGGCCCGTCTCCCGCATCTGATCATCGTCTCCTGGCTGATCCCAATCAGCTTATTCTGGTTCGCCTGGACGGCTTCCCCACCCACCCATTGGATCTCTGGAATCGCGGCTGGCGTGCCCTTTGGTTTTGGCCTTATTCTGCTTTTCACAGGGATCACATCATATCTGACAGACTGTTACGGCTTATTTGGGGCAAGTGCATTAGCAGCTAATGCAGTGCTGCGCTCACTATTTGGGGCCGTGTTTCCCCTCTTTTCAACAGATATGTATCATGCCCTTGGGGTATCGTGGGCGACGAGCCTGCTGGGATTCCTGGCTCTCGCAATGGCGCCATTACCCTGGGTGTTTTACCAGTTTGGACCGCGGATCCGGGCACGGAGCAAGTATCATCTACAAACGAGAGAGTACGAGGGGTAGATATATAAGCAGCACGTCTTCCTCAATTAGCCCAGCTCAATTCACTTCTTTCAATTCAGCCTTCAAACAACACAAGAGATTTTACAACATTATGCCTTCTCCTCCAGTTATTGACTTTGGTGATTTCCTGTCCGGCGACCTAGAGCGCCAAAAGAAATGCACCGAGGCAATCGGGCATGCTTGCCGAACCCTGGGATTCTTCCAGATCGTCAACCATCCGATCCCACTCAGCCTGCAGCGGGAAATGTTCAAGCTGTCTACGGAGTTCTTCGCTCTTCCCCTGGAGGAAAAGATGAAACTGGACAAATGTATTACCTCCCCTTTCTCCTAGACATCAAATCTAATTATCACTCATCTTCCTCTAGCCCAAAACGACCACAACCGCGGCTATGAAGTGATGTACGGCCAGATGATCGAAAAGGACACCAAACCAGACCTCAAAGAAGGCTATTACGTCGCCCAAGACCTGTCCCCAGACCACCCCCAAGTCCTCTCCAAGAAGTTCGCTCACGGACCCAACCTTTGGCCCGAGTCGCTGGGCCCGCACTTCCGCGAAACCTGCATGGACTACCTGAACCAGGTAAGCGCGCTGACGGAGAAAGTCCTGCAAGCCATCGGCGTATCCTTGGGCTACGACGAGCATTACTTCGACGAGTTCTGCACGGAGCCAATGGCCTTCTACAAGCTGCTCCATTACCCGCCCCAACCGGCGGACGCAGACCTGCTGCAGCGCGGAATCGGCGCCCACCGCGACTTTGGCGTCATCACGCTACTGCTGCAGGGTGATGTGCCTGGGCTGGAGGTGTGGGATGAGGAAACGAAGTCATACTACCCTGCGCCACCGGTCGAGGGCGCGTATGTTGTGAACCTAGGGAATCTGTTCGAGCAGTGGACAAACGACGAATATATCTCCAACGTGCACCGGGTCATCAACCGCTCCGATGTTGACCGGTACTCCATCCCATTCAACTACAATGGCAATCCGGACTTCATCATCCGGTGCATTGAGTCGTGCCGCGCAAGGCCGGACGATGAGAAGTACGCGCCTATCTCGGTGGATGATTATGTGCGGCAGAAGTATAAGGACGTGTATCAACGTGCGGGTATTTATTCGGTGGCTGAGCCGGTCAAGGCACAGGCAGTGGCTTGAGGATCAATATAGAGTGCGCCTAGACTTTACCAAGCTGGGAAATTTTGACTCCTAGTCCTTCGGACTTGTCTGGTCAACCATCTCTCGAAGATCCTCTACGGAGTACATACATAGTATTCTCGCGAGGCTCTAGTTCCTTACAGTAATTATGGCTTATTGTGGCTGACTGCCCACCTCGTCCTGCTCAAATCTAGTTTGTAACGTCCTTGACATTAGGATCGTCAACGCATTAGTGTCACCCACTAGCTTTCGAACATCTAGTAGTATTAGGATTTAGGCTATATTACTCTGTCAGCCTGTCAGGAACAGGCGTTGGAGAAACCGGATGCATGCATGGATTCCACACATACATACATACATGCATGCATGCTGACAGCTGCAGCTAGACGCATACAGTCATACAGTCTACAGAGCAATAGATTATCTAGCTTACGAATGGCCCAATGAATCAGCTTAAGGCATCGCAGTCCCCTTGCTCATCGTCTCCGTTTACCCTGTTGCTGTTGACAAGTATGGGGGATTGGAGTCTGGAGATCACATCCTTCATCCAGACCGGGCTGCCACTGCTTACGGAGTACTTAGGTTTGGCTGTACTGTGTACTCCGATGATAGTCGGGACTCGGGACTCTTGCCATAAAAAACTGTCAGCGCCCAAAGGAGATGAAAGCTGCCCCTCAACAATGTCTTCCCCTGTCACCTGGTCCCTGGTCTTCGACAGCCATGTACGGAGTACGGACTGGATAATTGTGTGCTGGCTAGGGAGCACCTAGTAGTACACCTACAAGGGCTAATTTAATGTGTGTGTTAGGACTAGGTAGGGATGAGTATCTTTTTTTTTTTTTTTTTCCCTTTCAAACAAGCTACATATCTCACTGACCAGCTAGGAACCTAGTGATGTCTGGACCTCCCTTTTCAGCTAAGTGGTGAGTATGTAACAGTGAAGACAGACCCCCCCAACACCAAGAGCTGGGTCCCAGGGAACACACCACCCCGCCCAAATCAGTAAGGGAATCACCTGCAAATCTGGTGCATGCGCAGCTTCAAGACTGCCACATTTGGTCCGTTCGATCCAGATACCATGATGGTGGATCAGGTCTTGGAGCTTCTATCCCTGGGGATGGGCGGGCATGTTGAGCATGACTAGCTGCGGTGCTTTGTGTTTTGTGTATTTTGTGAAGGAGTCTCGCTTTCGCGGAGGGGGGTTATCATAAGGATAATTTGAACTATTACTCTATAAGATCGGTGGTGGGAGTGGTTATAGACTCGGTAGAGACGTAATATGTTCCCAGAGGGAAAAATGACTCTGCTAGAGTAACTATAACAAACAGTACTATTGAACCTAAGTAACCTTTTATTCACGTCGTCCAGTAGACTCGAGTACGTATCAAACAACCAAGTCGATATTATTTTATAAGAACAGGAGCCAGCCAGTCAGTCAGTTGGTAATCTATGACTCCGAAACGCCGCCAAATGCCAAAAAAAAAGAACCCAGAACCTAGAACCCATCATTCCATCATCCCATCATTTCATCATCACGATCACGGCAGCACATCCTTCAGGATATCCTTCTGTGAAGTTGTCAGTGTCGCAGGGAACTTGACGTTGACGCGGACGACGAGGTCGCCGCGGTCGGTCGGCTTCTTGGATATCGTCATGCCCAGGCCGGGGAATTTCTCCTCGTGGCCGGGCTGTGTGGGACCGGGCTTGGAGACGCGGATGGATTTGCCGTCGATGGTGCGCACGATGCGTTCCCAGCCGGTGAGGGCTTCTTTCAGGGAGAGCTCGACGGTGGTGATGAGATTGTCACCCTGGCGTTTGAAGTTGGGGTTGGGTTTCTGGCGGATTGTTAGCATGTAATTTCTAGAAAGTCAATAAAGATGGACGGGGGAAAAAATAACATACCTCTGTCACGATGAGATGGACGTCCTGCCGTCCACCCTCCTCCTGGTCGCCCACACCACGATACTTGATCTTCGAGCCCGTCCGGAGACCAGGCTTGATGTTGGCTTCCAGCGTCACATCCTGGACGGTGCGCTTCCCGCTCGCATCGAACGTCTTGCTCTTCACCGTCACCTTCTTCGTTGTACCCTTGAAGATCTCCTCGAGTGTCAGCGGTAGCTCCTTCTCCACGACCGTCGGCTCCGGTGTTGGCGCGCGGTGCGCCGACGGGAACCCGCCTGCACCCGCACCCCCAGGCCCACGGCTCGCACGGAAGCCCCGTCCACCACCGCCGCCTAGCCCGCCGCCGAGGATATTGAACAGATCGTCGTCCATCCCACCGCCGCCCCCGCCGCCTCCGCCACTCGCCTTGGCGAAGTTCCGGAAGATATCATCCGCAGAACTGAAGCGGAAGCCACCGCCGCCGCCGCCGCCGCCGCCGGGGCCGGTCGAGAAGTGGAAGGTACGGGTGCCGCCGCCGCCGCCTCCACCAGGCATGCCGCCGAAGGCGAAGCCGCCGGGCATACCACCCTCGAAGCCTTCGAAGCCGCCTGGGCCGCCGGCACTGGGGGGAGGACCGCCGCGGAGGAGGTACTCGAGACCGAATTGGTCGTAAACCTTGCGTTTCTCGGGATCGGAGAGGACCTCGTAGGCTTGGGAGACATCTACCATGGTAGTTAGCAATCAATGCAGCCGATACGCGTTCCAGATCCATAGGATAGGGGGTAGGACATACCTTTGAACTTCTCCGCAGCCTTGGGGTCATTCTTGTTCTTGTCCGGATGGTATTTCAGCGCGGCTTTTCGGTAGGCCTTTTTGATTTCATCTTGAGTGGCATCGGGTTTGATGCCGAGGGAGTCGTATAGCTTTGTTTCGGCAACCATTGTGTTGTATGTATATGTGTGCTTAGCGAGGGATGAGTACAGGACGAGGAAGCAGCGATAATATAGACGGATGGAAAGTCAGGCCACGGAAGAGAATCGTCATGCGACAGTGGAAGTTGGGGAGGTCGGATGAGGGAGGATCTCGAATGACGTAGAAGATTCCGGGGAGCGATACAAAAGGTGGGTTCCGCGGTGTTGAGAGAGTACTTCAGCCAGTGCACACTATCCGAGGAATGTATTTTCCAGAGCACATCAACTCTCGAGAAAGTTGTTTTTTTTTCTTGCCTCACATTTGATGAGTTGAGGATTTACAGAGAGTGAGGAAGTGGTTGAGGGGGGGGAAATGGAGGACGAGCTGAGCTGAGATCAAAGCGAAGCCGACATGACGTGTGACGTTGCAAGGCAGTAGTGGTCGAAGGTTCGAGAAGGTTCGATGCGTTGAAGCTCGAGAAATGGACTTTCAATGGCGATGATGATGAGATGAGTCGGTGGTCGATGGTTCCCTACTTCGTTTCTATCCAGCACGATGCACGCAGAACTACGGTGATGATGATGCTGATGATGCTGATGCTGATGATGCTGATGCTGATGATGCAGACTCATGCGGATTGATTCATCTGGCGGTCAGTCGCCCATTGCGGGGTACTTGGGATAGCCTCACATCCACTTGGACGATGTGTCCACCGACAAAACGACATGGAATATGCTATCTCCTACTATCTACGGCCTACCTAAATATTTACAACAATATAATCCTCAAGAACCGCCGTCCCATTCACCACCCCCTGGATCTGCTCATCCGTGCAGGACGCCCGCAGCGACAACACATAACACGTCGGCGCTGGGCTGTCAGGCACCTCGTTCTTGATCTGCCACGTCGACGACGGCCCCTCACTTGCATATGTGCCATTCGTCACGAGCGACACTTTCCCCGTGGCAATATCGCGGTTGAACAGCGCCCGGTGGAAGATCTCATACGCCGTCTGCGGCTGGTACGCTGGCACCTCGTGGCCGGCCTGGAACACGCGCGCAAACGAGAAGTTGCCGTACTGCCGCACGCTGCCCCCGACGTAGCTCGCGTTCGTCCGCAGCGGCGCATACCCCGCCGCGCGGAACCGGTCTGCGTCCGCGTGCGCGATCCGCAGGCTGACCTCCTCGCCGCCGTTCCACGGGCACGCATAGTCGCGGTCCCCGTACACCAGCGCCACCTTGATCCCCGCATCGAGCACGTACGCCAGGTCCTCGAGGTACCCACGCACGTCGGAGCGCGGGTAGTCACCCGTCGCGCCGAAGGCGTCGTAGACGCTCTCCACAGACTCGGTGAAGTTGATCGGCACGCCCAGCGCGCGCTGCACCCAGTGCTGGTTCAAGAACCCCAGATAGTACGGCGGCGGGAACGGGTCCGGGTTGGCGTGCGCGATGTCGTAGTACCCGCGGCCCGAGAACAGCGGATACGGGCCCTCGACCTGGTTGTTGCAGTAGTTGTTGGCGACGCGGCAGGCCGCGTTGACCGTCTCGTTGCCGCCGTGCATAGCGGGGTCGCCCTCGGCCGCCAGTTCCCGGCACCGCACGATCAAGTCCCGGCACCCGCCGGGCTTGCTCCACGCCCGCATCGCGCGCTCGTACACCGTCTGGTTGATCGCCTCGATGCCGTAGGTGTTGTTGTACGCCATCGCCGGGTAGAAGGGCGCCTGCGTCAGCAGATCCACGCATCCGTTGATGATCCCCAGCGTGTCCAGATGGATCTGCTGATAATCGCCGGACGCCCCCGCCAGCGTCCCCGCCGCGATCTTCTCATTCTGCTCCTGGAAAAACGCTGTGACCGCCGGCCCGTACCGCCCGCCGTACGACTCGGTCCAGATGCTCACGCGGTCATCGTGCGGCTTGTACGCGGGGAACTCAGCGAACCAGGTCTGCGCGAAATGCCACAGCGCGCGCGCCGCGTTAGCCGTCGTGTTCGCCGCATGGCTGCGCTCCAGGCTCGGGAACGTGCCGACGTAGAACGTGCTGTTCTGCTGCGGCACCGGGCCCGCGTCCGCGCCGCCGGCCCACGCGGACACGTTCCAGCGGCCCGAGAGCTGGTCGTAGGTCCCGTTCGTGGGGACGTCGTAGCTAAATCCGACCTGGTTGGGCTGGTCGATGTAGAGGACGTTGACGTAGTTGTTCCATGACCAGGGGTTCAGCTCGGTCGAGTTCGAGTCCGCGTTGACAGTGCACGGGCCGTTCTCCTGCAGCAGGCCGATCATCGACGAGCTGCCGGGCCCGCCATTCATCCAGATGGCGAGCGGCGCATGGCGCGGGTCGTTGCGCGATTCGAAGAACCAGAAGAACGTGTTGATCGGGTACGGCTGGTCGACTTGCACGTCGGCCAGCGTGTTGGGCGGGAGATGCACGTAGCCAGAGTACGACTTGACTCCGGGCGTAGTTTCGCAGATTCCTGGCTGGGGGGATGGAGTTGTTCTTTTTTAGCCAAAGTCAAAAGTCAAGGAGTCGCGGGGACGGTTGTACCTCTTTGTATGAGATCTTCACGCCCTCGTGGTGCTTTGAATGCACCACCTTCAGCCCTTCTGGCGTGGGCGGGAAATACTGTGCCGACGCGACGGTCGCCAGGCCCGCCGTAACAAGGGATACAAGAGACCACATTTCACCCGCTCATCAAACTGGGGAAGAAGATAAGAATGGGGAGAAACGGATGATGGGGCGCTTTATATAGTCAAGGACTCAAGCCGGCAGATGGGATGGAGTCATTCTCGATAGCAGTGTGGATGATTGGCGGGTCACGTCGATAGATAGACAGCCACTGCTGATCATCGAGACAGGCAGATTATTCTGTTATGGAATGTGGACCATCACATCCACAGCACATAAAGTCGCAAGTATCCCACCAACTCATGATCATTTTGTTAATGTGGTCGATTGACAGATGGAGTTGCAGTGAGAAATAAGACGATACAGAAGAGGAGTGTGAAGATCGACTAATCACCCTGCAGAACCCCATAAATGCACTAAGATGCAAAGCAGCTTTAATTGTGAAGATAAACCCGAAAACCAGAGGAGAACTAGACCAGCCTCAAGATAAAATAAAGAAAAAAAAGATCCCTCGCTATGCCATCCACCGAACGCCAACCATGCGTATCATCACATCCCGAGCTCACGCTCAGTTCATATGGACATGGAACAGATACCGCTGCCGGATCTGCGCCACATCATAGACGATATACTCGTTGTACATCAGACTGGGGGCGTTTGCACTCGTTGCCGGCTGCGCGACATCCGGCATCTGCACACCCGCCAGCGCAGGATTGACACAAGCAGCGTCCTTCCAGGCGCCCGGGATCGTGTGACCACGACCCAGCGTCGCGATCTTGCCAGCAGCCTTGGCGTCGGTGCCGGCGTTGTAGTTGCTGTGCGTCTGCTCGAACATGGGGTTGCCGACCTCGACGTCGCAGAGAAGGAGCAGGCCCATGTTTGCGCTGTTGTACGGCATGCAGTAGTTGGCGGACTTGCTTGACATGTCGGCGAAGTAGACGCCCTTGCCGAACATGTAGCCCTGCACGGGTGCTTCGGGGGGTGCGATGCGCAGGCCCTGGCTGAGGATACCACCGAAGTTGGTGCTGCGCGAGCCGTGCCAGAGGAGACGGCGGTCGCTGCCTTCTATCTTGGCATAGGAGGAGGCATTGAATCGGTCGTTTTCGCCTTGACGCTCGATGCGAAAGATGTTGGCGACCTGGTTTTGGTTAGTCTGACTTCGGTCATGGAACGCATGGAGGTGACTTACATTGTAGCGGAGATGGTGCGTTGAGCCGCGGGAGTTGTTCAGGTACGCCTCCAGCTCGCGGTATTCGGTCGAGGCGCGGGCCACTATCCCATTTAGCATCTTTCACGGATCGGTTGGCTACAAAGAACATACGTGGTGTCATCTCCTGCATTCCCAGGCCCTGGTACTGACGGTCCAGCTGGTTGATCATCTCGGCGTCTCGCGAAACCTTCATGATCTCATTGGCGACTCCCATGTCCGTCAGTGCCTCGAGCAGCTCGACCTCGCGTTTGATCTGATCATCGCCGTTCAGAACGGGAGGACGATTGCGCCCAAAGTCGTGCGGGATGATCGTGAAGTAGCGGTTGCTCAGATCCTGCGCCGCAGTCTGAAAATCGGTGCTGTAGCGCGAGCTCGCCAGCGTGGGGTCCGCCACGAGCTCGGACAGGTCCTTCAGAACCTGGAAACCCGTTGTGAGAGTGCGCTTGCTCAACTTGCCCAGGGGCAGCTTCTTCGCATCGTACGACATGGACGCCATGGTGGACAGGAAGTGCTGCTGATTGAAGATGAAGGTCAGGAGCTTCTGCACGGCCTGCGGCAGCTTGCTCTCCACGGGTTTCTTGTCCTCCGCCGCCCCGTCCACGTCCATTTTCTCTGCATCGTCCGCATCCTCCTCATCGTCCGACTCCTCATAGTTGCGCTCGATGAAGGTGTACTTTTTCGCCTTAGGGGGATCCAGCCTATCCGCCCACTTCAGCCCGGACTTATCCTTGAACTTCTTCTCGAACTCGGCCTTGGCCCTCTCCAGCGTGCCATCGCCCAGCAGGGCCGTGGACCCAAACTCGCCGACGCGGCCCCAGCGCGTCCATGTGCGGTAGCTACTAGAGGTCTCCAGCAGCAGCTGGATGCGGTAGAACTTGTTGTTGTTATTGGCGGAGTTGGTCTGGTTCAGCGTCGCGTCCCAGATCAACCCGTCATCGATGTACACCTCCGCTAGACAAGTCAGTCAGCATCTACATATGCCCGCCCCCAGACGCCTGGAGCCTCAAACATACCCGGCAGCATGCAGCCCTCGTCCACGGGCACCTTCAGCGCCTTGGTCTCGGCCTTCTGCTTCTTGCTCGGCACTGCGTCATCTGCATCTGCATCTGCTTTGACGGCCTTATCCGCGTGCCCATTCGCATCTCCATTCGCATCTCCATTCGCATTTGCCTCGGCCTCCACCTTCACATCCCCGTCAGCATCAACGGCATCAATCTTCCGCTTCTTCTTCTGCTCCTTCGGAGCCTTGGTTTCCGCATCCCCACCCCCCGGCGCAAGCAGATACGCCTTCGCCGCCAGCGGCTTCCGCGCCTTATCCGACTCAAGCAACCAGTCCAGCGAAACAACGTCACACCCTTTCACCGCGCACGCCTGCTTATCTACTCTCCGTCAATAACCGCAACCACAGAAAACACCCCCGTCACTTACACCACCCCAAGCAAATAATGCGAAAAAAAAGAGAGAGAAAGGCAGAAAAGAAAAATCACAAAACTCACACTTCACACTCCCTTTTTCGACCTCCTTCCTCGTGCTCACGAGATGCGTGCACCCATCGCCCACGCTGGCCGCGAAACTCGCCCCGTGTGCCTCGATGATGGATTTCAGGTCCGCTGCGCACAGGTGCGGGAGTCGTTAGCGGACTCGTAGTTCCCGTATGGATGTTCGGAGGTAGAGAGAGAGAGAGAAGTCGGGGGGGGGGGGGGTGCGGAACGTACCCTGTTTGTAGCCCGGGAAGGTGCCGCTTACGGCGATGGAGAGCTTTTTGAAGGAGCGGGGGGGCATTTTCTTTCTCTTTTTTTTTTCTCTCTTCCCTGGAGATGATGGGAGTAGGGTAAGGGATGGTAGACAAGAGATGTGTGTGTGGATGGATGAGATAGATGTAGATACTCCGTACGGAGTAGATAGTAAGGTAGTAGAAGTAAACAAACAATCAGCCAAGGAGAATAATAGGAGACTGGAAGGAAGAAAGACACCACCGAACACCGTCTCAAATTTAAGAAAAGTCCAAAAGGAATTGGTATATTCAAATGTTCAAGACACACAACAAAACAGAAGTTCCGAGCTGGAACCGGCTGGTTCTGCTCGCTATTTATCAACGCCTCTCCTGGGGGTCTGCATCACATCGTGGCCTGAGAACCCAGGCATAGATGCGCGCTGCTGCCTGCTGATGAGTGTGAGACGGCCGCGGATTTCAGGCAGAAAAGGGGGTCTGGGTCCACTTTTTGGTTTCCTCCCCACACAATTGACTGACGATGGCACTAAACCACACAGTACTAGTCTACTAGTTGGCCCTGGAGTGGATTCTGAAGAACAGGGTCTGAAGCTTGGGAATGATGGGAGGGCTCAAGGCATCAGTGGGCTTGCATTCAAGTTGCTCTGGGTGTGGGAGGTGCCTTTGTTTTGTTGGGTGCAAAGAGGTGTTGGGGCTTGCCTGACATGACTGATGACTGGGTTTTCAGCTCAGCTGTCTTCTCTAAGCTCATCAACTTGGATTGGTCTTAAGTGGTGAAACGAGAGAAGAGAAATTGAGGTCATTGACAAATTTCATGTGTCTCAAGAGACTGAAAGACTGACAACGATGTAGCTTCAATGCCCAGATGTCATGCCATCTAACTAATAATGGAGAAAATTAGAGAAACATTCAATCCTGCAACTCTAGAATACTCTCCGACCAAACGCCAGGTATCCTTGCCAATTGTTCCAGCAGACAGACGCTAATGATAATCAGAGAATAAACGCAAGCAGTTCATAATCAAAAGACATCCACAAGTTCCATGCAATACCCTCACATGTGACAATGGTGGAATCCGTCAAAACATACAGCAAGGCCCCGTCAATGCGATGAAGAAAACATATATACAACGAGATTGGGTAAGGAGATTATATAAACAGCCTATGTGGCATGCGCGAGTTCCGCGGCGGTTTTGTGGCTATCGCTCTCGGAGAGAGACTTGGTCTTTTCCAAGTCCAAGCCGTTTACTTCCAGGGTGGAAGTCGACTCGTCGCCGGCAGTCTCTGACTTGGCTTCAATTGACTTGACCTCCGCCTTCTCGCTTTCGACTGGAGACTTTTCACTCTCAACCGGGCTCTTGCCCCCCTCAAGTGTGGTTTCTTCACTCTCCGCCTTCTCAGTGGAAGTGCCCTCACTCTCGGCTGAGGTTTTCATTTTCAATTGCTCAAGGCTAGGCACCTCCTTGTCGTCCAGCTCATTGTCCGAGACCTGAGCACTGGACACGGAGTGGAACTCGTCCTTCTCCGTGGGCGCCTGCGTCGGTGACAATGAAATCTCGTTCAAGGGGAGGCTCGTCGTCGAGTCGTCGAGAGGGCGGAAAGGAAGTTCAGAGAAGGCGTTGGTCGACTGTCCAGGGTTGGACACCACGGACCGCCGGCCATCCGGCGAGGAGGAAGTAGGAGACGTAGGGGAGGTTGGTGTCGATTGGGAGACGGGCTGTCGGGATGGGTTCCGAGGGGGGAGGGTTGGGGGGAGACGCTTGGGAATGGTAACGAGGCGGGCACGGGTGAAGGTGGGTGAATGGCGTTTCACTTCAGGAGGGACGGTGGTATCTTCGATCGAGACAGGAGACGAGGGAGTGGTGCTCTCGCGCTTGGAGACCGTGACACTGCTGATCTCGTGCACCTCGAAATCGTCATCCAATGAATCCTGGTCACTGTCATAGTCTCGATCTCTGGTCAGATCGGTGGGTCGCTCGGGTATCACGGTTTCCCACCCGTCCCACGGATTGGCTTCGGTGCGACCCGCAACACTTCGATTGCTTCGTGATGAGGCCCGACTGACCGAGGTGGCCGCCGTGAAGGGTGCACCGTCAGTCTGCGTCCCCCGGTCCACACTGATGTGGCTCTGGACGCTAGCGCGCCAGCTGCTGCGAGGCGAACTGTCCATACTGCGCCGGAAAGTGGAGTAGATGGGACTGCTAGGACTGGGCTTAAATTCGAAAACAGCTTGCGTCGGACGCGTTCGAGTGCCAGCTTCGCGGATGAACAATCCCTCAGCTTCTAGGGCCTTGACGCCAAACGGATCAGGATCCTCGGGGTCTGGAACCCCAAAGGTGGAGGCAGGTTGGAGTTCGACGTCACCCGGTGTGGCTCCTGGTGAAGGGATCACGTCCTCGTCGACGTCAGTGTCGCCTTGAGCGGATTTGATGGTCTGGATGAGCGTCCGGATGGCGCTCGGGGGATGTCTCGCTTTGCCGGCCAGAATATCATTGACCGAAATACGTTCGCCGTAGAATCGCTCGTTCTCGTCCGTGCGTTCGATGATAACCGTGCCATCGACTTGGACACCCGCGTACAGACCCCGACTCTTCATATACGTCCAAATAGGCGCCTGTCGCTTGTGAACCTCCGACTCGAGCACTCCTCCCAGTCCAAATGGACCAGCCGCTGCGCTGACTTCTCCTCCCAATGTACACCGCACCTTCTTGAAAGCCTCCAGCGCTTGGTGTGTGTTGATGACCACCACGCAGTCATAGATATCAACGCCGGCCAAAAACCCAATCCCCGCGGTATGCAACATGATCCCGGATGGGGGACTCCATTCGCCTGTCTCGGGGATCCGGGCCAGGAGCACACCGCTGCCTCCCGAGCCACTTACCCAGAGTCCCGTCCGCATGGTCGTGAAGATGGCGAGGCCCACTGCGCGCTGGATGACTGCGGCGGGAATCTTCTTGAGCACTCGCTGCTTGCCCTTGGGGCGATCAATCTTGCCATTGCTATCCGTGCTGATGCGATCAGCGTCTTCTGTGGTATTGGCATAGAACCCGTCTTTGCAGAAGCTGCGAAGGATCCGAGCGGCCTTGTCGCTTTCTTTGTCTAGAGTCATGGGCCAAAAGGCCTCGGCTCCGACCCGATTCGACAGACGGTTGACGGGAGCGCCGAGCTTATCGACTGTGTTCCATGCCTTATCGAAGCCTTTCTTGCCGCCGACCTTGGCCCTTTCCCAGATTGTCGGGGCCATCGTGACGGCGGGTTAGAGAGTGTTCTGGTGAAATTGAGTTGAATCCGCCGTCCCCGCAGATAGGACCAAGTCCTCGGGGCGGGAGAAAGAGCGGAGAGGACAGCGCGCTTCTCTATACCTGAGGAGCTTTGACCCGAAACGTCAAACCGTGACGGGAACGGTCAACATGCGCCCAGCGGGTCTTCCCTTTTGCGACACAGGAATGTGTGACAGAGAGAGGAAACGGGGTATAGTGTTGGGTCTTCTGTTTGCCGCAGCCGAGGAATGCCACTAACCAAGGTTGAAGCCGGGGTTGCAAACGAAGCGGATATATAAGTATGTATAGTCTAGGAGAAGTGATTTATGGGATTGAACTGCAGCTGCATATATATCTATATATATGAAGCGCCAGACAGATTGTTAGCCACCAGGTGAACTCCGTGATATCCGCGTGGACGGCAGATGAGTGGCGACTTTGCGTTTGGAGTGCTTATGCTGTAAACGGTAGGAAGAGAGAGGAAGAGTGGAAGTACTCAGAGGAACCATGGGACGGAGTGAACCCAGGAATTATGAAATCAAGGCCAACTTTTTGGGCAAACTTACCAGGTTGAGCACAGCAGGAGCCAGTCAGAGAAGAAGACGGAGGATCAATAAATAATCAGGAATTAAGGGACGGGGGAAGGACGGACGATGGGGATGGGGATGAAGTCGGTGGTTTATAATAAGGTACGGCAAGGTATGCAGAGGTAGGAGTCAAGGGAGAGTGAAGTTCAAAAGTGAAGAGACTGGGAAGGGAAAAAGGAAAAAGGGCAAAAAAAAAGAGCATGTAGTTAGTATAGGATATAAAAGAAGCAGTCATCAGTGGTATTATATCAATAATATTTCCTCCATCCAGTCATTTTCTTTTTTTTTTTTTTTTTTTTCTTCTTTTCTTTCTCAGGTATCTATAGTCAACGGAACCAGCACGGCTGGATCGGAAAGCATAACTATTGTTGCAATGAATCGAATTGTTTGGGAAGGGCTCTAGTGGTGCCAAGGCTGGACCAGAGATGAGATGAGATGAGATGAGATGAGAAGTAGTCTAACTAAGGAAGTAATTTTGATAGAAGAGGATGAATGAGAAGAGAAGCGAAGAGAGAGGAAGAGGCAGAGAGAGAGAGGGACGAAGGGATGTATGTCATCATCGTCATCATCATCATCTTCACCACAGTGTCATCAAAGTGGGCTCTTGCCAGCGATAAGGCTTCAGTACAATATCATTCTACACTAGGTACCGTCTATATCAACCATCTCTCGAGACAATACCTGGACTCATCCCTGGAATCTGCATACATATGACAGCTCCAATTCCCACCTCCTTCAGTCCCCAGCCATCCTGATCCCAATCCCGGTCAGTCTGAATCACGAACCCCCCCCTTCAGATGAAAATAGTATGTATCTATACTTAACCACACAAAATAATTTACTAATCATTATCAAAATAAAGCCAAAATAATAATTATCCCTTGGGTTATATGACAGGTCTGGTCTTCCCCCCAAAGCATACTGTAGTAAGGTATCTTCAATAGTCCCCTTACCACTAACTACATATGTATGGATCGATGTATATGTCCGCTGCAGAGCCAGAGCTGTCAGGATTTTTGACTTCCGTACACAACTAGATACTACTATGTAGGTAGTTGCCTTCAGTCTCGGCCCTACAAAGGTACGACATCTGCACAGGCTAATCCTCCGAATCTGTCCTGAATCCAGAGTACAGTCGAGTCTACACAATCTACATACTCTGTAGCCACTGTAGTTTAGTGCAAACTACCAAAAAAACCTCTTCCGTACTGGAGTCTGTAGTCCTTCCATGATCCCAGTCCCGCATCGAAATGTGATAGATGACACACATTAGCTTCGATGGATGCGTCGGCGATCAGCAGATCCAACTTCAACATAGTATAGTAGTACATACAGTACTATAGTTGGAATGAATGACCACCTAGATACTAGATAATACTTTACTTTAACCTACTAAGCATCTGGCCATCTCTTCAGACAAAACAAAAAAAAAAGAAGAGAAAAACCAAGAAATCACGATCGACATCCCACATCCGATTCCTCACAAACAATCATCGGACTCGAGAACTCGCCTCACGAGACTGACTAGATGAGCCCAGAGTCCAGATCTCCTGTCTGTGATGCATCACTTGGATACTTTCCCGGGAGCAACCACCCCCCCCCCCAAAAAAAATATGATCAATCTCGCGGGATCGGGGAGAGGGAGTAGTGAGGATCTACTTCCTCTATTGAGATTTGAGAGAGATGTGTAGATTTTAGATAGATGGTCTTCCTACCACAAGAACTGCATCGTCCCCGCAACCGGGGTTATGCTTAAGGCTATCGCGCCGCTACGACCAACTACCGTAGACTTGGGTAGCAATGGGACGGGAGATCCCAGGATTTCAAATTCATGCGAATTCCACATGAGATCTGTCATTGAGATCTATAGCGTGGCGACATGTTCGGCCAGAATCGGTGGAGTGAGGATTTCGGGTTTCATGTCCTTGCTCGACTCCAGTCTCCATGGCTTGGCTAAATTGTCAAGGTTGGAAGAAAGAAAATGAAACTCCAGATCATCAAGGGTGCGTTCACATGGTAGATCTAGATAGCGGGCCGCACGCGCAAGAAAATTCTAATCATAAGAGGAAACAGGTAGATAGATAGCATACATAAAAGCATTTCGAAGGGAATCTGACCCTTGACAAACTCACAGAGCACCAAGCTCCTTGAGCTTGCCAATCAGACCATCCACATCCTCGACCTTTCCACCACCCTGGCGCGCAGGAGGTTCTACTTCCACGTTAGATACCAATGAACCCAATTTTTGCTTTTCTTTTTTCTTTTCTCTTTCTTTTTTGGAAGGGAGGGGGGTGGAAAGAACAATAGGAGCAAACTCACCAGTAACCTTGATCGTCTTCAATCGCCGCTGATCCTCCACGCCAAAATCCGCCAGCTTCTTCTTCTCCAGCGGCTTCTTCTTCGCCTTCATGATGTTCGGCAGACTGGCATACCGCGGCTCATTCAGTCGCAGATCCGTCGTGATCACCAGGGGCAGCTTCGCCCGCAGCGTTTCAACACCGCCATCCACCTCATGCGTGACCTCCACCGTCCCCTGCTCATCCTTGATCTCCACCTTACTCGCCTGCGTCGCCTGCGGCCACCCCAGCAGACCCGCCAGCATCTGGCCCGTCTGGCCCTGGTCGCCATCAATCGCCTGCTTGCCCAGCAGCACCAGGTTGATGTTCTCCTGCTTCACCACCGCCTGCAGCATCTTCGCGACCGTCAGCGGCTCCAAGCCCCCGTCGTTGCTGTCCGCCACTTCGACGTGGAACGCGCGGTCCGCCCCCATCGCCATCGCCGTCCGCAGCGTGTCGGCGCACTTGGCTCCGCCAGCGGAGAGCGCGAGGATGTTCTCGACCTTCAGTGGGCCTTTGCGTTCGCGGAGGCGCACCGCTTCTTCGATCGAGAGCTCGTCGAACGGGTTGAGCGAGTGTTTGACGCCGGCGGTTTCGACGCCCGTCTGCGTCTTGTTGATGCGGGGTTTGATCTATTTCCATGGGCCACAATTAGAAATGAAACCTATGCAAACCCTCAAGCATAACAGCCCCCATAATAGTAGTAGTAAAGCAGCTAGAGCTGAAACTGAAGCTGCAGCCGCAGCTCTGACTCCTCCATCCCTCCCACCGACAACGGAGCAACCGCAGAACAGACAAAAAACTCACCGCATAGTCAATCACCCGCTTGACGGGGACCAAAATTCGCAATCCGCTCATGATATATGCTGATAAAGGAGCAAAAAAAAAAAGAAAACGAAAAGTAAAATCAATGAAGAGGGCGAATTGACCTGGTGACTTGTAGAGTAAGTAAGTAGAGTCAAAGGTGCGAACTCCGACGGACCTTGGAAAGCAGGTGACTTTTGGCGGAGAGAGAGAGAGAGAAAGCGATCGCAGGTTTCCTGATGGCCGATGCGGCCCGAGAATGTACTGGCAACCGCATCATCGTCTCCCGTCTCCAACCGAGGTTACGGACATGGATATTGGACACTGGACGAACAAGCCAGAATGCTTTTGACAATGTGGATTAGTGACGGGTAACTATGAGATACTAGATTGAGATTCTGGGGTCTTCGGTTTGTCTAAGCGTCTGCTCCACGATATCCACTCGATTGTCTGTTCTATGGGGAATCGTATATACAGTTGGATAGAACAGCATGTGACAGACATTCATCCCCCCCCCTCCCCCCCCCAAAAAGTCACAACTACCAAGTCTCCTGTTTATACCGCCCGCTCTTCTCCATCCCGATTAAATACTCCTCGGCTCTCTGTCGATCTACCTGCTGTGCTCCCTCTTGCCCTCCATGCTCAAATGCCTCGATCAGCGCCTCCCGCACGGCCTGCGGCATTCTGCCTGATGAGCCGCAGATATACACAGACCCCGTCATCTCATGCAGCAGTCGGAAGAACAGCCCAAAATTCTGTCGTATGATATCCTGCACATAGATCTTCTGTCGCTGGTCTCGCGAGAACGCGGTGAAGACCTGCAAATCGACCAGTTTACTCAGCTCCTGCCACTCCTCTTCGAAGAAAAAATCGGCCGCTCGATTGCGACCGCCGAAAAGAAGAATCGTAGGCCCGATCGGGGGTTTGCCATCTGGGTGCTCCTCTCGATATGCCTTGACAAGCGCCGCTTTCTCCCAGAGCATTGATCGCAAGGGTGCGACGCCTGTGCCAGGTCCGATGAGGACGGTCGGACCGGCCAGCTGGTTAGCGGAGGAGTTGAGACCCCCACGCTGCAACTGGACTCTGAGCGTACTGCCTGGCCGGAGTACCGACAGATACTTTGTGCAGACACCCTCCCGAATGCGTCTGATCACAGTTTGATATCTCACAATCGCGATCAGCAGCTCGAACTTTGCTCCCCCGTCAGCGGTCTGTTTCAACTCGCCCCCGCTGGCAATGCTGAACTGCCTCCCGCGGAGGATGGGGAAGACCGATGTCGCATGCTGCCATGGGATCTTGACCGAGTGGAATTCGTGCAGGACCTCGAGAATGCTGCGTCTCGGTCGCGTGGTATAATCCCAGAATTCATCCAAGTACTCGGGATTCGTGAACTCGAGGAGCCGTTCCTTATGCATCTCATCGCTGGTGTAGTGTGCGATACTGGAGAAGAACGAGCGTCGGGGGATAGCTCTGATATCGAGATAGTCTGTCAAGATCGCTCGTAGTGTTGCTCTGGGGTATTCTCCGAGGTTAGGTATAGGAGGAGCAGGCTTCTCCACTACATCCTGGAGGCTCTTTCCAGGAATCAAGGACACCAGCTTATCCGCCACTTCACC
Organism: Aspergillus clavatus NRRL 1; assembly: GCF_000002715.2. Lineage (NCBI taxonomy): Eukaryota > Fungi > Ascomycota > Eurotiomycetes > Eurotiales > Aspergillaceae > Aspergillus > Aspergillus clavatus. Next base: position 537,534 of record NW_001517104.1, on the reverse strand, counting down.
CCAGCCCATCATATCGATCAGTGCCTGCACATCATCATCGAAGTTCTTGGGCGTAATGCAGATCATGTCCCCAGGCGCATAGGCTACTGAATTGGGAACAGTCATCGAGATATGTCGGACATCTTGCCAATGAGTTTGGGGCGTGACCCGCCGGTTCTCTACAAGGATCGCCGTAAGGGTATCCGGGATCGGTCTGACATCGTGATCCAGCCGAGTCAGCTCCGGGAACTCTTCAGACGCGACCTGTCCCGTCGCTATCGGGCCACTAGTAGGCTCTGCATCTGTTGTATCTTCATCTCGCAATTGTAGAATCCATTTTGGCGGCAATTGAACATCGTCCGGTATCGGATGCAGCCCTGCAGGGAGGGGGTATCGATCCAGCAAGTGCTTGCGGAATCCTGTTAACCATGGAATAAACGTGCCTTCGAGCCTAACATCGAGTTAATCAAATGCCACTCTATAGATGTCGGAAAATACACAAACCCCTCAGGATGTTGCTGATCAGCCTCGCCGCGGGGATATATCTCATTAGCTCCGAGTTGGAGTAGGCGCTTGTGCAACTTGCGCGCAGCCCAATTGAACCTGTTGATTGCAATTAGCACTGCCATAGCAAACAATCCATGCCATGGTCATGCCACTTACTTGGGATATGAACTATCCCCGAGCCCAAACGAAACATAATTAACCCCGCTCAAGAACGTCGGCGGAAGCCGCTTCAGGAGCAACGTCCTCCAGAACGTCCGCGCATTCGCCGGAAGGTCACCCTGCCCGGTGGTCGATATCACAAAGATCGTAAACGTGTAGGACCTGAGCGACTCCTGTAGGTGAAACCATTTCGCTGTCAGCGCACACCCTCACAACAACCCAGTCTAGACAATCTCACGGCTGTGACGGCGTTCATCTCGGCGACATGAGTCACGAAATGCAGACGCTCGGTTACCGCACCAAGCTCCTCGGCCACTTCCTGCGAATTCCCTGTTTCGGAGCCATAGATGACAAGGGCACTCCGTGTCTGAGATGCCTGCGTTTGACCCTCGCTCATCCTGGGAGTATCAATGGTGTTCTTGGCGGGGCAAATAATTATCGGGATAGCTGAGTTGCCCCTCTATCATTGACATTTGGAGGCCTCAGGCCCGCTCGGGTGGAGATGACATCATCTTCTTCAGGCCAGTCTGCGCCTGAGGCCAATAATTTCATGTGAGATAGAGACTTATATCAACAGCGAAACACTTCCTCTAGAAGTGAAAACATACATATTTATGTATATGTTATGTTCTTCTGTATGATGGATATAATAGTTAAAGCTTATGAGACTTTACCTGGAGATGCGCAGCAGATATAGCCAGACCAAGAACTGAATATTTTGAACGCCGCCGATGCGATAGACATGCACCGCTTAAAGATAGAAAATATACAAGATTGGGGGGTATCTCAATCGTCGCACCTTAGTAGGTGTCTTCATCGCCTCCTCCACCACCGCCATCCGCGAACCCATCATCTCCGTACTCGTCATCTCCAGCATCAAAGTACTGCTCCGCGTTATAGTCGCCGCCCATTTCATCCTCATCGTCTTCAAAATCGTCATCGACGATCTCTTCTTCCTGCTCCTCATCCCCATCCAAGATATCCTCATTCTCCGCCCCTTCGTCCTCCTCTTCACCCTTCTGCCGCTTGGTATCCTCAACATCCTCTTCTTCCTCATCATCTTCGAATCCGCGCTTGATGGCCGAACGCGGGCCAACCGGCACATAGCCATCCATAGCCACGGTGGGATTGAAATTCGGCTGGATTGTCTTCCACAGGTGACGGGGAAAGAATTTCATAACTGCAGTACCACAACTTTAGCCCGGTTCTCCATACCCTTTCATCACTCATAATCAAACACCCCCCCAAAGAAAAAACTCACCATACGGGCGACCCTTCAACTCGGGACGGTCCCGCTTCTGCTTCTGGTATTTGCCGGAGTACGTAGGCATTCCGTGAAACGGGTCAAAGTGCGCGCGCGACGGGTCGTCCTTCCTCGCCGCTATAGATGTCGACTGCAGGACGGAGTAGTAAGGTCCATCGTGGAAGCGTTCGCGTAGTGCACGGTAGAGATCGACCTGTCTCTGTTCGCGGGGGTTCAACGGTCTGGCGCGCGGCACGGCGTATTTCTAGACGAGATGATGAGTTGATGGTCCACAACATATTTTTGTTTTTTGGATATTCGATTTTCAGAAGGCGATTCGCGAAGATATGGGAATTCCTCCAACACATACAGGAAAAAGAGGTGTAGGCGCTGTGTCGGCTTCCCCGCCAGGCTCCGTCTCCCAGCTGAATTCTGCGCCGGGTAGCTTTCTGCCTTTCTTGGCTCCAAATCGAGACATGTTGGCCGTTTCACGGGACTGTTCTCGAACCTAATATTTGAAGAGAAATATCGGGGTCCTCAAATTGCCATTCTGCAGATGTAGCTCCGAAAGAACAGTGCCTCGGTTGCGATGCACAAGGAAATGACAGCCGTCAAGAAAAAAAGTCCCGGCGAAGTTCCACTCCACCGCCTTTGGCAGAATTGTTATCAGGGCACTAACTTCTAACCCTATCTCTGTCTGAGTGCTCTAACTCGGATTATAGTGGTAAAGAATGGTTCCATTTCGTAGCGACAAGTGTCCAAATTTATCATTCATTACATCGTAATCTCCCAAATGGTTCAAACCTAGCAATAGTGATCTGAATTTATAACCCTACAGTTTCCACACGAGGCATAGTCTGCATAGCAGGTCCCCAAGGTCCTTCACTGACCCGTTGCCTTAGTGTACGAACGATGTCCTCGAACCCATTGACTTTGTCGCCCGTATCCTTCAACTGATTGTACATCGCGACCAGAACCTCGTACTTCGCAGTAGCAACTTTCCAGACGACATTTTGAGTGTCCCCAGCGCCACCCCCAACGAACTCGGCATAGGAGCGTGGTGGCTTGAACAGATACGGCAGTAATGCGGTCAAGGCAGGGGGTGTAAGAGCCGCCCAGACACCAGACGAGGGAAGTACGCCCTGCGCAGCAGGAGACAGGGTCCCCAAGGCCTCTTCGAGAGGAAGTTGATAGCGAGAAGTATCAGGAATAGGTGAGGTGGCTTCGCCAGATAGGACGTGCCAATTTGCCGTAATTATGGCTTTCATGAAGGATATGGCTGCTAAAGATACATCCTTCATTGTCAAAAGGTCGGCTGCAGTTACGATATCTGTCCAAAAGTTGGCGTGGTCATTCAGATACATGAAGTAGAGTATCCGAGCCGCGGCAGCTTCTTTGGACCGATTCGTTGGTGTTTGGCCAGAGGTATTCAACTCCACCAAATCAACAAAATCGTCGGATTTCATGGGCCCATGAAAGACCTTAGCCAGTGCATCCAGTGCCTCTTTACACGGAGGACTCGTCGGAATACTCAGAACGGGATTGACCCCATGCTTGCTGGCTTCTACAAGCAACACTCGGGGTAGAGAGGCAAGGACATTAAGTTGGCCACTGGGGGTTGGACCATGAGCCCACTGTGCAGACGAAATGGCGAGGGATGCGGAGACCCGCGACATGATCTTGTCAAGCAAACTGCTTGGGTTTTGTAGCAAGTGGTTGGGATATAGCTCCGCATACTGTGCGACGTAAGCCATGATAGGTCCGTAAAGGTACCGTAAATCTAGCGGATCCAGTTTGGTTTCGTCCAAGTAATACTCCAGTACACTTGAATGCAGATCGTGAGTGATCAAAAAGTCAAGAGCTGGAGATGAAAAAGCCGATGTGGAGTAAACGGATGCTCTGGCCCGAAGTCCAGGAGCCCTGATCTCTAGAAGGTCTCGTAGAAAATTCAACAAAGTCATGTGCATCAGAACGTCCCTCTTGTCGACCATATGGCAGGCTGCATAATCCAGAATGCTGCGACTACTGTACTTAGCTTCGATTTCAGGGAGCTGTGAGCTCGAAATCACATCCCATCGTAAGTTTCCTGCCATCACGAGAAACCCCATCAGTCTACCTTGGGCCACCGTCCTCTCACGTTTTGGAAGACCGCCTGGTTCACGGTCCGCAAGACTGCACAAGGAGAATATGCGTCCATAAACATCCTTGTCTTTGAACACGCGCCTCCAAACAAGCCCTTTTCCACTGAAAGTCTGTCCAGCTCCACGAGTATGTGTGTCATTGTCCAATGGACTTGCAAGATCGATCTCTAGTAGGGCCCACAAAACATCAAGAGAAGCTTGAGCGACAGCTGTGGAAGTGGTGGATAGCCAAAGTTCAACCAAGGACCCCACAAGCTCCGAGTCACTAGCGACTATAGCAGCATCACTGAAGTTCCGTCCCGCTTTGCTCAGCAGAGATAGAGCCAAAAGGTTAACCGGTGGTGATGGCGCTTTGAAGCCCGCAATGAAGTCAATCGGAGGCTCGATAGAACGAATGTCTGTGAAAGAGAAAAACGATGTAGCTTTGATTCCTAGAGTCGTAATAGGGGCCGGATCTTCCTGAAGAACCGGGAGAAGTTGTGAGATCTGTGTAAGAAGTGTCCCAGGCACCCTGCGATCAGTGTTCTCTGTAAGCTCCAGCTTCAGTCTGTCGAGAAGGGTTATATCCAAAGGAGTGGAAGGATCATCCAGAATTTGCTGAAGATGAGCCTTCACCTCCTCGTATGATGATGGGACGGCCATTTTGCTTGAATCAATAAAACACCTTGAGCTTCCAAGTACTTGGAGAGCGACGTAAAGATAATGATGGAGAAATGATGTGGATGACCGCGGGGAATCTTATAGCAACCGGTGCAAACACGACAAACACTGATAATAGCTCCGCCTCTATCGACCGGGGAAGTTCATCATCATTCAGCAACCTGATATACATCAGAGACCTTCCGGATATATTTGGTTTGTCCATTTCTACAGATCTCCGCCCCAGGATGGCCGACCATAGCGAATCTCTGGTTTCTCAGAAATCGTCCGACTCGGGCCTCCATATCCAGCTCCACCCGTTGGTCCTCCTCACCATCTCCGATCACATCACCCGTCATGCTGCGCGTTTACAGCAAGGGCCGATAATTGGGGCTCTTCTGGGACAGCAAAATGGGCGCGTGATTACTTTAGAGCATGCATTTGAATGCGTTGTGGCCGAGGGCCCTAATGGAGAGCTACAGCTGCCGGATGAGTGGTTCGTTGAGCGAGTCAAGCAATGTAAGAGCGAGGCATACTTGGACAACCTTGGTACTCTTCACTGACTGCATACTTGAACCTATAGTTAAGGATGTACATAAATCTCCTGCTCTTGATCTCGTAGGATGGTGGTCGACCGCCCCGCCGTCCGGCCCGGACCCTTCCTACCTCTCAATCCACCGCCAGATTCTTCAGAACTACAACGAATCTGCTGTTTTCCTTGCCTTCCATCCGTCGCAGGTACAGGAGGCGTCGAGGAATGGTGTGAAGCTTCCCCTGACTATATATGAGAGCGTATACGAAGGGGAAAATGCCGCGGAAACCGGCAAGGCAATGCAAGTGGACGGCGAGGAGCAGTCACTAACCATCCGATTCCGCCCTTTGCCGTATTCTGTCGAAACCGGGGAAGCTGAGATGATCGGTATGGACACCGTGGCGAGGACTGCAAGAACGGCCGCTGCTATCGAATCGCCAGATTCCAACTCTGCTGGTGTTTCGCAAAAGGGTGGAAAGGCCGGCAAGAGGAGTGAGGCTGAGCCGTCACCGGAGAATGTTGTCTTATCCCAAGAAGAAGAAGAGTGTAAGTGCATTCTACACGAGACGGCTTGAAAATAGCTCACGTGGGTTTTCGCAGTGATTGCCAGTCTCAATACCCGTCTTAACGCAGTCCGAACACTGGAGTCTCGCATTTTCCTGATCAAATCCTACCTCTCCAGCATATCCCCCGCATCTGAAGACCAAAGCGGGGAAACCACAAAAACATATCTGTCTCACCCCATCCTCCGCAACATCAATGCCCTTCTTTCCCACCTGTCTCTTCTCACACCACATGAGCAAAACGGCTTCTTCGCAGAGAGTCTCGCCCAGAACAACGATGTCCGTCTCGTCTCTCTACTCGGAGAGCTTAGCGAGTGCATCAAGGGCATGCGAGAGCTCGGCCGCAAGACCGCCATCATGAATCAAGTGAGGCAGAACAATTCTTCACGAAAGACTCAATTAGCCTTGCAGAGCAGGCTGGAGGAGGAATTCCTCTCTCGAGAAGCCTTGACGCATGGATAATGGCGAACTGACGCATCTGATGACCTTTACCTCCTTCGTGATGATTCCTTTTGGCCTGAGGGCTCAGCGGTGTCCGGCGTTGTTCTTATGAAGCGAACTTATGATATGAGGAAGAAGATGGTTAGAAAGATTGACCTGAGACACTTCGATCCTCAACCTGAAATCTCCTCGTTAAGTCTACATTTGTAACGGTAAACAGAAACCTGTCAATTCTGACTCTTCGCGGGTAGTTCTGCCATATGTTGGTACGATCTAAAGTAATACTACCACCTCATGCCCCAGTATGAAAGTGATAATGCATATGACACCCCAGCGGCTCCAACCCATAATAAAAATACCCAGTACCTTACAGATTATATTTGGCTTATAGTGACATGATGGTATGATGTAGAAATTGATGCTGGCGTGTAGGCAGAAATCAGGTAGGAACTTGGGGCTAATTAACATTCATACGAACTTGCCTATCAAGCTAGGCTGGGTGGGAATGACCTGAGGGATATCGCTTTCGTCGCACTTATATTTTGGCATTGATCTCATGGATGCTCACATTTCATCGATGTTCAATTTTATGTACATTGGCAGAAATATCGTCCAATAACTTTGCCAGAGGGCTAATCAGTGCTAGGACTCGTCCGGCATAGTTGACATGATGCGTGGTAAAAGGGGTAGGAGTTGCTGGCCGCACTTCTATACAAAAGGCTCGGGAAAAGAAGAAGAAAAACTTAGAATATCAAAAAAGGCATGAAATGGAATGGTAGAATAGATGAACGTGACGGGAGGGTATATCAACAAAACAAAGATGGAAAAACCAAAAAAAAAAAAAAAAAAAAAAAAAAAAAAAAAAGCAGACTGATGCCGTGATAAGAAGTCAGCTCATTCGTGACATGATTGTGGGAAGGAAGAGAGATATCAGAATCAGCGATATGAATATCAGTCGACCTCTTATCGTCGGCTATGCTCGGCGTTGTGATGCGAAGGCGGAGATTGGTATGGGTCTGGCATGGGGATGGGTGGTTGTTCTCGTAGGGATTCTTGTGGGTATTGGTTATGTACTGCGGCTCCCTGTCCTGTTGAAGAGACGTTGATCTGGTGGTGATAGGGGTCATCTATCAAACCCGAAGCCATGTACGGATTGCGGTGCGGATCCTCGTAGGGAGAATATGCTTGTGGGGAATGAGAAGCGGCAGGGTCCAGCAAGGATGCGTCACTCAAATCATCGTGATGCGAGTACAAGCGAGCATCGTGGTCATATTGATAAGGTGGAGGGGCGATGCCCAGATCGCCTGTCAATCGCGAGGTAGGGTTCGGCTGTGCATGGGAGAGGAGCACCTGGTCCTCGTCATCGGGCGAGGTACCATAGGGTCTTGTTCTGCCACCAGCCAACGTGGCGCCTGCGCCTTGGTAGGCTGTCATATTCGCATTTGCGCCAGTACCGGCGTTCTCAAGACCAATCGCCTCGCTCTGACTCTGGTAGCTGGGATCCATCATTCGCTTCTTCCGGCCTACAAAGAGCCACCGCACACTACGGCCCACGGCCTTAAGAAGATCAAGCGGGTTAAAGGAGTCCACGAGGGCTTTCATACCCCAGCGGCCGCCGTGATACAGGCCTTTGCCGTTGCCGTAGAAATCGGTGACTTCGTCAGGTTGTGAGTCTTTGAGGTAATACGGCTTCCATGAGAATGCCCACAGATGCAACACAGCAAAGATGGCCATTTCAACTGAGATAAGAAGATTTGGAAGTCCGACTTTGAGATCCGGTTCCTGTATTTTCTCGGTTGGTTTAATTGCTCCGGAAGAAAATAGGAAACTGATCAAGGTCTGAAACAAGATTAGCACCATGACTGACAGAAACATCAACCCGAGACCCAACTCACAGTTTGCCAAAACGAGAGGAAAATCACCAGCTTGATAGAGGCAATCTTCAGGAAAGGCGAATACTGGCTGATATCCTCCTTGACCTGGTAATAGAATTGGATAAGGCAGTACATCGCGATCGACACAGCAACACACTCTATAGCCAGGACCTAGTAGCCGTCAGTCCTCGGTTCGGATTATCAAACGTATGCGTACGACGTACCCAGACATGCGAGAAAGCAGGGCTCAAGCTCTCCTCGCAATACACATCAAAGTGTTGAGTAACCACCGCAATGATAGTCGAGAGCACGCGCAGGAGACAGTACTGGAAAACACCAACCCAGACCACCTAACAGTAGACCAATCAGCACAGGTTCTCCCGTCACATCGTTCGTAGCAAAACAGCTTACATTGAACCATGTCAATCCGCTTCGCGGTATCCTCCAGATCCCCTTCTCCCCGCCGCAGCATTTCTGAAACCAGGGTACAGGCCAAAGCCATTGCTTCGGCGTGATTCCTCGAAAGTATTCCTTTTGGCTATGTAAATCCGGCGCGATGTAATGACAGAGCAAGGCAAAGAAAGCCGAGATGGTGAAGGCTTCGTAGGAGTTGCCGATCAGCTCGTAGTAAATGGCGCTCTTGTAGAAGTAGGTGCTCAGCCATGCGACTAACGAGTAGATGGGGATCATCCATAGAATTCGAATAATACTGAAAGCCGTGAAGGACACCTGTCAGCTCAAATCAAACTAGCATGCGAAACAAGAAAGGGAAGAAGGTTGGTGAGGGGTATCATACTGCCGCTGTTCTATCGGTTTGCTATAGTGCGTCGCATGGCACATAATTAGATAGATGGAAATTGTAGCGGCAAGAATCGCAAAAGCGCCTCCAACGATAAGGCAAAGCTCATGGAACGTGAGACCGCCATCCCATAAGTCAACTTCAGCGACTGTCCTCATTAATCCTCGGTTAGCCAGCAATTCCCATCGAAAAACCCAGTCCAAGGGGGGGATGAGGAAGGGAAGCCATACTCGTTTGATCCTCTGCTGTGGAATTACAGACCGGCCAACCCATGCTTGCGACAGTGAGAGAAAAGAGAGGGACTTGACTGTAGCGACTGACTTCGGAACCAAAAACGAGAGACGATAACAGATAAAGGAATGGGAGAGATCAAATCTCCGAATCGAAAAGTAGTTGTTCTGGAATTACAGAGTAGATATGGATCTCTCTATCTCATCCGCCAAGTTGGCTTAGTCCCGGCACAGCCGATCAACAACCCCTGGCACCAGAGAACCGGAGAAATGTCAAGGAGCCAAGGTACGGAGTCGAAGACGATGGCGACGCCTGGCGATTCAGGTTCTCTGAAGGATGGAATTATGCGACAGAGGCTATCTGTACTCTGTACTCTGTAGTATGCTCCTCGGAGAATGTGGAAGTGGAGTGTCAATAATCCTCGGTAGGGATGAAACGGAATGTAGGCAGGAGGAGAGTCGTATAAAAAAAGAAAACCTTGGGATCATTTGATTTCATGGATCCATGTCAGTAGTCACTCATGATTCTCATTTCCCGTTCGTTACGACAACAGACGTCTAGAAGACACAGTGAGTACGGAGTAGATAGATGCGAGATAGTAAGTACAGCCACGAGCTGTGCTAATTATACCCAAATAATGCGCCTCAGGCACCAGAATAAAAATTGGTGCCGAATGCCTCAGAATTCAGGAACCCAAACGAACTGTCAGCCAAGCTTTTTGGTCAAGCCTTACAGGGCGAAAGATATACTGGATTAGTCAGTTATACTGACAATTATGGATGCATAGCAAGCGCTCTGTTTTCCTGTAGGTTAAATAGATAGATATGAGAACAAGAGAGATTGGAAGAAGTGCAATTTTCCCCATGTGCCAGATATCAGATTTCACTACATCATCAGTTCATTGCTACTATACATGTGCTATCCGGCTCTCATCCCTTGCAACGGGGACCGGACAACCTCGACCCGCATGATTGGCACTCCAGGTGTTGATATGTAGATAGATGGTACAAAGTTTCGAGATATTCGCGCTCGCTAGATGATCAAGAGACTAATCATGCCCTCGCCGGTCACCCCTCCATGACTGTCTCATGCCACCTCCGCGACCGCGTCCGCGTCCGCGGGGCCCTCGGGCGCTGCGAGCCCCGTATTCAGGCCCTTGATCGACAAATAAATCCTCGTCTTCGAAGGTGATCCGTCTGGTCTCGTCTCCCCCACGGCGCGGAAATGAACCCTTCCGCAAGAGGTCGTCAAATCGATCTAGACGTCGGTCCGCTACCTCTCGCGGAACGGGAAGATAATACAGTTTTGGTTTAGTCTTGGTAGATTCGAATAGATCATCTAGCGGCTTGAATCCTTGTCCTGGTCTAGACTGAGGCTCTGGAGGTGGAGGGCCACTAGGACGACGATCCACGTTGGCCATGCTCGCTCGGGGCCCTGAAGGAGGAGGACGAGAGAAGTCCCCGGAGGCCTGTGTTGGAGCTTGACGAGAGGTGGCGTTCTTTGGATCAACTTCCTGCAAGACAGCCTCGATGCCGTTGTCAGTCTGTTCATATTTGACCTCAAACCGAGCAGGAGGACCACCGCGCCCGCGCGATTCTTCCTCCTTTGCGATCCATTGCTCCAGTTTGGTCTCAGGGATGAAATCGACAAACAAGGCTTTCCTGTTGCGCTCATTCGGCCATACATTGCCATGCAAGGCAGATCGGGCCCTCGAAGCGGCAGATATGCTGGAGAAGCCAACGAAAGAATGTGTTTTGATGGGGTCCAAATAGAAGTCAACGACCACATCAGGGTCTGGTGAAGAGCCAGGGGCAGTTGCGATGCTAACTAAGTGGTTTCGAAGGGCAGCAGGCTGGAGTGGACGCATCAGACCATCAATGTACAAGGCTGGTGTTGCAACATGAACCGCTGGCTCAACTTCTACATCCCCCATTGTAGTATCAGCTGGTGGGGATGGAGGGCGAACCTGCTCCCTCTCCGTAGGTGCGAAAAGACCTTTGAAACGCGCGTCCTGCTTGATGTGAGCGCCTCCTTTGGCACGCATATCATCTGTCAGCGATGCGCGGCGAGTATCTTTATGTTGCACAGTTTCTCCTTCGTCGGCATGTTGATCAAGAGGTTGTTTGGTCGAGGGCTCTTCGGGAGCCGGGTCCTTTTGCGTGGTTTCTTCTACCTCCATCGCATCGTTATCCTCAGGGAGTATGACCTTGGGTGATTCCTCTTGCGCCTTGGCCTTCTTACTTGCCACTGCCTCCGCTGTTGGGATGGGACTTTGACTGCGACGCTTGCGCTTCCGACTATCTTCAATAGCCTCGTCAACCGGTACGGGGGTTGACCCCTCGGTTGGTACGGAAGAGGGAAGAGTCACAGCACTCTCATCAGCAGTGAGTTTCTCGGTAACTTGCTCTGTGGGTGTGGGCTGCACCTCTTCTGCGGGTTCGGGAGCCTGCTCAACTGGTTTCGCAGGGTGCTCGGTCTCAGCAGTCACCCCATTAGCAGGCTTGGTCTGAGCATCTTGTGCTTCCTGGTCAAGGTTCTCTTGCTGTATCTGTTGTGGCATCTCCTCCAACTTTTTTTCCGTGTCTTCGCCGGCCTTCTGTTCCTCCACCACAGATTCCGGCTGGGCGTGCTCGGTCTCTGCTTCGTCTTTCTGATCCTCTGGCTCCTGCGCTTGTTCTTGTGTTTCTTGTTCGCGCGGTTGTACGGGCTCGGGTGCTCTCACTGGCGACTTGGATTCTTCGGGCTGACGCCCGTCGGCAGCAGGTTCGTTTGTGGTTTGCTCAGAGGTGACAGGTTGAGCATCGTCTGGCATAGCTTGGGCGGGTGCCGAGTCGTCATCCGCGCCACTATCCTGTCGCTTCTCATCTTCCTCAACAAGTTTATCGATGAAATTCTGTTTGACCCTGAGACCTGTCTGGGGAATACCGCGCCGTTTCAACTCTGCTTTCAGATCAACCACCTTCCATGCCGAGTAGTCGGTCATTGTGACAGTGTAATGTACCGGCAGAGAATTGGTATCGTAGTTCGTGTAATTGTTTTTTTCCCAGAGTGGTGACGCTAGACTTTGGCTGTCATGGTTTGGGGGTGTTGCTGCTTGATGAAGATGCGACGGCCCTTGCAGCATAGCTTGCGCCCCAAATGCCTGTCGTTGGAAACCGTAGGCGGAATGATGTCGTGTGTTAAGCCAGTTCTAGACTAGCGGTTCCAGTGGAATTGCCTATTATGGACTAGTGTCGGTGAAGGATGTGTTCCTGACCGAAAAGGGGCTAGCGCAAGTCAATCCATCAATACCTCATTATCGAACTAGGGTAGCACTTATATAGATACCAGATGTTTACGATCGACTACACATAGATAGTGATATTATCATGTCGAATAAGTTACATCCACTTCCCAATGCGCTGTTGTCTAACCACAAGCACTCAACACCAAGTCGGCCTTCTCCTGGAACGCTTTCATGGCAGCCCGATACAGCTCAGGACCAACACTGATCCGCGCAACCCCCATAGTTTGAAGTTCAGAGACTGTCAAATATCCCTCTTGAAGAACCAGCTTGACATTTAGTCGCCCCTCAAAGGCCGCTGCTAGTGCCTCGATTTCAGCCCGAGACACTCCTCTCTGAGAACCGCCCCAGACGAAGACCGTGCAGGCTCCGGCTTTAAGATACGCCCTTCCTCTCTCAATCGCGTCGTCAATTGATCCTCCTTTCTGACCATGCTGCCCAATGAGCACATCTGTCCGGGCGTTGATTACGAAGTCAGGAACACCTGCTTCCCTTGCGGCCTGTAGGCCCAGCTGAATCCGCTCGACGGCTTCTTCGATGGGCCGCAAGCGCCGGTTGGCATTGTCAAAGTCTTCCAGATTGCATCCCACGGCTTTTAGCTTGATGATCTCGCGGATTGTTGCCGCAACATCATCATACCCGTCTTGGATATCTACTGTCAATGGAAGCCGTGGGAGAGTGTCAGTCTGCTTTTCACTTGTCGACTCGTCCTTTGGTCTTAAGACAGCCGAAATAGAGCGTACAGTAGCCAAATTCCGAGTCAAGGTCAAGTCTTCATCAGCGATGCCTTGAGCAGCGGCGACGGCATAGCTAGCGGTAGCGATGGCTTTAGTGGAGGGATTATTAGCGACAATGGAGGCAGTGGCTGCATCGTAGACGTTTGTGAGGACCAAAGGCTTTCCCGGTGTATGCAGCCTGCAAAGTTCAATAGCGAGATCATTCTGTCTGTTTATAGTCGCCATAGTTTGAGATTTTTGAGAGCTGAGCGTGGTAAAGACACCGGTTGACAGAGACGACAGGGTAAGTATAGCAAAAGAAGTCTATCTACGTGGCTACCTTCCATCTGATAAATAAATATTGCGAGGATGATTCATGCGCATTGTCTAAGCGGGGCGGCTCTCGTATTCGAGACAATTTATTGCTCTCAAAGGGACCATTCAGGGTGATGTTTTCTCTCAGAGGATATCCATTTAACTGCCAACTGGGAAGGACAGCAGCAATGAGTCATCAAAGGCGGCCAGATACAACGGGCAGAGATTTCCTCACCGCCCTATGGCTCCTTCTCTCCTCTGGTTGGCTGCTGATGACGAGCTGCCGAGTCTCCGCCGCGAAGTCATCCATATACCGTAGTTAGTACGGAGTACTACGGAGAACTACTTTTACTTAGTGGGCCTCCGCGGCTGCTGGAAAACTTGGAACTTGGGACTGTTGCTGTTCCCTTGACTGAAAACTCCTCGCTTCCCCGGATCAAATCCATCAGGAGAAGATAACTCTTGAATTACTTTGTGCTTCCTTCATACACCCACTTTGTCGTCCTCCATCTGTCTTCGTTCACAACGACAGATCGGCTCACCATGGTGCCTGATACCACCAGTGCTCCTGGAACCTTCCGTCAGTATCCCCTCATTTTTGTTTCTTCCCCCAGTTCATTTGCCCCTCTTCCCCATAGCCGTCTGTTGAATGGCTACTAAATCCCGTAGAGAGAGTCGCTTCCCTCCCTGAGAACCCATACGCCACATTGATCACCGATCAATCGATCGCGATCATCCCCTCATTTACCCTGGAATCGGGAGTTACCCTTCACAATGTCCCCGTCGCCTACACTACCCGTGGCGAATTGTCTCCAAGCCGTGACAATGTACTCGTGATCTGCCATGCTCTGAGCGGCAGTGCCGATGTGGCCGATTGGTGGGGTCCTTTGCTTGGTGGCCCTGGTCAAGCTTTCGACACTTCTCGATTCTTCGTGATCTGCTTGAACAGCCTCGGTAGCCCTTACGGAAGTGCGAGTGCTGTGACTGCTAAAGATGGCGACCCGGCGAAGGGATTGTATGGACCTGAATTTCCTCTTACGACTGTCCGTGACGACGTTAGGTGAGTATTCGAGACCCTCAGGATATGTATTCTGCAGGTTGCTAACCTGGAACAGGATTCACAAGATGGTTCTGGATGATTTGGGCGTCCGACAGATCGCAGCTGTCGTCGGAGGTTCCATGGGAGGCATGCTGACTCTCGAATATGCCTACTTTGGCAAGGACTATGTACGAGCGATTGTTCCCATCGCTACCTCAGCGCGTCATTCTGCCTGGTGCATCAGTTGGGGTGAGGCTCAGCGGCAAAGCATCTACAGTGACCCCAAATATGAAGATGGATACTACCCATTCGACGATCCGCCAGCCACTGGCTTGGGTGCAGCCCGTATGTCCGCTCTCTTGACATACAGAAGCCGCAACTCCTTCGAGTCTCGGTTCGGTAGAAATGTGCCCGATCCGTCCAAGAAGCAAACCATCAATGGCTCCGAGCAATCACCGACCCCACTGAATGAACACTGGGCCATCCACAATGATGGGCACAAGAATGGGTTATCCTCTCGAGCGCCCAGCGAACGCGGTTCGCCTGCTCCTCAGCAGCCCTCCGAGGTCCAGTACATGGATCCCCAGTTCTCCGGAACCAAGACCTTCAGCACACCAGTCAGCGAGAGTAATCGCAAGCAGCCTCCAACATACTTTTCTGCACAGTCATATCTCCGCTACCAGGGAGAGAAGTTTGTGAAGCGGTTTGACGCCAACTGTTACATTGCCATTACACGCAAACTTGACACGCACGATGTGTCTCGGCACCGTGCCAGTCCGGACTCGGCGGATCCCGTCAAAGAGGCCCTATCCCAGATCGAGCAGCCGACATTGGTTCTCGGTATCGAAAGTGACGGTCTTTTCACCTTTGAGGAGCAGAAGGAGATTGCAGCGGGCATCCCAGACTCGAGACTCCTACGGATCGAGAGTCCTGAGGGTCACGATGCCTTCCTGTTACAGTTCGAGCAGGTTAACCGCTACATTCTCGGGTTCTTCCGGGAAGTCTTGCCGGATATTATGTCGAAGCCGCCTGCCAACGGGGCTGTCGCCATGGACGGAGTGAACAAACTCACTAAGAGCAGCACATTTGGCGAGGCGGAAGTGGAGGATATCACCGCCTGGTAAAGCAGACACAACGGTCCCAAACCAATATTGGCGCATTAACTGCAGCCTTTAAAAAGCACGATGGTGCTTCGATGCCTTGTGAAAGAGCAAGGGTTCCGGATCTCCTCTCGGTGAAGAGGAGACGCGTCGAGGCAGATTCGGGCGCTTGCATCTCCGTGTCAAGCGACCTGGCGGGAGTAGCGGTGCAATCCGTTTGGTGATCTTGGTTCTTAAGCCAGAAGAGGAATGAGCATCCAACTGCCTCCCTCGTAACCTATTCAACAGGTTAGGCTGTAAAAGAAGCATCCAACTGCTCTCCATCATACAAACCCTAAAACATACCTGGACTCTAGCGACTGCAATGATCCAGCTGAGGGTGGTAGTCGACCTTTTTTTTTTGCCTTCTTTTTTTTTTTTTTTTCTGGTACAAATCATTTTAGAATAGCATCGCATTAGATTGCAATGTCCATATTCGCATGTCCTTGGTCTTGCTTGGTTCTGTGCTTGTACGCTGTAGACAACAACCCATGCATGTCTACGACTAGCGCCTCCATAACTGCTGTGAGGCTCCATTTTGAATCATGTTACCATGCTCATATTGCCTCTGCATCTGACAGGTCAGACAATTCTGCTTGTTCCCAATGCACGATTTCATAAGCGCATGGCCCAAGACACTAAACTTGGTTCGCCAACGTTTCTTGGGTAGTGAAGTATATTGAACTCCCACTGTTCCCTAAAACTTGGAAGATTAACCTTATTGTACATTGCTTCACTGTACTAGGAGAAAAGATCAGTCTCTGTGTTGCCAACGCACATTAAATCTGCAACATGAACTGTTCAATCTACCATCCCTTGATTCATCCCTTCTAGGACCTCACGGCTGATCCCTTGCGGCGGAGGGTTGAACATCACAGCACTGGCGATCCAGTAGGCTCGGCCCATCTTGAGGAAGATCAGCATACCCGCTGCACGATGGGTTGCGTCCAAGGTGACTGGACGAGGAGAATGATGCATCAAGTGGCGTTGGCACTCTGGGGGAGAGAGCAGCTGCTGGACATGACAACTGGAGGGGAGTGAGGTGCTCAATGAACGGAGATGTCCACTTGCATGGGGGGGGATATGAAGCTACGACTTCCTGGCCTTGTTTCTATAGCATCACCGTCACTAGTGGTTGATCTAGTCTCAGGCTCCCCAACATCGTCTCAGACCCGGCAATTGGGTCGAGGACTGCTCTCTCGTCTTCTGGAGTGACACAGTCTGCCCAGTGTGACCGTCGTAGCTCCAGGAACTGACGGACTTAATTGCCATCGTCGCTCGTCGCCCTGTATTTTGTTTCTGAACTCGTTTGTTTACTTCGTTCCAGTTAGCGTGTGCAGTGAGTTCCTTTACTGTTATAGCTGTCGTCATCCTGATGCTTTCTGCTTCCTGTCCTGACTTCCATCGTGTTTCTGTCTGTCGCTCACTTCATCTGCCTACCTCGCTGCCTGAGGCTACCTGGGCATCACCTGTCAGTCATTTCCCCCCCCCCCCAGGAGACGCTTCATCTCCGTTCTTCTTTTTGATCTTGTTTTATCCAACTGCTTCACACAATCGTTTCATTTCATCCAGATCACTTAGCTCTGATCCTCATCATCAATTTCCCAACTGCTTCCCTCATTCAATATCAATCCAAGCTCCGTCCAGATCCACGTTCGCTCGCTCATCCAACTATACAGATCGACCAGGCAACCCCCACATACCAGTCACCCATTGCTACAGACAACTCCATTGTGACTGTGTTTCTTGGGTTCTGATTTGACCAGAGTCATCAGCCACATTCTCCCTTGACGATTCTGCAGAATCTTGTCTTATCTTTAATCCAGGACTTTGGTTCGTGGGGGATAGACCGGTCTGCTCGACTGCCATTGTCCCCTGCCTAGCACCCTGTGCCTCTCTTCCACGGTGTACAAAGCATATTTGGCGTTGGCCTGTGGATAATCAGAGCTGGGCTCTCCTCTATCGAGGACAACATCTTTTTCTTTGACTCAATTGCTTTTAATCTATCTGATTGACTCCCTACCCCAACCGGCTTGTATCATCATGGATTGTACACTCCAAACAAAGAAGAGTCAGAAGAAGAGACTCTCAGTATCTTCTGTGTTTGGCTCTCCAGTAAGTTTGTCTTCTATTCAGCTTCATAATCAAGCTTAAGACCGCTGACATGTTGCAGAAGCCCATCCTCAGCTCCAATCGCGATGAACCCCAGCGATACTATGATATAAAATTCACCACAGGTCTTTTCAAACGACGGCCTTCTTTGATCAATCGCCCCAAGATCCCTCAAGATCTGGAGAAACAGATTCGCTGGTCTTCTGTGCTACTCGCGGAGAGTATTCTCGACCAGGACGAGCAGACGCTACCTGCCAAACAAACAAACACCGCGGCACCTGAAGAACTGAAAACATCCCAGGCTGCAACTGAGATTCCGGCTCCGATTGAACTGGGCGCTGCTCCCACCGCCACCGATACTGATGCCATGTGTGATTCCGCAGTTGATCTGCGCACTCGGCGCGCCGCGCGCCAGGCAACGGAAGCTCCATTGACATCCCCCTTCCATGATCTCAACGAAACTAGCTCCATTTCTAATCACGGATCGTCGAGCGTCAGCTCCCCGGCTACAACATGTAGCGATATGACCTTTGCCACTGGACACTCGAGCATCGAGCCTTCCATCAAGAGCCCCGTGCCGAATGAGCGCCAGGCCCCATTCGAAGACTTTTCTGGATGCACCTCATCCCAGGACAAGGAGGGCCTGACCTTCCTGACGGGTAAATACCACCAGCCCTTTTCACCAGAAGACATTGAAGTCTTCCTCAACTCAGACAGCACCCTCGTCCTCGGCCGCATGCCTAGCCTCTCTCGTCCTCCCACCAGCACCTCCTATCCAACCCACAAACAGCACCTGGGCCCCAACATCCAGGCTCCTGCCCAGGACAACACCGTCCTTCCTACTGAAAACAAGAAGGAAGCACCCTCACAGCCCCCAAGCCCCAAAAAGAACTACAGATCCAAATTCATCGAGTTCGGCGCCACTGTCGACAAAGATGACGACGCAACTCCACCCCCGGCCGTCATCGTCGACAGCAACGGCGTCCGCCATGCCATCACCCACGCCGAAGCCACCCGGCGCAACATCGACCTCCAGCTGGCTGTCCAGGAGAAGATGCACACCGGCATCATCGCAAGCGCCTCCGTCCCGGCCCTCTCCCCTTCCAAGACAGACAAACGCACACCCGCCGACACCGCCAGATGCAAGAAGCTGCCTTTCTGGCCGTTCAAGGCCCCTGCCTCAGGCCACTCCCAGCCTGACTGTCAGCCAGCTGGGAAGAACAAATCCTTCATATTCCAGAAATTGTCCTTCTTCGACTTCACGAAGCGGAATGTCGGCGCCGCCCGTAGCAAGGATACGGCGGGGTTCAGCCGGATGGTCGAAGATACCTGAATCAAGTCTGCCCGTTTGTTACTCTCTTGCGATCTTCTTTTGACCCAACCGCTGCGATGACGGTAATGAGCAGACTCTGTGTCATGTGCCTGTGCCGATGCTCTTACGTTTGATATGAGGTGTGGTGTATCGAACCGAACCTGTGATATGATATCCAAAATGTTACCTTTTGTGATCTGCCTACATAATTATGTTTATCTGGTATTCTATGATGTAATGTGCTTCCATGCGAACTTTTTTGACACGGCAACCGGTCTGTCGTGTTTGGCTATGCCTACGGGCTCCTTACTATGAATCAAAATCAAATCGAATCGAATCATACCATCTCTGGAGGTATCAAAGTCTCACAGCGTAGACAGACGTAGAGGTAATCATTCAATGAAGACATAAACCATGCAGGCCCATAACAAATCCTAATCATCAAATCCCATCATTCATTATAAACTTTTCCCCAAGGTAGGGTAAGGGGGGAGTGTCAATCTACAAGCCCAGCCAGAATCTAGTCTTCTCCACCTCAAACGACGACTTGAGCACCTCGTCGCCCGTGCCCGTCACCAGGACCTTGTACGTGCCCTTCTCCGACGCCCACTTCTCGCGCTGCTCGTCCCACCAGCTCGTCGCCAGCTTCTTCTCCACCACAATTTCGACCGTCTTCGACTCACCGGGGTTCAGGAACACCTTGGCAAAGCCCTTGAGCTCGCGCACGGGCCGATTGACGCCCGTCGGCGGCGGGACAATCCACAGCTGCACGACCTCGGCGCCCGCGACGTCGCCCGTGTTGGTTACAGTGACGGTGGCGGTGATGGGCTCGCCGTCCTCGAGCTGGCGCTTTTCAGGGACGGTGGCCAGCGAGAGGTCGGAGCGGGAGAATGTGGTGTACGACAGGCCGTGGCCGAAGGGGAAGAGCGGGGCCAGGTCGACCTTCTCGTAGTAGCGGTAGCCGACGTAGACGTCCTCGCCGTACAGGACCCGGCCGCGCTCGGAGCGGAAGTTCAGGTACGACGGGTTGTCCTGCAGGCGGACAGGGAAGCTGAGAGGCAGCTTCGCGGAGGGGTTGACGTCGCCGTACAGCACGTCTGCGATGCCGTTACCGCACTCGTTGCCGCCGAACCAGGCCTGCAGCAGGGCCTTGGTCTTGTGCGCCCAGGGCATCGTGACGGGCGTGCCGCTCTGGATGACCACGACTGCGTTGGGGTTGGCATCCAGCACGCGGCTGATCATCTCGTCGCTGCCCGCGGGCAGGTCCATGTGGTCCCGGTCGTGGCCCTCCGTCTCCCACTCGCTGGTCAGACCGGCGAAGATGACCACCTGGTCCGCCTGGGAGGCCAACTCGGCCGCTTTGGAGATGAGCTCCTCCTGGCCGACACGACGAGCGGCGCCGAAGCGGAAACCGCCAGGGCCGAAGACGACCACACCGCGCATGTCCAGATCAGAGGTCGGTGCGCTGCCAAATTCGACGACCACCTTGTATGTCTGACCAGCCTTCAGCTCCTTGGAGCCCTTCTCTTCGACGGTGGCGTTACCGAAGAAGGCGGTTCCCTGGCGCTGATTCTTGCTGTTGTCAACAACGAGTTCACCATCGATGTAGAGTTTGCCTGTTCCTTGTACGGTCACACCAAAGTCGTAGATGCCGTCTTCCTCAGGGGTGAAGTAACCCTCCATATCCGCGTAGAAGAGGAAGGATGTGACCTTGGGGTGCTTGTAATCCATGAGGAAGCCAAGCGAGTTCTCCAGGCGCAATTCATCGAGGAGCTCGCGGTTGGGGTTGGACGAGGGCTCATTATACACGCGGAACTTGAACCCTTTCTCGCCTTCCTCTGTCTTCAGTAGAGGTCCCAGCACGGGAAGTTCGTTATATGAATAGACACCCTGGGAAAAGCTGACCTCGCCCTCGCTCTTGGCCTTGACACCGTCAAAGGGTGCCACGGTATAGTATGCGTCCAGGGAGGCAGAACCTCCACCACAGTATGCGGCAGTCTTCGCATTGGGTCCAATCACCAGAATGGACTTCTCCTTTTTCAAGGGAAGGATGTTATCCTCATTCTTCATGAGGACCACTGACTCCGCTGCAGCCCGTCTGAGCAAAGCCTGATCTTCTGGCCGGTTAAGGGCCTCTTCGGGGGCGTTCTCTGGGATGCCGAGTGGCTCGACAAAGTTGTGCAGGTTCAACACATTGCGGACACGTTCATCCAAGACGTACTCAAAAGCCTTGTTGGATGAAACGGCATGCGCCAGGGCAGTTCCACGCCAGCGGGTTGGGCCCGGCATTTCCAGATCCAAGCCAGCGTTGATGGCATCAGAGGTACTGTATGTTCCGAACCTGCAGCAAGTCAGTATTCGTTTCAAGCCTTCTGCAAGTCTCCTGTCAAAAGTGGAAAACAGACCAGTCGCTCATGACCAGACCATCCCATCCCCACTCCTTGCGCAGAATATCGGTGATGATCTGCTTGTTCTCACTGACGTGTGTGCCATTGATCTTGTTATACGCGGTCATGACACAGGCAGTCTTGCAAAGCCTCATCGCCAGATGGAAGGGCATCAAGTAGATTTCGCGCATAGCGCGCATCGTCACAATACTATCAACAGCCAGGCGCTCATGCTCCTGGTCGTTGCAGACGAAGTGCTTCAGAGTGGCCGCAACACCCTTATCCTGCAAGCCCTTGCAGTAATTACCAGCCAGAAGACCCGAAAGCACGCCATCCTCGGCGAACGACTCAAATCCTCGCCCGCCGAGCGGGGAGCGCTGAGTGTTGATGGTCGGTCCCAGAATGATGTGAGAACCCTTGGCGATGGATTCTTCTGCCATCAGGCGGCCGACTTCGTACAGCAGCTCCGTGTCCCAGGTTGCGCCCAGCGCAGTAGAGCAAGGAAAGCATGCGGCACGGGTACCATTGAAGAAGCGCGTTCCGCGCACTCCATTGGGCCCATCGGACATGCGAAGGCTGGGGATGTTGAGGCGAGGAACGGCAGCCGTGTGCCAGAAATCAGTTCCTGTTTCACCAGTGGCTTGTCAGGGATCCGTGATCTCCCAGCTGGATTCAGCGACTAGTTTGATTGACTTACCAGCTGTGAGAGCCACCTTCTCACCTAGCGTGAGCTCCTCGAGAGTCTTTTCGACGTCGAATTGAACCATGGTGGGCAATCAAACAAGTATATATATGCAATGAAATTTCCTACAAGAACTCCCTCCGGTCAATGGTGGAAGAGACACGACGCTCAGTATACCAAAATCGACCTTGGACGTCCAGCGATTGAAAAGGAAGACGAAGCCAAGATGATACGGTAGAAGAAACGAGAGATACTGGTCCGAGGGGTATGATATAAAGAAAAAGAAAAGCAAAGAAAAAAAAAAAAAAAAAAGAAGGGAAGTCAAGCTATAGATATACTGCGGCTGTATCGTTTTCTACAACCACCCCCCAGGAATGTCGTCAGACACAATGCAGCGATGTATAAAAAAGCAAAAAAGAGACAAGTAATCCTCAATTGGGAAACATAGCCAGTCTTGCCTGTTACCGTCCCGATTCTCCGACTCCAGAACACCATGCATCCAGCTTGTCTAGCAGCGAAAGAGCCTGGTGGGAGAGGGGAGGGCACAACCGATTCGCCGATGCAACTGAGGAGAGCACCGCGGCAGCAGGGGAACAATATCTCCGCAGTGGATCAGCCTCCACCAAAAAGACAGGACCAAGAGCAAGGATGTGGAAATGGAGCTTCCTGTGTAACTAGTAACTACTAGATAGTAGATAGTAGATACTCCCTACATGGTAGGCAATGTGCATCATCCGTGTGGGTGGATCGTCGGTTCCAACGCCCGAAAACGAAATTCGCCCAGAGGGTGGAGAAGAGCATTGGTGGTGTGAACGGTGTTAACTGTGAAACTGCACTGGAACGCCTTGTCATTATTGGCATCTGAGACGACGCTTGGTAGGGCGAGAAAGTATTCCCACTAGCGAGGGGCCGTGGTCGGTCACCTGTCCGAGTCTCTGACTATCACCAGCAGCGATGGTCACGACATCTGGGTCACTATTTACTTCGCGGAAGACGGAGTGGGATGAAAGAGGGTATCGAACAAGGCGCTTGGCTGAAAAGGAAACGGGGGCAGCGCGTCCGAGGTTTAACCGATGCTTGGCCATCCAGACAGCGGGGGAGAGGGACGCGGAGTATCGGTCCGATATGCCTATGCTATGGGACACCTGGATTAGTCTAGACTCTAAACAGTATGCGGATAAAGGAATGATAGTGATTTGATGGATTTTACCAGGATCTGATGGCTAAACAACCAGACGTGGGGGAGACTGGAGTATATGACGGGATGATGGAGGAGGATGAGATGAGAGGACAAGAGACAATAACATCACGGAAAACTCGTGACTGTCCAACACTCCCCCTACCGACGGTCTTACAACACAGTAGATAGATAACCCAGCGTGATGAGGGTGCCATCAATATTACATGCCTATGAAGCGAAATCCTGTACTCAGATGAACAAATAGAAGAGAAAGATCCCCTAAAACCGACGTAGGCTGAGTGGAAAATTGCAACAACTCCGTCCAACAGATGCAAGGATGAAGAACTCCAAGATGGAACAAGGAAACATAGATGATCAAATGAATGAAAAAGGTCAACAACAAAGGCTATTTCGTCCCTCTTCGCGTTCATGCCCCTCGTCGAGGCCGTTTGCTTTCGCCGCCCATTCTCATTCCTCCCCGGCCTGCTCCTCCTCCTCCTGCTGCTGCTCCTGGCTCACCAGCTCCATCATCCCCTCCTGCGCGTCGTTTCCGAGGGGGACCCCCGCTCCCGCTCTCGCGGTTGTAGTCGCGGTCCCGAGCTCGGTCACGATTCCGGTCGCGATCCCGGTCGCGCAGCTCGCGGCCGCCCCCGGCGCCGCCACTGCCACCCCATCGTCGATCCTCCTCCCCGTTTCCAGGAAGAGGCGGCGGTGGCGGTGGTGGAGGCGGTGGCCCGCCGAGAGAAGACGGAGGCCGCAGGCGACCTTCATGTTCTTGGCTGCCCGGTCCAATCTCCTGGGTTTCGTCCCTCTCTCGGCGGTCTCGTCGACGGTTTTCCTCGCGGGAGCCTGCACCTCGACGGGAAGCCTCGCGAGATTCATACCGTTCCTCTCGGTTACCAGTTGCTGTGGCATCACTGCGTCGACTACGTTCGCGTTCATAATCTCGGGTCCGTTCGCGGTATTCCTCCCGTCGATTACTGGTCCGTCCACCTTCTTCCTCTACACCACCTCGGCGCTCACGCTCACGGTCCCGATCCCGGTCACGGTTGTGATCCCGCTCTCGATCATGTGGATATCTCCCGGACCGCCTTGGCTCCGATCCTGGTTCTTCCACCATCTCACCGCGTCCTCCACCAAGACGATTCCTGGAAGGACCTTCGTCTTCTGCGAACGAGACTCCGGAAGAGCGACCGCCTAGGAGATCGGGTCGGCCTTGGCCAGACGAACGACTACCCTCCTCCGAGGCTCCCGGTGTCCCAGGTCGAGTGGACTGAGGCGAGGGACCACCCATACCGGACTGCCTGTTTGCACCGCGTCCACGGATTTGTGGACCGGCACCTCCGCGTTCAGGAGGTCCGCCGGATTGCTGAAGCATGTTGTTGATTCCTGCGAACCGCTTGTCCCCCCGTCCACGCTCGCTGCTATAACCGGGCCCTGAGAGTGGGCCACGGTTGCCAGAGGATGGGCCGGAGGGTGGTCCAAGGGCACTTCGAGGTCCTGACGGTGGAGCAGCGGATGCTGCAGATGGCGCCGGTTGATTGGAGCGCGCGCCTCCGCCAAAGTTGTCATCGGATGATTGTTGCTGCAGGGCTTTGAGTCGGTCTGGATGGATCCCACTAGCATCCAGTTTCTCGATAGTTGGCGATGGAGGGCCTCCAGAGCTAGGCTGTTCCGGCCCACCTCGCATTCCTTGTCGGCCCGGTCCGGTAGGAGGCTGGCGCTCCGGGGTGGCAGTAGAAGATTGTGGAGGATGCAGCACACCGGAAGCATTGCGCCCACCACGTGTGGCGCCAGACCTTCCCCTTGGGCCTGAGGGAATCTCTGCCGAGGGCTCGGGCTGGCGCAATCGTCCATGGCTCATGTCGATGCCAGAATCTCTGGGCTCGGGCCCATCCATGGGAGGTCGAGGCGGCCGGTCACCGCGAGGTCCGGTCGGCAAGTCGTCGTATCGCGAATGTGCTGGGGGATGGTTGGGAAGACGGCGCTCATCGGCTGGGAATCGTTCTGGGCGACTCGGAAGTTCTGCTCTAGGAGACAATGCTCGTGTTGGCAGAGCTCTGCGGTCATCCTTCTCTTGACGTATCGACTCTCCGCGTCTATATCCCTCTCCAGCTCTTTCAGGAAGATCTTGGATCAGATCTGCCCGATCAGGATGGGTTTGCGGACCAGGCATTGTCAAAGGACCGTCTCGACCTTCGGGGGGGCCGCGCAGTCGCCCGGAGCGCTCTGGCCAATCCGTCTCTCGCGTTTGACGACCCTCCCGATATGGAGGTCCACGGAACGGCTCATCTACTGGGCCTCTCGAAGGGAAGTCTCTATCAAGGCGACCGTAGCCCCTGCCTTCAGGGCCTGGCTGGTCGAAAGACCGGCTGTGGTCATCCCCAAAGCGACCGCCGCGGGGAAACTCGGGCTGTCTGTCTCGCCGAGCGTCCAAAAGATCAGACCGAGGACCCAACCTGCCGTCATCGGCTCGGTACGGACGACTTGGTATATGTTGCTGTGAACGCATATTTGGATTGTTGAAAGGGGCTCGCTCTGTGTCCGGCCGTTTGGGGATATTTGGCTGGCGTCCAGTTTCGGCAGGCTTCGCAGCCGCTTGAGGCGCTGGTGGTGCAGGGGAAATTCGAGGATGCGAGGGAAGCTCAATCTCATTTCGGATGTCGGAAGTTGGAGCAGCTGGCTTTTCAGTTTGAGAAATGGTTTCTCGAGGCTGAGATGCGGCCTCTTCAATTTGATGTGGCGGCATTTCGGCTTTCTCGCCCGCCTTCTGTTCGGCGGGTTCACTTGTCTCCATAACCGTCGCGGCAACATCGGTCATCTTCGCGTCCTCAATTTCTCCATCTTCTACCTCCATTTTCTTGCCTGCCTCCGGCCTGGGCGCGCCCTCGGGTCTAGGAATGGTGTCAGAAGTCTTGTACAGCGAACGGATACAGGTACATTACTTACTCGTTGGCGGTAGGAGGTTTGAATTCCGCTGCGGCAGCATTCAAAGGGGTTGGTGTCGCAGACTGGGATTGGGGGGTGCCAGGTTTTCCGGCTGCTGGCGTAGCACCCTTGCCTGCAGGTTGGCTTGCAATCATGAAGGCTTGCGGTAGCATCCACTTCTTCTCGCGGCGGTTCAGGTCTCCAATCAGCGAGGCGGCTGGAATCTTCACATCATCTCGTTCATCGGTTTGGCTCAGGTTATTCACGCTGGTCAGCATATCACGACCAATCCAGTTGACCGCAGGGAAGTGCTGCACAACGGCTTTGAGGACACTAATCGCATTGCGGATGTGCATGTATTCGCCTCCGTTCAAACAGATCTTCAGCGCAGAGGCCAGCAGGCGATGCCATTTGTACAGCAGTCGGCGGAAATCCTCGTACTCCAGGAAAGTCGTGGGCTTGCCCTCAGGATCAACATTGATGGCAAACCCAGGAAGATCTTTCTTCGTGCCAAATGCTTCCTTCTCGTAGACAGCCTTTTCGGCGTGCCAACGACCAAGGTCCCGAATGATCTCGTTCAGGAACCGACCAAGGTTATCTGCTTCACGCGAAGTGCATTGGAAAATGAGAGCGGTAAGTCTCTGTTCGCGGAACAACTGATCCAGCAGACCAACTGTTCGGAAATTAGGCGTGCCGGAAGTGTGCAAAAACTTGATCACTTTGAAACAGTAGAAAGCATCGATGGGCGATAGCAGTAAACGGGGGAGGAAACACTGCTCTAAGAGGCTGACATTGAGAGAATCATGCTTCCCTCGCATGCCGGCAAACCACCGGTCCTTCTCCTTCTGCAGCCGTGCCCGTGTTTGTCCGTAAGCCTTGAGGTGAGCCTTGTTCTCCTCGAGGATTCGCTCCTGAAGTTGGGTGATTTGTCTCTTTTCTCTTTCCTTTCGTTGTGTTCCAGCCATGCTGATATCCGAGCGGTCGCTATTGATCGCCATCACCTTCTTCTTCTGGCGTTCAATTTCGTCCTCGTAAGCTTTCTGGGGGATATGCACGTCATAGAGCGACAATTGCCAGAAGGTTACGTAGAAATGCAGGCCGACCACGCCCCATGTCTCCGGTGACAGGGCAGATTTGGCTTGATCCTCGAGGTCTTGCATGACTGGGTTAAGAGATGGACCAGAAGGTGCAGGCTGTCCAGCAGTAGCGACCTCCGCCTCGGTATTATTCCCAGGGTGTTCCTTGTCGACATCCATAGTGTTCTCGGCTTGTTCTTCAGCTGTACCATTCGTTTCACCTTCATCTGTCGTCTCCATTTTATCCTCCTCGGTCTTGACTAGAGTTGCTTCGCTCTCACGGCTCTTCGCTGCCGCTTCCTCCTCTTGAAGGGCTTTCTCAACGTCTGCAACTTTTCGCGAGACGCTAGGTCGCCGAATCCAAAAGGCAATTTCAGGCTGAACGCCGAAATCCTTGATCAGAGAGGCCAAGTCTGGAACAAACGAATCGAATTCATCGACAGTCATGTTACTGCGTAGGAGGTCGAGATATTGAGCCAGAATCCGATGGATCTCATCGAAAATGTTGCCCAACAGCTTGAGCTCAGAATCTCCTTCAGTTGTCTTGTATATACATGTCCATCGCTCTTGAGCGATAGCAATGAGCAATTGTCCAGCCAACTTCGACACAGTCAAAGACTTCATCAGTCGCCTCGATGTTGTCTTTGACTCGTGACGTTTGTCGAGTAGCTGTAGAATGGTCTGAGACTGAAGGATATCGCCACCAGCCATAGCCTGGATTTGCGAATCATTGAAGTTTGTATCCGTGATGATGCCAGCCATAGCACTAATCATCTGCTCTAGAACGATGAGATCTGTAGAATTGTTCTGCCGAAGCTGTTCTACCACGTATTGCAGAAGAGGTGTAGGATCCATGACGGAATAGCGCTTGAACGTCCTTCCAGCGAAGGTCGCCAACGCATTGAGCCACCGGCTGGTCAAGAGCCCACCTTCTTGGACACGGCTTCGTCCTTTCTGACCAAGTGAGTTGATGAGCGCCCAAGTGAGTATGTCATATCCGAGGTAGGTAAAGTAGCGAGCGCACTCCACAACAACCTCAATAAGGTTCTCGTAAGATTCGATCTGACTGATGGCAACGTTGATGACAATACCAGGGTTGGCAAAGGCAATTTTGGCAAGTGCCCGAGCCATAGGCCGGATGTTCGTCTTGCTGAGCCTTTTGAGGACGTCCTTAGTTTCTGCTCTTGCTTGATCAAATGCCGACTTGATGTCCGGTAACCGAGATGTCTGTCCAGAATACCACTCTGCATACATGTTATACCGTGTTGTCCGAGGGAAGAATCCAAGAAGGTCAAAGATCTCGTTCACTACACCAGGGTTCGCCTTCGTCAAACTGATCGCAGGCACCAAGAGACGCTTGCAAAGATCTTGCCAACGCGCTTTGTTCTCGGGCGAGTCATCTTGGCTAAGACTGCTCTTGCCAATTCTTGCCAGTTTAGCCAACAAACTTGGGTCCTGTCCGATCTTGTGTCCAGATAGACTCAGGAGCGATGAGCAAAGTGCGAAAACGTCATCAACGGATTGACAAATCGGAATATTGTCGGCCCAGTCGTCCCAGTAGAATCTGTAATCTGTCCCATCATTTGTATCTTCCTTGTCAAGCTGAGCCCAGCGGAGTACCCGCCGCCCAGGCGCCGAAGTTAACCGAATCTGTCCTTTGGCCAGCCCAGCCTGGTCCTGGCTTAGAATCTGTTTCTGGTCTTTGAGTTCCTCGGCCGATGGCAGAGGACGCAGCGAGGAGTAGACTTTGTTTAGACTGTGGTGCAGGATGCGATGAATATAGTCGGGAAGTTCGGGGTATGCGTCCATCAACCAAGGAAACTTGCTCAAGATGAAAAGCGATTCAGGAAGAGCGCCGATAACGAGCAGACTCTTGAGCAACAAAACCTTCTGGTCCGAAGGCTCCGGCAGATCGTCCTCCTCTGTCTTTGCCGAGGCCGCTTTATCCGCCTCTTGATCCTTCCCGGGTGTGGCTGAGCGTTGTTCCGATTCTCGGATTCGTGGAATGGGCAAGGTATCATCGGACAGCGCGCCAGCCATCATTAAAGCATTAACGCCGCCGCCGGGACGCGCGGCTCGTTCTCGCTCCGCCTTCTCCTTCATCTTCTCCTCCTTCAAAGTGTCCATGGACTCGTCCGGCCTCCACAGATGGGGGTATAGGTCACGAAGGGAAATGAAGCCGACTTTGATGAGAAGAGCAGCCAGATAAATGAGGTTATCTGGGAGGACATCTGACTTGTTTCGTGCCTTGGAGGAGTAGAAGCGCAGTTTGAAGCCGAGCAATTGTGCTGCCACCCTATTGCCCTTTGGAGGTAGCGTCCCTGTCTCTTCAATCCATCTCCGAGTATCCAGCTCTTCCTCCGATAAGTTTGTGCTTTCAGGGAAAATCCGTTTGCGCTCCTCCTCTGAGACTGGCTTACGTCCTATCTCAAAGAACGCCCGGATACCGATATCTCTGACTCTGCTCCAGAACTCGCGGTCTCGCTGTTCGTTCGACCGCATAATTTCTATTCGTTCTTCGTCTGTGGTTACCCACCCTGCGGAGCCTGGTAATGCCCAGTTTGGCAGGCCGAAATCACGATCAGAGCCGCCGAGATTGCGAGAGATATCGTCCTTGGGCCACCAGGAGCTGGCTCGAAGAAGCTTGACAAAGAAACGATACTGTTTCACCAGCACAGCAGCAAAAACATCGAGGGTAACATCCAGCACTCGGCCTACGTCCATGTCAAATGCACCGATCATCGCTTTCACTTTCTCAAAAGTATCTTCGACAACCTCGCTAGTGGGTGGCTCGTTGTTACTCGTGGTGAAAAGTTCAGTCAGCAATTTGGAATAGCCTTCAGATTCCTCCCGCAGCAAATTGTAGTTGGATTGTCGGTACAGTAGGTTGGTCTGTTTGCGGATGCCCATGCGATTAAAGGTATCACGGACGAGACCGAGCGACTGAAGAACGGGAGTCTCGAGTTGAAGACGCATAAGAGCGGCGCTGATTCCTGTAGAGAACATGAGCGGCCTCAGTGCAGGATTAGCTGGATCGGAATCGGTGAGGATAGACAGGGTGTCCAAGAACAAAGAGCGTGTATCCAGAACGGCGGAGGGTTGCCCCTCAACGGCCATATCCACATCCTCAGCTGCGACTTCCTCGCCGAGGATTTCCCTGATCGCCGATCCGGCCTCTGTTGGCGGCAGCCGGCCGTAGAAAGCAGATCGAACGAGCTCCTGGTAGACCGAGGCCAGTGTTGACGCATCCTCCTGGTTTATTGCCTGTACTCCATCCGCAATAACCTTTCCTTTCCCTGTAGATGCCCAATCCTCAATCACACCGTCCGTGACATATTCGTAATCGTAAGGAGGCGGTGGCCCAGGTGGAGGCTGAACGGGTGCAGCTGGCGACTGCTGTGGCTGTGACTGGGCCACAGGAGACGGCTGCGGTTGTGAAGGTGCCGATTGCGGCGTCGGCGCGGGTGAAGGGGACGGCTGAGGTTGAGAGGCCCCTGTCGAAGAGACTGCGTTCGTCTGGTTTGTATCTGACACTTCCCGTGCTGGCGGAGCCATGGCCGTATCCCTCTGCGCACCAGGTCCATTATTGGGATTCTCACTACTGAGCCGTCGACCGAAATTGTTATTTCGGCCTCCGCGACTGGCCTGCCTGCGAACCCGACCACGCGTCTCGGGAAAGTCGCGAGACTGGTTGGGATGCGGGCCGTGGTTGTGTTGCGCCATGTTGAGATTGCCCGGTCGGTGGGGAGAAGGGCGTTGACCGTCAATGCCAGAATCGCCAGACCACGATCTGTCTCCTCGTTTCCTCTTTCCTCCGGCACCTGGAGCCATGACAGCTTCGTTCCAAGCTTAACACGTCACACGGCGAACCGGAAAATTTCCCGACAGGTCGCGATTCATGGGGCGGGCCTGTACGGTGTGAAGTGTCAGTACAAAGAAACTGTCAAATGAATGGTGAACAGCAGAATTCCACATAACGTGGCAATGCATAGGACGATGGAGAGAACAACCTGCGGTAGCTAATACGAGCTAGGATGGGTTGAAATAGCTGTTTGGTTGGAGCAATCCGAGATACACAGAAGAAGCTCCAGAACGTAATAACAGGCGTGCAGGCAGGATTGCGCCTAGCGGGGCGATTGCCGCGCTTGGGTCGCTTAGGGACTGCCCGCCTTTCTCCCCGCTTATTGTCGTGGTTTGAGCTCCCTATTGTCCCTATTCAGCCAGCTATTCAGATTTGTTTATGTCTCAACATTCAATATGGGTTCTGGCAAGGATAATAGAAGATGCTTAGCGCAATGTCCTAGTTCATTATTTTTTCTTCGAGATTGGCAGAGCGGGATATGTCGAGGAATATTTCTACTAAGATGGTCATCATGACTACGAATATATACTTTGTCACATTAAATCAGCCCCAGATCCCTCGCCTCAAGTTCCACAATATCTGGGATCAACTCCACCAAGCTAGGCTTCTGTGGCGACCAACCCAGCAGCTTCTTTGCACGGATGGCATGGCCCCGCGAGTTGCTTCCCCAAGCATACAGTCCAAGCTCATTCAGTTCCGTGACCTGCTCATCCGTTAAATGCTCAACGTCCGGCGAAGGGATCAGCTTCTTGTCAAACGCTGTCTGAGCAATGGCGCGCTGGATATCGCCCCAGACAAAGGAGCCGTTCTCAGCTAGATAGTACCCCTTGTCGTTCCAGGTGGCTTGGCCGCCCCCCGCGGCGGCGGCCTCCCCCAGCGCCAGGAAGACATCGCTCAGGTCCTGAACATGCACCTGATGCCATGTATTCTTGCCTTGGCCAACGAGAAGCCCCTGCTTGCGCTTCAGAACTGCAGCGGCGAGCCAGTATGCTTGGACACTCTTCTGATTTCCGGGACCGCGGCCAGGGCCGTAGATCGTAGGCGGGCAGACGATGGCCGTCTTGACGCTGTCTGGGGCACGCTGACCGGCTCCGATGATGATCGTGTCAACGTTGCGGTGGAGTGAGTCGTCCGGGAGGTTCAACAGCTCGTCCACGCCGTCCCAATCATTGTGTTCCTTGGTCCGCTCGATGCCCCAGGTGTTGTTGCGGAAGTCTTCGACAGTCAGGATGCCTGTGCCTGACGTGTGGATTATCCAGAGAGGGTGCTCGGGAGTGTGGTGCGCGGCGCCCTTGGCGATCGCCGTAGCAGAAGCGACGTGGTCGCAGTCGGCGCAGTCTAGCGATGTCAGTCTCTGTTGATTGAATCATCACGTCATCACGTACGGTAAACGATATCCGCCTTCTTGACCTCCTCCTCAATGGTGTCGGCGGAGTCAAGATCCCCGTGCACGATTCTCACATTGGGATATTTGCTGGCCAGCTGGGCGGCTTTTTCTTTGTTGCGGATCAGAAGTGCTACCTCCCAATCGGGATGGGCTTGGGAGATTGTATAGAAGACATCTCCGCCGATGTAACCAGTTGCGCCAGTGCTAGAGTTAATCCATCAGAATCAAATATGCACCGAACGGCAATGGAATAGCGTACAGAAAAACCTTTAGACCCATATTGCTTGCTCTCTGAAACAAAAAATGGTTTGCTGGTACCAGAAGACACAAGTCAAGAAAGCAAGAACTTTGTCGAGGCACGTCAAAGCGGGGAGACGAGCTCAGCTATATATACCTTACCTGTGTTCCTACATACTAATGCAAGATTTCCAAGTCGTGCAACCTCACAAACACAACTGCTTTGAAATCAAAAGGGACACCAGATGGAGTCAATGACATTGGACCCTCATCAACCATAGAATTGCTTCAATCAGAGCCTCGAGAGCAGATCAGAAGTGGGGTAGAGAAACGGCGTAGAAAAAAAAGAATCAAGACGAATGTTGATGATCATCTTCAGTACCGATCAGATGAACTCAACAATCCCTCTGGCGGTAGTAGTAGATAAGCAACCATACTGCTGTTCGCATATCCTCTTTGAATGGCATCATTTCCCCCAGATATATATATAGAGCTATACGAGCATTATTGAGCGGAATACGAGTAGTGACGTCGATAGCACGCGGGGTATAGTCTGTATCCTCTTGACAACAGTAGATATACATAGATCTATAAATTCACTTGTTTCATATCACAGTGTAATAAGTATATTCCAATATCAGAGCATCACTACAGATGGCTTCACTTACAGGAAGCTGTGCCTGCCACCACATCACCTACACCACCACCCAACCTCCCCAAGACACCGTCAACTGCCACTGCACCACCTGCCGCAAGTTATCCGGAGGCCCCTTTCAGAGCTGGACGAGCTTCCCCCTGGCTGCCATCGTCTGGAACACGGAGCCCACCTTCCGGCGCTCCAGCGACGTCGCGAGCCGCGGCTTCTGCCCCAAATGCGGCGCTAGCATGGCTATGAAATATGACTACGAGTCGGGACACCTGAGCGTCACAACGGGGACCATCGACGAGACGCTTCGGTCCGAGATCCCCAAGCCGAGTCGCCATCTGTTTGTGCGCGAGAAGGCGGCGTGGTTCGATCTGCCCGACGATGAAGCCGAACGAGTAGATGGATTCACGCCGGAGATGATCGAGGGATTGAATAGTTTGCAGCGGAAATCGAATTGAAACGAGTCGGAGATGGTCAGAGGGTTGTGTATTTGCGATATGCTGTGGATACAGACAGAGAGGTATAGCAATGGAAGGAGGCGTAAATCATTTGCAAGCTCAAAAAAACAGAATGCGCTCTGCCGTAGGACAAAGAAAGAGGACCACAAAATGGAAAACTAGCTGTCACAGGGGAATCTCACACAACATCACGTCCGTAATCTACAGGAATCGCTCAAAAGGTGCTGGTGGCCAGTCGGCTGGCCGCGTTCTTCGCATCCAGTCGATCATCGTCATCCTCCTCCGCAATCGATCCAACGCCACTGGTCGATCGCAGTTGTCCCTTAGCGGCGGCCCCTTGTCCGTTCACCTCGTCATCCTCATCGGGCGTAGGCGCAATGAAGCTACCACTCAGACTGCGTCCAATGCTGTCACTGCGACGGGGAATGCCGCTCCACGCGTCTCCCTTGGGGCCTTGACTGGAAGCCATGTTCGGCCGTCGGATGGACGGATGAGACTCGCGTCCCAGGCGACTTAGACCGCCGGAAGAATCAATAGAACGGATATCCGGCCGAACGCTTTCTAGTGTCGCAAGGGTGCGGCGCTCCGATTCAATTTGGCGGATAGTGTATTCGCGTAGACTGTTCAACAGGTCGTTCGATGTGCGGTCAAACCAGGCACGCTTCTCCAGCAGAAGATTCGATGTGACGCGTTGTGTTTCTTGGTCAGGTAATCTTCGTGCCCTGGGCCTCGTCCAAGGCGTTGATGGCCTCGTCACTTCTCAGCGTACGACGAGCTGCCCTTCAACAGTCGCAGCGCACGCTTGCTGCGGTACTGCTGAGCTGGATCAGT